>NC_091132.1:109623355-110318980 GCF_040183065.1 Periplaneta americana
GACATGGAATTCATAGGATGTCTGTAATTTCGTGAAAAGTCTATGTTCTCTCATTTGACATTAAGGTTTTGGGGAAATTGATTCTTGTTTATAAGAGTTGTGAATATGACTGAGGGTGAATTAAATTTAATGCAGTTTTCCTTGATTTCATTATTTAATATATACCATATTTCTGCATAAATATGTAAAATGGAATTACTATGTTTCATCGGAATTGGTTTGTTGAAGAGCCGTTACTAGGCTATGGGTCTATGATAAGATAAGTTATAAATATAACTCTATTCAAGCAAGAAAGTAAGTATATCCCTTTAACAAACACCATATCAGTGCAAGAGTGTGACCCATTGCTAAGCAAATGATGTCAGAATAATATGACGTGGCTCATTGCCCGTTGCTAAGCAAGTGACGTCAGATGTTGAAACTTTCCCATTTGACGATCGAGAATAAATGTTTCAGGTTAAAATAAATGAACAACGCACAATGGCAAATTAGACCGGACGAAATCTAACGATTTTCTAAGTTATGTAGAATAATGTGACAAATGTTATGATGTACTGTTCATATTGAAGGAAATAGAGAAATAATTCTTTAATACAAAATTATTTCTTCTTTTCGTTACGATTACTGTTCACTAATTGCAAACCCCTGTCGTTATAGCCTACTCGTAATTCAGTGAATTTTTACCTGAACAGTTGTGTTGCTAAAGGGCTGTCTGAATGGTTCAATATTTAAACCGTACAAATACACATTTTTATTCTATTTTATTTTTTGATTACAAAGAATTTTTTTGTCCGCAATTGAAAAACCATAGTGCATCCTCTTATTTTGGTGCATAGTAAATGATTTAATTCGTGTAAAGGTGTATCTTTTAAATGACAGTTAAAGAAAATAAGATAAAGGAATTAAATTGTTGCGAAAGACGTAACACGTATGATGAAAAAAAGTCTTCTTTCTGACACTCATCTTCCTATGTTGTTGCTTAGTCCTATGTTGTTGCTTAGTCCTATGTTGTTGCTTTTTGCGCTGTACTGTAGTACTGGAACAACCACTGTTCTATATAATTCTAATACAATTTATTTCCTTACTCTTTCATTTTATCATTGCACCCAATTATATACAGACAATGGAAAGTTTAATTTATTGATATTTGGCCTAATCAATCATATATGTACAACATGACATAATACGTAATTAAAACTGTTCTGCTTTACTATTATTCGATAATATTTAGTTCTGTCATATAAGAATCACGTATTAAAAGCTTTCAATTGGTTTATTTTATTAATCGCGACAACTACAGTAAGTAGCTTCTGAGTGACATAAAGTTGACTATTTCGTTTATATGACGTCATTCCATTTTCGACCAATGAAGTGCAATGGAATTTTGAATTCCAACCAATCACAGTCAAATATCGCGATAATTTTTGCAGTTAGATTTATCGCTATCAATTTCTCGCATGGTCGTTCTTTTGTTTAGTCGGTGTTGCCAACTTTTCCCCCGTAAATTGATGAGCATGAATCCATTAAGATGCAAATACACGGTTAAACTGTTCTTTCAACTTTACGCATTCAAGAAGATTGATTGCTAATATTAATAAATATATTTACGCAGTGAAGAAGACGTTCAAAACGGTGCACCACGTAGACACAAAATCTTCATGCATCTTAATTGAACGTACGTTTTAAACTTGATCATTTCCATACTGCATGCATACATGCATGGAAAGTTGAACTGTGTAGATGCAGCTTCAGTCAGGGAGAATGCGTTTGTCGATATATGGAAAATGCTTTCCTGTAGCACGAGTAACGGTCGAAATAAGACAAGCTGACACATGGTCCCGCGCCCACAGGTAACTAACCTAATTGTAACCTATAAAATCTGTACTACGTGAATGAAATCAAACAATTGATAGAAAGTCAGATGTTCAAATTTATGTAACATCAGCGCATATGAAACCCAAAGACCTTGTGTATATATACAAGGTCTTTGATCAAACTGCCTTCCGTATGGCTTAATAAAAACGTGTTTTAATTATCTATACAGAGATGGGTTCACTGTTTAGCAACATGTCTCGCTGTAGTGTGAATACATACGCATTGCTATATACAGTAGCTGTTTTCACACAATATTACATAGTTTTTTAGTTCTCGGTGTAGTGTGTAATGTAACGACAAAGTACTAAGTAAAGTGTGAAATTTCACTTCCACATCTTCATCTTCTAATTCCATGTCCATTGTAGGTTATCTGAAAAAATTACACTCCTTCATTCAGATTTGATAACTGTGTTTTCAACAATTCTTCTTTTAATTAATGTATTAATCAGGTTATTTGTAATTATATTATAAAACTAGCCGTACCCGTGCGCTCCGCTGCACCCGTTAGAAATAAATATAAAGTAATTATATAATTAAAATAGGACATTTGATCCAGGGAACATTCGTGTTTGATAGAAGGATAAATCGTTTATTATGTTACTTAATTTAAATTTAATTAAAAAATTAAAATGCGTTCATTTTGATCCAGAGACCACTCATTTGGTCATAAAAATTAGCTTAGGAAATACAGGAAACGAATATACAGAATAGCCTATCAAGTTTTCTGTGCATAAGAAGCTATTTTAATCTTACCTGTCCTCGATTCACTCAGAAGTTACTGTGATAACATCATAGCATTATGTCCATCTAGAGAAACTACACTTTCCAATGGTGAATTAATAATTAATTATACAAATCGGTTAATTTAGCTTCCGACATTACTTCATAGAAACGCAGAAACATTATCTGTAGACTATCCTTCATAGCTTTCGATTGTTGCTGTCCAAGGCCCCTTATAGACGAAGTCATTTGTTTTTTAATTCATTACACGGCCTTAGATGGCAGTTATTTTAATTTTAAAACTCATTTATCTCATTAAATATCAGTCCTATCAAAATTTTTCAAAGAATAAAACTTATCGGAAATGAGTTTCAAAGAAATGTTTGTTATGTAACATTTTTCATAAAAATCAATAATAAGCGAGATATTTCGATTTATTTAATTCAGGCCCCCTTATAACCCCCCTTTTAAATAATTTATTTTGAATGCCATATAGCCTATAATCTAAGTTACAACGAACTTAATTTATATTAAAATTTTCATCGAAATCCGTTCAGCCATTATCGCGTGAAAAGGTAACAAACATACATACAGACAGACAGGCAGACATACAAACAAAAATTTCAAAAAACCGATTTTCGGTTTCAGGGTGGTTAATTATATATGTTAGGAGCAATTATTTTTGGAAAATCGAAAATTACCAGAAAAATTTCGGCTACAGATTTATTATTAGTATAGATGTTTAAATTACTCGTATATTATGATTTCAGCAGATAATGAAAACGTATTTCTCTTATAATAATAAGAGAAAAGTGCACTACATGTAATTAACATTGTTAAACTTGTATTTTGCTTTTCGCAATTGTCATTACTGAATAACATCCAATTTCTTTATTGCAGTAATCGATATTCAATCTATCTCAACTTCACAATGTCTGAATAGGTTAAGTATTCGTAAATATATATTTATTAACAATTTGTGAGCTTCGCTCGTGGATTTATCGGGAAATCTCAGACCTCTCGTGACATTAATACAGATAATTCCATGGGCTCTCAACCACCACAGAACGACGAATTAATTTTAGTTCTGTAGCTGCTATAAAATTGTACACTACAGATCGGACGCGGCTAAAGTGTCTACACTAGCCATTGTTCTAACCTAACCAAACGTACTTGCATAGCAAACCATAGATTGATTCACAAGCTACGCACTACAAATAACAACGCAAAGTTCGAAATATAAACACATAAAAATCAAACTTCACTTACATTGAGTATACCAAAACCACTTCATCATTACTGGCAACTTTTACAAATTGAAGAAAACGACTTTATACAATTATTTATACATACGGTCACTAATTCACAAAACCGCCACCAGAATTCCGCAATACATAGACTATTCAAAACATTGTGAGTGACCACTTTACCCTCTCTGGAATTTTATCCATCTCTCCCATTCTAATATTATTAGAAAGCTATTTGCGTTTTATTCCCTTAATTTAATGAATTATGACAAACATAAAACTTCGCAATAAATACAAACTAGTGGCTTGTGCAGCAAATGCTGCAAACTAAGTTCATTAGACGTTCAAATAAACATTTTTCAGATTTATTTTCAATGAAGAATACCAGACCTTCTGAAAGTTATTTGCTTCCATAATAATGAAAGATACTCTCGATCCAATACTGAAGAGAACCACGCATATAAATATCTACACCACACCGCCATTAAATATATGAAAAAGACCCAACCGCACTTGATTAATAACTATAAAAATATTTTATTTTTAATAATATTATTATCTTACGCAAGTTTTATAGCTTTCAGTAACATATAATATATAGCCGGCACTCAGTAAAATATAGAAATCAAAATCTAATTTAAGTTATTCTCTACATCTACTTATATAACCGCAAAACGTTTCAGTTTCATATCATCAATATAGCATTAATATGTATAATATAATTAATGAAAAGTAATCACATCATGACATTAACCCAGATAAGACTGACGTCCTATATATAGGACACCGGACGTTTTATTTTTTTAACATTGTTGTGTAAGATTTTCATAGTCGGCAATCATGATACCATAATCCTTATGTGTTATAAATTGCCTCCAATTTTTTTTCTTATGTTCAGTCTGTCATAGTCATTGTTGTTAACATATTTGTGTGAGTCATGGCTGTGGAGCAGAACATGTTGTTCTCGAAGTCGGTATATATCACATGCTATAGATATAATGCTTTTGATATTGATAGGGCATATTCGTATGATGTACTTCGTATATAATAATTCATAATTAGATTCAATTTTTTATTTAGTGTTATGCCACATCATGGTAAAGTTAGGCGTACTACATGTAGTACGTCAGTCATAAGAGGGGACATTTCGTGAGACTGATGGTACTCATGTTATTATAGGGGGTTTTCACTAAATGAAGCCTTACAAATGATTCAGGACGACCAAGTTGCTATACCTAAGTGCAATAACATTTCCATCACCATTTTATCACCACAAATGCGTGTGGTAACGTAACTGATGAGGATTCTGGTGATGAAAATAACCCTACAATTGACATTATGTCTGGTAGTCAGTTGTGAGCTGAGACTGAAGTAATGCTCAACACACAAGGAGAGGGAATGGATGGTTATGATGAGGAAAGTCATAATGGTGATGATGAACATAGTAAAGGCGATGGTGAGAATGGCAGTAGAAATACTAGTGATTCAGCAACCGATATACAGATGAAGAGAAAGAATGATAAGTTTCAATTGGGAAGAAGTTGACATACAGCAGGGAAATGCTATGTTTTTCAATTTCTGTGCACACAGTTTCAAGATACTCTAGAAATTTGAAGAAGAAAATATCAGTGAAATAGCCCAATATCATATATTGGTACAAAAAAGTATGGGTGGACCAAAACATCAATCTGTACAAAACATATATTAGAAGTAAGAAATGGTACTTTAGTCTGCATTGACGTAGCAGAACAAAATGCATGGAAGCTTACAAGATAAACTCCAACGAAAAACTCGATCATCTTGCATTTCGCAAACGTCTTGTCTTATCTGTTCTCGAATCCACTGCTCGACATGTACAGTCAAGCGGTAGACCAGCGGTACTGCACTCTCGGGCTATCGTCTCTTACCCGCAGGTGCATTTGTGGCTGCTGGCGGGTATGCTCTCTACCTAATCCTGCTGCACTTACCCTTTACCCATTTCAGCGAATGCTGACGACCATTGCGGTAGACCATCTCATCTAAGACTGAGCAAAAAGATTCAAGGTTTGATGGAAGTAATCATTTTGTGGTATCTCAAGAAAAACAAACTCGATGCAGACATTGTCACACAAAGATAACAATAATATGTATGAAGTGTGATGTTGGTGTACATGTAAAATGTTTTATCACGTATCACACACCATAAACATTCTCGAAAAATACAATAATCTTATTGTGTGCGAGTGATATTATAATTTTTTGTTAATTTGATGTATTGTTGAGCTAAACAATTTATATATATATATATATATATATATATATATATATATATATATATTAGTGCTAAAACGACTTATGTCATATAATGTTTTTGCATGGGGATATGACTGACGTCCTATCTATAGGACACTGAAAATCTCGGATACTATCATCATAAACAATTTAAAAACAGCTTTGTTATGTTATATCAATTACAAATAAATAAATAAACAAAAAAATTGTATTTTTTAACAAGAAATAATTCAGTCTTATCTGGGTTAACTACAATAATATTTCATTTATAATGGTAACAATGTCATCAAACCACCTCAAGTTTTGTAGTTTTTAATATCCAATACACAGCTGTGCTCAGAAAATTACACACTACAGAATCGAACCTGTAAATTATTTTTTAGTAAGTTAAGTTTTTAATAACCAATTTAATTTGAGCTCTAAATATGTCAGCATTCTTGCAGATCATGGCCTTCGTGTAATATTGTTTACTGTAGTGTGTACTTACTTACTTACTGGCTTTTAAGGAACCTTGAGGTTCATTGCCGCCCTCACATAAGCCCGCCATTGGTCCCTATCCTGAGCAAGATTAATCCAGTCTCTACCATCATATCCCACCTCCCTCAAATCCATTTTAATATTATCTTCCCACCTACGTCTCGGCCTCCCCAAAGGTCTTTTTCCCTCCGGCCTCCCAACTAACACTCTGTACGGATTTCTGGATTCTCCCATACGTGCTACATGTCCTGCCCATCTCAAACGTCTGAATTTTATGTTCCTAATTATGTCAGGTGAAGAATACAATGCGTGCAGCTCTGCGTTGTGTAACTTTCTCCATTCTCCTGTAACTTCATCCCTCTTAGCCCCTCTTACTGTAGTGTGTGTTTTGTTTTATTCTGAAATGCAATTAGCTAGTTCTCAAAACTGACGTCAGATGAATTTTGGAAAATAGGAAAATTATGTTGAAAAATTGACATTTCACTGAAAACTACTATTTTTCTAAAAAACTTTGAGTTCCAAGCTTCAAAATGAGAGGTCATTTATTAAAATCCGTTCAGCCGTTTTCCCGTAATTTCCATTACCAGTTCAAATTATATGTATAGAAGATATTACGTAGAAAGTGCCAGGCATTCACTAATAATTACTCGTATAATTCAGAGCCTGTATTGAAACAAGAGAGAATCAAGCTCCGAACAAAATATGTACTAATTTTCGTTTGTTATGTTACTGCAATTGCGCTTCACGTATTTATTTTTTGTTGCATGTAACATTTTACATATTATTTTTATTTATTACAAATAATTATGTTTGTGTTAATTCTTTAAAGTAAGGATATGAAGTGCATATAGTTTTAAAATAAAAATGTTGAGATCTAGCAGGCTTATTTCTAGGAAACAATTGGTTTCCTACCTCATAAGATTCTGCTCATGGGCAGGTCTTTCACTGCAAACCCAGCATTCTCCAATCTTTCCTACTTTCTGCCTTCCTCTTAGTCTCCACATATGATCCACATATCTTAATGTCGTCTATCATCTGATATCTTCTTCTGCCCCGAACTCCCGTTCAGCATTATACATGGTGTTTCAAAAGTGTTGGTCAAAAATTTAGGGATGAGAAGTAAAAACGAAAAGAAGCAAAAACGGTCCACAATTTAATAATTTACGATATAATGCCAGTGATTCAAGAGCCTGGATACGGTAAGGCGACAACAGTCATCCCATTTCCAGACAATATATCTAAACAGATGATATGGTGAACGGTGGATAGGTAGAGGAGGACCTGTACCTAGATCACCGGATTTAAAACCTTTGGATTTATTTTTATTTTATTTTCTTGGGTTATTTTACGACGCTGTATCAACATCTAGGTTATTTAGCGTCTAAATGAAATGAAGGTGATAATGCCGGTGAAATGAGTCCGGGGTCCAGCACCGAAAGTTACCCAGCATTTGCTCGTATTTGGTTGAGGGAAAACCCCGGAAAAAACCTCAACCAGGTAACTTGCCCCGACCGGGATTCGAACCTTGGCCACCTGGTTTCGCGGCCAGACGCGCTGACCGTTACTCCACAGGTGTGGACAAAACCTTTGGATTTTTGTGTATGGGGTTATGCAAAAAGACGAGTTCACACAACAGACATCACCACATCGGATTGTAGATGCCTTCCAGCAAATGAAGAATGCCCCAGGATTGCTCGAGCGCATTCTTGGGTCTTTACGGAGAAGACTGCGCGGATGCATTCAAGTGTAGGCCTAAGGTCAACATTTTGAACACCTGCTATAAAATTCTTCGGTTAACATGTTCATATTGGACTGTACTTCGTTTATCCACAAAGTCTACTGTTGTTCAAACAAAAAAAAATTTTTCTTTTGTGTATTTACAATCACATTTCTGTGGTGTTGAAGCCAAAATTATTAATTTTACTGTCCATGATCGATAAATTAAATCAAATTGACAGTTTTTGCTTGAATTAGTACTTAGTATCCAGCGGCCTCAACCAGCTCTTGTAAACGGTTAATTTGCGGACCACAGGAACTTTTTGCTTTTCTTCGTTTTTACTTTTCATCCCTAAATTTTTTACCATCACCTCTTAAACACTCTGTAGGGTAAAGTTGCCTAATGCCGTGATACTCCTAATTCCATGACACGTTTTTTTTTTTGCACTGACTATCATGGGATTTGTTATCTTGCTTGAAAGTTCACCGATGTCTCAAAAGTAGGTGACAGATGCACTCTTTCGAGGAAGATGGAGCTATGGTCGAACGGCAAAGCTTTGACTGACATTCTGTTTAAAAATGTATCACGGGATTAGGGGTATCACGGCATTAGGCAACTTTAGCCTATAACCTCCAGAAGTTTGTCCTGTAGGTTTTCGGTTCATTCTGTTTAATTGGGTACTTCCCATTATACTTTAATTTTACAAGTTAGTCATGAAATATTACAATAGTAAGTAAGTATAGACTTTCCACACTCCTTTTCTAGACCTTTTTTTTTAACTAATTTCGGCACCCCAGCAGGAGGCTTATTGTGCCTAGACCCACAACTCTACTGACCACACGCACACACTGCAGGACTCCACCGTGTACTGGGTCAGGGTACTGCGAGAGACCACACACACTGGGACAATGGACAGACAACCAGTCCCCGTGAAGAGGTCCGAATTAAATCCCCCTGACTTCACGACCGGGAATCGAACCCGGGCCATCTTGACCAGGAGTCTAGCACGCTACCTCGAGACCAAGGAGGTGGACTTTCTAGACCTTAGTCCAATTTTCGGCTGTTTTGATCCGATACAAAACAGTCACATGGCAGGGCTCCGGCTAAAACAAGAAATCACATTGATAACATGCATGCCCCAAATGGGATATCTAATAAACGTGCCGACATATGTTATCTTACACGAATTAAATATGATGACAGACATGGACATAAATATCATTTTAAGTGCTACTTTTCAAGATAAAAAACCAGCGGATCCAGGTTCGATTCTAGCAGGAAAGTGACTATTTCTCTCATTATCTATGACCAGAATATATCCTTGTCTTGTGTTGTCTCTAGGAATATGCTGCGGGTTCGATTATCCCACAAGAATAAGATAGCTCGTGTGTGAAATAAGCTTAGATTGATGGTCAAGTCGACGTTTGTCGTTTTGAACGTAACTTAGCTCACTTTTTCACCGAGTTACTTATTCGTTGGAGAAATACATTCGAAAAGACAGAGAAGGGGGGTCACAGTATAGAACAATTGCATGTTAGTTAGTCATATGTTCCAAGTCTGGTTAGGACTGACCTTTTCTCCACGATTCGTATTGCTTAATTTGGAAGAGGGTGAAGGAACCGCTAAATAAACGTAGGATTGGATCTCGTGGTCAAGAGTGCGCGCGATGACATAACATTCAGTTAACGATTGTAAATGACGTGCGTGTTATTTGTCACTATCTGTCTTTGCGATTTATTGCGCTTCCTCGGGCTCGTAACGATTTATCTGGACCAGGACCACCGTCGCTTACAAAACGGGTTGTGAGGCTTAACAAGCAGTGATCATGCTGGAAACACACGATTAGCGAAATGTTAATTTAGATCCTTATCTCATGCCTTGGGGGTGCACAGTGCAGCAGAAAAGTAATCTAACTCACACTGCCGTGAAGCTTACTTGTGGGTTTAAGGAACCCGAAGGTTCATTGCCGCCCTCACGTAAGCCCGCCGTCGGTCCCTTGAAGCTTTGTCTTTATTAAGTAAATTTTTATTATTTGCATGAATTAACAATACCCGAGACGTATTTAATGATATAATTATTGGAAATAATAAGACAGGGATGTCGAACAGCGCTCTCGAGCTGTGAAATGAAGAGCCTTCATTCTTCCCTTACCGTGCAACTGTTTAACACAGATAGCAGGCAGACCGGGAGCAAACAAAAGCAAAACTACTAAAGCGGCGGCTGGTACTTCGATAATTCGTATACATCTTACTAATTGATTAGGAGCTCATTTTAGATTTGCACTTGATGAAATGACATCTACAAGATCTCCATGAACATTGAAATCTGAATCGACATTTCTGATATGCGCTCTGCAATAATATTACCAGACTAATTTATCCCATATTTAAAATCATTAACATGTTCCGGACATATCTCTTTTGCAACAGTTGTGAGACAGTCTTTCACAAATTCTCCGTCAGTGAATAGCTTTGAAGACGTTGCAATAATTTCACAAATTTTATAGCTAGCACGAACCAAGCTTGTTCTACTAACATCCGATGATGATGATGATGATGATGATGGAAGGTTTTCTGAATTCAATCTTGATTTTAATTCCTCTACAGGCTTTTCACGAGCGGAACTGGGTAACTTTTCTGGTCATAAGCTTCAGCATGTGTTGAATTAAAATGTCTTTTAATATTATGATGACTTAGGTATCCAAATTCCTTCCCACATATTAAGTAATGTGTCTTTCCGTCCTTTAAGATAAAGAAATACTGGGTGTTCATTTGAAAGTGTGTCATGACGTCACTGTTATGAGTCAGCGATTTGAAGCGAGTTTCTGCTTTATGTCGGAGAAGTTGCCTATTAATCAAGGCGTTCAATCTGAATTTGAGAACGTGTACGGTATAACTTGAACGTCGTAGCAACAGATGGCGTTATGTACTGTCTGTGTGCTACCATAACCTCTTTCGAACTGTGTTTTCGCGGCCAAGTCGTACGCAGGGTATTTGTTATCATCGGTTGCGTACGGCAACATCACACAATACAAATCAAATGCTCCGTGTCCATGTTGACCGTCGAAGTTAATGTCAACAAATACGTAAGAAATCGTCTCAACCCTCTCCCCATATCCCGTCAGTAAGAAAAAAACCCACCTCAGTACATATTTTCAAACAGTTCACATTCCTGCCACTACCGGCGTTACCGTACATGTCAGTAAGTACTCTTCAGAATGAACGCCGTACTTGCTATGCAACTTCTCTGACACATAAGTAATACACCTCTGCGGAAGTGTAGGAAGATTGAATTCTCTAGGCTCATCGACTAGCCATATGACGGCATACAGCGAGCCATGTCACACTTTGAACTGAACACCCAGTATCTATCTATCCACTTGTTATTGAATCTTCGTTCCATATCCATACCAGCCGCCAGAGTTGATAAACACACTACGTACAGAACACTGCTACAGCGACTCAAGTTGACCGTACTGACTGTCGTTTGAGCTTTGCTATGGTAGGAAACGGTATTAATCGTTTCACAGTTTGAGAGCGCTGTTCGACATCCTTGTAATAAGACAAAGATAAAAGATGATCCTTTATTAATATTTTTATTAGGTTTAACTTTATGTAGGTACATTAGTCATGAACAATTTTAAAAGCTTTAAGGTTGTCACATCAGTCTGTCTACATGTGTGTAATTGGATCTGTCGGTGTACCAGTATATCTATCTGTTCGCGTGTGTGTGTGTGTTTGTGTACGTGTGTGCGCGCGCGTGAGTGCGTATGTATGTATGTATGTATGTACACATGTATGCATGTATGTGGCACCAGTAGGTAGGGGTGCTTATGGGTCGGGAAATGAAGCTTCCTAAGAGCTTCAGTCCAAATTCGCTGTTGTGTAGCCTTGATGAAACGATTTGCTGCCCGACTAAAGCCGTCTCCACATCCTCCACTACACATCCTCTCCAGCCATAAAATCCATTTATCATAGATCTGATGTTGCTCTGTCCTAACTCACAGAATGAATCATAATATTCCCGTCAAGAAAGCAAAAAGTTGAATGAATGAATGGCTCGATGGTGAATGGAAGGATGAGGGAGGAGAGACATTAAAACGCATTCTTCCGGGGCTGGGTAAAACTGAATACGACCATATGTGAGCTCCAAACCTGCTTATATAGATCTGTGAGTCTTCTAGAATTCGCCACCAATTTTTGGAAAAAATCGCGAGGAACATCCACCATAGCGAACGATCGACCCGGCGTCACGTAAACACATGTTGTGTCCTATTTTTATAGACGGAATTGATACTGAAATGCGAATTGTGAAAAGTACTGGTGGAATTAAGAGGAAAAACGGAAGAACCCTGACAAAATCACAAAATCTTCGCTTTTTCCACCACAAATACAACTCCGCATATACCGAGGATTCAATTAGGGTCCGCTGTCATCGTAAGCTAGCGTGAACTAAGCTAGCAAGACGGTTTGTTAAAGGAAATAACTTACATTTTCTTAAGAAAACCTGTCCCAAGAAATGTGTAGTAATTAGACTTCGTTTGCCTACGTTATGTCAGTAACACCGAATTAAGGACAAATGACGTAATGGTTGAAGACTTTATTGAAGGTTTTGAAACTCTGTTCTTATTAGACGTTAAAGGTTCATTTAAAATGAAAATTAAACATAACGTAAGCGTTAATTTAACGTTACAGTAAAATCAAGAAGTCATACCATCACGATGGGAACATAAACATAACAGCAAACATACTTGGTAACCATTGAAACATAACAACGACGCCATTTCCTCATATTCTGTCGTATACTTCAGCGCTCCACGATTGTGTTCTGTTTGCAAATCACGTAAGCATAAGCATGAAAGTTTGTAGTTTGCAAACTTTCATGTTAACGTCTTACGGTAATGTTTATGTCAATGCTTATGTGAATCATTGTGAATGATCCCATTTGGTAGCCTGGGCGCAAACTTCTGTGTTTATGTTACGGTTATGTTTAATTTTCATTGTGAATGGGCCTTAAGTTTGAGTTTCGAACACGACATGGAAGCGAATATTCTAGTCATTGCGTATCGTATGAGTCGAGTGAGCGAACACTCCATTCACGATCTGTCGGAACCAGACATGCAACTAGTATACAATCAAATGGCGCGCCAAACGATTTACTTAAAATCGGTACACAAATCAAAATATGAAGGCACGAATCCTCATAAACGTCTTTACCTCTCGAATAATAGGTTAAGAATAATCACGTTCAATATAATGATAGTAGTAAACAATTTCAAGTGATGTACGTACGGTTGGAATTGTCAGTTTGAAATTTGACAAGGAGGTGGCTGGGGTTATTAGGTCCAGTGTTATAATTACACCACCAGACGTAAAGCAATCTCCATTGTGTGAAGGTGGAGGCGGGACGGACCATTCATAACACGATAATAACAGGTTGCTAACCGGGCCGGTACACTCACTGCACCTAAATTATGACTACCCTTACGTGTGTAGCCACCAGCCAAATAATTGTTACTGCAAATATAACACAGGAGACATTAGTTCCAGATTACTTATCGAGGTTCTATATTTTATTTGGCAATAAAATGGACTATACATACGTACATATGTACAGGCATGCATACATACATATATACATGCACACACGCATAGATACACACACACGTACCCAAATACAACATGGAAAGGCAAACACTGCGGAGAAACATAATAACCAAGGGAGGAATTTGGCCACCAGATAGAAGAGATCTAACAAAAAGATTCTTAAAAGACTTGCAAATTTGTGAATTCAATTGACTTTAATTCAATTGACATCACAAACAATTAAAGTAGAATAGAACACAGAGTAGTAATAAGCACATATCTGTACATAGTGTAAATACATAAACGTAGATTAGATAAGACAGAATAGGATTTATTAAGAAGAAAAAGCCAAATTGTACAAAGTACAACAATACTAAACTCAGGCGTTCCATACAAATAGCGGCATAATACAAGCTTATATTGTAATTAGTCAACAATCAGGTATATGGTAGCTTATCAATCATCAACTTAACACAACTGGAATTCAACTTAATATGCATCCCAGGCAATATAGATATAAACCAGAATATGTAGTATTACAAACTGTAATGGAACATGTTGTTTAATTACGTTTCTAAAAAACAGAAAAGCACATACACACATACACAAATACATATATGCATACATATATGCATACATATATGCATACATATATGCATACATACATACATACATACATACATACATACATACATACATACATACATACATACATACATACATTCATACATACACCTACACCTGTGGAGTAATGGTCAGCTAGTCTGGCCGCGAAACTAGGTGGCCCGGGTTCGAATCCCGATCGGTGCAATTACTTGGTTGAGGTTTTTTCCAGGGTTTTCACTCAACCCAATACGAGCAAATGCTGGGTAACTTTCGGTGCTGGACCCCGGACTCATTTCACCGGCATCATCACCTTCATTTCATTCAGACGCTAAATAACCTGAGATGTTGATACAGCGTCGTAAAATAGCCAAATAAAAACATACATACATACATACATACATACATACATACATACACACACAGGTACATAGTACTTTTCTATTAACAACAGCATGCTCCATTACATCGTAAATAGTAATACTACATGCTTAAGGTGTCATATTATACAATTTCATAACAATACAATGTAATAATATATGATAGAGTTTATATATATATATATTTATTTATTTATATTTATATATAAGCAAATGAGTGTAAGTGACATTTCTAAGTAAATGATTAAAGTGCATCCAGGGTAAACTAAAGCGTTTAAAATTTCGGTAGTAAAGAGATATACAGTATCTTTTAACAACATTAACATTTAAAATGAAAACTTCACGGAATTTACGAATCACATTTTCTCGAAAACAACGTAAGTGCACTTTGCTTCTCAATTCTGAGCTGTTGCAGTGTATTTAATATTAATGCATGTACATAGGCCTACGTACATATGTATATTAACATACATTATTATATATAAACATGGGTCGTTTGCAGAATTTGTATAACAAATGATGTCCATCAATTCTTACCCTTCCCATTATTGCATTTATAACGATAGAGTTATAATTAGTTTCAAGTATAAGTTAAGAGTAGTTTCAATACTAATGTAGTAAACGTCACAAAGATTATTTCCTTCATGTGAAATATTTCACGAGAATAAAATAAAATTCTCATATAACAGCTAAAATGCCATGTCCATACTACTTAAGTTTTTAAAATGGAGCATGATTATGTCCAGATAAAGGTTTGTTTAATAATGTAATTGAGAAAAAAATTAAAGAAACATTTGATATTATCAAAACTTCTTCATTTATGTCTGAGTTTATATTTCCTTAAACATGATTACATAATTACTCTAGTCCAGTAAGTCAGTCAGGTCTGTTACACCATTCTGTTCCTATGGATACACAGTTGAAAAAGAAATCCCACAGATGTCTGCACAAGCCAAAATGATGCACAAAGACCCATTTTGATTGTACTGCTATGTATACTCATTTTGAATTGGCGAGTTTGTGTGTCATACTCTTGCTTTATGTTTTAGTCTAAGCGTGCATTTTTACTCTGTCAGATCTGTTCATGTTATGTTTTCCACAAATAACAACATATGAAGTCAAGATCAAGAGGACATAATAGTACACGTGTTCAGTAGTTAAGTTGCTATTTTAAAGATTTTTAAGGAAAAAAAAATTTAGGTTAGCACATGCTTGTTTGCTTTGTCATGTCTGTTACCTGTCAGATCTGTTACTCCGTCATGTCTGTTACATCGTTCAAAACAGAGCTGTAAAGCAAGGTGAGTGTACAGTGGCTGATTACTATGGCAGAGACATTGCACTACATTAATACATGCAGAATATGCACTAAATAGTACTTTAATTTTGACGTTCTCAATCGTCCATTTGTTTACAATTTTTGCAAATGACCTGTATGTACTGTATATATCCGAACTAGACTACTTTCAATCATGTAACATAAGGATGAACTAATATGGCCGTTATTTTCCTCTGCATACTTTCTTTGACCGAAATTGATCGACTGTTGCTCTAATCTTAGTAATAATGCGTCTAACAAAACATTTTATATTTGACATTGAAATAATATTTCCAATACTTATAATTTTACAAAATTAAATAACATAGTTCCAAATCTTAATAAAGGTTTAGATTTTTGGCCAGGATTCATATCAATTTAACTTCAGAATTCTTTATGCCGAAATATTAAACTTTATTTCCTATTACTGTTATATTAAAGTAACTACTTAGAACATTATCCATAGGCATTGTTAAGAAGCTGTATTCCACCGTGGAATAGGATTATCTGAAAGTCAAGAAAATTTTGGAATTCCTGTAGTATTGTTAAGAAGAAGTTTATAGAAAAATACAGTTCAGTTCATAAATGTATGCTCTCCGCTTCTTTATCATTAACATTGTGGAATCTTTTCAAGCATTTCAGGAGCTGCAACTATCTCCATTACTTTCATAGGAACATGAATAAGATCATTTCGTATTTGTAGAGAAAAAAACCAATATTTTCTGGAGTGACTTTTCAAGAAAACACACTTGAAGTCCCTCACTCAAGAATAGCTTGAATTTTATTGCTGTTTGTTTGCTACAGCAGTAGTGAAGCTTATGTAAATAAAGTAACATTTCCTGACTTTTGATTAACCCTTTTGTTGCATTAATTGATACGTTAGTAAGAAGTGTGGAGATTCATGTTTCGTGCAAGAGCGTCATAAGCGCGAAATAATATCCAGAACTTAGCTTCTAATAAAGGAGAATATTTTAATTTGAAATGGCAGAATTCAAGACAACACTAGTGTATATTTTTAATAAAGAAATGCTATAAATAAATTATTAGTGGGAAATTTAAGCCTCAGAAATTAAATATCTAGGAACAGCAGTTGAGTGCATAAAAATGAAGTAAATAACTAGAAGATAAGCAAGAACTGAAATGTATTTCCTAAAGAAATATAAATTATCTATACTAATAATAAATCTGTAGCCAACATTTTTCTGGTAATTTTCGATTTTCCAAAAATAATTGGTGCACACATGTATAATTAACCACCCTGAAACCGAAAATCGCTTTTTTGAAATTTTTGTTTGTATGTCTGTCTGTCTGTCTGGATGTTTGTTACCTTTTCACGCGATAATGGCTGAACGTATTTCGATGAAAATTGGAATATAAATTAAGTTCGTTGTAACTTAGATTTTAGGCTATATGGCATTCAAAATACGTTACTTAAAAGGGGATTATAAGGGGGCCTGAATTAAATAAATCGAAATATCTCGCTTATTATTGACTTTTGTGAAATATGTTACATAACACAAGTTTATTTAAAAATGATTTCCAATAAGTTTTATTCGTTGTAAAATTTTTATAGGACTGATATTTAATGAGATAAATGAGTTTTAAAATTAAAATATAATGCCATCTAAGGCGGTGTAATGAAATGAAAACAAATGACTTCGTCAATAAGGGGCCTTGGACAACAGCAATCGAAGGCTATGAAACATAGCCTATAGAGAATGTTTCTGTGTTTGTATGAAGTAATATCGGAAGTTAAATTAACCGATTTGCATAATTAATTATTATTTCACCATTGGAAAGTGTAGTTTCTCTAGATGGACATAATGCTATAACGTTATTACAGTATCTTCTGAGTGAATCGAGGGCAGGTAAGATTAAAATAGCTTTTTATGCACAGAAAACTTGATAGGCTATTCTGTACATTCGTTTCCTGTATTTCTTAAAATAATGTTTATGTACCTATTTTTTTTTCAGCTCAGAGAATTAACGAACAACGAGAGTCTATTGATTTAGTATGCAGTAATAGTACATTAGCTTAGCAATCCATTATTTTATAATTCAAATTTTAACTTTGCGCAATTGAATTGTGTTAAAATGCATAAAATATATGTGCAATAAATGCAATGCAAAAAAATTGGGCAATGAGCCAAGCAGATTATGTTGCGCTGTTGTAAAATTTGTTCCTCCTGAGAGTCAAGAGCCCCCATAACAAATTAAAAACTTACTTATCTGAGTACATCCGTTATCAACACACTTTTTATATAATATAATAATATATAATATAATATAATATAATATAATATAATATAATATAATATAATATAATATAATATAATATAATATAATATAATATATACTAATAATAAATCTGTAGCCAAAATTTTTCTGGTAATTTTCGCTTTTCCAAAAATAATTGGTGTTAACATGTATAATTATTCATGAGACCGAAAATCGCTTTTTCGAAATTTTTGTTTGTATGTCTGTCTGTCTGTCTGAATTTTTGTTACCTTTTCACGCGATAATGGCTGAACGGATTTCCATGAAAATTTGAATATAAATTAAGTTCGTTGTAACTTAGATTTTAAGCCATATGGCATTCAAAATACTTTATTTAAAGGGGCCTGAATTAAATAAATCGAAATATCTCGCTTATTATTGCTTTTTGTGAAAAATGTTACATAACAAAAGTTTCTTTAAAAATGATTTTCGATAAGGTTTATTCTATGCAAAATATTGATCGGACTGATATTTAAGGATATACAAGACTTTTAAAATAACAATACAGTACATTTTCACCGCCGCCTCAGATTATAGTGTTGTTGTTCCTGCAGTAACTCCTATGTGCAAAATATAAAAATTTTGAGCAGGAAGAAAAATCACATTTATTCATTCCATGGCAATGGTACAGAGGAGATCGTGAATTCTTACATTTTCGAAAGAAAGAAATATAATTACATATCACTATATATGCTGTATCACTATTTAAGTTACTGTATTTGAAGGGAAAAAGTGGGCCAAGCGCCATTTACTGAAGACGTAGAAAACAATGGTTAAATTAAGTTATTACCATAATTCAATGGAAACATATAGCAAGTAATATAAAGTTTACACATTAAAACTAAATGACATGTCAGTCTTCATTAAACTATGATTGCATGTAAGAAACAATTAGGAAACATGTTAAAGGAATTGTCATTGCACCAAATGAGTGCTCTCTGGACCAAAATGATCGCATTTTGATTATTTAAATACAATTTAAATTAACATATTAAACGATTTACCACGGCATGGCGCGTCCTCAGGTTGCGGATCGAGGAGGCGGCCTCCAGATATGGAGGGTAGCTGCGAATATATTGAATAAGCAGTCACGGACAGCCGATGAGGGGTGGTCCTCCAGCTTGGGGGTTGGGCGAAGGGCTTGTTACGAATCCTTCAAATAAGCCTCGGAATGGGACTGATTCTCTGGCACGACCACAGCAAAGGGATAAGTTTTGGTATTCCCAAGAAACTAGTTCGATTAATTAAAATGTGTCTCAGTGAAACGTACAGCAGAGTTCGTATAGGTCAGTTTCTGTCAGATGCGTTTCCAATTCACTGTGGGCTGAAGCAAGGAGATGCACTATCACCTTTACTTTTTAACTTTGCTATAGAGTATGCCATTAGGAAAGTCCAGGATAACAGAGAGGGTTTGGAATTGAACGGGTTGCATCAGCTGCTTGTCTATGCGGATGACGTGAATATGTTAGGAGAAAATCCACAAACGATTAGGGAAAACACGGGAATTTTACTGGAAGCAAGTAAAGAGATAGGTTTGAAAGAAAATCCCGAAAAGACAAAGTATATGATTATGTCTCGTGACGAGAACATTGTACGAAATGGAAATATAAAAATGGGAAATTTATCTTTTGAAGAGGTGGAGAAATTCAAATATCTGGGAGCAACAGTAACAAATATAAATGATACTCGGGAAGAAATTAAACATAGAAGAAATATGGGAAATGCCTGTTATTATTCGGTTGAGAAACTTTTATCATCCAGTCTGCTGTCAAAAAATCTGAAAGTTAGAATTTATAAAACAGTTATATTACCGGTTGTTCTATATGGTTGTGAAACTTGGACTCTCACTTTGAGAGAAGAACATAGGTTAAGGGTGTTTGAGAATAAGGTGCTTAGGAAAATATTTGGGGCTAAGAGGGATGAAGTTACAGGAGAATGGAGAAAGTTACACAACACAGAACTGCACGCATTGTATTCTTCACCTGACATAATTAGGAACATTAAATCCAGACGTTTGAGATGGACAGGGCATGTAGCACGTATGGGCGAATCCAGAAATGCATATAGAGTGTTAGTTGGGAGGCCGGAGGGAAAAAGACCTTTAGGGAGGCCGAGACGTAGATGGGAAAATAATATTAAAATGGATTTGAGGGAGGTGAGATATGATGATAGAGACTGGATTAATCTTGCTCGGGATAGGGACCAATGGCGGGCTTATGTGAGGGCGGCAATGAACCTCCGGGTTGCTTGAAAGCCAGTAAGTAAGTAAGTATTAAACGATTTATCAAACACGAATGTTCCCTGGATCAAACGTTCTATTTTAATTATGTAATTAGTTTATATTTATTTCTAACAAGTGCAGCAGAACGCATTGGTACGGCTAGTATAAAATAAAAAGCGTATTGATAACATTTGCATATGCATCTCACAGCAAGGTTATATCAACGAATTGGATAAGTGACGCAATTCGATTGACAAAATATGAAATGATACATTGAGTTCGGAAGTGGCATAATCCATGAAATAATAATGATAATGAATACGTTGATTGCTAATAACATGTGACGACACATGATGATGACATATTGTGATGATATATGATATGACTTAAGGCTCATTCACAATGAGAATTAAACACAACGTAAGCGTTAACTTACGAATATAAACGTTACGGTAAAATCAAGAAGTCATACCATCATTCACGATGGGAACATAAACATAACATAACTTACAAACTTACAACATAACAACAAACATACTTGGTAACCATGGAAACATAACAACGACGCCATTCCCTCATATTCTGTCGTATACTTCAGCGCTCCACGATAGTGTTCTGTTTGCAAATCACGTAAGCATAAGCATGAAAGTTTGTAGTTTGCAAACTTTCATGTTAACGTCTTACGGTAATGTTTATGTCAGTGCTTATGTGAATCATTGTGAATGATCCCATTTGGTAGCCTGGGCGCAAACTTCTGTGTTTATGTTGCGGTTATGTTTAATTTTCATTGTGAATGGGCCTTTACGTTGTATGATACGATATAGGCTACATGATATGGTGTGGCGTGGTATATCATATATGATAATATGACTATGGTATGGTATATGGTATGGAAAGTATCTATATATGATATGATATGGTATATGATGTGATATGTGATATGATATATTATATTCTAATTGTAACTGTAAATATAAACAATTTTAATGTTACAAATATACAAAAATTCTAGCACTGTCCGGAAAGAGAGTGGTCTCGTCCTCTCGAGAGGATTCAGTACATAATAAAATTACATTTTAAAAATTAAGGAGGATATGTTTACACATATTTTAATGAAAATTGAGTTAAATAGATGAGAATATTTCTTTATTAATTAGTTATAAATTTTAGTATTCTATGATTCAATACAATATGAAATTACATAGATAAATCACGATAAATAGCATCTTAAATATTGATATATCACTAATAACAAGTGCTTAAACACATTTTTAAATTTAAAACTGTTTCAGTTAAGTAGATGAGAGTATTTGTTATTAAATCGTTATAAATTTTAATGTTTTATTATTCAATACAATATAAAATTACACAGACAAATTACAATGAATAGTCGGTCTGGTTGGTGCAGTTGATATAGCGCTGGCCTTCTATGCTCGAAGTTGCGGGTTCGATCCCGGGCAAGATCGATGGCATTAAAGTGTGTTTAAATGCGACAGGCTCATGTCAGTGGATTTACTGGCATGTAAAAGAACTCCTGCGGGGCAAAATTCCGGCACACCGGCGACGCTGATATAACCTCGGCAGTTGCGAGCGTCGTTAAATAAAACATAACATTTTTTTTACAACGAATAAAATCTTAATAATTAAAATGAACTAATAATAAAGCGCTTACATACATTTTAAATTTAAAATTGTTTTATTTACATAGATGAAAGTTTTTCTTTATTAATTTGTTACAAATTCTAGGGCCAATATTACCATACTACTACTATGACTGAAAGCAATGCTCGTTAAACACTTAGTTCCAACGAACGTACTGTATCCATGTATCATACAGTAATTGATAATGGCAATAAATGACGATTATGAATACAACCACTGTAGCTGCTGTTATGTGCACTACACACGAAGAGAGTCGGTATGAAAGCCTTGGCGGTATTCCGACGGAAAGGAAAAACCTCCACAACAAATTGACTTGAAGCACGCCGGTCTATATTCGATACACGCAATTAACATTTCCCATAAGTTGATAGCTTCGTGAAAAACAGCGCAACGAACTTGCAGGGCACGCCGTAAGAATCCGGCGCGACGCGGCGGCGTGACTTCTAGCTAGAAAAATACCATCAGGTGTTCCGCACCAGTGTCTGGCTTCGACCCTCTTCGTAGGGATGAATCTTGAATCTCACTCAGTCACTCAACAAGGGAGGCCGGGGTTCGATTTCGGGAGGTCCCATGTAGTGGACAGATGTCCCCAAGTACTCCAGTTCCTACTGTCATCTTCATCTTAGTCACCGTACCATCTTCTTTAATTCTGACTGAGGTTGCAGCTGATATGTACATCTATTACCAGGCAGTACATCTCACTTCACGATAATATGTATCAGAGGAAAAACAACTGTCTATATACCTCTGAAGTCTGATTAGTATAATATGTTACTAGTCAACGATGTATGCAATGGAGGGGAAAGGGACTGACCAACCTACCCCGTTATCTCCTGGCTTACTTGCCTCATGAATGATGTCTTATTGTGTCAGAGGTTCCAACTTGTCTTCGGATAATTGATAAATCATTTTCTTGTATTAAAAGAAAAGCTAGTGGTGAAGCAATTTACAATTATCGGAATAGATTCAAATAGCCAAATAGATGCAGTGATTATTGACTTTAAACGCACATTCGATGTAGTCCCACACGACATATTGTTGGTTAAACTACTATCAACGGGGATTGACTTCAGAGTGCTCCAGTGGATCAAGAAATTTTTAACTTGTCGCACTCAGAGAGTACGGCTGGGGGAGGAATTATCGAGCCCAATAGAAATTACTTCCGGGTCCCGCAGGAGAGTGTCTTGGGGACCCTTCTATTCCTTGCTTTTGTAAATGATCTGCCAGTTAACATCTTGTCCAGGGTTCGATTATTTGCGGATGACTGTATCCTATATAGGGAAATAAAAAGTCATGATGATACTACTCTTCTTCAGAATGACCTCAATAGACGATTGGGCAATGGCCAACAGAATGAAAATAAATTCTCTAAAGAGCAAAGCCATTAGCTTTACAAGAAAAAGAAATAAAATAATTGCATCGTATACGTTAGGGGATGAAACCACTCCGGAAGTTAACAAATGTAAATACCTAAGAATAACATTTAGCAGCGATCTCGGCTGGGGGGAACACGTTACTGACATAGCGGAAAGGTATGGAGAGCGTTACACTTTGTGATGAGGGTACTAAGAAAAGGCTCTGATAAATCCAAAGAGATTGCTTATAAATCACTAGTTCGTCCAGTAATGGAATATGATGCTGCATGTTGGGATCCTTACAGATTAGAACATATTAAGACACTGGAAAAGATTCAAAAACGGGCTCTCAAGTGTTGTCGTAATAATTCACCATTAAAATGGGACACACTCACGGACAGGAGAATGCGAATTCGATTATGCGCAATGTTCAAAACATACAGAGGTGAGCCTGCCTGGAGAGAAATAAAAAATAGGTTGCAGCCGCCAAATTACTCTTCAAGGAACGACCACTCATATAAATTGAGGGAAAGAAGACAGAGGACGGACGCTGGAAAGTTTTCTTTTCTCAATCGTAATATCAGGGAATGGAATGCTTTACCTGCAGACTTACTAAAGGCTTTACCAATGACCAAAAATGTATTTAAAAGCAAGGGCTTAAGGACTTTACTAATAGACGGTAGTTACGACTACATTGTGATCTGATTCTAATACTGAGTAAGTTGCATTTTCATTCAGACTTTTGTATTAATAATATTTTAATTTATCAATATATATTATATTGTATGTCATTTTATCTGTATGTTGTATATATTTATTTATTATTTATTTATTTATTTAACCTGGTAGAGATAAGGCCATCTGGCCTTCTCTTCCCCTCTATAAAATGTAAATATTGTTAATTTGTATAACATTATAATTGTGTCACCGTAACGTCTGGTGACGTAGGAAGAACATTTACTTAGCTTAAACAAATTTTTACTGGCAGTTATGGTAAAAGATGTGAATTTCATAATCTCAGAATATATATTTTTGTTTACCGTAACGGAGCTAATTTTGTTAAATGAATTAATTGCATATGTTGTATTTATAGAGTATATACAGTTAATGAGTATCATGTTTACTATTATGTCCTATAATATATATATATATAGTTCAGTATTATCATCGATCTAATTATATTTCTTGTCATATGCAGCACTAATATTTTGTAGAGCGCTAGTTTTGCAATGTTAGTGCGTTTATGTGGTTAAAAAGCAGCTGGACAGATCATTTCAATTTACTAGCAATTCCACTTACAGTTGTCATGCTCCATTATTATTATTATTATTATTATTATTATTATTATTATTATTATTATTATTATTTACCGAACTAGGTTTTACCTTTCTTAGCATCGCTACTTAAACATTTAAGGTTACAGTTTGAACCCCGAAACTCCAGGATATATTAACCGATAACTTTCCTAACTTGTTGGGGAACGAAAATGCATTGCCTGCTAATAAGATGTATAAAGGGAATAATTTAACGTTTCACAGTTTCAGGAATATTCTATTCAAGAAGGACATATAAGATTTAGAATCCATACGTATCTGAGTGAAAATGTGTAATTTAAAGAGATAAGTAGCAACTCAAATTCGTAATCGTATAATATAATGAGTTTTACATCTTGGGATTCCTCATACAAATACATGTTGCACTGTTTTTAATATGAAATATATAGGCTATAACTATTCCCCGAATTTTCCATGCCCAGTTGAAAATTTTGTCGATAGAAATTTGACATTATTACTTTACAATTACAGTACTTCGAACATAGACCGTCGAAAAGTATAACTTTTTCGTAAGGCTTCCCTTATTACTACCGATCCATTTTTCGTTCTATTCTTGCACATAATGTTCTTTGACTAATACCTTTTTGATATAAGATATAGGACATAAAGTGTATGATAGTGGACTGTCAAAGTTGGTTGCCATCTTTACCAATTCATCAGCCCTCACATTTCCAGCTATCCCAGTGTGAACTCTGACCCAAGTTATACAAATGTGGACGGCACTTTTCATTATTAAAGTTCTTACTTCTGAAGCTATAGAGTTGGTTTAGTGTTTAGACTCTGGGAAGGACATTAAACGAGTAATTTAAAAGACATTAGTAAATATAGTGAGGTGTCTCTGAATAGCCTCTTAGTTGAGAAGGGACGTTTTATGAAGAGTTAAAATTAAATTTATTATCTTATCGTCTGTGAATAGCATCTGTAGTTTAATGAGAACATTGCAAGAACAACATCTCCTGAATAAAAATATGTAATTTTATGCTACTGTCATTGAATAGTGTATTTAAAAGAGACGCTATGTAACAAGTTCATTTAGCCTTAACTTATCATGTATCTCATTGAATAGTTTCAGAGTTAAAAGTGACATTAACTATAGAATAATTAATTATAATTGCATTTGCATCCTTGTTTATGAATATAGTATAGTATAATTAATTATAGATGCGGTAATAGGACGTTAATTTTATCTGAAGTCTTCTTATTAAGAAGTAAATCTGCAGCCTGTGATCACCGGCATTTGTTTATCTTTCTAAGAATGTCGCTTTTATCGTCCTCAAAAATTAATCATCATCCGGATTTCAGCCCAGAACATCAGGTGTAATGACAAGCGAGACAACGAGTGCAAGCTTTGTGGTTACGAGAAGAAACCAGAACCGATATTAAAGAACACGAAGAAGCAGCTCGCTTCCTTTGGTGTACAAATAGCTCGCAATTTAAGTTTAGACACAGCAGAACCACAAATCAAGCTTGATACGCGGAACTGACGGGATCATGAGGAAATATGCATCAAGTCAGGAATCCCTCCAGCTAATCGACGGCGTACAGTCACATCGCAAAAGGGCACGTCTACAGAGAGACTTCATTTGTGTTAGTTCTTTGCGTTTTCACGAAGTTGTGGAGTTTATTAATTCGTGTATGTATATATATATATATATATATATATATATATATATATATATATATCTGTGGCCGGGAGGAAAAAGGTCTTAAGTAAAAATTGTATACTTTTTAGGAGAGCAGTAGAAAGATTGAAATTTGTGTCAATTAGGCTATAGAGTTTTTTTTTAATTAAGAGGTTTTTCCTGGATATTACTTGTTTATATTTCTTCTAAAATAGGTAATGTTGCTCATTTAACAATTTTCTTGGTTATTTCCAAAAATAGCCGCACTTAAGCCCTTTTAAGACTAAAATCCAAACTGAATAGAAGGGACTATTTAAACACAAGACCTTTTTCATGTCAAAATAAATGAGAAATGTAAATTATTAGGAATGCAAAATGGGTCTTAAACAATTATAGGACTGTTTACCCTGGTGCTTAAAGTTTTAAAAAGAAAGGGCATGTGATAAAATGGCTAAAATACAAGTTAGACTTTTTTAATAGGGAAGCATGGAAAGTAAACATGTGATGGTTTGTAAGGAATAAAGTATTAAATATTCTTAAGTCCTTTATTCTATGTGTACTCGATTCAAAAAGTACTTAGGCCATTTGGTAACGCTCTATAAATCAAGTCAGGAGTGTTATTTGACTTTAACCGTTTTACCAGATCGTAGAGAACTGTTTCCGCTTTCAGAATATATAAAAAATCTCATTTTCACAAAAAATTGACTTAAGACCTTTTTCTTCCCGGCCACAGATACATACAGTATATATATATATATATATATATATATATATATATATATATATAATGACGTCATTGGTATTCACACATCGGTCAAGATTCAGTTCTAACTTCATGTGGAAGCCACGGTCATAGGTTAGAATTCAGTTCAGGATGCGGTTGTTTGGCATTTATTAATGGGAAGTTCTGTGCCGTTTCTGGTAAAACTTCGGCGTTGTACTGACGTCACAAAACAAAATTTGTGCCATGTGCCGTCAGTGTATCAGATTAAGAAGAGTCGAGATGTGAGAACAGACTAGCCTTCAGTAGAGTTGTACCTCGCGATAGATATGTTCCTAAAAATGAAACAAATTCTCCTCTCAGGGGGTCCGAGTTTTATTTTTGGTGAAAAGGATTGGATTGTTGTGACATAGCTTCTCTGGAAACTTCCGCTACTCTTTATATCATTTCTACAATTTATCTTCGCTATATTTGTAAATATTATCATACTTCAGTCATAACTTATAGAACGATGGAAAGAACAGTAATTTGAAATATTCCATTTTATTTGCTCTTTATACTTGCCTAGGGAGAAAGTATTATGATGCTGAAAAAACATGATTTCGAAATTTTTACTGATAAATACGCATCATTGACATCAAAAAAGTAGTTCTGGATATACCGTCTGTCTGTCTGTCTGTCTATCTGTCTGTCTGTCTGTCTGTCTGTCTGTCTGTCTGTCTGCCTCTGTGTGTGGAGCGATTTTTCCTAAAGTAATTGACATCGAATTTTTAATTCATTATTGACTATCTAACATCTCTTATTGCTTTTTGGTTGAGCTCGTAGATGACGTTACTTGTCAACAATATGACGTTGAAATGTCCTGCGACAGTTCTGATATCCATTCATTAATAGTTTTTTGTCCGAGGAAAGGTTTTTTACTTAGTTATTTAACGACGCTGTATTAACTACTGGGTTATTTAAGTCGATGAAATTGGTGATGGCGAGATGAGGCCCAGGATTCGCCGTAGATTACCTGACATTCGCCCTACGATTGAGGAAAACCTCGAAGAAGAATAAAAAATAGGTAATCAGCCCAAACGGGAATCGAATCCACGCCCGAGCTCAAATCCGAATCAGCAGGAGCCTCCTGAGCTACGCCTCTGGCTGTCGGGTCTTTCACTGCAAACCCACCATTCTCCAGTCTTCCCTATTTTCCGCCTTCTTCTTAGTCTCCACATCATATATCTTAATATCGTCTATCACCTGATATCTTCTTCTGCCCCGAACTTTTCTTCCGTTCGTCATTCCTTCTAGTGCATCCTTCAGCAAGCACTTCTTCTTAGCCAATGTCTCAGCCAATTTCTTTTTTTCTTCCTGTTCAGTTTCAACATTACTCTTCTTCATCCACTCTTTGTATCACAGCTTAATTCTTTTTATTCTGTCTGTCCATTTCACACGCTCAATTCTTCTCTATAGCTACATTTCCAATGCGTCAGATGTGCTAACCGTTATTCCCAGCGGTGGACGAAACTCTATGATAATTAATTCGCTGTGCAACAACATTATACAGCGTGATTCACGAGGATTTACCGTCCTTTACGGGGCTTCTTTCCGAAGACATTCTGAGCAAAAAATGTCATATAAACATAGGTCCCATTCTCAATATTTACGGAGTTACGTTTCGTTATTGGAACGCATTGCTGTGAACGCGTGATCTTGGTCAGCGTGCAGTCAGCAGCCAGCGCGAGCGCTACGGAAATCAAAGATAGCCATATGCAGTTACGTAGAGCGACGAGTGCCGTTCACAAGCGTGCGGCCAAGTGTATTCAAGCGGACGGCGACATTTTTTTAAATGTATTGTAAACTCTCCAAGACTGTAAACTAGGATGCAAAATTCAAATGTAAATAATTAAGGCGGTGGAAGTGGTGTGATTTGTAATAATTGTTGTGATAAGTGCGTAATAATAATAATTAAACGAAAAAACTAAGGAGTTCACAGCACATTTTTAACTTCATAATACTTGCCAATTAAAGAAACGATACTTCTGAATGGTTCATTCTCTATTTGTATTATTCTTTTACCTTCAAACTAAAGAAAAAACGTATTTTACAAACAACTTTAAATTAGTGTAACTCTGAAAATATTGAGAATAGGAACTATGTCTATATGACATTTTTTGCTCAGAATGTCTTCAGAAATAAGCTCCGTAAAGGACGGTAAATCCTCGTGAATCACCCTGTATAATAATGGACAGGAGAGCTCTTAGGCTACTTACCTAAATAATAATAATAATAAATTATTATTATTATTATTATTATTATTATTATTATTAAATAGTTTTAATTTAAGCAAAATGTAAAGTTCGGACCAAGTTTTAACCACCCTTGAATATCACCTTTACACACTTACTTTCGTAAACAGAAAAACAAAACTTAAAAAAACTTACAGATACGAATAACCATTTTATGTGAGTCTGTGCAAAATTAACAACATATAGTGTTATTCAAATGTCACGAAAGATTTGAAAGTCCTGTAAAGGTGCGTACACACTTAGGGAACGAACAACGAACGAACGACAAACGATTGCATTCGCTGATTGAAATCGGTACGTGTGTACGTCGCAGCAAAGGGAAACCGATCGTTTGATTTGCCTTCGGAAGTGATCCGTCGCTTGTCGGTACATGAAAGGAAGTTGGTATTCGTTGTGGACGGGATTTGCCACTAGTTAGTAGTTCGTAGCAGAACGCAGCGCTTAGTTCAATTTCTCCAACAGGATGTCGAAATTGGACTGGGCGGAAGACGCTGTTATGAATCTTATTAATGCATATAGGGAGCAGGAAACTTTATGGAATTTCAAGCATCCCACTTACCACAATACATGATGTTTGGGAAGCTATTGGAAAGATGTTCAGCTGCAAGATAGGCGAGTCAAACACGTGCAAAATTTTAAAATTATTTTTGTTTATTTATTTTCAGTGGATACATCTCTGTTGTTTATTGTAGGGAGCAGAAGTCAAAAAGAAAATTAATGATTCAATCCCTACTGACATCATTCCGGAGGGAAAGACAGAAGTCCACAAAAAGATCTGGAATGGGGAGTTATGAAGTGTACGAGTCAACTTGGTTCGCGTATAAACATATGTCGTTCTTTTTGGACAAATTCACGCCCAGAAAAAACGAAGTTCCAACCTTGTGCACACAAAATAAATTATTGGCACTGAAAAGTGTCTTTTCATAAGCATGACGCGCATTCGACAAACACAGACAAATCTCTCTTTTTAGTATTTTAAGATAATTATTTTCAGTGAGGTATCCGTGTACTGAAACTTTCCCCTGTCTTGCAGTCGTACCTTAATAAAATCTTCCAGATCCTCAATTATAGCTGTACATACTTCTGGAACAATTCTGGTAATTAGATGTTTCGACTGAATACATTAAACTTGTATACGAATCTCCTGTAGCGAGATATCAAAGTGTTAATGCTAGTCTTTCCTGAATAGGTAGGCCTATTGCTTCTCGCCAGCTTGTGTCTTTCTTGGAAATTTTTGGCCCTATTTTGCACAGTAATATTTCGAAGTCTGTTTCTGAAATGCGACAGAAGTTGTGAAATTGTCCCGATTCCATTCGACGTAAATCATGAAGCAAGTCAGTGCCTCTATATTGATTGTGATTTTCGTAGAGTGGCGTCTGCCACCATCGCCTTTTGGTTTTTAACTTTATTTTTGTTAAACTGCCTATAATAACAACGGCTGCACTTTAATTATATTTCCGTCTGCCTTTATTGCGGATAATCAGCAAACGTGAATGTTTTCTGACAATTTGCTGATGATTTTTACGTTGCTCCAAACAGCGAACGAACAACGAAGTTTTGCTTCATCATTCGTTCGTTGTTCGTTCGCTAAGTGTGTACGCACCTTAACATGGCTAAGGAGGACGTTCGTTTATCATTGAATACGCCGCACTGGTGAAGTTCATCCGCAGTCACCTCGCAACTTTATTCATACTGCGTGTTCCATATTCTGAATTTTGTCAAACTTCCTGGACTCCTAATAAAACTATCGCAGCATTCACATCGTTATCTGTTGAGTTTAATATCCATAAACGTTTTTGTGAGCACAAAACCGATCTCTTCAACGTTTTTACAAACTTCCACAATGTCGACAAATGGCAGGGTCCATACTTCAATCCATTTAGAGTTCTGACACTCTCATTGCCCTGGAACAATCTCTATTACATTGACAGTAACATTGAACAAGACCAAGTAGCCTTTGAGAAAAATACACCACAGTAACTAACTCAAGAATAGCTTGAATTGCTATTTATGTTTCATTTTCCATAGCTACAATAGTGAAGAAACAATTAAAAGAGAAGTTTCCTGTGAAAATAATTCCCACTCTTTTATGAACAAAACTGTATATATACAATTTACTATTTAACAAAGTTACAGGACTTTGAAATCTTTCGTGACTTTTGAATAATCCTACACACCTGCTTAATTCGTCGAATTTATAATTAAATTGTGTATTGGAATGGAATTTACGGGAGGGGGGTCACTATGGCTCAGCACTGCAATCTGTTACGATCTATTGCACTAACCCTCAAGCTTGGCGCATTCCCAAACCCGCACCGGCTGACTATACTAAGGTTAGTTCCGTACTCAGGTTTCGAGCAAGCCATCCCACTTGTCTCTAGGCCAGCAAGTGATCGGGGAATGCTATGGAATGATGAAATGGAGAAATAGTGACGGTATGATATAGATGTTTAATATGGGGAAAAACGGGAGAACCCCGAGAAAAACCACAACTGCGACCTTGTTCGTCACAAGTGTCAGATTTGACAGGGACTCGAACCCGGGCCGCCTGCGTGAAACCGCAGGGGACTTTTGGTCCCTCACCGCAACGTCGTGGTCTGTATATAGGCACCAAGACTAGGACTCGCGCGCTGGCTCGAATCCCAATAGAGGAAGGAATTTTCTCATGAAATTTCGGCCAGTGTACGAGACCGGTGTTCACCCAGCATCGTGATGCTCTTGGGGAACGGAAACCAGCTATAACGGCTGGAAGGACCATCGTGCTAACCACACCATATCTCAGCTCTGTTTGAATGATCGTTCACTCTGCTGAGGCTTGTGGACCTGAGGCCAGCAGGCGGCTGGTCGGCCTTGGCCCTTCATGGGCTGTCGCGCTACGAATTTAAACATTACTTTTGGGGTTATATAAAATGCCTTTGATGTGCAATCCAGAAAGGAAAGTTTATCTGTTTATTTCTTTGCACATTAAGTGATTTCATTTATGAATGTATTTAATTAATAGCTAAAAGAAACTGTGAAAGGGAATATAATTTTCAACATAGTAAATATTGTTGTGGAACGTGTTAAAAATATAGTGAAAAATTGCGAGTTATCTTTGTCTTCATTCCATTGCACTTTAACATATCTTCCTTTCTACATATTTTCGTTCTTTTATTTTAAAAGATGGCTTTGCGACATGACCAATAAGTTTCTGTATTGGTTTACTATCCTTAGAGAGAACGGGGTGAAGTGCTCAGTTATTGAAGGTAACGATACTTTATTATGCTTTCTTTTATTCTTGCGAGTTAATAACCACTGAAACAGCTTTAAATTATAATAAATTGTATTTTTAATTGAAATCGTCATTAAATAAAGGAATAAATAGCAAATACATTTAGGCTACTTCTTTTTATGAATGTATATATGCAAGATTTCAAGAACAAGTTGAAACCATACTCAGAATGTACTTTTCTTTCACTATAACGTAAGAATTCAGCAGTTCATCAAAAGTTGTTCTGTAAGAAGGAATATTTCTAAACGAGATTCTTTTCTACCTCAGAAATGTAGCATACACGACAGCTGTTCCAAGATCGTAGACAGTAATTACTGCTCAAGAAATAAGGGGTACAGACGGGGAAACAATTCGAAAAACTTCTCGATCTAAAAAGGTATGGGAAGGATAACTTAGAAACCTGCCAAACCTGAGCCGCGCAGTGTTTTGTCCGCTACAACATGCCAGAAAACAAAGTCCATCGTTCGCCTCAGCTTTTCCCACGTACAACATACAAATCTGTTACCTGCAACAACGACTTCAACGCTCTGAGGAAAAATGTAAAAGTAATGCATTTCAAACGCTGTATTTGGCTTGTCTCAAAGAAGGTTATTATATTTTAGCCACTTTCCATCTTCCGTATGCTCACACATTTACCAGGGTCAATAAATTTATATTATTTCACATCTAATTTACGAGATACAATATTTGGCTTGTTAGCTATTACAGTGTCATCAGTATAAATGTACTAATCAGGCATGTTTATTATTATTATTATTATTATTATTATTATTATTATTATTATTATTATTTTTATTATTAATACTAGGGTACTATTATTTACAATTAATAGTATATTACAGCTCAATAACACGTCATAGCTATCTCTGCTTTCAAAAGGGCGACCATTTCCATCTCGGTATACGTATTAACATTATTTCCGAATCATACGATACTCTATGGCAGCCGTGGCGAAAATGTGATCGTGCGCCGAGCCACTGTGTAACCTGCAACGTGCATAGCATCTATGGAGGGAGGTGGACACCCGAAGGGGAAGTGAAGCAACTGTCTGACTTATTAACGGATTTTCATTTTCCTTATGTCAAGCACTTAAATATAATTTTATACAGTACAAGGCTACAAACTAATATTTATTTATTTATTTATTTATTTATTTATTTATTTATTTATTTATTTATTTATTTATTATTTATTTATTTAACCTGGTAGAGATAAGGCCATCAGGCCTTCTCTTCCCCTCTACCAACGGATTACAACTACAATATTAAGAACTAATACAATTACAATTATAATTATGATTAATAATAAATTTACAAATACAATAAAAATCAAAGTACTAAAAGATTAACTGATTAATAAAAGCTAGACAGTTTATTGCAAAGTTAAGAAGAGAGAAGCATTTCTTTTATTGATTAAGTAAAAATTAAACCTACTTTACGCAGTAATAAAATGCTTAATAAGCTTGCTTTTGAACGCTACTAAATTCCGACAGTCTCTGATGTTTAGTACGTGTAACGAAGAAAGAAATTAATAAGAAAACATAGGACACATTATCACAACCTAAAATTAACTGTCTTCAGAATGTCTCTGCGACAGAGTTTCAAAATGAGGAATTATGTCACTTACTGCTAATCGTAGTTGATCACGAAAGTATTTGTCTGTCAGTCGTGATCTAAATTTGGTTTTTACTATTTTCATTGCTGAAAATAATTTTTCACAAACTTAAGTTGTAGCGAACATGGCTTCAACAGAGCAAGCGAAAGAACGAAGTTTCGGATATTTATTTTTTGGCAAAGATTTGAAAAGTTCAACATTTGTCAAGTCCTTATATCTAGCTTTCATTTGACATCACATAGTAAATCATTGAGTTCAAATTGAAGATCTAACCGCATTAGCTATTCGTACATCTGCTGAAAAAGGATCGACGTACGGAGATAATAATAATAATAATAATAATAATAATAATAATAATAATGATAATAATTTTATTGGGTTATTTTACGACGCTGTATAAACATCTAGGTTATTTAGCGTCTGAATGAAATGAAGGTGATAATGCCGGTGAAATGAGTCCGGGGTCCAGCACCGAAAGTTACCCAGCATTTGCTCGTATATAATAATAATAATAATAATAATAATAATAATAATAATAATAATAATAACAATAATAATAATAATAACAATAATAATAATACTTAACGTTTTAATTTTTCGTGAGTAACACGTAGTATAATGCCGTTTTATGTTATACAACCGTTTTCCTCGTAATACTTGTGAACAAATCATACATTTAATATTCTCATCATATTGGCAGCAAAAAAATGCGTCCTCCCATCCTACTTGAAACTTTCTTTTTTGCTGAGGTACAGTACATGGTTTCGAGAGAGACATTGCGACGATACGCCACTTGCAGGTCACAGACAAATACAAATGGAACGGAGTTTGACTCCAGTGAGTGAGAGGGTGGAGGTTGGGAGAGGTAGGAAGCAAGAGAAATGCATAGCTATCATTACGAGCCACAATGTGCTCGCGAGTCACATTTTCGCCACGGCTGCTCTATGGCATAGTTATTCTTTTCGCATAAAGCAATACATCTAGTAAAAGAGACGATGAAGTTGCAATAGCAATGTGAAATATACGAGAAAATTAGATACCAAATTATTAAAAGTTGACATTACAGTTATAGTCCGGTACAAAGGAAGAGTTATACTTACATGTGCTGACATCAGTAAAATGAAACGTCGATATTACACAGCCATTCTTGGAACCATTAGGCGTGTTCTTTGAGGAGAGCTGGACCACAATAAATCACCTGACAACTCCACATTGTATCGGCAACCGAACTTCTTCTTGCTCTGAGCGGAGATTTGTTATAGTGAAATATAAAAAAAAAAAAAGTTGGCAAAACTGCTTGCTGTTTTATTCGGATATTTTAGTTTAGATATGCCGTGAACTTGGCGTCGTAGAAAGAAGAATTCTGTAAGATAGATTATAGGAGCTCGGGATTTGAGATTTTTTCAAGTGTGGGATTTTTTTTTTTTTTTTTTGTGTTCATGCGTTTAAACTTCGCAATGAGATGAAAATTGTCTAAAGATTTGGAAATTTTGCCTAGTTCTAGAGGCAGTTATTCACACAATTCATGTTTAGTTTTTAAAGAATCGGGGCATTTGTCTCTTCACGTTCTCACTTTTTGCAAGAATTTTCAACCAACGGTGGACATGTTATTAAACCAACTGAGTAACAGAGGGCGTGAGTTAATGAAATTAATAATATTAAATGATTTGTAATAAGCATGATCCTTATGTGTAACTACTGGCCTATATGTGAACAAAATTAAAACAATTAATGAAGTACCTAATATCACAATTTAATTAATGTCTGTCATCAGGCTGAAACCACCTTTTCCCATCATACGTATCTCAACAGTTCTGTTCTTTCGTAATATTCTTGTTTATAGTTATTTTTATCAAATCATTCAAAATACCCACATGAATCATTTACCATACGTGGGGAGAAGAAAATAAACTTCCATTTTTTAGATTGGACAAAAAAATATTCTCCATAAACCCAAAAAGTAAACTATCTGATTTCATTGCCAGGATTATGATTGTAGATAATAATCTATATATAATTTGAACTGGTAATGGAAATTACGGGAAAACGGCTGAACGGATTTTAATGAATGACCACTCATTTTGAAGCTTGACATCCAAGGATTTTCAGAAAAATAGTAACTTTCAGTGAAGCGTTAGTTTTCCTACATAATTTTCCTATTTTCCAAAATCCATCTTTCGGCAGTTTTGAGAACTAATTGCATTTCAGAATAAAACAAAACACACACTACAATAAACAACAGATTTTTACACGAAGGCCATGAGCTGCAGGATTGCTGACACATTTAGAGCTCAAATTCAATTGGTTATCAAAAAATTCAAGACTTACTAAAAGTAATTTACAGGTTTGATTCTGCGGTGTGTAATTTTCTGAGTACAGCTGTGTATTGGATATTAAAATCTACAAAACTTGAGGTGGTTTGATGACATTATTACCATTACAAATTAAATATTGTTATAGTTAATGCCATGATGTGACTATTTTTCATTAATTATACTATTAATGCTATATTGATGATATGAAAGTGAAACGTTTTGCGGTTATATAATTAGATGTAGAGAATATCTGAAATTAGATCTTCATTTCTATAATTTACTGAGAGGCGGCTATGTAGTATATATGCAGTATATATATATATATATATATATATATATATATATATATATATATATAGTAACTACTAAACTTACGTAAGATAATAATATTGTTATTAGAAATGAAATATTTTTATAATTATTAATCAAGTGAGTTGGGTCTTTTTCATATACTTAATGGCGGTGTGGTGTAGATATTTATATGCGTCATTCTCTTCAGTATTGGCTCGAGAGAGCGCAAAAATTACAGTTCCTAAGGAAAGACCACAAGGTATTACTTACTGATAAAAGGAGAGGGCTAGAAAATTTTGTAGTCTCCCAATCATTTCAGCAAGATCCCTTAGCAGGATAAAATGATTTTACCCTCTACATTTCAAGTTATACATGCAGCAGCTATAACAAGATGTTATGTCTATTGTTCGAAAGCATAGCAAACCTGACATTTTTTTAACTTTCGCCTACAATCCACAATGGCCTGAAATAGCTATTGCTTTACTTCCATATGAAAAACCCACTGGTCATCCTGACATTGTTACTTGCATTTTCGCGTTGAAACTAAAAAACTGAAGGTGGATAGATTCAAGAAAAAGTATTTGGCATGAAAAACCATTCAGAGGGAGTATGTTTCATTATTATGGAAGAAAATAACTTTCAAAATGTCTGGTATTCTTCTTTGAAAATAAATCTGAAAAACTTGTATTTATACGTCTAATGGATTTAGTTTGCAGCATTTCCTGCACAAGCCACTAGTATAATTATAATTATAGAAAAACTTGTTAATGTAATTATTTATGATGTCTTCATGTAAACTTCTTGACTGGATTGAATATGCGTGACGAATATAGCCAATTCTTCTTATTTGTGTCACATAGCTTAAGTATGTATACTTGTCATGCTTCTGGTTTTGGCCTACTGGTGCTGTAAAAATTTATAGCCTCCTTACGTTCTTTATTTATGAAATGGTAAAAAAAAATGTATTTTTTTTAGAATTTCTTTTCCCTGTTAGCTTATTCAATGGGAACATAATGTTTTCGTATTTGGTAGTCTAGTAGTTCTATTCTATGAGTCCTACTTCAGGGGTGGGCACGGACACAGATTAGGACTTTCCTCGCACGCAGGCCGCTCGATTGGACTTTAAATATATTAATTTAAGTATTGTATTGCAATTCGGAAAACATCGGGATACATGGTCGTGAATACAACCAACAAGGTCGTGGTAAGAAAAACGATTTTTAAGCCTGAAGATGCTTTTAACAACTTCTTTCTTCTTTGACAGGAAAACTAATCTTGTCACCAAGAAGAGGTTTTCAATTAACTGTTTTTTCATTTGCAGTAAGGAAAATGTTTCCTTAGTTTTTATGTTAATCAATAAAAATATTCTTCATATTTCCAACGAGATTGGACAAGAGTTTACGAGGAAAATACAGTAAATCGCATCTCGATTGAAAACTCAGCGAGACCGCAAGTTTAATTTTTTTTTTTATTAATGCTTTGTGGCGAACAAAGTTAAAGTTGGGCACTGAAAACTGAATTTAAATAATTTAAAAAACTAAGAATATCGGATAAGTAGGCAAGACTTTCATGCCAAGAGAAGTCCTTCAGGCGATCTCATTCATTTTAAACTCTATGTTGTCCAACACAAGCAGAAATATTTTCCAGCAAATTGAGAACGTGGTAGTTACTTAAGTTTAATTAAAATATCATTTGAAGACATACCTTGTTTCCGCGGATCCCCAGGGGCACATGGACTACAAGTTGGGAACCGCTGTGTTATTCCATCCAGGAATGAGACGCATGAAATACAAACGTTTTTCCTGTAAAAGCTCTTTATTTGAGAATAACACAGCGTCAGTTTACTCGAAATTGACCTCAGAAATTGTTTTGCGATTTTGTTTCCCATCTAAGACAATGTGATGAATGAAATGGTATTATACAGAGTTTTTCAAAAGTAAAGCATGATTTCACTAAAATGTTCATTTGAGTAAATGTCATTTAAGTTATACTGGATTTTGGACATAAAACTCAGACACACCAAATCTTGTATTTAGAAATTAATACTACTGTTGTGCGAGTCAAGGTGTCATCGAGAAAATGTTATAGATTTTAATATCTCTGAAAGAGCACATTCATTTTTTAATTTATGTTCATGGAAGATCTCATCAGCCACCGGCGTGGCTCAGTCGGTTAAGGCGCTGGCCTGCCGGTCTGAAGTTGCGCTCGGGCGCGGATTCGTCCCCGCTTGGGCTGATTACCTGGTTGGGGTTTTTCCGAGGTTTTCCCCAACCTTAAGGTAAATGCCAGGTAATCTATGGCGAATCTTCGGCCTCATCTCGCAAAATACCATCTCGCTATCACCAATCTCATCGACGCTAAATAACCTCGTAGTTAATACAGCATCGTTAAATAACCAACAACAAAAAAAAGAAGATCTCAAAGATCTCATCCTTTTAATTGAATTTGGTGTTTCTCTGAATTTCTTGAATTTATTAACAAGTCATAATTTGGTACAAACAAAATTTTATGTAACTTTACTGCAGCGTTGTCAGACACAGCCTAAACGGAGCGGAGCGCTCCACTATAACTCGTTGCGTGCTCCGGTGTTTCCACAGACATAAGCAAGTTCACGCTCCGACTGGACGTCTCTAGCACCACAACCGGTTTCGGAGCTTACAACTCTGACACTACTGCTTTACTGGCTCTTACACAAATTAATATTTTAGTGAATAAATTGCTTTCTCTGAGAAGCAAACATTCTCATGGGGTACATAAAAAAGTTGTTTCTTTTTCTTCAACATGTTAATAACGTCAAAACAAGTGCTTGTACAAATTTTGGCCACTCGAGCGCAATTACGAGGGCGTAAAAATAAGTTTTATTTTATTTTAGTAGGTTATTTTACGACGATTTGTCAACATCTAAGGTTATTTAGCGTCTGAATGTGATGGAGGTGATAATGCGGTGAAATGAGTCCGGAGTCCAGCACCTAAAGTTACCCAGCATTTGCTCATATTGGGTTGAGGGAAAACCCGGGAAAAAACCTCAACCAGGTAACTTGCCCCGACTGGGAATCGAATCCGGGCCACCTGGTTTGGCGGCCAGACGCGCTAACCGTTACTCCACAGGTGTGGACCGTAAAAATAAATTTCCCTCGGGCCCTTTACAGGCAGAAAACAAAATTTCATTGGAAAAATTTATTGGAACAGATACAATAACTGTTGAGCTATTTTTAATAATAATAATAATAATAATAATAATAATAATAATAATAATAATAATAATTTATTTATTCTGGCGAAGTTAAGGCCATCAGGCCTTCTCTTCCACTTAGCCAGAAACAAAAGAAGCTGATACAATTTTACTAATATTTTAAGAATACTAATAAAAATTTATACAGTCATAGCAAGCACAAGTTGAGTAAATCAACGCAAACATGCTAAATAATAATTACAAAATAATATAAGGCTAGAAGTTACACTCAATTAATATGCAAGCGGTAAGTGAACCAATATTACAAATTACAAGAATTACAAATTCAAATGTAAATTATAACTATACAACACTGAGGAAAATTACATATATACACTTATACACACAAAGGAGAATTAAACCTGAATACTGGTCACGTGTTTAAACAATTCACTTTTAAATTGCAATATCGTTCGACAGTTCCTTAGGGAGCTGGGTAGGGAGTTCCAGAAACGAATTGCTGATACTGTTTTATGGCAAGGCATAGATAATAAAGGGTCATTTTTAGAACGAGTACCCATGCTGTGAAGAGGATAAGAAATTAAAACGCACCGAGAGATAGTTAGGCGAAGAAATATTGATGATGCGATACAGGAAAATTAGTGAATGGATGTATCTTCGGTCCTGCAATCATACCCAGCGGAGCGTTTCAAGGGAAGGTGTAATGCGGTCGTATTTGCGGATGTTGCAAATGAAACGTGTGCAGGCATTATGAACGCGCTGCGATCTTTGGGTTAAGTTAGAATTTAAATCTGTTAGTAGAATGTCGCAATAGTCAAAATGTGGCAGCACCAATGTTTGCATGAGAATTCTTTTTAATTGAAAGGGTGGAAAATTTTTCAGACAATTTAATGAATGAAGGATGGAGAAGACGGTCTTGCATGTGTGTGTGACTTGGACATTCCACTTGAGGCCCTCGTGCATGTGCACACCTAGATAATTAACAGAGGGACTCAATGGGATAATAGTTTCATTCAATTTTATAGAATTTATAATAGCGGATTTTGAAAGGCGTAAGAGTCGTTATTGCCCGATTAGAATTGCTTGCGACTTGTTTGGATTTAAAGTTAAGTCGAATTTTGTAGACCATGCTGATATTGAGTTCAAGTCACTGTTCAATTGGTCTATTGTGTCATTTAGAGTTTCAGGTCGCGTATGTGCATATATGTATAGCGGCATCATCAGCCGTTAAACTTATTCCCCATTAGAATTGAAACATTTGTCATACCGTGGGTTCCGATCCCAGGAGGCAGACACAGGGATACAAAAGTTGATTCCACGGTATGACAAATGTCTCAATTCCGGTGGGGAATATGTTTAAAATTGCTCAACAATTGCTGTAGGCCTATCTGTCCCAATAAATCTTTCCATGAAATTGTATTTTCTTTCTGTAAAATGCCCTAGGGAAACTTATTTTTACGGCCCTCGTAATTGAAGAGTCCACTGCAAGAATGATGGATGTCATTTGGAATACATTTTGCAGGAGAAGCAATTGAAAGTTTGAAATGCTTAGCGCTCAAAGCTTAACTGTGATTTTCCGATCATTACTGGATAATGACTATTAGTGTTAATTCCATAAAATTCTGTATGTACATTCTATATGTCTTAAGCTATGCATTGACAGTCTTGGTTCATTTTCAACAAGAAAGTGACATCCATCATTCTTGCAGTGGACTCTTCAATTGCGCTCGAGTGGTCAAAATTTGTCTACGTATTTGTTTTGACATTATTAACATGGTGGAAGAAAAAAAAATTAACTTTATTATCTGCCCCCATGAGATTGTTTGCTTGTGAGTTCAAACATTAAATTGAATTTATTTAATTACATGTTCGAAATATTCCCTGTCAACTAGTCCTAACATAATCAGGATTTTAATTATCTCATTTCCTGTTAAGAACATCTTGTTTTATGCTGATTTCATCGATGAAACAACTTTCAAAAATCACAATAATCCGTGGCCCGTGAAGGGCCTAGACCGACCAGCCGGCTGCTGGCCTCACGCCCACATGTCGAAGCAGAGGTGGACGATCATCCAACCAGAATGGTGGTATCGTATGGTTAGCACAATGCCTCCCCCAGCCGTTATAGCTGGCATTCGCAATCGGATTTCGCTACCTATCGTAGCTCCCCAAGTGCATCACGATGCTGGGTGGGCACCGGTCCCATACACTGGCCGAAATTTCATGAGAAAATTTCTTCCCCCATGAGGACTCGAACTATGCGCGCATTCCGTAACTCGAGTCCTTGGCAGGATGCCTTAGACCGCGACGCCACGGCGCGGGACCCAAAAATCACAATACAAGGACTAAATATATGTATCAACAATTAAGTTAATAACATAGTAACCATAGAGTGCTGCTGTATAAAACAAATTAAATATTGCATAGTGATATAAAAACAACATGCTCTTTCAGATAATACTAACGAAACTATAGAATGTAAAATGTTTGGATGTCATCACAACTCGCACAACAGTGGTCGCTAAATATTTGATTTTCATAAAAAAAATATTCCTAAGTACAAGGTTTGACACATCTGAGCTTTTGCCTAAAATTCTCTCATTAAATTTTTTATACAATTATGTGTTACTTTTAAAAATCCTATATACCAAAACATCTAAAATATTTTTGTCAGAGAAATTTATTAGACCTTGGATATAACTGTATGAATTGTATTAAAGAAATAGGTAACCCTAGCCATTATGGAAACAGAACAAAAAAATTGTCTATTAAAAATTAATTGATAAATTCAGAAGTATGCCTGCGACTGAATGTTACAACTAACAGATATCTACGCTAATAGCGTAATCTCAACCGCTACAAAAATAGATCAGAAAAGCTATTTTTCTATTATAAATACTTATTTTTCTTTTGAATTCGTGAAATTTCTCAGAAATTCTTATTCACCATAGGTAATTAATTTAAAAGCAGGCAAGACTATATATGCGATCATTCTGGATTTGTATTGTAATATGTTGTTACACGTTTCTCACAGTCAGTTTTAAAGAACGCTTTTGTACTAGTACTCGCCATCGAATCTCCGTAAAATTTTTTCCTCGTAAATAATTTACTTTTAAAGTAGTTTTGGTTGTTTGACAAGTAAATATAATAGAGAACCTCATTATAAACTATTAATGCTTTAATTATTCGTATCAATTTTAAAAACTAAGTTTCGTATATATAAAATATCTTCAGAAGCGATTACAACATAGAAACAACTTTATATCAGGAGTATTAATACCTATCTCAACTTAAACCGTATAACTTACAATTGAAGTCAGATAAGTTACTTTCTGGGTTTACAAATTTGTTTTGTGTGAAATTCAGAAAATTAAATTTCTAATTGTGTCAGGTTAAATGATAAGTAAGTCTACCTGTCTTGTAAATGGCAGCGCAGGATAAATCATTAGCAATATAATATTGCGAGACGTGTACAACGTATAGGCTAACTCTACATATCCTGTCTGAGTGGTCAGAACTTCAGCCTGTGACACAGGCGTTCCTGAGATTTTTCATTGAAAAGTCCATAGTAACACCTGTGGCGGACAAGGTCGCAGAGGGGTTTTTCTCGGGGTTCTCCCGTTTCCCCATATCAGGCATCTACATCGTTCCGTCAACATTTCTCCATTCCATCATAATTCTATAGCATTCCCCGAACGCCGGCTGGCGGCGCTAGCCTCTCGAAGCCTGGGTACGCAACGAACCTTGGTGGGTTTGGCAATAGAGGGTTAGCGCAATAGATCTAATAAGGTCGCAGTGCTGAGTCGTAGTGCCCCCCCCCTTCAAATTCAATTCAATTGAACTGCATATCCTCTGACACCGATTTTTCATTCTTGGAGAGGGCGAAGTTCTTTTCAATTGAAATTTTAGGTCTATTGTACTTTTAACTTTGGGGGGGGGGGGGAGGGAAATAAGACCTAAGTGAACCTCTGTGCATGAATTTATAGCCTCGAAAACAAATTCCGGTTAAAATTTCCGGTCTCGCCTTAGGCATAGCTACCCGAAATTTTTCACAAACTCATGGTCGTTTTGCAGAGATAAAGATCGCTTTAGCTCGTATCAAAATGTATACCGCACCTTGCGCGGAACTGTATTAAATGAGCTAATAATAGGATTGAAAAATGTTAGTTCACTCTAGTATTGAACTATAGTAGGGGCAACACTACTACTTAAGACAGCGGAGGACATTTTAAAGGCATGCTGTTTATATTTATTTTCAGTATTGTTATCTGGTGAACCTTTCTTATGAGTAACAATGTAAATTTATTTCTAGATGGCCTCACTTAAAACATGCTGAAATTCATAATGTTTACAGAACCCTTAATAAATTGGGCTTGCATCACTTTTGCATGTAAGTGATGACGATAATGCAAAAAGCAAGAACTGTGGACACAAGAAAGCTGCGTTGGATGGAATTTCCGTCATGTGGAGAAGTAGCAAGGTATTTCAGCATCAGATACCTCTTCTCTCTCTTGCTCCATTCTTTTGCTCCCTGCCTCCTCCCCCTTTCTTTCCTCACTCTACTCGTTCTCTGTGACGTATAGAAGAACGTTTATCCATTCTGTAAAGCTATTTTCATACCCGTTATGTTCGTTTTAAAAAGTTTTATTGGTGTTGTCCTGGATGGTCTAGTGCAGGGATGTCGAACAGCGCTCTCGAGCTGTAAAATGAAGAGCCTTCATTCCTCCCTTACCGTGTAACTGTTGAACACAGATAGCAGGCAGACCGGGAGCAAACAAAAGCGAAACTACTAGTGCGGCGGCTGGTACTTCGATAACTCTTATACATCTTACTAATTGATTGGGAGCTCATTTTAGATTTGCACCTGATAAACTCTGATGAACAAAAAATGTAGGCCTACATGACGATAATTGATGATGATGATGATGATGATGATGATGATGATGATGATGATGATGATGATGATGATAACAACAACAATGGCGTTTTATCTATTGGGTCATTCCATGAATGTTGTTCGTTAGTGATGGAAATAAATCGTAATAATAATAATAATAATCATAATCATAAATTATGTTTAAAATATCAACTTTGTGTGTATGTGTTGTAGCAGTGCAACTTCAAGTTCAGAAACGTAAACTGTTTTGATGTATAAAATTAATTACTTTTAGCGTGACTTGAAATTTGTTCTTATAGATTCAAAAATATCTTCGCCTCGAGTTCGATACTTTAGTGAAATTAATCTACAAGATCTCCATGAACATTGAAATCTGAATCGACACTCCTTATGAATATAACTAGCTGCGCCGTATCTTTGCGGACGGTACTTTCATCAAGAGCTGCACTAACTCTCATTTTTCATTCTTGCTATCAGTTGTCACTCCACGTTATCTCCCATTTCTGATATGCGCTCTGCAATAATATTACGAGACTAATTTATCCTATATTTAAAATCATTAACATGTTCCGGACATATCTCTTTTGCAACAGCTATGAGACAGTCTTTCACAAATTCTCCGTCAGAGAATAGCTTTGAAGACGTTGCAATAATTTCACAAATTTTATAGCTAGCACGAACCAAGCTTCTTCTACTATTCAATCTTGATTTTAATTCCTCTACAGGCTTTTCACGAGCGGAACTGGGTAACGTTTCTGGTCATAAGCTTCAGCATGTGTTGAATTAAAATGCCTTTTAATATTATGATGGCTTAGGTATCCAATTCCTTCCTACATATTAAGTAATGTGTCTTTCCGTCCTTTAAAATAAAGAAATATCTATCTATCCACTCACTATTGAATCGTCGTTCCATATCCAGACCAGCCGCCAGAGTTGATAAACACACTACGTACAGAACACTGCTACAGCGACTCAAGTTGACCGTACTGATTGTCTTTTGAGCTCTGCTATGTTAGGAAACAGTATTAATCGTTTCACAGTTCGAGAGCGCTGTTCGACATCCCTGGTCTAGTGTTTACCGTATCTGCCTCTGGACTCAACATTTTGTAATACATTTTGTAAGGCATAGTGAACATATGAAAATTCATGTTAAAACACAACAGGAAGAACTCCCGTTCACCTCACGGACTACAGTATCCAACAAGATTTTTCACCCTAGTGCACCTCTTTTTCTTTTGATACTGTCAGAATGTATAACTTACTGTAATTTATTGCCATAAAGATGAGTGAACCATATACTGGTATTTGATATACATAGAAGTGCATTTTACTTAAAATATTATAAAATGTTATGTTTTATTTAACGACGCTCGCAATTGCCGAGGTTATATCAGCGCCGCCGGTGTGCCGGAATTTTGTCCCGCAGGAGTTCTTTTACATGCCAGTAAATCTACTGACATGAGCCTGTCGCATATAAGCACACTTCAATGTCACCTATCTGGCCCGAGATCGAACCCTCAACCTCGGGCATAGAAGGCCAACGCTATACCAACTGAGCCAACCAGGCCTACTATTTTATTTATGTATGTCAAACTGTAATGACTAGTTTTTGTTATTCATAGAAGCGTATTGTATTTATGTATTTTATTTAATTACTTTTCAAAGTTATATGAAGTTTACTGTTTTAAATTCCAGTGCAAATGTTGCTCAATAATGAAAAATTTAGTATACATGAAAACTTTGTGTCATTGACCTGCTAGAAGATTTTTCACCCGATTGTACCTGTACACATGCGAGCACTGCTTCCTAATAGATTCGTAAAGTTATCTCTGTCTCTTTCTTTCCTCTAGAAACATAGTCGCTGTGTCATTTACAGCACCGCGCAGGTTAAAGGAATCTCAGCACTACTTATCATATATCACATCATATAATATTGTATCATATCACATCATATAATATTGTATAGCTCGCGCAAGAAACGATTACCGAAAACCAATGGTGGCGTTGCTGTCTGTTTTGACGCGTGTATGTAGGCACGCCGAGGGGGAAGAGGAGAGAACCGATGGAAGTACTGTCTCTTTCAAGAAGATGAACACATGAGGACATCGCTGTGGAAATAAAGAACGTAGCAAGAGAAAAATTCGAAGCTAATTAAACGCGCAACATATGTTTACGAATGAAATAATGATACCGTGCGATACAAGACACGTATTCACATGCAGTGGAGCAAACTAAAGTCGTAATGTAACTATCGCAACGCAAGACTGATTCTATCGATGTTATTTCTCTTCCGACTGTACTCTTGAATATCATTCAAGTTATCTCGTGACCTTTCCTCTCGCCCGCTCTTCCTTATCGCAGTGTTTAATTCGCATTCCTTCCGTCGGTAATCCGTACTTGCGAGACCTAAATCATATCACATCACATCATATCATATCATATCATATCACATTGTATCGTATCATATCATATCACATCATATCATATCGTATCATATCATATCATATATCATATCACATCGTATCGTATCATATCATATATCATATCATATCTTATAATATATCACATCGTATCGTATCATATCATATCATATCACATCGTATCGTAGCATATATCATATTATCATATATCATATCGTATCACATCACATCGTATCATATATATCATATCATATCATATCACACCATATCGTATCGTATTATATCATATATCATATCATATCACATCTTATCGTATCGTATCGTATCATATCATATCATATCATATCATATATCTGCAGTGCTCGGGAAAAGTGACATAAGTCAGTTTCCACAAACCTTTTTTGATAATTTATTGACAACTTACACTGGTTTATGTCAATTTGATTTTTTTCTGTATGAATTATTGTACTGGGAGACATACTTATGTATTTTTTTCCAAGCGAGCAGATGTTCCGTAAGTTGTCAATAAATTATCAAAAAAGGTTTGTGGAAACTGACTAATGTCACTTTTCCCAAGCACTGTATATATCATATATCATATCATATCATATCATATCATATCATATCATATCATATCATATACTAGAAACTAAACTAATGCTAATATTAATGCCATATTATATTAAATTGTCTCTAACATGAGTTTAACCCGTTCCTGTCGCAGGTCCTGCAATGCCAGTTCCCATGGGTACGACAGCTGTGACGACATGTGCTGTGGCCGGGGGTACAGGACCATCAGCATTGAGAAAGTGGAGCGTTGTCATTGCAAATATCATTGGTGTTGCTACGTGCAGTGCAAGATATGTCGCAGATGGGTGGACACTCACGAGTGTAATTAACACGACACACTGCTGTGAACATTTATGTCTCCAGCTTTATGGAGAGTTGGAAAGCTGAGTGGAAAATCTGCCTTAGTGATTACTGACTAGTTTTAACAACTGCTCAAGAATGCTATTTGAGAGATATATATACTGTTATATGAGAGATACCGATAGCTTTTGATACGCTTTGAAGGTCAGTACATTTTATACAGAACGTTCTCTTATTCGCGAGTCCCTACAGTCCTGGGCGGTTAACACGTCTTCAGAGATCGTAGTCTGTTCGTTCCATGAAAATGAAAACAGAGTTTCAGGATTGACGGAAACATACGGAGAATACTGAAGTTCTTTTTCACCGAAAATGTTCAGTAAGATATCAGTATTCCTTATTTTCAACAGAATTCCACGAACTTTATGTAATTTTTGGTGCAACATTGTTAATGACTGAAGGATATTATGTATGTTCTCAAATGTAGATAATCGGTAAATAACAAGATTGCAATATTAGTTATTAGTTAGTGACTGAGTGGAATTACGGTTACTTGTACAGTTTTAGAAAAAAGCTTTGTCGCACAGATACTTTAGAAGTCCCAGAAAGGAGGCGTGCGCATGATCAGACATACAACGAAACAAAACTAATTTTATTACCTCAACTAGTCCTCTTGTGAACCAGGTCGCTCGTCCTCTGATCATCCTTTCTGGGACTTTGCCTATTTTTTTCATTTTCATTTCATTTATTATATTCCATAGATCTTACATGAGCAATGAAGCTTTAAGATGTGGAACAAGTAAAAATTTACAATATTACAATTGCAATTTTTAAAATTCTTACAATATTTTACCATTTTTACAGCTTTACAATTTTATAATTTTCTACAATTTTTTATAATTTTTTACAATATTTTGGGAAGCTGTAGTGAAATGATGTGAAGCCCGAGGATTTGCCAAAAGATTACCCGGCATTTGCCTTATGTTGGGGAAAACCTCGGTAAAAACCCAACCAGGTAATCAGACCAAAGGGGGTGAAATGAAGTGAGGCTGAGGACTCGCCATAGACCATCCGGCTTCAGTCCCACGGCTGGGGAAACCTCGGAAGAAACCATTCAATGAGACCAAAGGGGAATCCAACTCAAGCCCGAACACAGCTCCGGATCAGCAGCCCAGCGAGTCTGCTTACTGGGCTACATCGATGGCTCTACTAAAGATATAGACATAGCCAGTCAGATTAATTAAATTTAGAAATTCAAACGATTATTCATCAGTTGATCTATAACATATAATACAAAACAAGTTAACTCAATTTAAGGCATAAACAATTCAATCAGTTGTAATATACAGAAATTGATAATACATATCATGCAAACTACTTCAAATTACAAACACAAACAATTCATCAGTAGAGCTACACAGACTACTATTCATCTTAAACGCATATACAATTCATCAGCCAAACTATACAAACATATACAACACATAGTAAACAAATTAATTCAATTTACAAACATATTTTCGTTAAGCTATACAAAATTGTTCAATTCATATGAAGATATAAAGTGTCTATACGACAAAACTTTTTCCTAAGACTGTACAATGTGCATCGTCATTATAAAAAGCAAACTTAAGATAGTAATAATAATAATAATAATAATAATAATAATAATAATAATAATAACAAGAACAATATTAAGATGCTACTCTATATAGTACATTGTTTAAAAACGGCATAATTATGAAATCAATACGCGCTAAACAGAACGTTTTGGAAATAAAAGCAATTGTTTTTAATAATAGGTGAGAATGAAAGGAAGAAAAAATTCCCTAACATTTCTGCATACTTGGGGGTGTTTTCACGCACTACAAAAATCCAATGTTTTCAGCTTAAGTAATAGGCCTATTAATTTATTTTGTCTGAAAGTATCAGTGGTTAATATAACTAGAGTCCTGCATTTGGTTTGCCTCCAAGCCTATAGTTCGGCGACATCAAATGCTGCCTGCTGTTCAGTGAACATACGAAAATAAAACAAAACTAAGCGGTTGGAAATGAGTGCTTCAATAGAACAATTTGGTAACAGGCACGTCATTAGGAAAGAAGAAAAATTTATTTTATTAGAAAGAAGGAAACATTTTTCATTTGAAACACTTAAAATGTTTACAGTCATTGACTGCAATATATAGAGATTCATAAAGACGCACTCATTATTTGTTTTATTTTAAGTTAATGCTAGCATTTATATTTTTTCATTCATTAATTCCAATTAGATCTAAAGTACTTAGTGCGTTTTACTTATTGTAAAATTTTTTTAACGAGTTTGTTTATTGAGTTCAACATTTTTAAGACTTTGATTTTTTTTTACGTCACTAAGAGTAATATCGGTACATAATGTTAACAAAAGCGGTTGTAGGAAGAAATTCGAATGTGCTTTTAAATTACTGTAATATCGTTACATTTGTTGCGAATTTCAAGATATTGTTCTACACAGCTTCACAGCGTGTTTGCATTGCATAGATTATTAATATTGTTTAATTCAGTAAATGTGCTTTTATCTTAGCTCAAGTGGTTTTCTCATTGCATGTGTGGACAAAATGTGATGGCTCCTGAAAATTTTTTAGTTTTATCTATCCCTGGTAAAATTATCTTTTATTTCATATAAGCTGCCTTTAAATAAATACTTTGTTATTATTGTTATTAAATCCAAGTGTTAGTTTGTACATTAGTATTATTCATGTTGTTCACCGACTTAAGGCCCATTCACAATGAATATTAAACATAACCGTAACATAAACACAGAAGTTTGCACCCAGACTACCAAATGGGATCATTCACAATGATTCACATAAGCATTGACATAAACATTACCGTAAGACGTTAACATGAAAGTTTGCAAACTCCAAACTTTCATGCTTAATTATGCTTACTTGATTTGCAAACAGAACACAATCGTGGAGCGCTGAAGTATACGACAGAATGTGAGGAAATGGCGTCGTTGTTATGTTTCCATGGTTACCAAGTATGTTTGCTGTTATGTTTATGTTCCCATCGCGAATAATGGTATGACTTCTTGATTTTACCGTAACGTTTATATTCTTAAGTTAACGCTTACGTTATGTTAATTTTCATTGTGAATGAGCCTTTATAAACACAGGTACACAAATAAACAGAATGATGTAAATACACAGTACGGAGCGTGCGGGAAGACTACTGAACTGCACGTAAACTATTGACTAGTAACTTGTTCTCCTTACAAGCGAAGCTAGTATGATCGATGTACATCTAACTTGCATTCAAAGTAACCAAACGCAGGACTCTAGCTACAACACTAACCAAGCGTCTTTAAAAGCAATGGGTGAGGGCCGGAACTGGGTGGATCCATTGTGCGATGATTGCATCAGTCCTACAGTGACATTCGTGAATCCAATGCTAACAGGCGGGTCGTCCTGCATCAGCTCTAACAGAGCCAGGCTCCATCCCCAGACGAGTACCTGGTAATCCCCAAAGCCCGGAGCGCAACTCCTTACATCCTATATCAGAATCGATGACTCGTACTAAATAACAGATGTAAAGAGGAACTTATGAGTACAGTGAAACTTCCCTTAACGGACACTTCCCAATAGCGGACTCCTCTCAATAGCGGACATTTTAAAATTCCCCTGCAAAATAACATTGGCCCTTATGATAAAATTCTTCCAAATAGCGGACATTCTCAATAACGGTCGCGGACACTGAAATGTATCTCTCAACAACAATTAAAACTTCCAAATAACGGACAGCGTGAAAGAAAAAAAAAGAAAAAGACGGTTTTAAATTAAACGGAATTCTTTGCAACAATCATTATCGTGCATTTGAACGTTCTTGTACTTTATTGAAGGTAAGCAGCACAGTTGTCAGTTGTGATACTGTACGTGAGCAGTCCGTACTTCCTTAGTTTGTCAAGTTGAGTGTTCGGAAGCACAGTCACATTAAAAATGTCACACAAACGTAAACGTTTGTCACTAAAAGAGAAAATGGATATTGTAAAGCATAGTGAGAAGGAGAAATTAAGTGTTCGTAAACTGGCCACAAAGTGTAATGTGGAAAAAACTCAGGTTAGTGAAATTTTGAAAAACAATGATGTTATTTTACACTTAGAATGCAATTCTAGATTTATTTGTGTGAGGTGAAGTGATACAGTGACTGATGTTTATTTCATTTATAAAGCATTTACTGGTACGATTTCTCTCGGGATGAATACTGTAAACAATCTCACAATCTCACTGTCTACTGTACTGTACTGTAAAATATAGTGTTGAATATGTATGAGAAATTTTAATGTACTATATACATACTAACGATTTTCTAAATAGCGGACACTTCTCAATAACGGACATTTAATTTTTCCCCGGCGGTGTCCGCTATTGGGAATTTTCACTGTATTCGTTTATAATGTGCTAAACAGGGACTTCCAAGTAAAGGAATTGAGAACGACAAATTCATAATAGGTGTTCAAAGGGCAAAGAAAAGGGCTGGTTGGCTGGCTGGACTCGGGACGGCTCCGTACACTTAGGCATACTTTATTGTGCGCCCTATGTATGTCCAAGTGCAACAGGTAGTCTGAGTGGCACCAGTGAATTCGATGAAAACAGGTGGGTCATCCTGCCTCAGTCTCTAAAGAGCCAGGCCCAATCCGCATAGAGTAACCCGACAAGCCCCAGAGGCCTGAAGACCCAAGTCCTTCTTACATCAGCATATTCAGTATCGGAAACCCGCACTATCCCCCAAGACTTCATTCTCAGCCTATTTTTATTATTACTGATAACGCTGAACAACAAATTGTTATTTTTTTGTCTTGTTCCGAAATAAAAATAGGTTAATATTACTAATATGTGTGCCCTAAATCTGAATTTAAAATCCAAATTGCCCCATCAAGTACCATTTTCCGGGGAAAATGAATTGAACATTTTATGACAAAACTTGTTTCTTTTTAATTTTTCACTGCTACTGATAAAATTACAACACACTAGGATTCAAAATGCCTCATAATACTTGAAAAATGTATACTGGATACAAAACTGATGTTACCGGTGCATAGTTTAAAACACAACAATAAAAATATGTCATGCGTATAATAAGAAAAATCTCGGAATTTGAACTTACATTTAAATAATTTTCTGAATGGCTTCTGTTTATAACTAGATCCGAGACTGTATTTTACAAGGAACCAACAATAGTCTGCAAGCATGCTGGATGATGATCTTCCTTTACATCGCCCTTCCATTTCAGATATATCTTGATGAAATCTTTCCCCATGCTCGTCGCTTACCGCTCCAAAGTTAGGAGGAAAGAAATCCAAATAAGAATGTAAAACGTATATTTTGAGGGACATATTACACTCCATTTTGTCATATGCAAATTACATGGTTTCCACAACAAGTTCTATGTAGTTGTCTACACTATAATTTCCAAGGAAATTTGAGCAAATGTCTTTGAAAGCGAGCCATGCCATTCTTTCTGTAACGGAAAGTTTTTCCTCAAACAAAGAGTCAGCCATTACTTTGTGAATTTGTGGACCGATGAAAATGCCCTCTTTTAATTTGTCTTCACTCAAACTGGTAAACTTTTTCTTTAAATACTGAAAACCACACCCTTGTTTGTTCATTGCATAGAACTCACTTTGAACCGTTATGAAATTTACTTAATAGAAGGGACCAATACCTGTTTATTTATTAGAAGTACTAAATAACTTGCCAACAACCATAAGAAGCTGGAAATAAGTCATAAACTCATAAAATGCATTAGCTTTTGTTTTGGTTTATACCCCCAACCCGCGCCAGATGTTTCCTGGGGGAGCGCTTATCGAAAAGTGATATCATAGTCTATCTTAAAAAGCTTACGTGATACGAAGAAAAGGGATGCATTTTCGAATTCAGCGCGCATAAAACCATAAGGAACACATTGTTTTAATTCGAAGCAAAATTCTTGTAGTTCAGTGTAATATGAGATGGGAGGTGAGAATGTTGGTGAAATGATAGGACAAGAGAGTACCTCGAGAAACAAACCTCTGCATCATCTACTTTGTCTACCAAAAATTCCATCACGACCTGGTCAGCCAGCGTGCTAGCACTTGAGCCACAGACGCGGCCTAAAAGAAAAGGGCACTATCTCTTTGTGTGGCAGCCTAAATTTGCAGACGTTTAAATGTTGTATTGATTCGAAAAAAATGTTATCTCGATCGACTGCAAAATATCGAACAAAACGTTAGACTAAAGAAAAGCTGCAGTGGAATTTTCATTAGGCCTACGTATTCATTGTACCTATCACATTTCAAAATATTTTTTATTCATTTTACATATCAAATAACCTCAAAAAACAAAACATACTACGTACCTACTCCTTTATTGCCTAATTTAAAATCTGTATTCAAATTTCGGAGTTTCAAAGACATACAAATATAAGTTCGTTTTTCAAATATTAAATGTATATACAAACATCAATTAATTATGACGGAATAATTACATGAAACAATTAAAGAAGGAACTGGACTTTCAGGTAATATCGAATGTGAGTGCAAAGGATATATGATATACATATAACTGCAGCAGATCTGAAGAACGAGAAGAGAATGAGGAAGGCAAAGAAATTAATAATCAGAAGAAGTAATTATGTTAAAGTGATTACTGTACCTAATAATATTTGTATTTGCTGTACAATAAAAATAATTACTTTCCTCACATCCAAATAGCATATAGTGACATAGACACGAGCATTATAAATGGTTACATCAGCGAATAGGGATTATGAAGAATGGACACTTCGCGTCGGTACCTTTGATGTAGCCGGACTGATTTCAATGACCTTCAAGCCAGCTAGAGCGTGAGATTCTGCTTTTTCCCTAGAGTTGGCGCTGACATCACACCAGCTAGCAGTCGACACAGCGGAAGTATAACACATATAATTAATACATCTCGGTACATTATGTACTCAACTAAAATAAATTGGATCCATAAAATAATAAATCCGTCATTAACTGTAATGTCTAGACTCTAGAGTTCCTTCATAATGAGAGTTGAGACGTTGACCCCAACAACAATTAAAATATGTACAGTAATGATTTGATAGCACTGAAAATGGAAAAACAAAACTCTTATGAGAAGTAAACCCATATACCTATAATATATTATATACAAATATTAAAGGAATTTGATACATAATTTTATAATGTATTATATTATTTTATAATATAATTTATTATATCTGAAATATAAAAAATTATTATTACAACTAGTTTGTCACTGAGAAATAACGTAAAGCTGTTAACTTGAATTTATTTGAAGCAAAGCATTACTGTATTATGCAATAAGGTAAGCGATGTTTGGATCCTGTGTCTCAACTTCTTTTTATCCTCTCAGGTCTCAATTCTATTCTCAATTATTATCTTAGCCTATGCTCAATTAACACTAACCTCTAGCACTTGAAAGTAGAACTAAACGCTGGCGCACAGAGAAACAAAACACAGGAAAATTCGCTCAGTGTCCATTCTTTATAATCCCTATTCGCTGGTTACATGAGGCACAGCCGACTTGATGTGCTCGCTTCGCTTCTCCTTTACCGGCCTTGACAATTCATTTTGATTCCTGTATTAAAGCTGTAATCGAGAAAATGAAATTCCCGCCAGATGGCACTGACTCCCAAGGTTCACTGAGGAATGTGTGTATGGTTTCTTGTACGATTATAATTAGTAATATTGCGCTTCTTTCTACTGGTATGTGAGTTTATTGTGATATGATTCAAAATGACGTATTGTTGTGTACTTCGAATAGAAAAAAAGAGTGAAGGAGCAATATCATTCCACGAATTTCCGAGTGACAGGGAAAGATGATTATATTTTGTGACCATAATATTACACGAAATGGAAATATAAAAATTGGAGTTGTATCCTTCGAAGAGGTGGTAAAATTCAAATATTTTATTTTACTTTAGTAGGTTATTTTACGACGCTTTATCAACATCTTAGGCTATTTAGCGTCTGAATGAGATGAAAGTGATAATGCCGGTGAAGTGAGTTCAAGGTCCAACACCGAAAGTTACACAGCATTTGCTCATATTGGGTTGAGGGAAAACCCCGAAAAAAACCTCAACCAGGTAACTTGCCCCGACCGGGAATCGAACCCGGGCCACCTGGTTTCGCGGATAGACGCGCTAACCGTTATTCCACAGGTGTGGACAAAAATTCAAATATCTTGGAGCAACAGTGACAAATATAAATGACACTAGGGAGAAAATTAAACGCAGATAAATAAATATGAGAATGCCTCTTATTATTCGGTTGAGAAGCTTTTGTCGTCTAGTCTGCTGTCAAAAAATCTGAAAGTTAGAATCTATAAAAACAGTTATATTACCGGTTGTTCTGTATGGTTGTGAAACTTGGACTCTCATTTTGAGAGAGGAACAGACATTACGGGTGTTTCAGAATAAGGTTCTTAGAAAAATATTTGAGGCTAAGAGCGATGGAATTAGAGAATGGAGGAAGTTACATAACGCAGAACTGCACGCATTGTATTCTTCACCTGACATAATTAGGAACATTAAATCCAGACGTTTGAGATGGACAGGGCATGTAGTATGTATGGGCGAATTCAGATATGCATATAGAGTGTTATTTGGGAGGCCAGAGGAAATAAGACCTTTGGGTAGGCAGAGACGTAAATGGGAGGATAATATTAAAATGGATTTGAGGGCGGTGGGATATGATGATAGGGCTGGATTAATCTTGAACAGGATAGGGACCAATGGCGGGCTAATGTGAGGGCGGCAATGAACCTCCGTGTTCCTTAAAAGCCATAAGTAAGTAAGGGAAATTGCGAAAATGGCTTAAAGTGATTTCACGCCGAGACTTTGTTCCTAAAGCAACTCCCCATCTTCAGTCGTTTGTAGTTTACATTTCAGGGAAGAAGATTATTCTAACAATGAGAAATTTAGACTATTAAAACCAAATGCTGTGCCAACAATATTCCCTCATTATCCTAGGTATAAAGTGACAGATATCAGAAGACCATGACGAACAGTTACTAAAACTGATCTCCCTCCACCCAAGAAACGCAAATCTTTTAGTAATATTGGTTTTTTACTATTCAAACAAGATGTTCCGAGTGGCTCAGCATCAGTTAATGACATTCCCTTCTTGCCAGTTGAAAATAACCATAAAGCGACGCAAACAGACGTTGTCAACTTTATGGAGCTAAAAAGAAATAATTAACAGATTGCATGTGAAAATTACACAACTTAATCACGTGTTACAAGTGAAGCAAGATGAGATAACGAAAACAACCGAAAAACTCCAACTAATTGAAAGAGATTCGTTGCATAAAGAACAAGAAAATGTATGGAAAGAGGCTGATGAAGGCAGTGTTCATGCAAAATTGATTCTAGATCAGCTGCTTAATCATCGAAAGAGAATACCAAACAAGAATATATTAGAAAATTTGTGTTCACAAATTGAGCCGTTACTGTGTAGATGCCCTCTCTTGCAATGCCAATTTGTGATGAACACTGCCAAAACGGACTTGCTAATATCATTACTGTGAAATTTGTTAGGCCGCTTCTAGATAACATTTCAGCAGCTTTAACTGAAAAGCTTGTTCCTTCGAAGAATGCGGCTTGTAATCCACTGAGTCACAAAATCTTGAAACTATGATTCTTGAATCTGCAATATCAAGTGGAATGTATCAGTGCAGTGAGTGAAATTATAAAACTCAGTACAAGTTTATGGTAAATAATTACCCAAGTGATTACTTTGAAACACCGCAGTTTAGCCTAGGGGTGCTACTCTGCGAATGAACTACAAAATTACGCCTGTCATCATGTTACTTAAACTGAACAGGTTACTATGTGGTACCTTCCCTGCTTTTAAACTCACGCTTTTACCATAATTAACAGAACTAAACATAATATTACTTATTATTGTCTTATTTATTATTTATAAGTATTATTATTACTCTTTAATCATTTATTTTAATTCATATTGAGTATTTCTTCTGTGGACACCAGAGCTTGGCAGACAGCGCCTCGTGGTGGAATTGAGAAATTATCCAATTTCAAGAAAATATTACTATTGTCAAGGCCGTATACAAAAAAGCGAAGGGAACATCAAGTCGGCCGTGCATGAGATAAGATTCGCTGAGGTAAGTATATTCAAGCACGGCCGACTTGATGCTCGCTTCGCGAAGGGAGCATCAAGTCGGCCGTGATTGAAGACGCAATCATGGATAAATATATAATAGGATGCGAAACTGCGGTCAGCACCATCTGGATTTGGGGGTTTGAAATAAGGTGATCAGCGCCCAACGTCGTAGGTGGTGAATATTAGAACTACGTGTTGGGTACATTACCGAGAGTTCTCTATTTATCCGTTCGAGATATTGCTGTACGGGAGAGTCGAAGATGAAGATGGCGGACTGAAACTTGCTAATAAGTGAACATAAAGTGATACTTGTGTGTATAAGCAGTGTATGTTAAACAGTGATGTTTATGGACGTTGTAAAAATAGTGTTGTTGAATGTATTGTATAGTAATATAATAAATTGAACCATTTAAGTAGTTCTTGCAGACTTTTCCATACCCAAAGAATACAATCCCAATTATCTAACCATTTGCTTTATTGTTTGTCTCTGTCTGGTTATATTGTAATCGGGTAGTGTAAAACACATCGTCTCTTTTATCTTCCTGTCGGCTCCGGTAAGAATTTCCAGTAGAATATGCTGTGAGGAATAAAACCGTAAATGTTTTATTTTAAATTACGTTAGTTTCGAATATCGATGAGGGTGGGAGGGAATACTTTCTGCACAGTTTAACATTTTCGTCACCAGCTGCGCTGCTAAATGCATGGAGTAATTACTCTTTTCGCTACTTGGTGCGCTGCTAGATGTAATAACGCCCCTCACAGAAATAGATGGCAGCAAGATCAATTTCTACAACAGCGCCTCTAGTATGTGTTACGGGAAACTCATTAAGTTTCGCATCCTATTTTGTTTTGACAGCTGGACATGAACAATATTTGTGCATCATTATTTGAATTTACACTAAAATATGAAAAGGCAGAAAACATATTTGTTTTGGAACTTTATCAATAAATTGCTGAATGTGAAAATATATATATATATATATATATATATATATATATATATATATATTTATCCATGACGCAGTACTTTAAGCCAGTGTTCAGATTCTTAGCAAAACGTGAACTTTTGAAAAAGTGTGTGCATGGCAGTACTCAGAACCCGAATGAGAATGTGAACAGTGTCATATGGTGTAGACTCCACAAAACCGTGTTTGTAGGAATAAAAACCTTATATATTTGGAGTATATGATGGTGTTGCCACATTCAACGAAGGAAACTTGGCTAGATGTGGTGCATTAGTGAAACTTCACATGATAAATTCTGCTGATGAGCATGACAAGGAACGTTTAAGGAATTCAGAAAAAACTCAGAATGAACTTGAGAAGAGTGCAGGAAGCAGAGAAGAGCAACAAAAAGAAGACTAGAAGATGAGCAGGTGACCAACAACTTCAACGCTCCGTTTCTGTAAGTTTGTTTTTTCTTACAAAATGAAGCTTTTCTCAGCTTCTATTAAACATAGGACTTTCAGATTTTCAGAGCACGTTTCCACAAGCCTTATCCTTAATTTAACATGAGATTTTCAATAAATCTAAATTATTAAAATAGTTATGTACTGATCTATATTAAAAATGTAGTTAAATTTTGGACCAGAACAAAAAAATATATATTTAATGTATTATGCACTTTTTCTTCAAAAGCCTGTGTTAAATTCAAGTCAGTATATGTAACAATAACGTGTAAACAAATCAAGTCCATACTCCTAGCAGTTTCTGAGAAAAGTTTAATGAGAAATCATGATTTTAACATAGCCGAGATAGGACGTACCTTAAATAATATCGGTTTCCTAGAATACAGTAACTGTAATATTGAAATACTACAATGTATAATGTAGGCCTACTATTATTTCTGTACAATTTTCAGACATATAATAAGATCATTATAAATAATATAGTAACCCACATCACTTGTGGTTTTATTTTCGATACCATGGCTATTCTATATTACGCTGCTCAGCCACATAACCGTGTAGTGTCAGAAACACAAAATATTGACATAATATTTTCGACAGTTATCTGAAAACTCCTGATAGATCAGATAACTAACTATTATTTAGAAAGCTTCTTACGTGAGTAAAAGTCATGTCTTGTTTTCAGGTGTGTAAGAAATTTGTATTAACATGTGGTGCAGAATAATCTAGGAATTACTACAACGTCGATAAATAATCAACTGAGAAATGATATGGGACAGATGTAAAAAGAGTAGGTATGCAATTTAAATATCCACCGTACACATGACCTTTTGCGACTCCGCTAACCGGCCGGATACGGCCCGGCAACGCGCGGGTCACATTGACGCTGCTAAATTAATAGTTTCCATTTTACTTCATAGAAGGTGTTGCCAAAAAAATATATATATCTATTAAAAATAAAGCGCTAACGGCTGACAATAAAACATTCATTAATAATTTTTGAGAGTATATTTATGAAGTAATGAAATAATTAAACCATCATCATTTGGTCCAGAGAGCTTCCTTTGTGGTTCAAGGATAATTCGTTTAACATGCAATCGTATTTAAATAATTTTAAAAATACGATCATTTTTGTCCAGGTAGCATAGGCTACATTTTAATGCAAGGATAATTACTTTAATATGCTTCTTAAATTAATATTGCATCCAATAATATATCAGTGGTCATCAACACAGCGCACCCTCGAGCTAGCGTCTCTTACTCGTGAATAAGAGATGTACTAGCGTGCATCCATGGCTGTTGGCGGGTATGCTTTCTCCCTCTCCCTTCTGCACGACAGTGCATATTCCGATACACTTCTTACCCGTTACCCATTTCAACGAGTACTGACGACCACTGTAAAATACGATAATTTTGTTCAGGGAGCATTCTCTTTTGGCACAAGGATGATTTATGTAATATGTTTCTAAATTAGTCTTTTAAATACCGGAACATTTGTTAATAAATCACCGAAAAGCAAATGTGAATATAGGATGTGGAGTGAGTACGAAATTATTATTTTTTATTTTTGGCGGTAAATAACGACAAATAAAAACTAACATGCTACATAACATTATTTTAAGAAATGCAAGAAACAAGCTTGAATAATATTCACTATTCTTAATGATCTTGGGATAGAAAAAACACGTATGAAATAGAAATTGCGGCGAAATTACTCGTACATACAAATGTGCATGTAATAAACAATAAGCAAAGCATCTTCGATTAATCATTTCAAAACAACGTGAATATAGCGTTGATTGTGTAGGAAAATAATTTCTTATATGTTGCTCCCAATGTGCATCATTGTTAAGTTATGAAAAAAATAATACACACCACTACCTTAGTGTTATTATTTTTTTTCTCATAACCAATTACCAGTTTTGTTCCAGTTCTTGTATTTGAATGTTTAACACGTGTAGTTATATATGTAGCCTTAACAGTGTGTACATAAATATTAATAGCTTCTTATTTATATAAAAAAAGTCATGAAAACAAATGAAAATTAACATGGCATAAAATGTATATATCTTCTCACCATTCGTGAGCTGCCACAAGGGACAAAGAGTAGGCTACTTAACACTATTTGAAGAAAGATAGGAGTTATTAGGTAATATTCATCGTTTTTAATCATCTTTGGATGGAAAATAACAATGAATATGTATAAAATAGAAATTACATACAGGTGAGCATATAAAAAACAGTAAGCAGAATCATATCTGATTAATAAGCTTAAATTACTCCAGGTTTAGTGTAAGAGTGGCCTGTATTTTACGATGTCTCCCAGCAAATTACCTAATTTAAAAACAAAAAAATCGTGATAGAAGATTGAATTTGTGTATTAGTAGTTTCCTAGTACCCGGTACCTGATACTCGTTACGTAGGTCGTTTTTATGTTTACACAGTGGCTTCTTTCTGAAAAGAATTTTAATAGTTTGTTACTAGATGTGATTCTAGTCAGTTTGTAATATATTTTTGGTCCAGGGAAAATATACATATTTTATGATTATACAACAATGACTGACTTAACAGCTTATGTAACGAGTTCCGGGTACTAGGAAACTTCCTGTGTTATTTTCTCCAAACTTGCCAAATATTTGTAGGCAGTCTTTTACATTAGATTGCCGAAAATTGGTTTATAGCGCAACAATTGCTATATCTGTTCCAATAATCTTTTCATGAAATTATGTTTTCATTCTGTAAGTGGCCCCGAGGAAAATCACTTTCTGGACGGCCTCGTAATTGCGGTCGAGTAGCCAAAATTTGTATAAGCACTTCTTTTGACATTATTAACATGGTGGAAGAAAGCAATAACTTTTCTATCTGCACCCATGAGAATGTTTACTTGTCAGCATAGTAAAACACATCGCCCTCACTACTGACTGCTGAACGTCCAACTGCCAAGATGCTTATACAACAGTTACGGGGAATTTTGTGTCAAATAGGACGTTAAAGCATGCTTGTTTAGAAACGGCCCAACTCAAAGAGCATCACACAGCAGAAGTCAAAAACAGATGGGTTTTGACAGGAAAGGTGCCGGGAATGACCACCGACAATGCGGCAAACATGGTGGCCGCGATTAAAAAAAAACTCAATCTACGACATGTACCCTGTGTGGCACATACTCGTACGTTATATTTGGTAGTAAACGGTCGTCAGTAGCACCTCTCATCTCGGAGATCTCTTAGATCCCTGCTCCAACATCGTAACCTTTTTCAAGTAGCCTACGTACTTCGAGTTCACAAACTCTATAAAATTAAGCCATGTTACTTTCACTTAGTGTGTAAAATGTGAAAATATGTGTTGTGTCTCATATTTTACTATTACTTATTTCAGGCAAAGCAACATTGCTTACGAAAAACTACAGGGCTTTCAGAGAGCAGCAGGCGTCCAGCAATTGTGTCTCATCCAGCATTGCCCAACAAGATGGAACAGTAAGCTGGATATGAGATGCCGACTCATGGACGTCAAAGAACAGCTTATTCTTGCTGAGTCTTATCAATACCATCTTTTGAAATTCAAAAAATCATCTCGCAAATTCTTAGATTCCTTGCAGATTATACAATTTCATTTATACCACTCAGAAGGTCTTAATTAAGGATATGCTAATTTTAAATAAAATATTATATAAGTATAAAGTCATCTTCTAAAATTTTATTTTATAATTGATAACACTGGGGAACAAATGAGAACTTTTTTTCTGCGGTATAAATATAAATATGCAACTTTTACTAATTTCGGTCTGCTGAATTCAAAAATGCATTTTGTTTTGCCGTACCACGTCAGGTTTTTTGGCAATGTAGCAAAACGTTATTTTGCCACAAAATAAAATTATAAGTTATAGCGTGTTCGTAGAATTATATAATTATTTTGTGTATCTGATTCCTATGTATTGTGGGTCCCTATCACCACGGCATGGCGTGTTCTCAGGTTGCGGATAGAGGAGACGGCCTCCAAATATGGAGGGTAGCAGTGAATATATTGAATAAGCAGTCGCGGACAGCCGATGAGGGGTGGTCCTCCAGCTTGGGGGTTGGGTGAAGGGCTAACAAGCCTTCACCGTAAAAAACGCTTGTTACGAATCCTTCAAATATAAAAACTCTAGAATATGCCATTAGGAAAGTCCAGGATAACAGAGAGGGTTTGGAATTGAATGGGTTACATCAGCTGCTTGTCTATGCGGATGACGTGAATATGTTAGGAGAAAATCTACAAACGATTCGGGAAAACACGGGAATTTTACTGGAAGCAAGTAAAGAGATAGGTTTGGAAGTAAATCCCAAAAAGACAGAGTATATGATTATGTCTAGTGACCAGAATATTGTACGAAATGGAAATATAAAAATTGGAAATTTATCTTTTGAAGAGATGGAGAAGTTCAAATATCTGGGAGCAACAGTAACAAATATAAATGATACTCGGGAGGAAATTAAACACGGAATAAATATGGGAAATGCCTGTTATTATTCTTTGAGAAACTTTTATCATCCAGTCTGCTGTCGAAAAATCTGAAAGTTAGAATTTATAAAACAGTTATATTACCGGTTGTTCTATATGGTTGTGAAACTTGGACTCTCACTTTGAGAGAGGAACAGAGACTACGGGTGTTTGAGAATAAGGTGCTTAGGAAAATATTTGGGGCTAAGAGGGATGAAGTTACAGGAGAATGGAGAAAGTTACACAACACAGAACTGCACGCATTGTATTCTTCATCTGGCATAATTAGGAACATTAAATCCAGACGTTTGAGATGGGCAGGGCATGTAGCACGTATGGGCGAATACAGAAATGCATAAGTTATAGAGTGTTAGTTGGGAGGCCGGAGGGAAAAAGACCTTTAGGGAGGCCGAGACGTAGATGGATTTGAGGGAGGTGGGATATGATGATAGAGAATGGATTGATCTTGCTCAGGATAGGGACCAATGGCGGGCTTATGTGAGGGCGGCAATGAACCTCAAGGTTTCTTAAAAGCCAGAAAGTAAGTAAGTGTATCTGATTCGTTAACACGTTCATCTATTTGTTTCTATGATGTATAACAATAAAATAAACAGTTAAGAATTCACAGAAAAATTAAGCCTATATACTGTACAAGCAAAACATTTTACTAAACTAAATTATAATAGCAGAGAGCTCACCTTCACAATGTAGCCTATGTTAGACGTCCTCGGTTCCGCTTTTTCTCTTTCCATGGAATCTTAGTGTGTGTGAAGTCCTCGAGTATTCTCTTCAATACTCCAACAGTAATCGGCAATCATATTTACACCTCAACGTCCCTGGTAGCGTTGCTCTACCTCTTTTATATCCTGTGGAAGCTTTCGCCTTGCTCTTCGCTGAGGGCTCCTAAATTCGCAGGAAAGTAATCTATATGGTCCATTAGAAAGTGGAGCTTTAGGTTCATGTTACAACCGAGCACTTTGAACTTGTCCAACATTTTTCAACAATTTCTTTGAACCGTGGATCCTTCACGTTACCAAGAAATTTCTTCACAACTTCTTTGAATGCGTTCCATGCACTTTCTTCTGTTTCTTTCATTGTAAGTACTGGTGAAATTGTGGTCCATCATCAGTTTTCGAATTTGTGGGCCATCAAATATTCACTCCCTGATTTCAGCGTGTAACAATGAAGTACTGGAAGCAAGAAAGATTTTTGTCTAGTGCCTTGACAAACTGCTTCATAACTCCCAGTTTTATATGTAAGTTAACTGGGGAAGTATTTATTTTCTTACGAGCAACGAGACTTACATTGCTAATATTTTTGTCTGCTGGCGTTAGTTGCTTTCTTTCAGGCCAGTATACAATGTTCCAATGTTTGTTCCTGGCCCTGTTATCCACTCGCACAGGAAGCACGGAAATTTTTTGTATCCTCCCTGTTGTCCCAATAGTAAACCAACAACCTTCAGGTCACTGCATATTTGCCACTCATGTTCATGATATTTAATTTTTTTCGAGAACCAAGCTTAAAGTTTCATATAATTCCACTAGGACTGTAGAATGTGGAAATGGTATGGACGCTAATTTATTGCCGTTAAGAAGCAATACTGCCTTAAGGCTACTTTTCGAAGAGTCAATAAAACCCTCCAACTTTTGGGCTCATGTACCTCCTCTCCCAATTGTTTTAGTAGATTTCTCAGAACTGTACAATATACCATCTATCTTCCTGTGTACAGTATTATCTGAAAAGTTTTTCACGATTCCTGTACCACGAAAATGTAACTCCAGGTGCCAACATGTTCTTCTCATGCAATCTAGAGCCTAGTAATTCACTTTTCTTATTGGTGAGTCCTAATTGCCTTACCAAAGCATTCAGTTCGGGTTGGGTAAATTTTTTTCGGTGAATTGTCAAATTCGTCTGGATCAGAAGATACCTCAGTATCTGCATTCGGGGAACTACTTTCAGATTCACTGTCATCCCAGTTTGCTGGTGGTGTAGGTACAGATAAGTTCATGAGAAACAGGCCTCAAAGCTGACTGAAGATTTGGATACTTAATTGATTTCTTGTTTTCCTTGTAACCAGTAATATTACACATACAAAAATAACAGTCATCATAGTGATTCCTCTGCTCATCCCATATCATTGGTATAGCAAATGGCATTGCTTTCCGTTTTCCTGCATACCAGTAACGCAATCCTTCTACACAATTGTTACAGGCACTTTGAGGTGCAAATGATTTAGCCATGTCGCCAACTTTTACTTTGAAGTAAGCAAAATATAGCTTCTTTACAAACGAATCTATTTTACGAACTTTTCCATCGAACATATAACACTCACAAATATAGCAAAACTTCGAAGGATTTTGTATACATTGTCTCCTACGCAATCCTGATGTACTCGCCATATTCAGTTTTTTTAAATCACGCTTTTGCACTACGATTCTAGGGACTCAACTGTAACAAAAATCACACGTGTTCACAGAACTAAGCCAGCTGCTCAACTGACAAGATTTAAGAACTGTATATTAGGGTTTTCTGTAAAGAACAACTTCCCGGCAAAGTGAGAAAGAGGATGGGGTGATAGGGCATGGGATGATGAAACATCATTCTGAGATCAATATTAAACAAAAATATTTAGTTGTGGAAATTTAGTGCCATCAGCTAGGGGGCACCTCGGCTTAATGTATAGTGAATACTGCGCGGCAATAAATATCGAAAAATTTAAATTGCGACAAAACTAGACGTGATACATAAAAAATGAAACCATTTTCGGACTCAGGGATAGGTTTCCATATGAATTACCGACTTTCTTTTTTACCGCAGAACAGTTGTTCCCTAGTGTAATCAATGATGCTTAATTATTACATTTTATTTTTATAACAATATTCATATTTAATTAATTATATTTGTTTGATATTAATTTCCGGATCCTCGTGGTCATTCTTAATTAAGGCCGGACAATTTATTTCTCTCTCTCAAACACTAGAACATGATATATGTACAGATTTATTACAGTCTGAATTCCTGTCTGTATGAACAGGGAACTAGTTGAAACTGTCAGTATTCTAATAACCTTATTTTGAATTAATAAAATGTCTGTAATATCCAGTGGCGTATACTGGTTTAAGGGTCTGGGCTACCACTGACCCTATTATTACACAAAATATATTTTAAAATCCCTATAATAAAATTCCTTACCTATTTATATATGAATTCCAGACGTCTTGATTGGGACGAAAATACTTTGATGACTTCGTCATTGAAATTACAGTTGGGCCGCTTGCGAACTTTCTGCAGAAATGACTTTTCAATGGACATCAGTGCCAAGCCGGATAAACGTTCTTGTGTATGAGTTGATCTACAGTAGGATTTTATTCTCTTCAACGCAGAAATTGTTCTTTCTACCGATGCTGACGTAGCTGGTATTGTCACAATTAATGTTGCCAATTTAAGGACTTCAGGAATAACTTGGTTCAGCTGGTTTTCATATATGGCAGATAATATTTCATGGATAGGTTTGTTCGAAAAATCAAAGGCCTCTGCTGAATATATTACACTTATTTCATTTTTCAAACGTACTTGATCAAAGTGACTGTTATAGGACTGAAATAATTTGTTTAGTGCCTCATTCGGGAAGTTTTCTCTATAAGCAGAAAATTTTTGAGAATCTAGAAGATGTGTGAACTGAAGCTTTCCATAATCAGAAAATCTGTCAGTAATTTCCATGTGCATACGATCTAGTATGCTGTAGTACAGCTGCCTGTATTTCAATTCATCATCTCCTTTTCTTCGCTTTAATAATGGTTCCATTGTATTGTCTGAAGAATTTTCATTTTCCATATTATTCCAAATGGACGGAAACCCACTACGTCTGAACTCGGATATATTATTTTTTAACTTTGATACCTCTTGCAAGCAGTATGCTATGTCTAGACTTTTTGTCTGAAGAATATTGTAGAGCACATCTGTATGTGCGAACACCCTAGCATAGACTTCAAGAAGAAATATATTCTGAAATTGTGTAAAAAAATACAAATATCCTTGAGCCTGCACAATTGCATCATCATCCCAGTTTTCTTCAGAGTCATTACAAATGATATTTTCAAAGAAAGCAGTCAGTTGTTCTCTGTATTCCTTCACTGTATTTACAAGCCGAGATGTAAAATTCCATCTAGTTGGTGCTACTTTTGGGAGTTTCTTTTTCATAAATTCCTTGAGTTTTTCTGATCTTTTAGGAGATGAGAAAAATGCAGCTAAACCCGACAGTGTTTTGAAAAAAATGCGGCATTATGGAATGGTTGAAGTAGTTTGTTGCAAAACTAAATTGAGAACATGGCTGTAACAATGGACAAATGGTGCTTGAGGATACTTTTCTTGAACTTTTGTTTTTAAGCCATTAATGTTTCCCGCCATAACTGAAGCACCATCGTATGTCTGTGCAATTAACTTACTGCCGACATTGTATTCTGCTATAACACCTTCCACATGCTGAAACAAAGCAGCAGCAGTTTTGCCCGAACTGACATTTGTGAATCCTATAAACCGTTCTTGAACATTGGCAGTACTGTCGACGTATCTTAAAACAGTGGACAGTTGACTCTGATTAGAGCAGTCACTTGTTTCATCAACAACAATAGCCACAAAAGGAGCTTCTTCTATTTCAGATTTTATGTTCTTTATCATAACCCCACTTATAGCAAAATATTAAGTCATTCTGAATTGCGGGAGAAGTACCATGGAATACTGTTGAACTCTCAAGATGATTGGCCAGTAAATGGTCAAATTCACTTAAGGAACTTAAATATTCAATATAATTTCCTCTATTGTCTGATTCCACACTCTCATTATGACCCCGAAAAGCCAATTCTTGTTTTCCTAGAAAGCAAACTGCGTTAATAAGACGCAGTAAAATCTCCCGATTTTTTTTTTTTCACAAGAGCATTGTGTTGGTTGATGTGTAGAGCTTTTTGCTTATCTAGCTGTAAATCAATTCTTGTCTTCCCAAAGTTTGCAAAGTTCATGCTACTATAAATATGAGCTTTTGATTTGTCGTGTTTTAGGACTGCCGTTCGAAGGGAGTTCATATTAGAAAACACCTCTTTTGACCACACTTTAAAAAGCACTTTTAATAAACTTTCTATTACACAGTCATTTTCAACACAAACCTCTCCAGAAACTTGTTCTGCCATATTTTTCACAATATCACTTAATTGGGAAATTAAAAATTTAATAATTCACAATTAATATAACTCTTAAGACACTCGAACAAATTACAAATTTAAAATACTGCACTGCAAGAACACAATCACATTCATGAGCTAGCGTACTAAGCGTATTGTTGCTTCGCGCCTGCGAAGAAACCGATCACGAGAGCGGCAACTCACCCGGCCTACACTGCACGATGGAAACAGAAGGGAGCGGGGGATAGGCAGTTGTGCGACAGGACAGTTTGAGTGGAACGGTCATAGGCTACCCCTCGTAGCAGCGGTTTCTCCAGTGATGCAGCCTTGACAACTTGTTTCTTTTCGAGAGCAGAGAGCGCATATAAATCTAACAATTACTTTAATTTTAATTACTGTGGTAAAACTAATACGGTAATACAAAATTATTACATTATGTTATATTATAAACTTTTTCTTTTGTAATTTCCTTGGGCTACCGCCGGTAGCCCTGGTAGTCCGCAAAATACGCCCCTATCACTAGAATTTCCCCGCAAAATACAGTAAGTCCATATCTGAATTCACTTTAAAAAAAGCAAAATATGCATTTCGAACATATTCAAAACTAACAATGTTCATCAATTTTTTAAATAAATAAGTTACAGAAGATAACTTTGTGCATACTGTATATACCTAATATGTGATCTCTAATATAGTTGTCTATCTATGAGGAAACCAAAGAAAATATGAAAGATTGGAGAATGCTGAGTTTGCAGTGAAAGACCTGCCCTTGGGAAGAACACTTACGTATGTAGGATGTATCAATAATATTACTCTTCACCAAAGAGAACATGATTGTAATTATGGAAAACTAATCATGTTATAAAATAAATAAGCATTATGTTCTTCAGTTCAAGGTTCCACGTGTTATTGATCATTTTATCAACTTTCTGTAATAATAAATAATTCTGTGTGTTATTTTTAAGTGCTTTAGGCGGCTCTTCACGGAGCCAGTTTCTTTCTATCTTCCTTTTTACTTACGTAGCTGCAGGATTTAACGTTTACCTCACATGTTAATTCGTGGTTGGATTAGATTATTTATTAGTCGTTAGTATTTAAATTATTTCATCAATTTTATGTCGTCTGTCAACAACACTGAAGGTTAAATAGGCCGTTCATGTAAAATAACTACAAAAATAGCTGTAATTAAGCAAATAAAATTAGCAACCGCCACTTTGCAATGAAGCGAAGCATTTTTCTTTCTCGTCAAAAGGGCAAAGCGAAAGCGCTTTATTACAACGCTTCTAAAATACGCTTGGTTTCACTTTCAAATTACATTCTAAAATCGACTCAATCATCCAAATTTTTAATCTGCCGCCACAAATGTGTACCCTGAGCGTATTCCGAATCTCACCGGTGAGCAATCCGATGGCATCACGGTGGTCCGAATTCCACCGATGACGTCATTGATGCTCCACCGGTGCCATCAACTTGCAGAGGTAGTGGCAGTCTCAATCAGCCGCCATCAGTGAATCCGATTGGTTCTTGTATAGGGCGGGAATTAGCAGACGAATAACATCGTGCACTGTTGTGTCATGGCGGTGTGTTCTGCTGCACTCGGATCAACCGATTAATGACGTCACAGTACCTGCTCCAAACCGCTCCGTCCCCAGCAGTGTTGCCAATACAGCAGTTTTCCCGCTATATCTGGTATTTTTCAGTATTAGTTTGGCGAGTGAAGTTTAGGATATTTGTATTTCTGAAATAGAGATTTAGCAGGTATTTTTAGCACTCCCAGCGGTAAAATATTCTCATTTTACATTGACAATATAGTAACTTAGTGTTTTCTGCACTGTTTCACAGCGGGTTTTTAAGAATCGAGTTGGCAACGCAGGTCCCCAGCTGTCATAGTCATAGTTGTCACGGACGTCGATCGTAATACATAACTTGAACGTTCGGTAGAAGTTCGACGTACGGACAAAAGCAACGCAACGTAACGTAACGCAAACGATCGTAATTCCAGCCTTACAGTTCCCACGTGGTGAGTACTCAAAAGCTCTCTTGGAGCCATTTTTTTTGTGTACTTACTGTCAGATATTGATACGTTTCGTGTTTCATTCTCCATCGATTTTTTGTACGGTTTTGTACCTTCGCGTCAAATGTTAATGAATGTTTTATTGTCAGCCGTTAGCGCTTTATTTTCAAAGTGCCGCTTAACTGTCATGTCCAATCTTTCGAAAAAAAAAAAAAACAGGTATAACCTGTCACAGATTCATATACCGATATTGGTAATTTTAAAGATATAATAGAAAGGTATGATGTCATACAATTCCTCTGCCTCTGATCACTTATGTAATTCCTCAACTAATCCACTGACCTTGTCCCGTGCGTTTTTTTAAAGCGCTTCAAGACTTTGCTGCAGCGTTGACAACCCTGAGACTTGACTGGATCGCATAATTGGTTCCAGATTGTCGTACTATTGATTGGAGGATCGTACACTACATACAAAATAGGCCTATTTTGATCATTTTATCTCAACTCCCTTCAAAGTGTTTGATTTAAACGATTTTTTTAATTCTTTACAAGGAAATATTGTTTAAAATTAAATATAAGCGCATAAATTGATTTTTAAACACTTTGTTGTCTCTTCACTTTGGGAGGATCCTCAGAAGGATCAACAACAGCAGGGACAGCAGATGTCCACAAACATCGCAGTAGTACGATCTGTGCCACGTCGTTCCTTCCAAGATCAAAACTGTCGTCATCCAGGATGCAGGAATTAGAAACCCTTGGGCATGTTTTGGGTTATAGCCCTAAAGGAGAACTACTGAGAAACAATCGCCACTATAAAGTGAGAAGCTCCATCGCAACCACTCTTCGGTAGGCAAAGTAGGAGGTTTACAAAGAAGTTCACTGCTTGGCTGAGAATGGGTCAACAAAAAGAGCAGACATTATAGCCATTGATCGCCGGAATCAAAGAAGCCTCATTCTTGACCCCACTGTCTGTTTTGAGAAGGATGATCAACAAGTCAATAACGTTAACGATGAAAAGAAGAAGCGTATTTACAACCCCGTATTCCTCACTTCAGTGAGAGATTCAAAATGAATATTAATGCATGGGAAGTGAAAGTACTTCTTTTTGGCGTTAGGGGAACTTCATTTAAGTTAACCTAAACCATTCTCCTTTCTCTTAAATTTTCTAACGAGGACATTAACATAATTTGTCTAATGGTATTGAGAGATTCATTATCCATTTTACACAATCACTTGTATAATACTACGTAATATATTTTTTTTAATTCATTTCATTACCCTTCAATGTACTTTCATCTCATGTTTCTCCGAAATCAAATTGTACTTTATTTTTAAATTTATCATTGTTCCATATTCTCTCTGCAATCATATTTTATTTTGAATTTAATCTGCGCTTTGTATTCTGGATCCTAGTGGTCAGCCATAGATGTTGGCCAGATGTCTCAAATTGTGGAATTTGTGTAGAACCTACACCTAGCCCTTTTATAGTTTGTTTAATCAGAATAAAACCAAGCTTTAAATTAAGGAATTGTTTACCATCATTTTCTACAATTTTGTTTCTGCCCTATATATTTAAGTACACCGGATGTAGATTTTTTTGGAGTAGGACCTACTAGGACCATTATCACTATCTTCTGATTCCATTGCCACTATTTCACGTCAGAACCTATCACAATGACACCTGATTTCTTACTGCCCGTGCACTGTCACGAAACACGACTGGCACAAGCAAGTACTATAATAGACTGTTCCTTGATCCTTTGTAGGACAAAATAGCCCCATATTTTGAATATGTTTATTTTCTTTTTATATTGTGAGACTTGTGGTGTTCTTAAAACGTTATAGGCTTATTCAACTTACATATTAGTTATTAGTTATTACATGCTTATGTGGCAACAGTAATTATTATGTTTAGACTATTAAGAAGATTGGAGAAACCATATCTCTGAGATATTTGAAAATAAAGAAAGGAATGTTTGTCAACATCATTTTTGAATAGCCAAAAGTAAAACCTCGTTCACATTTTTCAAGTCACTTGATTCGACGAACTTGAAAGGTGTGAACTATGTTTCAAATTGACTTGAAGTCAAGTAACGGCTTGAATTCAAGTTTCAAGTGAAGTTGGATCCCTTTCTACTTTTTACTTGACTTGAAAGGACACTTGAAACAACTTGAAGAGTGTGAACGTCACTTGATAACTTGAATTCAAGGAGAAAAGTGCGGGAATTTAAATTAACAGCTTATTGTTTATCAGTTCTACTGGACATAAAAATAATAGGAAACAATAGTAAGTGAAATAATGACCAAATATTTGAATTTCTGAAGTTGTATGAAACTCACGAAGGCCTGTGGATTATAGAAACTGCTGAGTTTCATGACGGAAATGCAAAGGAAACTGCCAAGGAAGGAAGAGTTCATTGAAAAATTGAACAGCAGAGATTTTAACGTGGACACAAATGAGATATGAAAGGCAATTAAAAACCATTAAACTGTAGATAGGGTAGAAGTGAGGAAGATAGGAGGGATTAAGAAGAGTGTTGCTTTAAGGGATGACATTTATCGTCCGAAACTGGCATAGTTCAATGTGGATGATAGATTTTTTTGGGAACTGTGCTTCAAGATAATCATTTTCAATTATGCAGCCATTCCAGGTTCCGTACGGGACACTTTAGACAGCAACTTTGAAAATATAATTGTCTATAAAATTTATGTGTTTGGTAGAATATGTTCAGTGATAAATGAATAATTTTGTTAAAATATGAAGGATCCTCGCCCTGAAAAGAGAATAGTTCATTAAAATTTATTTTCTGAGAAATACCTAAATAAATTGGGATTCTGTACGGGACTTTTTTAGACACCTCAATAGTCAGCAAGCACTTTGATGGCAAAAGTCTGTGATATCTGACTCCTTAAGTAACTGAAATTCTTTCCATAAACTTGTAGGTATTGAAACATTTTAGAAAAGTGTTACTAGTTAAAAAAAAAAACATGTAACTGCTACGAAATAACCAAAAATACTTGGTTCTGTAAGGGACAGGCACGTAGTTCCATACGGGACACTTGTAAATTAGGAGTCTTCTTTCAGAGGTTTTTTGTTTTTTGGAGGTAATAATGTAATCTTAGTATAACAAATATGTATTTTTATCGATTTTACATGCATTTTGTGGGACAGCAATGCGTAATTAGAGGAAAATTTGTCAAGAAACTGTCAGATTGATCTGTTGAATTTAACCATAAAAAGTTGTATGTTAATGATTATGTATTATATCGTTTATTAAACTGCAATTTTATGTCAATTTAAGAGCCTTCAATTAAATTTATAATACAATCTGTCAGCTCCTTTTCTACCAATATCAGAATTATTTAGATTCTTCTAATCTGAGACACTTTGACAATGCTTTCAAATGAAGAAGATTCCTCATCTAGCTTAAAATGTTTGTCATTTTTGGTTCTCAGTTTAAAAAAAAAGTACAGTAGGCCTACTTTAATATCTTCGTTTTCAACTTTGCCGTTACATATAGTCAGTGCTGTCATGGTAATTTTTTTTCTTTACCCCATCCCTTGTTTTCTTCCTTGAAATATATTTTACTCTCCTCTCTCTATCTCTCCGACTGTCATTTAATGATTTTGTTAGTATTAAAGAAGAGGTAAAGAAATTTTTTTGCTTTACATTTTAATTGTACAACAAGTTTGATTTAAAGAATACACCATGTAGACCCACCCTAGATGCACACTTGTCTCGATGAATCTTGGAGTGTGTATTTGCAGCACTTCTTGTTTTTCAACCATTATTTTATATAATTCTGGATTCCAGTGCTGCAGAGGTGGACAATTTTTGTTTATGAACATCAAACAGAATACATTAGGAACAGCAAGAGACGATCTAATATCTGTACATATACGATCTCCGCATACAGAACTTAGGCACCCATATGCTGTATGGCTCCGTACAGACAAAATTTTCTTTTCTTCATACGATTAATTAAAAAAATTGTAGGTTCTCATATTATGATGTATGGCCCCATATGACCTCCATGACAGCACTGCATACAGTATGACATTTATGCTTTAGTCCCTTATCACTTGCCAGTTCAACTTCAATGAACTTTCCAGGATTTAAACCTTCCAGATTCATGGGATGTTTTAGGTTGTGGTGGCTTTGTTCTAGAGGAGACGTATTTTCACATTCATCTGAAGATCTATGTCTCTCTAGCATCTGATTCTGAGTCATTTCCTGTAAGAGACGAGTCAGAGTAAATCTCGTAATATATAGACTTCTTATTCATTCATTCATTTATTTTATTCCATAGATCTTACATGAGCAATGAAGCTTTAAGATGTGGAACAAGTCAAAATTTTACAATATTACAATTACAATTTTAGACTGTGACATGCCTCCTGCATTCCACTGTAGAATTCTTAAAGTATTGGAATTGGAATGGTGAGATTTGCCTAAAGATGTCCCCACCCGAAGATCCGATTGGGGGACAGTTTTAACTCCGGAATATTTATCTTTAGGACTCATACTCATGTATGTTGTGGCTTTCATGTAACTGTTTTCTTAACGGGCACCAGGTTTTACAATGTGGCAGTTACATCACCCGATGTAAACCCCCATTATGCAAGGGGGACCGCACCTGTCGTTGGTCAACTGGTCCTTCGGACCTAGCCGGGAGGACTAAATAGATGTTATTTAGATCCACCGACCTTTCCCTCATGTGCCGCTGAGGGACGCTGTTGTGCTGTGATAGGCCAGCACATATGAAGGGTCCAGGGGAAAAACCTGTTAAGTCCAAAATTATCAATTTTTTGTTTTGGATGCCATGAAATACCTCAGGCAGTAGAGATTTCTGTGGTTTAATTGTACAGAGTAAAAACTTGATTAAGCCAGATATATTTGAAGAATGATAACTCAGATACAATAGAATGTAATGGACCTTGAAACATTAAACTTGCTCTCCTGTAAAAACAGTAAAATGTGACTTAGCAGGTTCTTCCCCTGGACCCTTCATATGTAAATGGCATTTCCTCCATTTTATATGAAACAGTTATACCGCTGTGACTCGGTCCCCAGATCCTCATCTGTTAAAAGCAGGGTGTACCATGGGCAGGCTGAGGTTGGGAATTGGGTAGGAGAGGCTATAGGAGGCGCATCACTACCCCTTACTGCAGCCTTCAGACTATTGACAAATCATGACTGTCTAGCAAGTCATCTCTACAGAATAGGTATCTCAGCTTCACCCATATGTGTCCTGTGTAATGATCCAGCAGAAATGAATGAAGACCACTTGAAGACCTGTGAAGCATTAAGATCAGAAGAAACTACAGTTCAAAAGTATTGAAAAGCACGACTGCTAATGGCTTCATTGCCAAATGCAAGGCACTAGACAACAACAACAACAATTACAATTTTTACAAATTTTTATAGTTTTACAATTTAGTAATTTTCTACAATTTTTACAATTTTGTGCAATTTTTTACAATATTTTGGCGAGATGTAGTGAGATGAGGTAAGGTCCGAGGATTCGCCAAAATATTACCCGGCATTTGCCTTTTGGTTGGGGAAACCTCGGAAAAACCTAACCAGGTAATCAAATCAAAGGGGGGTAATCAAATCAGAGGGGTTGATGCCAAGGACTCGCCATAGACCATCCGGCTTCAGTCCCACGGCTGTGGAAAACCTCGGAAGAAACCAAAGACCAAAGGGGGATCCAACCCAAGCCCAAACGCAGCTCCAGATCAGCAGCCCAGCGAGTCTGCCGACTGAGCTACATCGATGGCTCTACTAAAAGTATACAATACATAGCCAATCAGATTATTAAATTTACAAACGCAAACGATCATTCATCAGTTCAGCTATATGTATAATACAAAACTAGTAAGTTAATCAAATTTAAGGTATAAACAATTCAACCAGTTGTGTTATACAGAAATTGATAATACATATCATGCAAACTACTTCAAATTACAAACACAAAGTAATCATTTTAAAAGCATATACAATTCATCAGCCAAATTATAAAAACATATACCGGTACAATCAAATTAGTTCAATTTACAAACTTATTTTCGTTAAGCTATACAAAATTGTACAATTCATATGAAGTAGACTAATTCAATTTATAAGCTTAAACAATTCATCAGTTGACCTATACAGTATATTATTCAATTTACAGCACATACAATTCATCAGTTATGCTAAACAAAAATATACAATGGATAGTAAACAGATTAAGTCAATATAAATACATATTTTAGTTGAGTTATATAAAATTGTACATGTCATTTAAGTAGAATAATTCAATTCACAAGCATAAACAATTCATCAGTTGTGTAGAAGGTATGAGTATGTAGAAATTTGGTTAATTCTTTTCTGAACCTTTTCTCGTGGTTTTTCAAATCTTTAAGATAATTAGGCAGTGCATTGAAGACTGTTGTACAAGAATAGCGAACTCCTTTTTTAAAACAGCTTAGACTAACAGAGGGTAGATGAAGATCTGATTTATGTCTTGTATTAAAATGATGAATGTCTTGATTAGTACTGAATTTATCTTGGTTCTTAATATACAGCATCATTAGGGAAAAAATGTATTCACAAGGTAAGGTCAAGATTTCTAAGTTTCGGAAAATATTTTTACATGATGTCCTTTTATGCACACCGGCCATTATTCTTATAGCTTTCTTTTGTAAAACAAAAACGTGTTTAGCTTCAGACGAGTTACCCCAGAATATTAATCCATACTTCATTACAGAGTGAAAATATGCAAAGTATGACATTTTAAGTAAGTTTATATCACCAATAGTAGATAAGGATCTTAATAATTGGACAACTTCCATCGACACCATTTTATCCTACTTGAAAACAAAATAACTTGAATATTTGGTTTTAGAAATAATGTGAGTACTGAAGATGCTATACTAGTAGTCACATCTGACATAACTAAAGCTTTAGATGAAGGAAAGAAATGTTTAGGTGTATTCTTAGATTTGAAGAAAGCTTTCCATACTGTTAGTCATGAAATTCTTTTTAAAAAGTTGGAAAACATTGGAATTAGAGGTATTACCGTGGACCTGTTTCGATCTTATTTATGCGGTAGATACAACATACGAAAGTAAATAATGCGATAAGTGAAAAAGAAACTGTTAATATCGGCATCCCTCAGGGAACCGTATTGGGTCCTGGTTGTTCAGCATTTATATAAATTATTTGTTATTCTTAGATGCTAACATTACTAAAGTTAATATTTATTCCTTTGTAGACGATGCTGTTGTCATATTAACTGGATGCTGCTGGGAACATGTTTTTAAAAACGTTAATATTGGCTTAAATTCAATTAAAATGGTTAGATTTTAATCTGTTAGCACTCAACATAGATAAAACAACTTTTATTCCCTTTTCTTTAAATAAAACACGCCTCTCTACAGTGGAAAACAACTATAATTTAAAAATTCATAGCAATAACTGTACAAATATCTATAATAATTGCAGTTGTCCTAAACTACGTCCATCAACCCACGTGAAATATTTAGGTATCTTCATCGATCAAAACTTAAAATGGAACTTTCATATTAAATACTTATGTCTTAAATTACGTAAAACTCTATACAAATTTGTTCAACTGCGTCGCTTTATGCCAGTAAAACAATATTTTTAGCCCTAGTTCAGTCTAAAGCTTAATACAGTATTGAATTATAGGATGGGGTGGATTATCACAGAGTACCATTCGCCCATTAATATTACTACATAAAAGAATTATTAAAATATGTTTAAGAAGAAAACTTGATCATCCAACTCATCTCATATATAAAGAATTTAATGTTTTAAATATCAAGCAAATTTACATGTATACTATTTTGAATCACTACCACAAATATCAAGCTAAATTTATATCATCTGATCATGGGCACACCACAAGAAGATACAATATTTCGCTTCCTCTCATTGAACCAAAATGTAAGACTGAAGCAGGTCTAAGGCACATTTCTAATTACGGTCCAAGATTGTGTAATTAGTAGTGGCTTGTGCAGCAAATGGTGCAAATTAAGTTCTTTAGAAGTTCAAATTAAATTTTTTCAAATTTATTTCCAATGAAGAATACCAGACATACCCCTCTGAATGGTTTTCTTTATGCTAAACACTTTTTATTGAACCTATACATCTTCAGTTCTTGAGTTTCAATGTGAAAACGCAAGTAACAATGTCAGGACGATCAGTTGGTTTTTCGCGTTGGAGTGAAGCAGTAGCTATTTTAGGTCATTGCAGATTGTAGGTGAGAGTTAAGAAAATATCAGGTTTGCCATACTTTCCAACAATAGACATAGCGTCTTGGTATAGCTGCTGCATGTTTCGTGAACTACCATCAAATGTAGAGGGTAGAATCATTTTATCCTGCTAAGAGATCTTGCTAAAGTGATCAGGACACTACAACATTTTGTAGGCTTCTGATTTTATCAGTAAGTAATACCTTTTGGTCTTTCCTTAGGCATTATAATTTTTGCGCTTCCTCCAGACAATACTGAAGAGAATCACACACAAATATTTATATCACTTACAAATGGCTTTTAAGGAACCTGGAGATTCATTGCCGCCCTCACATAAGCCCACTATCGGTCCCTATCTTGAGCAAGATTAATCCAGTCTCTACCATCATATCCCACCTCTCTCAAATCCATTTTAATATTATCCTCCCATCTACGTCTGCCTTCCTCAAGGTCTTTTCCCTTCAGGTCTTCCAACTAACACTCTATATCCATTTTTAGATTAACCCATACATGCTATATGCACTGCCATCTCAAACATCTGGATTTAATGTTCTTAATTATGTTAGATGAAGAATACAATGCATGTAGTTCTGGGTTGTGTAACTTTCTCTATTCACCTATAACTTCATCCCTCTTAGCCCCAAATATTTTCATAAGCATCTTATTTTCGAACACCCTTAATCTCTCTTCCTCTCTCAAAGTGAGAGTGTAAGTTTCACAATCACAAAGAATAAGATTTTCTTGTGGCCAACATCTCAAAATACAATAGACTAGGATGACTGAAACTGTTGAGATGATACTAACCATCTCTACTCTCTAGGCTCAAAAATAGTGTTTTCATTTCTATATTTGTTTTCAACATGTTTTTATTCATACCTGAAGCAAAACATGATTAACTGAGCACAGTAATGTATTTCATATATACGAGTAATTTCCGTCAATAAATCAGAAGTATATCAACATTCACTCAACATTGTGAACAGGTACCCAAGTCAACAATTTTCAAAACAGAATTTCTCCATTACAACAGAGTCAAAATTACGACATACGTTCATAAAACGAAGTGTTTTTATATTTATTTCTACCACAAAAAAAAAATTGTCTTAAGTACATGCATCCTGATTAAACATTTTTTTAATTATCTCGAAACTAGAAGAAATGACTTAGGTCTCTTTTTACAATACCGTACCCGATTTATATATGTATATACATCTTAATATATAAAAGTGAATGTGGGTATGTATGTATGTATGTATGTATGTATGTACTCTATACATATCTACACACTTTGACCGATATGTGCCAAAGTTTGCATATTTAACCTTCATAACCAGGAGAAAAACATAGGCTATATTAAAATTGCGCACATGGAAGTTAAATTAATTAAAAAATAAAAATAAATACGATAAACCATCATGTATAATAATAAAATGCAATCTTCTATAGTCAATTGTTTTTTATTATTGTCTGTTGTATTCAACATCGAATTTCACGAGGCCATGGAAATTATAACACGAAATTAAATAACATTGTTGATACACATCATGGAGGCTAAAACTATATAATTCGTGCAATAAGTATCTTTACCCAGTCCAGGACCATATTATGAATTTCTGGATAGTTGTAGATAGTGAGCAGACTGTGTTTTATCCAACTGAATTCTAGAATTCTTTCAAACTACAAGGATTGCGACCACATAATTTACTTACGGTAATATTGAATAACCAGAAATACTATTGCGAAATATTAACCCATCAAAATTATGCACCAACATGAATTCATGAATTGGTGTGAAGAGCTCATGCGAAACGTAATAGAAGTCGCAATATTAACTGGAAAAACGAAAGGAGAAGATGTTTTTATCTCACATATTGCCATGATACCCATTCGATTTTAAGCAACTGCAATTTTCAGTGCGACTAGTATTTGTAATAACCATATTAAAATTAAGCTCAAGGACAGTAGCTCAAAGTTGCAGACATTGACTTAAAAACTACGTGTATTTCACATCCTCGACTATATTTTATACAAAGGAAAAAAAAAAGAAGATTTTACACATATCAAAAAGCAATTCAATGACATTTCTGTCATGTTGCTAATGTAGTATGTGAAAGTACGTAAGCCGACTGAAAATAGCACTGTATTAATTCTAAAATATGTCTCTCAAAATATTGTTGTTCACGTCCGAAAAGTCCACACCTGTGGAGTAACGGTCAGCGCGTCTGGCCGCGAAACCAGGTGGCCCGGGTTCGAACCCCGGTCAGGGCAAGTTACCTGGTTGAGGTTTTTTCCGGGGTTTTCCCTCAACCCAATACGAGCAAATGCTGGGTAACTTTTGGTAAAATACGCTGATCTAGTGCATTGGCAATCCCTGTCTTCTTGAAGTTCTTAACAATGATCTCGTAAGATATGAGAATCCACAGTCCAAAGTCGACCATGGACAGTCTATTGTTTCTAGTTGCTAACCGCTTGGAGTGTTTTATCACGAGATTTGCAAAAAAACACCTCAAGCTTCGCGACTGTATATAGTAGACTGTGGTGGAAGTTCATGTGGTAGATTGTAACAATGCCACTAAATGCCACATTATTACAGTGGTGCCATTTAGGAAGCGGTGCGATTTATGCCACTCTACCCTATGTATGTGTGTATGATCTCATTACAAATCTACACGCTTTGACCGATATGTCCCAAAGTTTGTACATTTAATCTTCATAACCAAGAGAAAAGCTACATTAAAATTGTCCAAATGGACGTTAAACTAATTAAAAGAATATAAATAAATAGGATCAAATATTCAGGTATATTAAAATGCAAAATCTTCTACAGTCAATTGTCCTTTATTATTGTCTGTTGTATTCAACATCGACTTTCACGAGGCCATGGAAATTATAACACGAAATTTAATTACATTGTTGATACATCATGAAGGCTAAAGTCTAGAAGACAAATACAATAAGTATATTTACACAGTCCAGGACCGTATTATCAATTTCTCGATGCATTTGTACATAATGAGCAGGTTGTGTTTATCAAACTGAATTTTTTGAAACTACAAGGACTGCTATCACATAATTGAATACAGTACCTAATTTTGAATCACCAATAGTACCATTGCAAAAAATATTGACCTACCAAAATTATGCAATGGATTGAGAATTAGTGAGAAAAAATTCATGAAAAACGTAATACAAGTGAATTATTAACTGTCAAACAAAAGAAGATGCTTTTATCCTATGTATTCCTATGATAAACACTAAAATGCCTTTCGATTTTAACCAACTGCAATTTCAATGCGACTAGCATTTGTAATGACCATCTATTAAAATGAAGCTCAAGGACATTCGCTCAAAGTTGCAAACATTAACTTAAAAACTGCGTGTTTTTCACATATCAAAAAGCACTTCTATGATACTTTTGTCATGTTGCTAATGTAGTATGTGACTGTACATAAGCCCACTGAAAATAATACTGTATTAATTCTAAAATATACGTAGCCTATTGTTATTCATGTCCGAAAATTTACTACTGCGAAATTCTATCAGTATAATCACGTTGCCAATGTAGTATATTATGCGTTGTGGAAAGAACAATCTCTTAATTTCTAAAACACTGACATACCTCTCTCAGAATATTAGTCTTTATGTTAAAAAATGACTTATTTTGAGTTTATATTGTATCTGTATTATGAGTATAAAAATAATATAATTAATATGTTCTGAATTTGTGACATACAATTTCTCAAGTCATAATTTAAAAAAAAATGTGTGTATTATATAAGCGGGTGTACAGCGATCAACGGGTAAAAAAATATTCCAATATAAATTAAATTATATATGTATACAGGGTGTTTAAAAAATACGGGGCATAATTTCAGGTATGTATTTCCCACATGTAGACAATCAAAATAGTTCATTACAACATGTGTCCGCAAATGCTTTATTTCCGAGTTATGGCCTTCACAACATTGAAATTCACCAGAACGTTTTTCTTTCCGCAGGTCGTTGCCGTCAAAGGAGACATTAAGAGGGCACTCTGACAGTTCATTCCGAGGCGAAGGTTACATTCAGTGTTGTGTAGGCGTTAGACTGTGCGACATGTATTCAAATCAAGAGCTGGCAGAGATACACATAATGTACTGTAAGGCGGACGGCAATGCTGCGCTGGCTCGTCGTTTGTACCAGGAGAGGTACCCCACAGCGACAATGTCCAGATCGGAAGACATTTGTACGTCTCCATTACCGTCTGTGCGAGTATGGAAAATTTAACTCTCCTGGTTTGGGAAGGGGACGACCAAGACCTACAACTCCAGAAGTACAGGAGGAGATTCTGGAGGCTGTGAACATGACTCCTTCTATCAGCACACTAAGGGTAGCGTTGCAAGTCAATGTTCCTCATACAACTGTCTGGAGACTGTTGAAAGAGTATCAATTGTATCCTTATCATTTGCAACGTGTACAGGCCCTGTCACCAGCAGATTACCCTGCACGAGTTAGGTTCTGTCAGTTGTTCTTGCAGCAGTGTGGTGTAAATCCGAACTTTCCTGCCTTAGTATTATTTGCAGATGAAGCACAGTTCACACGAGATGGCATAACAACTTTCCACAATCAGCATGTATGGGCGTATGAAAACCCACGTGCAACTGTTCCATCTCATCACCAGGTGCGGTTCTCCCTCAACATGTGGGCAGGTATCATTGGTGATCGATTGGTTGAACCCCATGTACTTGTAAACAGACTTACGGGGCAGGTGTACACAAACTTCCTGGAAAACACCATACCTCATGTTTTAGAAGACACTCCACTGATCAATCATCAACACATTCACTTCTTGCATGATGGTGCTCCTGCACACTTCAGTCGTACAGCTCGCTGGTACTTGGATCGAAAGTTTCCTGATCGATGGATAGGTAGAGGTGGTCCAATTGCTTGGCCTCCACGCTCAGTGATCTGAACCTCTCGATTTCTACTTGTGGGGCCATTTAAAATCGTCTCCGGTGCCTGATTTGGAATCCCTTCGGAATCGAATTGTGGCATGTTCTGAGGACATACGCAATACTCAGCCTGGAGTTTGGGATCGTGTTCGCAAGTCAATGAGACATCGATGTGAGGTATGTATTCAAGCAGGAGGTGGACATTTTGAACATCTTCTGTAATGACAACGACGTGCGGAAAGAAAAACGTTCCGGTGAATTTCAATGTTGTGAAGGCCATAACTCGGAAATGAAGCATTTCCGGACACATGTTGTAATGAACTATTTTGATTGTCTACATGTGGGAAATACATACCTGAAATTATGCCCCGTATTTTTGAAACACCCTATATATTCATTCTTTGGTATGACCGATACAGAGAGAAATTTTGGCTCACGATGGCACTCACGGGTTCAGACTGGGAACAAGGGAATTCCTTGTTCATCGTCAGCTGTCTCTGAAATTTAAGTGAAACCATACATAGACATGAAGTTAGCCTATGTGAAATGTATGTCAGCACAGCATAGATCAATGTACTGATCTTATAATTACTTTATATCTGCTTCTGTGCAACGTCACATTTGAGGTGAGGGGGAAAGGAGACGGCAGAAAGGTAGCGATTTTTAACATGCTGACTCCCACGACTAAGATAAGCCATTTGAAATTTGACAGTCACTGACCGGCAGAGATAAAATATAAGATATGTAGAACATTGAGTTAACGTTAAGTGGGCATATAGGGACCAAGGAGTGTGTTTTTGTTTTGCTGAACTTCAAGGCAATGGTAGAGGTGTGCTGCGGACATGAAAGATTGGGGGAGAGCTGTAAGAGAGGCCAGGGTCCTTCATAGACTGTAGTACCAGGAGAATGGAGAATGAAAATCAAAGCAATGCTAACTCATTTAAAATTTGTGTGGCTGTAGCCTGTATATATTTTAGTTTGGTTTTATTTTATTTATAGTTTGATTTTTCTATTATTTTATTTGTATTTCTGGTGATGTAGAAGAGAAGGTCTGACGGCCTTAACTACGCCAGAATAAATAAATAAATAAACACACACACATATATATATATACATACACAAATTAAAAAAAAAAAACATTTGAATGTATGGCATGTGATAAAATGTTTTCTTTCGTTGCCTGACCTACAGTTGTTTTAAATTGAGTTAATCCTTTCCGGCATTTGGCTAAGAAGTTCATTAATTCATGTAAATGATACTATGTAAAGATTTCAACTTTATGGACGAGGAAATCTTATTAAAGACAATTCGTTTTGGTTGTCTGTAGTTGAGTTTCTAAGATTTCCGAAAAGTCTAACAACCAAGGACAACCCGGTCAACGCCGGGTGCTTTCAGCTAGTATATTATATAGGCCTAAAGGATTTCAGGAGGGATAGTAAATATTTTAGGAGGTGGTAGTATAGACGAATTCGAATAAAAAATTATATTTGTATATGAATAAGAAAATGAATAACATAATTTCATTTCGATACAAAATGTGAAGTAGTTGAGGTGGTTACCATTCCAATTTTATGTTGCAATTTTTTGTGGTATATTTTCATGTCGCATCCTATTATGTAACAGGGATTTGTTTGATTTCTCGAGTTACATCAAGGCCAAGTGGAAGAGTTTATCATTAAATAAACAGCTGGTGAAATCTGTTATTTTTCTTTCTTTTTTCTTATATTCTTTTGTTTACAGAATGATGGAGTTGGTTTCATTGTGATATGACTGATGGACACAGCCAAGTTTCAAAATGAACACTGGTTATAAGAAGAAACTGAATCCTAATCCAAGGGTCACTGCTAACCTTCTGTCTCTCGCCTCCTTCGGGTATGAGTACATATTTTAATATCATAGCAACTTACAGATTCAAACAGTTTTGAAAAATCGTTGGTAATTAATTATTTAAACAATACTAGTGTGGCACAGAAATTGATTAGGTACCGTATTAATGTTTGGCATAATTAAGAACTTATTTATAATTTATAATTTATAATTTCTAAATGTTATAGTTTGGTAAGATGTATCTTACCATTTCGTATTCTCATTATGCACAAAAATGTAGATAATTATTATTTTACTTTTAAATACCTTTCCCATGGTCTGTTACCGTGTATTGGTGAGGAGGCTTGCTAGCTTCAGGGATCCCAAGAGTGATGCAAGTGCAAGCTTTTGCTCATGGCAGGGCCACCCATGCTTGAAAGGTCGAGGGCAGACTAAATGACAGACCAGCTTCTAGGATTCTGAAGGAAGATATTCTTCACCTCAGGAAATAGGGAACAAGAAGAACTTGGGTTCTGAAAAGCAGCACGGCAAGAACAGATGCCACAAGAGGGCACCCTCCTCATTGCACTAGGACACTGTGGGCTGATTCCCCACATGCCCAAAATTATTATTTATGAAAAGACAAAAAGAGAGACCAATTGGATTGGGATACCTGATGACAATCCTAGTCACTGAGGAGTGGATTAAGAAGAAGACTCTTAAATAATGAATTTGAAGTAAGTTACTATTTCGATTCAGTTGTATAGTAAAACTTAATAGCAGCAGAATGCAATAGTTACTGGTATAGTAATACTGGGTGTTCATTTCAAAGTGTGTCATGACGTCACTATTGTGAGTCAGCGATTTGAAGCGAGTTTCAGCTTTTATGTCAGAGAAGTTGCCTATTAATCAAGGCGTTCCATCTGAACTTGAGAAGTGTATAGTATAACTTGAGCGTCATAGCAACAGATGGCGGTCTGTACTGTGTGTGCTACCATAACCTCTTTCGAACTGTGTTTTGCGCGGGCAAGTTGTATGCAGGGTATTTGTTGTCATCGGTTGCGTACGGCAACATTCCACAACACAAATCAAATGCTCCGTGTTCATGTTAACCATCGAAGTTAATGTCAACAAATACGTAAGTAATCGTCTTAACCCTCTCCACATATCCCGACAGTAAGGAAAAAACTCACCTCAGTACATGTTTCCAAACAGTTCATATTCCTGCCACTACAGTTGTTACCGTACGTATCTGTAAGTACTCTTCAGAATGAACGCCATACTTGCTAGGCAACTTCTCTGGCACATACGTAATACGCCTCTGTGGAAGTGTAGGAAGATTGAATTCTCTAGGCTCAACGACTAGCCACATGACGGCATACAACGAGCCATGACACATTTTGAACTGAACACGCAGTAGTAGTGGACGTAGTGGTGTGGTCCTCACTACTTTTGATCCTGATATCCATCTAGGCCTACATATGTTAAATTTGAAACATCCAAATAATGTTACAGTATTTGTTATTATTTAATGGTTTTGAAAAATGCTGGTCCAATAGTATTGAAAATAGGCCTATACCAGAAACTTTAGGCTTTTCAGTAAATAGTGCTTAATAATCACTTTATTAAAAGAAAACATGATCAAAGATACCATCACAGATCAGTACATCATTAAAAAATTAAGACATTTTAAACAGAATCTCAAAGCATATGTGTATTTCTTAAAATTGGCGCATTTTTTCCATATTTAAAAATGTAAATTGTTTAGTACTTAAGATATTGATAGGAATTCTTTAAGGAATTTTATAGTATCATATCGCCGTCATCGTAGGAAGTGAACCATGGATCGAAACAGTTGGTATCTGAAGACATACAATAAACAAAACTCTGGCTCTATTCAGAAGAAGTGCCCTTATGACCAGAATGCCTCGAGAGAGAATACCGCAAAAGATCCTGAACTACTGTACATACTACGAGGAAGTAGAAATATCGGCAGCCCAAAGAAGTGTTGGAGAGATCAGCTAAATCCAGGAGATGGAACAGGCCAAGTGGCCTAATCCAGTGGTTCCCAAAGTATGCTCTGCGGTTCCCTGAGGATCTGCAACACTTGTCAGGGGATCCGTGGTTGGTAATTTATATTTTGAAATAAATAACATACAATACTACCATTCTTCTCGACGTGATTTTACAATACTGTACGCAACTGTACTTGTGAAAGTTAGTATATCAGCAAGGGTAGATGACCAGATCTTACCCTTGCGTGAACTGCCTTCGAGCTGCTGTAAAAACACGATTTTCTTTCTTCAGTTAAGGTAGTCAGTTCTATTGAAAATGTTTGTCTTTGGCGTGGGTGGCTAGTTATTAGCAAGTTCTTATCTTTTTTTTTTTAATTTAAAAGTCATATTGAGTTCAGATAAGTTTGTGAAATAAATATATAAATTAGTTTTTTTTATTTTTCAGTCAATCACTTATCATGTTATGATTGCAGAAATGGATTCTGTTACATCAAGATACAATGTTAATATACGTCATGAATATTTTCGACTTATTTTCAAGTCATCTTCAGGTGATAGTTTTCTAACAAACAAACATTTGAACTAAGTGAAAATATCATTTAAACACATTTATAAAACACTAGCAAATAGTTTGACCATGCATACTTTACATAAAATGGTTAAATGGCGTACATAGTCTTAAAATTAAATTGACATACATATAGAAAGCCTTCCAATGAACATAATTATAATGCAATATATTGAGAGGCATACAGTGTGCCTGAATTATGAAATTAAAAACATTTAAAATTATTATATATAAAACTGAAGACTAGGCTTGTTCTTTATGACGTTCAATGTATTGGAAGACTATATGAAGAGGATGTAAAAGAAAATCTTGGTCTATTCGCCGTGGTGAGAGGCATTATGTCTGAAAAAATTAATCAAAGATGTCTTAAAATTTGAAGAGAAGTTAAGTGATTAAAGCCTTAAAGGGGCTTTAAAAGTTAATACTCACGAAAGATGTACAGTGGAGGTTTTCAGATGATGTGGCCTTCTCATCTTGGCGTTACATGGTAGACTGAGCAGTTGAGTTTTCTATCTGCTTTGTGTGTGTGTATGTTTGCAGTTTCTTCTCTCGAGATAACAGTGTGTTTTGTAAATGTGTTCGGAGACTTAATGCCTTAATTGTAAATTAAATTTTATTGACAATGTTAGCTTATTTAGTCAGCAATAAATATTGACACGTATTTTTAAAAAGAAACTAATTTCGTCCATTTTTTGCACATGTTCTGCATCTGCAACTTTTATTATGGAGTCAGTTTTTATTCATTTAGTACAAGAATCAAGAAGTCATACCAGCATTCACGATGAGAACATAAACATAACAGCAAACATACTTGGTAACCATGGAAACATAACAACGACGCCATTTCCTCATATTCTGTCTCAGCGCTCCGCAATTGTGTTCCATTTGCAAATCACGTAAGCATAAGCATGAAAGTTTGGAGTTTGCAAACTTTCATGTTAACGTCTTACGGTAATGTTTATGTCAGTGCTTATGTGAATCTTTGTGAATGATCTCATTTGGTAGCCTGGGCGCAAACTTCTGTGTTTATGTTACGGTTATGTTTAATTTTCATTGTGAATGGGCCTTAAGGCTCATTAACAATAAAAATTAAACATAACGTAAGCGTTAACTTAAGAATATAAATGTTACGGTAAAATCAAGATCATTCACGATGGGACCATAAACACAACTGCAAACATACTTGGTAACCATGGAAACATAACAACGACGCCATTTCCTCATATTCTGTCGTATACTTCAGTGCTCCACGATTGTGTTCTGTCTGCAAATCACGTAAGCATAAGCATAAAAGCTTGGAGTTTGCAAAATTTCATGTTAACGTCTTACGGTAATGTTTATGTCTATGCTTATGTGAATCATTGTGAATGATCCCATTTGGTAGCCTGGGCGCAAACTTTTGTGTTTATGTTACGGTTATGTTTAATTTTCATTGTGAATGGGCCTTTAATCTGTGCGTTACTAACCACGTGTCTTTGATTCCGAACATAATAATATAAATTTAATATTACGAATAATTTTAATTTTAATATTATATAGTGTCGTCTCAATGGATCGGTGGCTAATAAAAGACGATAAAAATGACAGTTGTACAAATTCAGAAACCAGTAGATCACCTTGTCATGTATCACTCCCCAGTGTTGCTAATTTAAAAATGGGTGAATCAACCATAAAACGAAAAAATGATGAAACACAGATTTAGCGAACTTCTGTCACCGAATTCTGATGTAGCCTACTTCAGGAATATTTGGAAATTTCTAAATGTGCAGTGGCGAAACTCCTCCCATTTGCAATAGCATATCTATGCGAAGTAGGATTTTCACGATATGCAGTAACAAAATCAAAATTCCGTCATCATCTGGATGCCACATCAGATATGAGAATTCAACTGTCTTCCATCACCCCCAATTCGAAAGAAATTTGTGAGACGAGGATACAACACCATTCTTCACATTAGCAATTAGAAGGTATTTTTTTTATAATTATGCATGTAATTACTGAAAAAAATACACGCAGTTTATAAATACTACTGCATGTTTATGAACTCATGGCTATGCATGGTAATTGATGTAGTTGTAGACATATTGTCTGTGTTAAATAGGTGCATAATATAAATGTGGAGACATATTAAATTTATATTAATCTAGCGATTAAATTAATTCAATTCACGTTAATTTAATTTGACGATCCATGACTCTTTTTTCCAGTCGAAATGGATCCGCAATCAAAAAGTACAGCATTTGATGATGATGTTGATATTTATATTATATTATATTATATTATATTATATTATATTATATTATATTATATTATATTATATTATATTATATTACATATTGGTAACCATTTATATATAATATCTATCGTTTTTTAATATTCAATCCCTAAATTTCATTGTTAATTTACATTGTAATTTTTTTATTATTTCTCTCTGATGTGATGATTGTAAAATTATTGTTATAATTTATTCCGAACCTCTATGGTCAACTGCAAAGGCAGTTGGACATCCTGATATATACCTGTATATATGAGGCGTTCAGAGCTAAAGTAGATTAAGTCACAAATTTTCATACATTGAGTTTAATTCATTTTCTGATTGTCTGAAGTTGGATATTTTCCGAGCAGTAATAGATTGTCTTAATTTCCAAGCATTCGCCGGTAGGTCACAGTCTAGTATATACAGTCACGAAGCTCAATATGTAGTAAATATGCAAACATTAGATAGTTGCTCACCACTAGGATCGCTAATATCGCCTCATTACAGACAATGCGAAATAGTACCTGCACAGTCTATTGTTTCTAGCACCCTCAAAACTCAAGCTTCGTGACTGTATATAGTAGACTGTGGGTAGGCGATACTAGTCACTTTTGGCTCAGATTATTTGTTCACAATGTTCTGAACCATAGTGGATCAAGTCACCAAAGCATTGCATCAATTAATATCACAATTGTTTATATTTTATAAATCTAGAATTTGAGAATGGAGCAATAAAATTATTGCTAGTGAAATTAGGTAATCCACTAGAGCAGGTTAACTTTAAGTCCTATGATCTCACAACTACGGCTCATGGACTTGATCCACTTTATATATATATATAGTTTTCTTTTCTGACGAAATGCACCAGAACTGTGTTCTGGCACCTTTTATTGCATTTTCATAATGGAACCGAGAAATGTGTTAATTATATTTTAACGTAATTTTTCTTTGAACTCCACTTCAGCCTTGAAAGTCTTAAAGTTGGATGAAAAGGAGGTTAAGAACTATGGGTACAAAATCCCGTGAACTGGACAGTAATCATTTCCTCAACCACTATAATACATTCTATACAGAGTTTCACCACCCTTTTCCCCAGAAGAAAAACACTGTATATTGTATGTATATATTATATTGAATCTTATATTAATCAATTGCTGGCATCATTAAAAAAAAATAGTACGATAGCAAAAACAGTGATGTAATCAGTTAGCTGAATGAACAGCTTGTTGCTTTCTACATTTAATTTTCCTTTCCATTGGCAGTTGGGTTCTGGACATTTTCAAGAAAGGATATAAAAGGAATTAGAAGTGGATGACTTGTATGAAGCTTTAGATGAACATCGATCTGAATACCTGGGTTATCAATTAACAAGGTGAGAATAGCATAGTTACCCATATTAAATATAATAATTATGTTGTTTAATCAACTGTCCAAAGACAGGTTGGAACTTCATAAGTGACACCAATAGGGCATCACTCATGAGGCATACAGTGTTCAGTTGCTTTTCCCCAATAAAATTATAATGAAAGTAATTTATTATACTGACATTTATTTACTTGGCACTCATGAAGTGACAGTTCACTTCAAAACTTATAATACTATCAAGACTTAGAACACATGAAATAACTTCATTCCTGAACTAAAATGTGCCGAACAAAATTATGACGTTTTCTCGACCATGTAAAAATTAATTCTACTAGTATTTGTAATTCTCATCTATGAACCTATGGTACAAATTAATTCTACTAGGTATCTGTAATTCTCATCTATGAACCTATGGTCTTACCTTGACCATGTACAAATTAATTCTACTAGGTATTTGTAATTCTCATCTATGAACCTGTGGTCTTACCTTGACCATGTACAAATTAATTCTACTAGGTATTTGTAATTCTCATCTATGAACCTATGGTCTTACCTTGACCATGTACAAATTAATTCTACTAGTATTTGTAATTCTCATCTATGAACCTGTGGTCTTACCTCGACCATGTACAAATTAATTCTACTAGTATTTGTAATTCTCATCTATGAACCTATGGTCTTACCTCGACCATGTACAAATTAATTCTACTAGTATTTGTAATTCTCATCTATGAACCTATGGTCTTACCTTGACCATGTACAAATTAATTCTACTAGGTATTTATAATTCTCATCTATGAACCTGTGGTCTTACCTTGACCATGTACAAATTAATTCTACTAGGTATTTGTAATTCTCATCTATGAACCTGTGGTCTTACCTCGACCATGTACAAATTAATTCTACTAGGTATTTGTAATTCTCATCTATGAACCTATGGTCTTACCTCGACCATGTACAAATTAATTCTACTAGGTATTTGTAATTCTCATCTATGAACCTATGGTCTTACCTTGACCATATACAAATTAATTCTACTAGGTATTTGTAATTCTCATCTATGAACCTGTGGTCTTACCTTGACCATGTACAAATTAATTCTACTAGGTATTTGTAATTCTCATCTATGAACCTGTGGTCTTACCTCGACCATGTACAAATTAATTCTACTAGGTATTTGTAATTCTCATCTATGAACCTATGGTCTTACCTCGACCATGTACAAATTAATTCTACTAGGTATTTGTAATTCTCATCTATGAACCTATGGTCTTACCTTGACCATATACAAATTAATTCTACTAGGTATTTGTAATTCTCATCTATGAACCTGTGGTCTTACTTCGACCATGTAAAAATTTAATAATTTTGCTGTTTGTAATTCTCATTTATTAACCTGTCGTTCTATCATTGAGCACAAAGTCTTCATCTTACAAATGCTCAATTATCATAAATAATAAACTTTGTCAGGTTAACAGAATTTCACAAAGTTTCAACTGACCATATCTGGAGGCATTGGAAAATTCATTATCGTCGTTTATTTAAAACTTCTGATGTAACTATTAATCATGCTTACTAGAAGTAAAAGTATGATCACATCACAATGCTTGTCTGCCCTGGTTTTAGCATTGAGACATGATGTTGCTGCAAGTTACCGAAAAATCAACATGATGTCAACAGCTGATACATTTGATAGAGTGCAGAAAAAAAGACATTGTTATTAATTATTGAACGATTTTGTCACTTAGGTCATAGAGTGAATATTTAAGCCTTAATATTTAGCGAGTGTTTATTTATTAGTAAGTAACAGCATCGTGAGAATCATTACTACTTTCCCAGGGCATACTATGTATGCCAACATTGTGGAGAAGCCTGTAATGTTTTGTAAAGAAATATCTTCCACTGTGACCAGTGGACGTAGCAAACATAGCGAACAAAGCATGCATAATGTAGAGCTCAGTGTGGCCTTACTGTATAGTGAGAGACTATACTTATTTCCCCTTTTACTTGTATTTAATACCTATAAAACCTTGCTTCTGTGGCACTCACATGCGCAACAGAGTGGTTTACAACTAGCAAATGGTAATATTCTAATAATAAAGAGAACTCTGCTACCATTTTCTATCGAAATAGGGTAAAAACTTGTATTAGAATAACGAAGAGTAGAAATAAATATATTTGTATTAATTTTTTATACATCTTGATTACACAACTTTTAACACTGTATCACTTCGGAATATGTATGATAAGTACTTTCTTGTGTTAAATTTTAACGTACCTTGTTAACATGTTTCGATCTATTTTCGGTCATCTTCCGGAAGATGACCGAAAATAGGTCGAAACATGTTAACAAGGTACGTTAAAATTTAACACAAGAAAGTACTTATCATACATATTCCGAAATTAAATATGTGCTTGAGTGGCTGGCCATGATAATATCTTTGAAAAATATTGGAGTGCAAGAGGTCAAATGACTTTATTGTCAAACGCCTGGCATTAGAAAATAACAACATATTCCGAAATTAATTTATCTTAGAAAACATTTTCTGGTAATATTAACTTCATCTCATTTGTCATTCTTTTTCCATGTAATACAAAACATTACGAAAAAAATTATTGATGATCCTTAAACTGGATTGCCATTGAACGTGCTCTGATTTCAAATAAACACTCGTTAATTTTTCAGTAAAATTCTTGTATTTGAAGTGCATCTTTCCCAGATAAATTGGTTCATGCGTACTGAATATGATCAAAATCCGTTCATTAGTTTGGAAGAAATTTTCTTATACATGGATATACAAATGGAATGCCCAAACTATCATTATCAGTATCATGGATATTGAAAACCTGTTATTTCCTCAAAAATCTCGAACTCTGTATTATTTGCATCATCACATTATTTCTTTTTTATAGGCCATTTGTATATTGAGGAAATAAAATTATTTTCGGAATATGTATGATAAGTCTTTCTTGTGTTAAATTTTAACGTACCTTGTTAACATGTTTCGACCTATTTTGAGTCATCTTCAGAACTGGTCGTTGTTGGTCTTGGCGCCTCTTGTTTCCTGTGTGGGTGCGTTCGTAGTGCAGAGTCAAAGAGTGTATGTGTTTTGAAATTGAGTTGTGTGTTGAGAATATCGTTGGGGTGTGTTTTCGTGTGTCTGTATATTTCATATTGTTCTAGTGTGTTTAGTTTCTGGCTTTTTGGTTGGATGTGTAGTATTTCCATGTCTGTGTTGATGTCTCTGTAGGTGTGGTTGGCATTTATGATGTGTTCTGCATATATGGAGGTGTTTTGTAATTTTGTTATGGCTGTGATGTGTTCTTTGTAACGTGTTTGAAATGATCTGCCTGTCTGTCCTATGTAGAAGTTGTTGGAGGTGTTACATTTGAGTTTGTATACGCCTGTGTGATTGTATTGTTTGTTTGTGTTGTTTGTGTGTTGAGATGTTTTTACAGAGTGTTATTTGTTCTGTATGCGATATTGTAGTTTAATTTCTTGAATGAGGTTGCAATTTTATGTGTGTTTTTGTTTTCGTATGTTATTGTGATATATTTTTTGTGTTCTTGTGTTTGTGTTGTATTCTTCTGTTTTTTGTGGTTTTGTTTTGTCTTACGTATTATGTTGTCTATTATGTTGGGGATGTATCCGTTTTCTTGTGCTATGTATTTGATTGTGTTTAGTTCTTCGTTGTAATCCTGTTGGTTCATTGGTATGTTGAGTAGTCTGTGTACCATTGTTCAGCTTGTTTGTGTTGTATTGGGTGGTTGGATGTGTTGTGTATGTGTGTTGTTGTTGTTGTGGGTTTTCTGTATACTTTGAATGTGTGTTTGTTGTCTACTTTTGTTATTGTGATGTCTAGAAAATTTATGTATTTGTTGTTTTCAATTTCTAATGTGTAGTGTAGCTTTGGGTGTATTTTGTTTATTTTGTTTACACCAACACATAACATGTTAACAAGGAACGTTGAAATTTAACACAAGAAAGTGATACAGTGTTAAAAGTTGTGTAATCAAGATGTAAAATTATTTTATTCTACTGGCAATGTCACTTAAAGTTTGCACCACGAAAAACTAGTAAAGTAAATTAAACATGAAAATATTGCTTGGTATTAAAGTAGAATTGTCTTGAAAATCATGCTTTCCAAATCATTTTTTCCTACTTGTAAAGAAATTGTCGTCGATATTGTAAACTCATTAATTCATTATATAGGTTCTTCAATATAATAAACCTGTTTTATATGAAAAATATTCTTTTATTTAATAATTTCAGATTTTCTGCTTTAATTATGATTCATTAAAACAATATGTTTCATTCTTTGAGCCTTGTCTTCACAATATCTTGAAAATGAAAATATGAAACATATTTTCAATTACAACTTCTTTGTATGTTACATTTAGATATATTGATATCTTTAAAATAAACACGAAAGTTAAAAATGATAAACGGTGAATATAATATAAAAACTGAGCCTCCACTTTGGTCTAGTGGCTAGAGCGCTGGATGTATAATCCTGTAGACCTGGGTCCAATCCCTAGTGTACCCCCAATTTATAACTTGTTTTGGGCAAGCCTGAGGCCCATGTAATACAGGGATTTTCTCCGGGAGTTCTGGCATCCCAACAAATCTGCATCTAATCACATAGCAGGTGTAGAGTAGACCAGCTATGCTATGGCACATCTTGGGCAACGACTCTGTCAGTAAATTAGTCTACACAACTGGCTTCATATGGGTGAATGACGAACGGTCAAGTACCTGCCATTAATGTGTGCGTGCATGAACAATGACAACTCTTGTATTGACTAACATTGAGCTATCTACGCACAATAAAAATCGTACGGGAAGCTACTGTGCATCCACAACAAGAACCGTGCAGAGAAGCTAGTGCTGTTAGATCACACAATTCTTACCTTTATTTGCTATGATATTAATGTTACAGGTTATGGGATCAAGAAGTGAAACGTGCAAGTGCCAGAGCTGAGCAGCCCAGTTTAATTTGGGTATTAATCAGATGTCATGGACGATATGCCATGTTCCTTGAGCTTCTTCTAGCATTCAAGGAACTCTGTATTGTGTGAGTAATGTGCATAATTATACTTTAGTTTATAATACTAACTGCAATTTGTTTGTGTTAGGAACTGGTATGGAAAGGATAAGACATGTAATATGAACTAATGTTTTTATATTGTTGAATATAAACCATAAATGGTGTAATAGACAACCCTGATCTTCTACAGCTAATTAGTTTCAATATTGGTAAACCAAATTTGAGAAAGCGATCTCTCTTTTATTTACAGGCATCAAAAACACAATCCCATAAAATATTTCCACTTTTATTAATGCTTCGAACTTACAATCATCTGTCAAATAAACAGGATTTAGATTTCTCGTTATCGTACAATATGTACAAGAAAAAGTTATATACAGCAATGGTTTCATGATATGTTGGATTCTAGTTGCATGTTGGTTGTAGTTGTCAGGTATCATGCTGGTTGGAACACGTGTTCTGTAGTGGTGAATTTCTTAAATAAATAAATTAAGCCTGTTAGTTCTACTATATAATACTGTATACTGAATTTATTAACATATTGTTATAGCTACATTTTACATTTTTGGCTATGATATCTGTACTTAACTCTTTTTAATTTATTTTTATTTGGTATTTTTCATTTATATCTATATCTGTGTATTTTATTTAGGTAATATCTATTTGTTTGTTTGTTTTTAATTACACTTGTATCTTGCATGTGTTTCTGTTTTATCTCTTTTTTCATGTTATATGTAATTCTGTGTTTTTTTTTTTAAACAAATCTGTACTGTCTATTGTAATTGGGGCTTTGCCCTGTTATAGACATAAATAAATAAATAAATAAATAAATAAATAAATAAATAAATAAATAAATAAAACTTTTATACACTTTGCCAATAAAGCGAAAGTTTTTGTTATTAAATTGGTAGTCCTTAAAATACCAATGTTATAAACGTAATTGTTAGCTATGATAGGTAATGTATGATAAATGATAACATATCCAACATATTTTAATTAATGGTATACACAATAATAGCAATAGATTTATATGTCAGTACCGTATAAAACTCACTTTACCAAAAAATGCCACTTAGGGCCTTTTAATTCTCACCGATTCAATTGTTTACATGCATCTCAAGTCTGATTAGTGTAATATGTAGCTAGTCGGTGATGTATGCAATGGAGGGGGAAAGGAACTACCTATCTCATCTCCTGGCTTAATTGCCTCATAAGTGATGCCTTGTTGGTATCCTTTGTGAAGATCAGATCTGTCTTCGGACATCACGAAGGTTCGAATCCGTGTTTGCAGTCATTCAGTCTGCGAACTGAGCTACTAAGGCGATTTCTCACAATTTATTTGCATGTTATCTATATAAGCTGATTTCAGAATTATATTTTCAGAAGGAAAACTGAAAACTAACTTTTATATTAAACTGTACATTCCTCTTTTGTATATTTTTTCACTTAGGCAATGTCAATTATGATATACTTAAAGTTTTGTAGCTTCATAGCAGTGATATCTTTAAATAAATTTTACCATTTTTTATTTGTTTATTAATTTTTCATTCCTGTAATGTGAAATTTGAGGCTGCCTCCGGGTTCTATTTTATAGTAGGTAGGAGGTGTAATTCGAAATTCAGAAGTGGGGTGGGTGGCGATGAAGGAGTGAGACAGAAAATTCAATCAGCAGTGGTTTTGAACTTATCCCTCGAAAACTTAATCGACGTATTTTTCGTCAAAATCATGTCCCCTGCACATCTAAAATTATTCAAGGTGGGAAGTTTTGAAATGAACACACAGTAGAGTTGAACTCTAAAATAAGTAGTGACTGTTATACTATTACTATGGAAACAAACCAGTTGAATTCGACGATTTTTATATTATTAATAACAAACAGTAAGACAGAAAATTTTAATATACCTTCATATTAAAAGTTGTCACTTTCTCTGTAAAAACATCCCTTCATAAAATAAAAGAATACCAAATACAGTTGAAGAATTAGAGAGCAATTTCTATTAAATAACAAAGAGCACAGTATGAATTAGACAAATTTTACGCAGTTTTGACGTTACATCAAACAGCAATTTTCTAAAATATGTGTAGAACAAATTTACTATGGTTCTAACATAAAATACACTTCTTTAAATGGATTTTAATTAAAGCAAAGTACCGTACCTAAATATCCTTCTAAAGTGACAACTTTATGCAAGTAATTTCTAATTCCCTATGTGTCTCTTGTGAAATCCTGTAAATGCTCCCAAGAAGTTTTCAGCTTCTTACTGGTGTATTGTTTGAAATTCTGAATATTTGGAACAGCTTATACTGTAGTATGCAGATCACGAAATTGTCAGTGCGAACTGTGCTACCTCTTCTCTAACATTAAACAATTAACAAGATTTTTATAAAGTTTTATATTTAAATAACAAGTGTTAAAGTGAACATCAATAGCAACTAAATAGTGCTAGAAATTGTAAACTAAATTCTAAGCTAATAATTGAACACTTAAACAATTACGCGATATTATTTTGGTACGGTATATAATGGTTTGTAACTGTTAGCTGCTTAATGAACGAAGCAACTGAAAACTGACGAACAGTATTTACAGGTTGAATAATACCAGCTGTGAAGCACAGAAGTGTGGCTTCTTACACTTTCTTAGTATTTCCGCCTCTTGTCTTGATAGTGAACCATTCAGCTCAAAGGTCTCATCTCGTGAACAGTAATCTGTACAATATTTTCTTCTGACATGAAATTTTGTAATACGTGTTAATTGAAAATTATTTTCTTTTCATGTAGGATGCCGCAGCCCATATTCCTAGGACAGTTGATACGTTATTTTACACCAAACAGCAACATCACTTATGAAACAGCTTTCTTATATGCTGGTTGTATCATTGTCACAACAGCTCTCAACGCATTCATATCACATGGTGCTGCAATGGCTGTTTATCATGTTGGGATGAAAATAAGAGTGGGACTTTGTTCCATGATTTACAGGAAGGTAAGTATATCTAATTGGACTTTTGCTTTATTTATTTATTTATTTATTTATTTATTTATTTATTTATTTATTTATTTATTTATTTATTTATTTATTTATTTATTTATTTATTTATTTATTTATTTATTTATTTATTTATTGATTCATTCATTCATTGATTCATTCATTCATTCATTTATTTATTTATTGTACGAATTATAAAGAGAAATTATTGCTATGCTGCACCAACATATTGATTTTGAGCATGCTGTCTGCTTTGTACAGCAATTTTTCTTGTGACGAATTTAGTTCATATTCAGTATCTACAAGTATGTTTACTCTTGTGTGATACACATGAAATATAATAACTTTTAATAAAAAATATTTTTTCTTATTTCAATTTAAAAAGTTCAATGGCCAGTTAGTCTAAATCAAATCATTGATTTCTTTTGTGATTTTTTATTACATAGAATAAAGTGAAGAATGAAATGGTACAGTTTTTCAATCTTGAGTTCCCTGGAAATTTCATATAGGGAAGTCCAGGTACTTCGTTGTACACTGATGCTGTACTTATCACATAATTCTCAGTACCCACGGGATCGGCTTTAAAATAAGAAGTACAGTGGGGGACAGCACGTGTTTTGTTGTTAGTCAATACTTTTACTAAGTATAGACCTAATTGAAGACTGTAATCCCAAAACTCTCTCAGTCCATTAGGCCATTTTTTTATTTATACATATAGGCTACCGTATATGATTTTTCTGAGACCTCTAGGTTGCAGCCACCAAATTACTCTTCAAGGAACGACCACTCATATAAATTGAGGGAAAGAAGACAGAGGACGGACACTGGAAAGTTTTCTTTTCTGAATCGCACTATCAGGGACTGGAATGCTTTACCTGCAGACTTACCAAAGGCTTTACCAATAACCAAAAATGTATTTAAAAATAGGCTTAAGGACTTTACTAATAGACGGTAGTATATTATACACACTATTTAAAGGGTGTAATTGATATCTTGTTATTTGAAGTGTTCTATCAGTGAGGAAGTGTGTTGTGTCAGTGAAGTCTATTGTGTAAGTGAAGTGTGTTTGTGTCAGTGAAGTGGCTGTGCAAAGTATTTGAACAGTGAAATGGTTAGAAGTGTTAGTGAAATCAGGATAGAAGCAGTGAAATGTGTCGTAGTTCCAGTGCAGTGAATGAGTTGACAGCGAAATGAGTGTAGTGCTGAAAGGTACTTGTGCAGGTATGGACATATACTCGTCGGTTTTAGTTCGAACTTAGGGTTAAGATACAAATTAGATTTACTTTAAATGTTATTTTAAGTGATTGTGATTCATTAATTTAGGATGCTCTTTGTTATTATTATTATTATTATTATTATTATTATTATTATTATTATTATTAATTATTATAGTATTATTATTAATTTATTATTAATTGTATTTTTTATTAATTGTGTTTATTATTGTCGTTATTGAGTGTAATTAGTTACCACTGCCACTGGGTATATACTGATTTGCAGTGTGAATAAATACATACATACATTCCTAGGTCTCACGCGCAGGTAGATTTCACGAGATACCAAATGACCTATACTTCAATTAACTCTTAAAATTAATATCTGGTTCATTTCACTCAACTTTGTACAGTGCACTGCCTCCTTTTTGGAACTTATAAAGTATCTGTGTGACAAAATTTTTTTCTAAGACTGTACCTTTTGATTTTGTTGTCGAGAATATAGACATTGTAATAGTTTCATTGTAATTCATAAGTAATTTTGTTTTATCATTCTTTGTTTTTTATGTTACATATAGTATTATAATCGTAATTTCACGACTGTTTTTATTAAATATACAACATATACCGGTACTAAAATACAAATTCGATAGATCAATTTTATTACATGGTTTGCTGTAGATACTTTAATTTTAGTGGTGTTATTTGTGCAGGCATAGTGTGTATGTTCTACTTAATACAATAATGTGATTCCAGGCACTGAAGTTAAGTAAATCAGCTCTGGGCGAAACAACTGTGGGTCATGCAGTGAATCTCATGTCGAATGACGTGAGTCGATTTGATGTGATGCTTCTGTTCCTGGCATACATTTGGATTGGTCCATTGGAAACATTGATTGTAGGCTACTTAGTGTGGCAACAGATTGGAGTTTCTGCGATTATCGGGATAGCAGCAGTTCTTGTTATCATCCCTGTGCAAGGTACTAATAAATAAAATGTGGTTAAATATTTTGTTTCCACTACATAACATTTGTGAAATAAAGAAATGTACTTATTCTTCTATATTTTAGGCATACTTGGTAAGATTATTTCCTCGTTACGTCTACGCATAGCCAAGAGAACAGATCATCGCATCAAATTAATGAATGAAATCATTGTTGGCATCCAGGTAATTAAGATGTATGCCTGGGAGAAACCATTTGCACATCTTGTATCTTTGGCTCGCAAGTAAGTCATGTAATTGTGTATATTGAAGAACTTTTTAAAATTTAATGGAAAGTTTCACAATAGTGCATTATGTACGGTACTGGTATTTATTATTTCTAACATGTATTGGACCTGGTGACGGGTTCTCTAATACCCAGCAGTGGCATGAAAACATTAGTGCTTTGCTGTCTGTTATGATCATGCTGTTAGAGCTTCGCAATTTTGGAGATTAGCTTCTGTCATTTCCTTTTGGCACTTCGGGCTGATGTAGATTCCTGGTTTGTTTGTTCTGCCAGATAGTCGTGTTCTGTAGTTAACCTGAATCTTCCTACACTCAGTTTTGCTTGATTGTTAAGGGATAATTTCTGGTTAATTTAGAATGATGTTCCACTATTTGTCTTTTGCTTTGTTGTGTATCACTAATGATAATACAGGACTTTAAAACTTGTTAAATGAACAACTCTTAATAATGTGTTCTGTTGAACTATTGAAACTGAAGAGGTACTGGTACTATTCTTTTGTGACTAGTTTCAGCGCAGTTTCTGCCTTTCAAGAAGTTTGTTAATGGTCTTTGATTCATCTCAAGAGCTAAATTCAGAGTCACTTGAAACATCTTCGAAGTCAGAATCTGACTACTCATGCAACAAATTGTCCTGTGTACCTTCCAGTGCATTAATAATGCCACATTTCTTAAATGATTTAACCACTGTTCCAGTTTTCACAGCATCTCACGAAGCTTTGACCCATTCACAAACTTGGTATCAAAGAATAAGGTGCACCCTGTTTTTCAGACCTATTTTCAAAGGAAAAAGTGCTTTTTATATGCTGGCAAACACTGTAAGTTTTAAATTTATTAATCTGTTAATCCAGACAATTAGAGGCTAAGAGATGTCTGGATTAACATAAATGAAAGACAGGCAATTTCGACAATAAAAACAATTACATTATATATTAACGTAATAAAGTATCAGTTGAATAGCTAATAATCTGGGTTCGAATCCAAGCAAGTTCAAGTAGAATTTGTGGTGGATAAAGATGGTGCTTGGAGGTAAGTTTTCATGGGGTTTTCCCATTTCCCCTACTGGCATTCTACCATTGCTCCTTCAATCACCATCGTGTGGTGCTATGTAGTTCACCTCCCATGGTGCACTAAGGTCATTGTCTACAATAGCAAAAAGAACTACAACTTCGGCACATTGCTTATAGATAAACACTTGGGTGAATGATGCAAAGTCAAGTGCATACTATTGCATGAAAAAGAATTGTAAAACATTTTCTTTCTTTGGTTTAAAAAACTGTGTGTTTTCATTTGTGCTTTGTCCCACATCTTGTCTACTGCGGTGGAATGATTTAAATCATAGTGGTTTAAGTCAATTTAAATAATGTTTTTAATCGCTTGATTTTTATTATATAAATCACTGATTTAAATCAAATTATTTTTATGATAAAATCAGTGAATTATTTTTTTAAGTTATGTTTATTACTAATTTTTGAAGTAATAATTTACAGATACATTCTATATGTTAACAATGACATACCATAAACAGGGGTAATATCGAACGGAGGAAATGTTGAGAAGGCAGCGGAAATAGTAAACAAAAAATGGAAAAGTGAGAAACTTGGAAGACCGACTATGCTTAGTAGAGAGAAACAACTAATAGAAGAACTTATTGCCTGTGGGGGTTGGGGTTTTCCATTGTGACATTATGAGGTAAGGTTAGTGGTAAAGGGGTTTCTGGATAGACAGAGAAGGCAAGAAAAGTGATTTGTCAACGACATGCCAGGAACCGACTACATCATATCTCTACGAAAAGACAGCCAGCTGCTGGCCTCACGTTCACATGCCGAAGCAGAGGTGAACGATCATCCAACTAGAATAAAGGTATCGTGTGGTTAGCATGATGATCCTCTCAGCCGTTAGAGCTGGCTTTTGCAACCGGATTTCACTACCTATTGTATCTCCCCAAGTGCATCACGATGCTGGGTGGGCACCAGTCCCATACACTGGCTGAAATTTCATGAAAAAATTTCTTCTCCCATGAGGACTCGAACCAGCGCGCATTCCATTATGCGAGTCCTAGGCAGGATGCCTTAGACCACGACGGGGGACTTCTAAATTAAGACATTTCTTAAAAACTAAATTTGTCCGTTATGCAGGAATTTTTCCTCCTATATTTTACAGGGAACAATTGGAGTGCGTCCATTATTTGGTGACGTCTATTATGTGCGTAAATACGATATTTTTAAACACCGAAACAACAGTAATGTAACACATTGTTTTCAGGCGAGAAATCCAAGCAGTAAGAACATCGGCTTACACAGAAGGTTTTCTGATGTGCTTTTCAAGATTGATGAGTAACAGTATAGCTATTTTTATAAGCATTGTTACGTATGTTCTACTTGGAAACGAAATCACTGCTGAAAAGGTGAGCATTCAATTCAAATCATATTTTTAAATGTTAAATATTTAATTCATTATAATAATGTGTCCATAAAGTTTATATGGAGTCCTGTCTTATGATACAAAATGCCATTCTAGGCAATTCTGTTAAATTATGCTTCCAGTAAAATTAGACATTGAAATACATTCAATCAATTATGACCACTCAAACCGAGATGGTTTTTGACCTCATTCACCAAAGCTCTCCAGACACCTGTCTTCAGCTGTGTTTTGATTGCTTCTTACTAAGAGGATCTTATAGCCACTTGGTCCTTTCGTCAGAAATGCCATCTAATAAGTGTCCTTTTACCTCTTTGGTAATTCTCCATCGCTCTTCAGAGGACACTTTTATGGTCTCGGTGTAGTACATAGCCAAGCCAAATACACTCATATATAACAGAAATTAATACATAAATGTATTCGAGGATTAGAAGAGCTCTCCTCTTCTGGCCTTCATGTTTGTACCATCTTCTTGCAGGTCTTCCTACATCTCTGTAGCAGGAGATTGATATTTATATGTCTGCAGTGGGATGCTGGTGTTATCCATTCTCATATGGTTAACTCTCAAGTTCTGTAATTAATTGTACAGTGCAATACACAATTTTTTCTAAATTTTACACTCTGAAACTTTGTTTTTTGTTAATGAGAATCGTTTTAAATGCAGAAAAATGGCTTTCAACTGAGATAGTTGTGTTGGAAGCAAATTTGAAATTGGTCATAGTTGATACATCAATACAATTTGGAATATTTTCATTTTTCCCCATTAACAATATGGACAAAACACGGAAATTCTACTTTAAGCGAGTAAAGCGATAGGTTTGGAAGTAAATCCCGAAAAGACAAAATATATGATTATGTCTCGTGACGAGAATATTCTATGAAATGGAACTATAAAAATTGAAGATTTATCCTTCGAAGAGGTTAAAAAATTCAAATATCTTGGAGCAACAGTAATAAATAGAAATGACATTCGGGAGGAAATTAAATGCAGAATAAATATGGGACATGCCTGTTATTATTCGGTTGAGAAGCTTTTGTCATCTAGTCTGCTGTTAAAAAATGTGAAAATTAGAATTTATAAAACAGTTATATTACCGGTTGTTCTGTATAGTTGTGAAACTTGGACTCTCACTTTGAGAGAGGAACAGAGATTAAGGGTGTTTGAGAATAAGGTTCTTAGGAAAATATTTGGGGCTAAGAAGGTTGAAATTACAAGAGAATGAGAAAAGTTACACAACACAGAACTGCACACATTGTATTCTTCACCTGACATAATTAGGAACATTAAATCCAGACGTTTGACATGGGCAGGGCACGTATGGGCAAATCGAGAAATGCATATAGAGTGTTAATTGGGAGGCCGAAGGGAAAAAGACCTTTGGGAAGACCGAGATGTAGATGGGAGGATAATATTAAAATGGATTTGAGGGAGGTGGGATAAGATGATAGGGACTGGATTAATCTTGCTCAGGATAGGGACCGATGGCGGGCTTATGAGAGGGCGGCAACGAACCTCTGGGTTCCTTAAAAACCATGAGTAAGTAAGTAACAATATGGACACATATTCCAAAAATGAAAATCCTACATTCATTTTAGTATTCTTTCCCATTTACTTCTTACTTTTTCTCGAATTTCACCCAGGACACTACATATTTTCATTTGGTATCTTTCACAGCAACCATTTCACTACAAATGAATTCTCTTTAACTCTAATTGAAGGCCATCAGGGAAAAATGATGTAATATCAAATTAATGAAATATGCGACTTAGGTGGAAAAAGTAAATTTGAAGCTTTCATTTATACCAATAAATGATTACATCCAATAGCTGAATAAGCTTGTATCCTTGATTAATGAAATGGTTCTGCTAGTAAATGTAGGCCTAACGAAAGATATTTAGAATGATACATAACTGTCTCAATCCAGGTTCCACGTCGTGTAACTACAGACTGAGGTGTAACAAGAATATCCGGAAAATTTTCCCTGAATTTTGAGATCCTTGAAGGAGCTTTGCAAGGAACTTTCTTCGTATAAAAAATTAGTGAATTGTTATCAGAGAATTCATCCCTAATGGTTTCAGAAACCCTGTGAATGGCATGGGCCAAAAGGGTATGTAAATGAGGTTTGGGTAAAAGATTTTAAGAACAGGAGCTGCAACAATCATATTATAAGGGACAGCATCAGTGCATAGCAAGAGAACATTAGTATCATGTATTTCACTACTGTACAACGTCAAACCTTTGTTTATAATTAATTTAATTAAAATCGATTAAGAACTGTGCTATTGTAGGAAGTTGGAGCAACTTTGTGAACACATTGCATGTATGTCGTAAAGTGCACATACAAAACCACTTTATGAAACCATTGTAATGAAGATTATTGCAAATTAAAGATCTTCCTACACAGTTATGTGTAATTCATTTTATGATATTCCTTATTGCAGATATTTGTGGTAACTGCGTACTTCAATACCTTATCAACATCCATGGCAGAATTTTTGTCATTGGCAATACGATTTCTTGGAGAAGGATTAGCATCTATCGAAAGAATAATGGTAGGTTATCTTTACAGGTTTTGTACTGTAGAGCGTACTGACTTTTGTGTGTTAAGAAAAGACATTTTTACTATAAAATTATTTAGATTATCATGTAAATTGACTGACAGGTTAGAAATTCAAATGTTCATAGTTTTAGCACTTTATACTGATGACCCAGATTTAAATCTTGGTAAGTCCAAGGCCAGAGGGAAAAAGACCTTTGGGGAGGCCAAGACATAGATGGGAGGATAATATTAAAATGGATATGAGGGAGGTGCAATATGATGATAGAGACTGGATTAATCTTGCACAGGATAGGGACCGATGGCGGGCTTATGTGAGGGCGGCAATGAACCTCCGGCTTCCTTAAAAGCCGTAAGAAGTAAGTAAGTCCAAGCGCAATTTACACCCAACACTGGCAGATTTTTTGGGGTACTTCCATTCCACATTCTATTCGACGGTTCTCCAACATCACATCATAATTTCCTTATGAAAAAAGACATCCAGTACTGTAACTTCTTCCCCAGCACATAATGAGAATTTCATATCTGGCCGTCCAGTTCAGTTGAATACTTGAAACAGAGAAAGAGAGGATTCATTTCTTTCTTATTTTGAAGTGAATAATAATTTTTTGAGTTATTGAATTTTACAAGTGCACGTGAATTTGTATCTTTATTTGATTTCAGTGCAAGGTTGTTGAGGTAATAAAATAAGTTTTAATCCATGTTGAATCTTTCGTACGGTACATTAACACTTGAATATAAATAATTGATTAAATGGCGATCTTAATCGTGTTAATTGTGTAAGCATGTGCGGCATACAGCTGTTTCAGTGTTTCAATTTCAGAACACACACACTATTTGACACCACATTTCAACACTTTTCAACAATTGAACGCACCCACACAACAGGCAGCGAAGTTCGAGATGATGCCACAGTCTAGTAGGCTCTGAGGATGGTGTGAAGAAGCACCGAAACAGCTGTAAGCCGCACATGCTTACACAATGAACACGAGTAAGATCGCCATTTAATCAATTATAAGTTTTAAAATTACTAAACATGATGTCAGTAAAGTTACGACTTCATAGATTTTCTATCTGTAAATCTCATGAAAATACTAGCAACTGAATTGCTGATAATAATAAAATGGACTCTCTGCTGATAACAGTAAAAAAATAAGTTTCATTTCAGTTGAGATAAAGGTTCAGAATTGTCTTCATTAAAATTTTTTATTAATCTTGTAACTATATTTTTACAGGCATTTTTAATATTTGATGAAATGAAAATGATACCTAGTTTGGAGCAAGACTGTAAGGATACCCATGCGAATACAGAAGAATGCAGCAAACCTATTACCGATATGAAAACAAGTGCAGCTCTTAATATTCGAGGAGAAGGTGATCATATTGATCATTTACAAAGTGGAAAGACATTGGAAGGTTCTGGTAGTATCAGGATTACCAATTTGACAGCGAAATGGAGCAAAGATATGTCTGAGAACACACTATGTAACATCAGTGTAAATGTGAGAGCAGGGACTTTTGCAGCAGTCATCGGACCTGTTGGATCTGGGAAGGTAAGTGGAATTAAAAAATAAAGTTGCAGTCATTACAAGACTTTCCCTGTAAAATCTAACAGATTTAATTGATTGATAATGTTATTTATCCACAAATAATTTTAAGAACTTCCATGCATTAGTATCGAAATTGTCACAGGCCTATCCACAAACTTAAGAATTCACAACATATAGCTCCGGAACTGGCATCTGTTCACCAAAAACTAATAATGCTTAGACATGATAGAAATCTATCTCACTTGAAATCTAAATATACACGTACAGAATTTCCGAGAAAGGTATGTATTGTACAGTGTACTCTATACTATACTGTACTGTACTGTACCATACTGTGCTGTACTGTATTGTATTTTACCATACTGTGCTGTACTCTACTGTATTGTGTCGTATAGTACTGTACTGTACTGTACAATGTGCTGTACTGTATTGTATTGTATTGTACTGTACTGTACTGTACTCTGTGTTGTGCTGTACTGTATTGTATTGTACTGTACTCTACCGTACTCTACTGTTTTGTATTCTGTTGTACTGTACCGTACTATACTGTATTGTACTTACTGTACTTACTGTACTCTGTACTATGCTGGTGCTGTAGTATACTTTATTGTATTGTACTGTACTCTGTACTGTACCATACTCTGGTGTACTGTTCTGTTCTGCACCTGCAACTATGCTGCACTGAAACTGCACCTGCAATGCTCCTGCTACTACACTGTGCGTGTGCGTTTTTTCCAATGCAATCTGGCCATCTCTGATTTAGATAAATTAAACTATAGTCGCGACGCTGTTATTCCCGGCGTGACTCCTCCTCATTGCTTACGTCTTAGGAAGTCAAGGCTCTATAAAGTCTAGGTAGGTAGTATCATTAGCCATTTTTGTTCTTTTGTTGCCGAGCTACCAGATGGGGGATCTATTTGCCGCACCGTTAAACATTATCATGTCGTAGCTCCTATGATAATAAATCAAACGCACTGTAATTCAGCAAATAAATGAACAGCAAATAACGTCCTCGTGTGCTTTCTGCGAACGCCAACGAAAGAGCCAAAATGGCGGGCGATTATATTAAGTATTTATCGAGCCTTAAGAAATGAATAACATCTTCATAAGCGAATCACAAGATGCACACGTTTAAATGTACCCGACCTGCAACGTGATTGGCTGTCGGAAATTAGAGCGACGGGACTATAATTGCATAATATTCGCCATAGTTGTTAGTACATTTTTCCACTGTGATTCCAGATGAGGGATATCAACTTCATAGAATCTCCATAGCCTGGAAGTGAACCAATGCTTTACACCGCTTCGTCTGGTGGAAATGTGGTTCTCTTCAAGCTTTTCTTAAAATCTCCAAAGATATGAAAATCGTATGGAAATAAGTCTGGGCTGTAAGGGAAGTGTGGTAGTGAAACCTTTACAACTTGTCTCATGTTGATCTAGCAGTGTGAGCGTGAGTATTACAGTCACACTTCTATCCAAAAGGCCTTGATGTTTATTCTTGATGTTTTGTTTAAGATGCCCGAGAGTATCTCTGTAGTGCTGGGCATTGATCATTTGTTCATGCTTCAGAAATTCCATTAGCATTGGACCTCAATAATCTGCAACTTGCGCTTTTTAGGGCGAGAAGATCCTGTCACAATGCGGTGCATGAACTGATCACCTTCCTTCTGATATGGTCTGAGGTTCTGTTGACAGATTCTTACACGTTCGGCTTTCTGCTCATGTCGGCAGTTAGTGAGTATGGTACTCACTGTTCTCTAACTTTATGATACTGTAGAATATTTGGATACCTCCCTGGCTGATATTCAGTGATAAACCAAATTCGATTACTATTTTCCTATTCTCTTGAACACTTGCCCTGGTCGTGGATTGTCCTGTAAAGATGTTCAGCCAGAACGAAACTACACACATCAATCCTTCACAGCTGATTTGCCTAGGCATGTCTCCATATACTGCAATTAATCTGCGATGAATTTCAGCAGGTATATGACCTTCTGTAGTTAAAAAACTAATTACAACATGCTGTACACTTTTGTATGCTTACTTCTTGCACCATTTACTTTTCTTTTTTCATTTATTTGAAGCAACAATACCAAATATGCAAACCATACCTACTATTAGAAAGTCTATAACCATTGTTGCTAATACTCCTAAAGAGAACTCCGGCTGATACTCCTGTTTATAGTCAGCTTTGGCTGACTTTCATTTGAACTAATCAAATATACAGAGTGATTCAGGATCTCTGGGGATCGATGGATCTTGCAATGAGGATCATTTTTCGTGAAACAACCCATGTTCTCTGATATCTCATTTAGGAGCTATGCAACATCGAAAAAGAGACAAGTTTTACTGAAATTTAAAATTAATTATGAAATGAATTATTAATTTATTTCTTCAAGTATCCTTGCAGACAGGTTACAAGTATCCTGTCATTTTGCTGACCCGTTTGAATGGAGCGCCCTTTGGAACACTCTTCCGCTGTTCATGGAGGATGTATCCTTCACAATGTGCAGGGACATGTGATTCCAACATGACGTCCCAGCGCACTTCAGCCTGGTTGTAAGAACATATCTGAACAACATTTACGGGAAACATTGAATATGGAGAGTGGAATCTATTGTGTGGTCCCTAATCTTTTTTTTTTGGGGGGGGGGGGATCATGTGAAGTGTACACCACTCGAATTGACACTAGAGAGGAACTAACTGTGCTATTATTTGTTGCCTTTGATCAAATTCTACACAGATCAGTAAAGTTCGACAGAGTCCGATAATAATCACTGCTATGATGGTATAATGAATATAATCAGGTTCAGGATAGACACTTTGAACACTTGTAACTTGTCAGCAAACATACTTGAAAATAATACTTACTTAATTACAAATGGCTTTTAAGGAACCCGGAGGTTCATTGTCGCCCTCACATAAGCCTGCCATCCTGTGCAAGATTAATCCAGTCTCTATCATCGTAACCTTCCTCCCTCAAATCCATTTTGATATTATCCTCCCATCTAGGTTTCGGCCTCCCCAAAAGTCTTTTTCCCTCCTGTCTCCCAACTAACATTGTATATGCATTTCTGAATTTGCCCATACATGCTACATGCCCTTCCCATCTCAAACTTCTGGATTTAATGTTCCTAATTATGTCAGTTGAAGAATACAATGCGTGCACTTCTGCATTGTGTAACTTTCTCTTTTCTACTGTAACTTCATCCCTTTGGCCCCAGATATTTTCCTAAGAACCTTATTCTCAAATACCCTTAATCTCTGTTCCTCTCTCAAAGTGAGAGTCCAAGTTTCACAACCATACAGAATAACCGGTATCATAACTGTTTTATAAATTCTAACTTTCACATTTTTTGACAGCAGACTAGATGACAAAAGCATCTCAACCGAATGATAACAGCATATTTATTCAGCACTTAATTTCCTCCTGAGTGTCATTTATATTTGTTACTGTTGCTCCAAGATATTTGAATTTTTTAACCTCTTCGAAGGATAAATCTCCAATTTTTATGTTTCCATTTCGTAAAATATTCTGGTCACGAGACATAATCATATACTTCGTCTTTTCGGGGTTTACTTCCAAACCTATTGCTTTACTTGCTTCAAGTAAAATTCCCGTGTTTCCCTAATCGTTTGTGAATTTTTTCCTAACATATTCACGTCATCCTCATAGACAAGAAGCTGATGTAACCCATTCAATTCCAAACCCTTTCTGTTATCCTGAACTTTCCTAATGGCATATTCTAGAGCGAAGTTAAAAAGTAAAGATGATAGTGCATCTCCTTGCTTTAGCCCGCAGTGAATTGGAAAAGCATCAGATAGTAATTGGCCTATACGGACTCTGAATTACTATCCCAGCACATATAAATAATAATGCCTTAAATAAAGCATGTGTTAACAGGTGAAAAAAAGCTAAAACAGAAAATCCTGTAAGTTTCACTGAGACACATTTTAATTAATCGAACTAGTTTCTTGGGAATACCAAATTCAATAAACTTCTCTCTTAACCGAGTCATACGCCTTTTTTAAATCTATGAATAACTGATGTACTGTACCCTTGTACTCCCATTTTTTCCTCCAATGTCTGTCGAATACAAAAAATCTTATCAATAGTCGATCTGTAACGCCTGAAACCACACTGATGATCCCCAATAATTTCATCTACGTATGGAGTTAATCTTCTCAAAATAATATTGGACAAAATTTTGTACATCGACAAAATTGATATTCCTTGAAAGTTACTGCAGTTAGTCTTGTCCCTCTTCTTAAAAATAGATACAATCATGGACTCCTTCCATTGTTTTGGTATAATTTCGCTAGATAATGCGCTTCCACCCTCTTGTATTAATTCTGCTGGAATTTGATTGATACCTGGATACTTGTACTTTTTCAGACTTTCTATCGCAATTTCGACTTCTGAAAGTGTGAGTTCGGGTATAAATGGCTCAGCAGTTTGTATTTGAATTTTCTTCCAATCATTTCTATATGGCCTATGTACATTTAGTAGTTGCCCAAAATAGTTTTTCCATCTGTTCAGGATTGAATGAGCGTCTGCAAGCAAGTCACCATTCTCATCCTTGATCACGTTTACCCTTGCCTGATATCCATTCTTAAATTCCTTTATACCCTTATATAAATCTCGAATGTTTTTATTCTTACTATTTGTTTCTACCTCATTCAGTTTTTCCTTCAAGTAATCTCTCTTTTTATTCCTAAGTGTACGACTTGCTTCCTGTCTTTCATTGAAATAATTATCTCTATTCGCCTCAACTGGATTCTGTAAGAATTTCAATTTTGCCTGTTTCCTTCTTTCTACTACCATGCAACAATCTTCATCAAACCACGGTTTCTTTTTCTTAGTTTCATAATACCCTATGCTCTGTTCAGCTGCAATTTTGATATTGTCTCGGATATTTTCCCACACGCTATTAACATCTAACTCTTCCTCAACTTCGTCGGAACTTGCTAATACGGCAAACTTATTTGAAATTTCGATTACGATTCTATATAGACCACTACAGCCTTTACCACTTAGCTTCCTCAGGATGAGTGCTCTGCACAATACCTGGGACTGGTTTGCACAGGAACTCTCTGTAGAAGTAAAAATAGATACAGTCTGCACGGCACACAAAATGCACTGTCTAATGCACACCAACATGTAAAGTGAATCAAAAGCAAGCAAAGAGGAAATAGAATTGGGAGCAAACCGGATATCAAGGCAAGTTCGAGAAAATATGTGTTATGACATCCGGTTTTAGTCACCAGTTCTGGCGTGGAAGTTCTACCACTTTACCGTCAATAATAAATTTATCAGCTCTTACAACCAAAACCGCAGAAAAATGGATATCACAGATATAAGAACGAGCATACAGTTTTCTGTCTTCGTGGAATTGCTCTACACCATTTCTGAAAAATAGTCTAGTCTTTGGGTGGATAAAAGAAACATCTTACTTCCTTACAGATTATATAACCGGATTTACATCAAGAACATAACAATTAGGCTTATTACTACTCGTTCACATAAACGGCACAATAAAAATCACCCGAACACTACAAGAAATATTTCCTTAATTCCATAGCAGAGCGAGTTCTACCTGCTCTGTCGACAGTATTAAGAGGAAAACTGCAGTCTTAAAATGATCGCCATGCCAATGTTTCGCTCAGTTGCCGTGGCGACACTAGGAAGTTTAAAAGTTCCATTAGACCCTTGGCGAGTTACCACACTTTCTATTCTAAACGCTCTGGTCAAACAATCAAACCTCTGCGAAGAATAATGACGAACCTTCTAAAACTCCACTGGAATACAAGGCAAATAGGATAACTCCGAAATTAGCGTAATCAGAATGGACGGAAATTGATGATAATATATATATTTCTCAACATTTTCGGTGGTGCTAGACCTTCACATTTCTGTATGCGGGCCAGCATTACTTTACTTGCACTATTTACAACTTTAAACACAGACGTATTTTGACACTTGAAGCCTGTTCTTACTATGTCTTTCATGTCCCTTCACTTTCACTTGACCATCCTTCTAATTTATCCACTACCAGTACTATTCTACTTCCCTTCTCTTATTTTCAGTTCACTTAAAACCATTCCTACCTTCAACTTCATTCCCTACTTTCTCATAACTAATTTAATACTTTCTTCTTGTAAATAACAATACATATAACTTGTTTAATATGCAAGACCTAACCCTTGTTGACTATTTCACTAAAAACTTTAACTATTATTATATTCACTGTCTAAACACACATTAGCACTCGTACCCTAGCAAAATTGGTTTCACTTTATTTATAACACTATTTAACACTGAAAAAAAGTACAACAGTTCACTTCCATTTATCCATTACATAAGTAAACCTGCTATTATTTCAACCCACTGATACACCATTTCCTCAGATTATAGACAGGTTTTTCTCCACTATTGCCCCCTCTTTTCTCACTCCTGGCACACTTTACACTCTCAATACTTCCCCTTCTGTTCCCCGCACTTATTGCACTTCCTCGTTCACCAGTCTCTTCTTTCGTCGGTTCAGCATTCTTCTCTCTCCCCTTCTGCCTTTCTCCAGCTCTGTTGCGATCTGATACTTTGCTTGTTCCACTGGCTTGGCCTTGGGTGACGTCATTACTGGGAATTGACGGAAATTATTAAACTATATATTGTAGACTCGTATATTTTATTTTTAGACATCTTTGCTCCATGCCATCTTGAAAGAACTGCCCCTTACTTGTGGCTCCGTATCTGCAGGAGGATCAGTATCATATGCATCACAGGAGCCGTGGCTCTTCACTGGCCCTATTAGACAGAACATCCTGTTTGGACAGCCATTGGACAAAGAACGGTACAGACAAGTTATAAGGGCATGTGCTCTTGAACGAGACTTTCAGTTGCTGCCTAATGGTGATAAAACCATAGTGGGGGAGAGAGGTGTTACTCTTAGTGGTGGACAGAAGGCAAGAATTAATTTGGCGAGGTATGTAATGTAGTATAGATACTTGTCAAATGACAGATTAGAGTGTAATAATAATGTACTCACAGGGATAACTGATTTAATTTATTGATGTGATTAGTCACGTCTTACATCTTGAAACTTTTAGTTTTAATTTTGACTGCTGGGTTGAAGACTCTCATAATATTTCAATTACGTAGATAGTAGCACACTGGCAATGTACCTTACTTTAAATAACTGAGATTTTTCCTCAGAAGTAAGAATCATGATAGAAATGTACTTAAATGATTTCTTCAGGCTCATTAGTTTGCAGTAATACCTCGTTTTAACATTCCAGTTCTAAATTCTTTTTAATCTGGCACTTGACTTCCTATTCAAAAAACTTAGTGATTCTGAACTGGATTCTACATTCGGATATTAATTTATAAGAAGATTTATAAAATGTATCTGTTCTGGGATTTGCAGATGATATTGCATTGTTATTGCTAAATAAATATTCTGGCACTGGTAGAAATCAGTAACAATTGTTTGAAACAGATTGATTTAGTATTGAATGGACATAAATCGAAAACAGTTATCATTGAAAGTGGGAAATTACTTAATACTTCTATCACACATATTACATCTGTAGAAGAAAATGAGAAAAATCAGATATCTTGGTGGTGTGTGGATAAGCTTCAGGGCTTCTACCGCGTTATCTTGGTGTTGGTGACTGATGTTTCGACCGCTGTGTTGTGGTCATCTTCAGAGGAGTTGTTGGATAAGGAAATAGTCTGCGAGCTCGTATATATATATATATATATATATATATATATATATATATATATATATATATATATATATAGTAGGGGCGGCCGGGTAGCTCAGTTGGTAGAGCAGCTGGCTACGGACTGGAAGGTCCGGGGTTCGATCCCAGGTGGTGACAGGATTTTTTCTCGTTGCCAAACTTTCAGAACGGCCCCGAGGTTCACTCAGCCTCCTATAAAATTGAGTACCGGGTCTTTCCCGGGGGTAAAAGGCGGTCAGAGCGTGGTGCCGACCACACCACCTCATTCTAGTGCCGAGGTCATGGAAAGCATGGGGCTCTACCTCCATGCCCCCCAAGTGCCTTCATGGCATGTTACGGGGATACCTTTACCTTTACCTTTTATATATAGTAGTCTCGATGGGGGGAGTACTTGCGGTGATAGGTCGTAGGTTCTCCTTCTGGCATCTGATTGGTCCTACGTTGTCCAATCCGGTTGAGGTCTGTATGAAGGGGAGTATTCATATTAAATACTGGAGAACCTACGACCTATCACTGCAAGTACTCCCTCCATCGAGACGACTATATATATACCAGCTCACAGACTATTTCCTTATCCAACAACTGCTCTAAAGATGACCACAACACAGCGGTCGAAACGTCAGCCACCAACACCAAGACAATGCGGTAGAAGCCCTGAAGCTTATCCACACACCATGTACACCAGCCGCGGAAGCCTACGCGAACAGATATCTTGGTGTTTTCTTCAAAGATGAAATTATACTAGGCATAAGTGAAGTCTTACAAAATCTAAATTTGAACATAAGTAAATGAATTAATTCACCTCTTCTGAAACCCAATCATAGCTTAATATTCTCCATCAGTACATTTGACCAGCTTTAATATATACATTACAATGTGCACCTTTAAGAAAACTTAAAAGGACGTTTTTAAGTTACATCGGAAAAATAATCAAAAGTGCCGTCAAGGAAATAGTTGGTTTGCCAATGGACACTCCAGATGCTATATTATACTCCTCAAGAAAAATCTGGGATTTGGGAGTGATGAAAGCTTCATGGAAAGCATATTTACAAAATATCAACATTTGTAATTGTCTAAGTAAAGTTAAGAACGACCACCTTCAATCAACAAGAAACTTTTCCAAAGAAATTAGTGAAAGCTTACAACACCTGAACACTGATAATCCCACCAATGTCAGAAAACTTTGCGAGAACAACATTATGAGAAGTGGAAGCAGCTTCTCCTCAAGGGTCAGGGAGTGTCTATTTTCCCTGAATGGACTAAATGCAACTCCTGGATTTCTACCAAGAAAGGTCTGTCTTGCTCGCAATGGATAAATGCGATAAAAATGAATACCAACTCAGTAGCTGCAAACCATTGCCATATATGCAATGAGATTGAAACCCTACCATATGTACTTGGCTTCTGTAGAAAGGGAGAACTTTTTAGGATAAATCGCCACAATAGAGTAAGAAGCTCCGTTGCCAACTGCTTCAGAGAGTGCAACAAGTTTGAAGTGCATGAAGATATTCATTGTATTTGAAATGAAGGTTCCACTAAGAGAGCGGACATAGTTGTAATCGACAGACAGAGAAATAAAGATTACATAATTGATCCAACAGTGTGCTTTGAAAAGGGAGGCACTCAAGTACAAGATGTGAATCTGGAGAAAAAACATTATTACGTTCCTTGTTGTGCACATTTTTCACACACATAGAGAACTGGGAAACAATTGGATTGCTTTTTGGTGCAAGAGGAACAATTACAATATTTTCAGTTTACCTTTTCAGTCTACACAGTTACCATCTCGAGGAACCAGGCTGCAAATCTTAAGAGACTCCTTAGCTAAGTACATAACCATTTATATTCTTAAAAATTAAATGAAATAACTTCTTGAAAGTGATAGCTGTCCACTCAAAGTTACATAAACAAAACAAAATCAGTTATTGTACTAGTACATTAAAATTACTAGCATACGAGGGGGGACCCAAAAATAACTGGAATTTTTATTTTTTTTTTTGAACTCTACATTCACAGTACTTTAGTCCCTTTCAAAGTATTGTCCATGTGCATTAATGCACTTGTCCCAACGCTTTTGCCACTGCTGAAAACAGTGCTGGAACTTTTGAGGCAGGATACTGTTCAAAGCCGTTAGCATGTTTTCTTTGACGTCATCCACATCACTGAATCGCTTTCCTTTCAGACATTTCTTCATCCATGGAAACAAAAAAAAGTTCGACAGAGCCAGACCGGGTGAGTAGGGTGGATGAGGCACAAGCACCATGTTGTTATTCGTCAAAAACTGTCGGACCGTCAGAGCTGTGTGGGCTGGAGCATTGTCGTGGTGAAGCAACCAGTTCCTATTTCTCCACATTTCGGGCCGTTTTCGTTGCACACTCTCTCGTAATCTTCGTAACACATCCAAGTAGAAATGTTAGTTCACTGTTTGTTATGGTGGAACGAACTCTTTGTAAACAATGCCATTCACATCAAAAAAACAAATCAACATTGTTTTCACATTGGATCGCACTTGACGTGCTTTCTTGGGTTGTGGTGAATTTGGAGTTTTCCACTGGCTCGATGCTTGCTTTGATTCTGGATCGTACCCATAGCACCTCCCTCCTCCTACCTTCGTCTTTGCTGTGTTTTGCGGGCTGTATTTTATATGGCATAATCTTTGCCGGCTACTGCCATACATTTATAAATTAAATCAAATATTTTACATTTATATAACTGCCATGGCAGTCCAATGGCTAGAGTACTGGACTCATAATCCTGTGGACATGGGTTCAATTATCAGTGTACTCCTTGATTTATGACTTGTGTTAGACAAGCCTGTGGTCTAGCTAAAGGCTAATCCACAATAAACTGGGAATGGAAACGACGAGATAGAGAACGGAAAAATTGTTACAATAAATGTATTTAAATGTGAGCAGTCACAATTAAAGAAAAGCTTACCAGAGCCTGGGAACAGAAACATGAGAGTTTGCCAAATTTTAACTTTGCCATTCTCGTTTCCGATCACAGCTTACTAGATTCTTTCTGTTGTCATCGTGAAGCTATTTGGTCGTATATATATTTTGTAATAAGGAGGCTGTGATATAATTATTTCTTCGTGTATCATTCTAACTAACTTATGAATTCAGTAAAATCACTTTGAATATATGCTACATGTATATGTGACCAGATTACCACGTGAATTGAATTAAATTAAATATTCTGTGTCAAATTTTGAAGTTTGTTAACTTATATTTATGTTGGCTGGCTTATAGTCATAAGAGAACGCCATTGGTCAAGTACACACAAATAACATCAGAATGTGTACTATCAACATACATAGCCATTTCCGTTGTGAATAAAAAATTTTCACGTTCGCATTCTTTGCTTCCTTTTCTCGTTCCCGGTTTATTGTAGCCTAACCTTTACACAGTTCCCTTGTGGCATCCCAGCAAATCTCCATAATCTCTTCTCATCACAGTTGTAGCACAAACCAGCCTCCTATAGAGCAATCTGGTCAATGACCCTGTTGATAAATTGGTATAACACAATTGGCTTCATATGGGTACCTGCTGCATTATGGGCAGAAAGAAAAAAGTTTTGATGTTTTTAAAGAGCCTTTTGTGTGCAATGCAGAAAACGGAAGTTTTTATCTTGTCACTATGGTGGTTAGTAATGATTTTATGTAGGTATTTTAAATATTAGTTCAAGAAAATGCCATCATTGGTAACGTGATAAAAAGAGAATTTTTGCAGAGTATATAATGTGTGTAATGAGAAAGTAGAGGTTATTCTTTGTAATCTCGGTGCTTTTTTTTAAGAATAAATATATCTTTATGAGAAGTTTGCTATTTTAATAGTTTCTGTAGTAGTTGACAAATATTCTGAAGTTTTAATAAGTAGCTAGTTGTAAAGGATATTCTATTGATTGACTATTAATTATTTTTTGACAAATAACTAGCCAGTTTCCTGTAAAAAAAAAAAAACTTGAGCCGTCAAAGGCTGGGGCCATTTGTTAGTGTAATATTCTACAATTAAATATTAAAACTATATCTTAGTGTTTTCCATTTTGATGGCACAAAGTATGAAAAGCAGTATTATCCAGTTTGTTTAATGATTGTGGAGAATCAGAGAAGTTGTATATGTATAAAATACTAACCGAGCACATTCTGATGTAGTCAGTATTAAATTCTTACTTAAGTTGTGATTCTGTAATATTACTGTCAGTCAAAACAAATATTCGCATTGTCTGTCAGCAAATAATTTGTTACAGAAAAGAGAGGAAAGGTACAGTTGGTTGTAAAAATTACAAGTAAGCACTGAATACAAAAATACTGGAGTGCAAGATAGCAAATGACTTCATTGTTAAGTCCTAGGCATTGGACCAACAACATTGCATTTAATGTCTTGCACTGTTCTATCTAGAGACTCAATTGAGTACTCGTGTTTGAGAAGCCGATTAAACTATGATTATTCACATTTTCCTCACTTTTCATTGTCATTAAAATGTGTTGTCTTCAGTATGTTAATTTGCTTATTGACTTTAAAATGTATGCATTTATACAGCGATACCGGTATACATGAGTGTCATTCATTTTTCGTCTTTATAATCTTTCTTTCATTTCTTCACTGCAAGTAGTCATTGTGAATAATTTATTCATATCTCTGACAATTATAATCGACAGGGCTGTGTACAAAGAAGCAGATATATACTTGCTGGATGACCCTTTGTCTGCAGTGGATACTCACGTTGGTCGTCACTTGTTTGATGACTGTATCTGCGACTTCTTGAAGAACAAGACTCGAGTACTGATCACACACCAACTGCAGTATCTCCAGACAACCGACAACATTATTATTCTTAATAATGTAAGTTTTTCCTTCCATAAATACATAGCTTATTCATTTTATATTAATCATTTTTTCTCCCTTTCTATCTTCTCCTTTTTCTTCCTCCATATTAACATACTTTTCGTAGTCAATATATTGTCAAAATATTTCCATAGATAAGGATGATATCCAACCTTCAATTAAAGGTTAACCAGGCTTATGTTCTGCAAATGGTTTAAAATCTGGAGTGTTTTTTTACAATCATTAACATCTGTTCATTGTATCTATCTATTCCACCACATAGGACCCTGGTCTATTAATTTTATAATATCTTACAGTAGCCTACATATCCAAATACTGTATTTCATCTCTTAACTGTTGCATTCTTAATGCATTTTTTTTTTTTGCATGAAAATATATGGTGCAACCATTATGTGAAGAAAATAATAATGATTGGTCGCGTCAACTTTCAGTGATCAGTTTCCAAGTAAGGGGGAGTGGAGCAAGCAGGGCCAAGTTGCGTGATACGTAGGGGAAGAACTGGTATTAGCGTGGAGTGCTGCAATTGTAACGTGAATAATACCATAATAAAATAAAAATTACTGTGGTGTTATTGGATTAAAAATACTTCTTTATTGACAAAAAACTCATAGTATTGTTGAATCACATGTACTGGTACACTGGAGAAGATTATTATCTAACTCTTACCAGTCCACAGGAAGCTAATTAGTCCAAGCCTAAAAAAGAAAACACCCTAAAAGTGAAACTTATTGTAACAGACATGTATTTAATTGCTACCTTTGTGAAAATTTCGTGCATGTTGTGAAATAACTTACAGAAAAAATGTTCTACTCATCTGTGACAGATGATTCTCTGTAGCTTTCACTGCTGCCAGTGTCTGATAAGCTCTCCTCCTCCCCTCCACTCATATCAGCATTCCCGCCATTACACAGTTCATCATCCTCGGTACCATCTAGTGCAGCGTTTCTCAAACTATAGTCTGCGAACCACCTGTGGTCCTCGAGGCTGCCCTTGTTGTCCTTCAAAAAAAGACAGAAGTATAAATAAAATTCAAACGAATTGCGTATCACACTATAGCTTGAAATCTCAGAGTTTGGAAATGACACATGTCAATCGAATTTCACTTTTTCTCCCAGTACTGACATTTTATGAAATTTATTACCCTACTCCCTATCGACTTCCCACTCTGCTCTCAGCAACAAAAGAGAGATTTAAAGCACTGTATAAATGGTTTTTCTCGACATCTTTTCCCTGCACATCTGGCGCCGCGCCTGTAACCCAGCCAGGGACCACCCGAATTCATAACAGAGGACCAAAGTACCCAACCTTAATTCAATTTTAAAATATAAGTATACTGGTATTAAAATATGCTACGAAAATGATAAATTTGCTTTCGAAGGGAACAAGAGTAAGGTGGTCTGCGGAACTGTTCTGACTTTAAAAAGTGGTCCCCACTTCAAAAAAGTTTGAGAAACGCTGATCTAGTGCATTGGCAATCCCTGTCTTCTTGAAGTTCTTAACAATGATCTCGTAAGATATGAGAATCCACATCCGAAGCACCCATGAACAAATCATTTCCAATGACGGATGCATAACTTTTCCTCCAGGAATCAGTACGTGGTCACCCTTCCTCATCCACTCGTTATAACAACAGCGTAAATTGCTCCTAAACATCAAAAGCTTGCAGAATTAATGTTAGACCCCCAGGAATGACAGCTTGCTACAGCAGTTCTCTCACTTCGTTCATGATGTGGCCTCAGAAACTTCTTTCAGCATAATTTTTCTTGTAAAAATGATATAATGAGGCATCCATTGGTGGTAATAGCAAGCATTGTAGTGCAGCGCAGCTCTTCATTACTGGTTGTTCGCAAACTAGAAGTAGATGACCCTTTCTTTGTAATTGTGCAGCTGCTGGGCATATAAAAAAAATACCGGTGTCTGTTCGCAATTACCAATTTGAGACCGTAAATAATCAGTTTCTTGGAGCAGACAATGATGTACCAATGAAAGTTCACAATCTTTTTGCGGTATAATCAGCCAGTAATTTTTGGTAGATGGTGGTTCTTCTACACACTGAGAGATTGTGTTGGCGCATAAAATGCATGACCCAGCCACAACTAGCTTTAAACTAGTCTCTTGAGATAATAAGTTTTTTGCTATCTGCAGTATTTCATCTGCATACTGCATACTTCCTCTGCAGTATTTCATATGAAATACAGCATCCATTATTGCGCAACTCTTCAACATAAGCCAGCATGTCGTTATCAATTTCCAGGAACTTTCCAGTTTTAGGGTCACGAAATGAGCGTCTGGCGAAGCTTGTAGACTGCAATTTCACTCACTGACAACTCTCTTTCTGCAGCTCTATTACCCTTTTGTTCTGCAAATGCAATCACTCGTAGTCTAAAATCTGCTGTATACTGTAATTTCTATATTTTCGCATGGTATTTGAATACTCATAAACAACAACCATTCACAACCAACTGAAGGCATTTATGGCCATTGGCTTGATGCTAACATTTCGCACCCCCACTCCATTTACTTTCGTCAACGGCCACTACTGTTTCCCGCAATTTCGACCTTTATGTTGCAATGGCGGCACTGTATTTTTAAATAATTCTTGATAGTAATAACTATCCATGCGATGATTATGCTGTGATCAGTTTGTCTGTAAATAAGAGTGTGACCATTAGGCGATGACGACGGTTTTGCTGTGTTCAGTTTGTCTATAAATAAGGGCGTGACCATTATGTGATCGCGACGATTACGCGATGAAATATAGTATATTAAATTTCAATATCTCAGAATTAATTATATCAATATATACAGTTTTTCATTTAAATGAGTAAGCGAAAAAGTTTTCGTGTAGAAGTGCACATCAGTTCTTCAGGTGAATCGAAAAACAGTTAAATAATTGATTAAATGGCGATCTTACTCGTGTTAATTATGTAAGCATGTGCTGCTTACAGCTGTCCCGGTGCTACTTGACACCATCCTCAGAGCCTTCTGTGTCTCGGCGCCATCTTAACTTCACTGCCTGTTGTGTGGGTGCGTTCATATGATGAAGAGTTGTGTCAAATAGTGAAACAGCTGTAAGCTGCACATGCTTACATAATTAACACGAGTAAGATCGCCATTTAATCAATTATTTATATTCAAGTGTTAAAAGTAGTGTACGAAAGATTCAACATGGAAAAACAGTTATTAAATTGTTAGTAAATAGTTGAAATTGTTATGATTTGTGTTTTTTTACTTATTTATTGCTAAAGTTTTGTGAACTTACATACATGTTGTGCGACAGGGAGGAATTGAAGCTACAGGAACCTACACTGAGCTGCATGCATCAGGACTAGACTTTGCAAAGCAATTCACTGTAGAAGATGAACAACATGAAGCTAATTTTACGAGTTCACAAGCATCTTTATATAGACATGAGCGCCAGAACTCGGAAACGTCTGCATTGGTAAGTAAAACAGTTGTAAAATTATACTGAATATTTTTTATAAAGGAATTTTTGTGATAACACAGATTTTCTCAAACAAAAGATATCTTATTTCTCCAGTTCTCTCGCTGTAGCCAGTCTTCATCTGTCAGGTTTACATTCTGCATAATCTTCATCTCGTCGGTCCATGTGGATTGTGGTCTACCTCTCTTCCTCTTTCTTCCGGTTTCCAAATTAGGACTCCTTTCTTTAATCTATTTTCTCTTCTCATAACATGCCCATATCATCTTCGTTGCATTTCTTCTATCACTTTAACAGTATCTTTTGTAACATCCATTATCTCTCTTATCATATTTTTTATTTTTTTCCTTCTTGAAATTTTTGCCGAATGCCTTAGATAAGCCATCTTTGTAACTATCGAACTTTTTATATGTTTAAGTGTCCATGCTTAGGTCCATACAATAAAATACTTTTGACTGTTGTGTTATATAATTTAGTTTCTTTAATAACATTTCTACTCCATAGGATTGGATTAAGTATACTAATTACTTTCTTTGTTTCAATGACTCTTCTTTGTACTCGTAAATCCAAATCCATTTCTGGATATTGTTGTACTCTATCTCTTGCCAAAGCTGCAGCATATCTTCAGTACTGCTCTCAACTACAACACAAATTATTTGCTTCAGTTCTTGTGATATGTTCACTTTTTGATTGTAGATTTATACTTAACTTCAGTAGAAAAAGTTCAAGGAAGTTAAATCAGATGAGTGAGGAGGCCAGAGAATTGGCCTTCCTTATCAATCCCCCTACAAAGAAAATTATCATTTAGGAAGTCACGAGGCAAATCTGTTTCTTGAAAGCTTCTTACATATCCAGTGTTGGCTAGCGAGGCCTGTCGCAGCTACACAGAAGAAAGTGAGAGGAATGGAGTGGGAATAAGTAGAGAGTGAAAGCAGTTGAAAAGACAGGCTAAGTTGGATAACTGAAAATGTCGGAAACATTCAATACAATCAATATACTGCAGATCCATACACATGCCTCAGTTCACACTATACTTCAGTGACAGATTCGAATTTCGCCCATCACAACATGATCTATGCTTTTGCTGCATGAAAGTAGTGATAACTAGCACAAGACGTATTTTTAAAGTAAGTACTGTTTTAAAATTTTTCCACAGCACACTGCGGTAGCGATTTTGATCATGTGCAATGATTTCCTCCATCCTTTAGGAAGCTATACACAGCTGTGAGTGGCAGTCATTTTGTGTGAGAGCATTTCGAAATGTTCAAAACAATCGAACGACCCGCCGACTGTGAAGTGATTCCTTTTTTGAATGTGAGAAATGTTACACCAGCAGACATTCATTGCCAACTGTATGAGTTTTATGGGGAAACAATAATGAGTGAGACAACTACCTCGTCGGAGAAAATGACATTTCTCCAGTCAAAGTCCTGCCAGATAGTAGCATAAGCTAGAGGTCCACTACATGATCCATTTTCAAATGCTCTTTTGTCGTAGTTCGACGAGACCTTATGTCACACTCTCTAAAGCGCCTCCTCACAGTTAGTGGGGAGCCGGGAAAGTTGGACGCCATTTTCAATTCACATGATTCTGCCCATGTGTATCATATGGATGGCCACGATATGATGAACGCTTTGTGGATGACTTCACAGGTTGTTGTGTGTTGGGTTGGATGTCATACACTGGGGCAGGGCCTCTAGAACGCATCCATGGTCAGTTTACAGCAGAAGTATATGAACACATTTTGTCAAATATAATGATTCCTTCCACATGAGAATGGATCCAGATGGAACACTTGTGTTTCAGCAGGACAACCACCCGGTACACACCACCACTCGCATTCAAAGATGGTTTACGAGAAGGCCTGATATCGACCTGCTCGAATGGTCTCCAAATTCACCTGATATGAATCCGATTGAAAATGTGTGGGCTAGATTGAAAAGGATCCTATGCTGTAATTGGGCAGAACTACCCATATGAACAGCAGACGAATTGTGGGACAGAGTACTAGATGCGTGGGAGGAGGTGGCCATGGATGTAGACCTGTTCCATAATCTTGTGGACTCCATACCGCGCAGAATGAGGGCAGTTGTTGATGCAGGTGGTTTGTGGACGAAATACTGGACTACCACAGGTTTTTTGTATATGCGTTTTGCATAATTTTTTTTATTTATATTTGATGTGCTTCTGATTTTTTAGGAAGTAAATAAACTATTAATCTTGTATACAGGCCAGGTCATGGCTAATAATAGCCCACGAATGATGGGCTGTAATATGTTTGCAAGACTTGCATAACTAAGTTTATTAACAAATTCCACTAACACTGGTCATTAAAAATATAAAATAATACAATAAAAAAATCAACCCTGCTGGGAAGCCTCCGGTTCTGAAATAGAAACCTTACCCCTACGCTGCACCACCTCGTAGCACTTGCTGCATTGTAGACGGATCACTATCAAAGAATCAACTGGAACAAACATCACAGCATTGTCTTCGAATGCATTGAATTTACTTGTGTGAACTTGACTTAAAAACTCTACATTTAAACTACCAAGTGTCGGCCTATTCTTTTCGAACCCAATTGTATGCTATATATATTGTATTTGTGTAAGATTTTAAACAGACTTTTGGGTATTGGGCCAGTTGTTTAAAATAGTCAGGCTTAACAAATGTAACAGAGTAGATGTCAGGTCTGCTGTATTACCCTGAAGATAGAACCAGTATGTAGTTCTGCAATGCTTGCGGTGTTAAGTCCAGGTAGTAGCCAAAAGCATTATGTGTATGTATTTGATTTAACTTGTAATATTTTATTGGTCATTAAAATGACTCTAAAGTTTGCATCATATCATTATATGAATAACAGAGCCACAATCTTATCAACATTTTTGTGTAGTTATTTGCAATTCTTTATTCTTGTGTACAGAGCTCTGCATTTGAACCTGAGACAATGGCAGAGATGCGATCACATGGTGGTGTGACTTTTCGAGTGTACCAATCATACTGTGCTGCAGCAGGCAATTGTTGCATCACAACGCTGGCATTTGGTGTTTTTGTGTTGGCACAGATTGCTTTCAGCGCAGAAAGTTATTGGATGGCATACTGGTAATGTATAGGGCTAGGTATTTTATGATGTTTTGGTAAGACTGATATGTTCCTTAAATATATATAAATGCTTGTCATGAAAAAATTAATTGATTTAAAGTACTTTGTTAAGTCATATTTATGCATATTTGACCATTTCTATGTGATAAAGCATATTTTACTAGTAATTTAATGGTCATATTCAGCATGTTTTCACTCTTTCAAGAAGTAAAGAACTTTTCTCATACAATTTCTTTCTTTCATGTTCATTTGAGATGTTAAATTTCTCAGAATTAGCCTACATATCTCATTTTGTTTCCTGGAAAATGGTAAAATGTACCTTCTTCCCCTATTTCGTTTAAATTCACAATATAGACTTTACCCTTATGTACCATTTAACAAATATTTGTATAGGCCTATTGTTTCGTGACAAGCCGGTAGCTACAGGAGCCTGTCTTTATAATCTGGGTACCGGACTGCAGACAGGGTCTCATTGAGTTATTGAATTTGTTGAAGTCGGAAGTGTGTGTAGTATAGTTCAGGGAAAATGTCAAAAGCAAAGCAAACTATTCAAGTAAAATTAAAACAGTTAATGTCTCGATATGGTGAGAAAACGTTTTTGAGTGATGGGAGTATAGTGCATTGTAAACTGTGTGACGTAAGAGTAACCACGGAGAAAACGTTTAATGTTGAGCAGCATGTGAGAACAGAAAAACACAAATGTGGTGTTCAACGAATTGAAAATGGAAAAACACTACAGAAAATGCTCCTAGGAGAATCTCGCCAATCTTATTCACCATTCTGTGGAGAACTTTGTACAGTCTTCCTTTGTGCCGACATTACCCTAAGAAAACTGGACCATCCAAAACTTTGTGAATTCTTAGAAAAAGACACAGGCAAATCTCTTCCTGTTTCTTCCATGATAAGAAAGGACTACATCAGCCGAAGCTACGAAAAAATTGTGCAACAAATCAGACGGAGGGTAGCAAATAAAAAAAATATGGGTTTCAATTATTGATGAAACCACAGACTCTCTGAGAAGATACATTGCAAATGTTATTGTGGGAACTTTGCAAGAAGATGACCCAGGTGAAAATTTTCTAATAAACTGTGAACATTTAGGAAAAGCCAATTTTTCCTCCATCATTAAACTGTTCGACAGGTCTATGAGTGTCATATAGCCTGAAGGCGTTCAGCATGACAATGTAGGTACTATTCTTTGTAACAGATGCTGCGGCTTATATGGTGAAAGCTGCAGATTCACTCAAAGCATTGTATAATAAAATGGTGCATGCTACTTGTTTGGCTCACGCCTTAAACAGAGTTGCAGAAGAGATCTGTAGTCAATTCAGTGAGGTTGATCAATTAATTGGGTGTGTCGAAAAGGTTTTCTTGAAAGCCCCTTCACGTGTTGCATCATTTAAGTTGGTAGCTCCAGACATTGCCTTGCCGCCTTCTCCCATTTTGACAAGATGGGGGTCCTGGATTGATGCCTGCAACTATTACTGCCAGAACTTCAAGGTTGTGAAAAACATCATTGATTCGTTTGACAACAGAGAAGCCACTTCAGTTAGATTAGCCCAAGAATTAATGTCTAATTCCGACATTTCAGGTCAAGTTTCATATATAAAATCCAATTTTGGGTTTCTTCCTGCTGCTATAACTGCTTTTGAGCAATCAGAAATGCCACTAGTGAAGCAGATAGAACTGGTGAAAAAACTGTGAATAACTTTGTTGTTGTTTGTGGTAAAGTGGGCAAGAAGTGCCAAAGAAAATGGAAAAGGTGTTAGAAAAAAACAAAACCTACATTTCAGTGATTTTGTTGGGTGAAAATTTTTCTCTTAATGACTCAGAATTAGATTCAAATGATATTGCCCATTTTAAATATGCTCCTCTTGTGTCAGCTGAAGTAGAATTGTAGGTGTGTTTTTCTATCTCTGGCCTGTTTGTATAAAACAAAGGAATTCCAAACTTCCTGGTCGTACAGATGAAAGAGCATTTTCTTGTATTTTTCCCTCATTTTCTTGTTATAGGGTAGTTTGTTAGGTTCTGATCTACCCTGTCCACACCGTCTATCACGTCATTATAATCCACAACTACTTTAGGTTTCAGTTGTCTACCACACTTTTCTTCCACCTCCACAACCTCAGCATTGTGACAAAACTCAATAGTGTCTCATCCATTTTGTCATGCCACTTCAGGCTCATTTCTTTTTCTCTTTGAAAAGCAATTACTTCACCATTCATCATTTATGTAGATTTCATTTCTGAGAGCATATCTTTTCTGTCGTTCCTCACCATTTTATTTCACGAGCTCTTCAGCAAATTGAGAATGCGTGTAGAAATTATATTATATATGTATGACATAGTTTGAGTTTGCATGAGCTAGGAACCAACTAGTAATGAGAAACAGCAGGCATGGCCCGTGTTACACTGAGACACTCTAGATAAATACGTAAATAAATTCTTAAGTGCTTCATTGGTTTGTATGGAATGCCTTTGCATTGTGCTGTGTGCATATTTTTTAAGTTGACTGATACTATGAAACTTACCTGTAAAATTCACATTTTATTATTTAATGCATAATATTTTGTAAAATGTTGCATTTTCTGATTTTCAGCCAGCATGCTAATTAAATATAAAATAGACATAAATATGTTCCTCTTTGCAATTGATATACAATGAAAGTAAATAAGTAAGCAAATGAATTAGTGCCTTGGTTAGAATGGCATGACTATCTTTATACTGAAGTAGAACCCCGCTAATCCAATGTAATTGAGACTGTGACCTGTATGGTTTAAATTTTTTTTTTTTTAATTACCCGAAATCATTACTGTAACGTAACAATACAACATACGATCACAAAACTTAACAGTATGCACATTGTAGACTGACTGGGAAATTCAGTTGCAATGCATGCTCGTGCATGTTTGTGTGTCTGGCTTGCTCCACTTTGTCCAATAATGGAAAAAATCCATATCGAAGATGACTGCTTCACTCTTAATCTTAAATGTTATCAAACTTTTTATGGTTATTCTAATATCGTTTGTTAAACACAGTATTGCATTTTTGTCTCTTAAAAAACATAGTAAAACCATTTTTCGTTGTCAAATATTGAATTTTTTCTTCTTTATTTCTCTTAAGTTTGAGGACATTTTCCATTGGGATTTCAGTTCAGATTATCAATAATTTTGCATTAGCGGGGTTGTACTATATGTGTATATTTTAGAAATTGACCAAAACTACGAAATCTCTGTACAAAATTAAGTTTGCTATTAAATGCTTATTATTTTTGGAATAGGTGCAGTGTTGAAGAAATGAACATAGGTGGCAGTATTGATAATGGAACTATTGCAAACAATTCCTCTGCATTAGAATGGAATCCAACCAGAGAGACTTGCATTTATATATTCACAGCACTTTTGATTGCTGTTGTAGTGTTTGATTTTGGCAGTGCAATGTTGTTCTATACCTTATGCACGAGGGCTTCTGTCAGGCTGCACAATACTATGTTTACCAGCATCACTCGAGCCACTATGTGGTTTTTCAACAACCACCCTTCAGGTAACTGTGTTACTCTATTTTCTCGTTTTCTCATATCTTCTTGAAAGTTATTCCCCTTAAAAATAAATAACAGCAAATAGGCAAATTGTAAATAAATATTCACGGATGAGATAAAAAAAAGTTTACTTTTGTGCTTCATGTCATAACGTGGTTTTCTTATATAATATTTTTCATGTGATATTGTTTTCGGGTTCATATTATTTACATATTCTTATTTTTAATTTTTAGGTCAGATATTAAACCGATTTTCAAAGGATATGGGATCTGTAGATGAGTTTCTACCTCATATATTAATTGATTGTATACAGGTGAGTGAATCTGTATTCAAATGGAATATTTAAAAAAGAACTACCGGTATTAATAGAGAAAAATTCGTTCCGGCACTGAGAATCGAACCCAAGACCCCTCAGCTTGATGTGCTGGGTGCTCTTAACCAACTGAGCTTTGCCAGGATCCAATCCACAGTGCCGGCTGAACTCTCCTCTTCGTATGAAGGGTCCTGGGTTCGATTCCCAGTGGTGGAACGAATTTTTTTTCCATTAATAGTATTAACAATATGACTGCACAAAGTCATGGAATACACAATATTCAATAGAGGACGGCAAGGTCCTCAAATAAGAACATTTTATTAAGAAAAGTGTAAAGTATATTCACTATCATCAGATGCAGTTCGGTGGCTCCTTTGAACACTCATTTAACAGATTTAGGACTTCCTATACAAACACCTCCGACCATCCCATCCCGTCTCCCAATTCCCATGCTCACAGTTGCCACATTTCAATGACAACTCGTGCTAACTGACGAGATTCTTGGAATTCGGAAAAGATGTGGCAACTCTCTCTCCACGTGGATATGAAAGGAGCCTATCAATTTTTCTAAACGAGGGTTGTGTTTGATTTTTAACAGACAAAGACAAGATTTCCATCACAGTAAGGAAGACATTTATTTATGACAACCAATTAGTAGGGGAAAGTAGAAGGACCAATTAGTAGGGGACAGTAGAAGGTCTGTTGACAAAGTCCTTTCTGTGAAACTGCATTCCATATATAAAATGTACTATACTTCTATATACAGTAAAATCTCTCGTATCCGGCACCCAAATAACCAGCAATACCAAAACAACAGCACTTTTGGCAAGGACAAAAGGAAAAGTCATTCATGCGAAAAGGAAGAGTCGGACGAAGAAGTGAGTGATTTTCGTGTATCGCACATGCCACATATTGTATTTACTCTTTACATTGTTTACGCATGAAAACATAGACAGTAAACCCCGTTATGTCCCTGGGATAGATTGGGTAGCATCGGTAAGTTGCCGCTTGAGTCTTAAACAATGCACAGAGATGATGTCTTTAAATTTACTACTTGAACTCGCCCGTTTCGAGGGGGTGTTGGATGAGTGTAAATAGGAAAGTGTGAAATTCTCTGTTCCTACAGCGCGTAAAAGTTTCATTCATGTGATAGATAGCATCATGGCTACTACTGCTAAGCGCAAGAGGAACGTCGTCACACTGAAGCAAAAGCTTAAATTTACTCGAGAAAATAGAGAGAGGAGTTAGTAGATCCAAATTAATGGACGAATATAAAGCTGGAAGTTCAACTTGATATGATATAAAGAAACAAGGCAGTCAACTTCGGTGATTCCTAAGTAACACTGAATCTACGAAAGTTGGGGAAAACAGGAAAACTGTACATCAGTCCCACTGTGAAGAATTGGATCGTGTTCTATACAAATGGTTCACAATTAAAAGATCTGAGGGAATGTGCATTTCTGAGTCAATGCTACAAGAAAAAGTCAGGGAATTGCATCAGAAAATGAAACTGCAAGGTGAATGTGTGGATTTTTCGTTGGATGGCTTAACAGATTCAAAGAGAGACATGGAATCCGAAAACTAGATGTATCCAGTGAACAAAGGAGTGCCGAGGAAGTGTCCGTGGATCAGTTTATTAATCAGTTCCAGAAAATTGTGTCTGAGAGTAATGTTAGTGCGGAACAAATAAGAATGCCGACAAGACTTGTTTATTATGGAGGGTCTTCCTACAACAACACTGGCATGTGCGACCGAAATCTCGCCTAAGGGCTTCAAAGAAAACATTGATTGTGTAACTGTTATGGTATGCAGGTACACACAAAATGACATTGACAGTGATGGGAAAATACTGAACTCCAAGGTGCTTCAAAAATGTAAAGAATCTCTCTGTCCATTATTATTAGGCACAAAAGAAGGGAATGCATGGATTGATTGTCACAGCCTGAGCATCAGTGTTGCCACATTAGGAAGTTCTCATGAATTTCATGTTCAGTGAATATTCGAACTGAAAATCAGTGTATTTTTGTGTTAAGTGATGTGTTTTAATAAAGAAAATCCACACAGTTTTAAGTTATTTAGTTATGATCAAGTGACTGAGAAATAAGTTTCATATGACTGCAGTTTCAACAAGTTGACATCATAAAATACGAATAGGTAATTTTTTTAAATACTTATTCAATTATCCGCAAAATCTCTTATTCGGAACTTGCTAGTCTCATTGCTGCTGGTTAAGAGGGATTCTACTGTATTTTTGTTGTCCTTGGCTGTTGAGTGGTTACTGTGTTTGCTACTACATCTGAAGGTTCAAGTCTGGTTGAAAGTGATGGATTCTTAAGGGTGCGGGTGATACAAATTCTGAATATGACTCCCTTTGGAAGAGAAATGAAACCAAGGGTTCCATGTTGTAAGTTTATGGCATGTGAAAGAAGACTGTTCCCTATATGTAAAAATTTGTTTCTGACAGTCACTCCTTATCTATCATCTTATCATAAGATGAGTATTGTATTGTATTGTATTTATTAACATTCCATGGTATTCATATATTGCTTACAGCTAGAATATGGAACAAGTCAAAAAACTTAATACTATTATAAAGTCTTAATTTATGGTCACAGTCTAGATGAAATATATACAGACGAGATTTACAATATAGTCTACTAGTACAACACAAAGTTTTAGTATCAATTTCATGAAGTGTTATTGAATGTCATGAATTCACCTACAGAATAAAAGGCGTGAGAAATTTGATACTTCTTTAATTTGGCCCTAAATAATTTTATGTTTTGAGTTTCATTTTTTATATCGATAGGGAGGCTATTAAAAATTTTTACTGCCATATAACGCACTCCTTTTTGATAGCACGATAGACTTGCCGATGGAGTATCAAAGTCATTTTTTTTGACGTGTATTTATGCTATGAACTGTTGAATTAGTTACAAAGTTTTCACGATTACATACGAGGAAGATTATTAATGAAAAGATATACTGACAAGCTATGGGCATTATTTGTAGTTTTTTTAAATAGTCCTACACGATTCCATAGATTTGGCACCTACTATTATTCTAATTACCGGTACTCTTTTTTGTAATAGAAATATACTGTTACTATCTGTGGAATTTCCCCAGAATATTATTCCAAAACTCATTACCGAGTGGAAGTATGGAAAGTATATTGTTTTTAAGATATTGATATTTACTATCTTTTGCATAGATCTAATAGCAAAACAAGCTGAATTAGTTTGGGGGTAATTTCTTTAATGTGATTTTTCCAATTTAACACATTATCGATTTTTAAGCCAAGAAATTTGGTTGTTGTTTCTAATAGGGATCTATTGTTAATTATTGCGCTAGAAATTTTCGACGTTGAATTTGGAGAGGATTTAAATTGAATTATGTTTTGTTAGAATTTAATACCAATTTATTGACTGAGAACCAGTCACATATTATTATATTCTTATTGGTGCCACCACCTCAGGAATAGAATTAAACTTTTCCAAGTTAGCACAATTTTAAAAAGGTCTTATTTAACAATACTGCAAGGATTTGAAAACTAACCAGCCATGTTTCAACTTCTTTTTTCTGTAGTTTCCTTCAAACCAAAGATATATATATAAAATGAAAAATAACAGTACTTCCCATTGTACATTTATGATTTAATTCTCACACACTTTCCTGCAAACAATTTACGTAAAGAGTTATTTCAAGAAATATTTCACGAAAAATAGTATTATCATGTATTCATGTGTCTTACATAAGTGAATGTCTGAAAGTGTACTAAAGCCAAGACAAGTGTCACACTGACAGACTGTCTTTAGTACATTTTCAGATATTCACTTATGTAAGACACATGAATACATGATAATACTGTCTCTCAAACGGACAATTTCCATAGTGATTTATAAACCATATAAGCTGGATATCTACAGCATCTGCTTACCATGCTTGGAAATACAAGCATAAATCCCAGTGAGTTAGTGAAATTTGTGTTAAGTAAAGACAGTGTTGGGATCAGTTTTATGGCGTACTCTTATTTAGTTTGCTGTCACTTCATTGTATAGTAATAATTATAGTCACTGTCATCATGAGAGTTGTTTTCTAATGCCAGGCGTTTGACAATAAAGTCATTTGACCTCTTGCACTCCAATATTTTTCAAAGATGTTATCATGATCAGCCAATGAAGCACAGATTTTGAGGTGTTCCGAATCCATTTCTTGGTTTGAGTTGCACAATAGGCAGTTAGGGGACTGATATATTCCAATTCTATGCAAGTGTTTAGCCAAACAATCATGGCCTGTTGCCAATCTAAATGCAGCTACAGACGATTTTCGCGGTAAATCGGGAATTAACTGTGGATTTTGATGCAGACAGTTCCATTTTTTCCCTTGGGATTGTGTTATAAAATTTTGTTTGTTGAAGTCTAAGTATGTAGATTTAATAAATCTCTTCACAGAGTAATACGTAGATTTAGTAACAGGTCTGTAAGTAGCAGTGCTGCCCTTCTTTGCTAAAGCATCAGCATTCTCGTTTCCCAGGATTCCACAGTGGGATGGTATCCATTGAAAAATGAGAGTACTGCAAGGAATATCCAGCTTCGTGTTGTGCATCACAGGCAACGCCTAAAACAGTCAAGTGGTCTACAACTTCATCATGTTATCTTATAAGGAAATACTTGAGTGCATTGATAACATTAATATAGCTGCCGTTGGTGTGTGGAAGATTTTTAATGGACATAAAATTGAATACTGGGAACTCCATTTTAATATATCTGAATTCTGAATGAGTAAATATGTGACTGTTTGATATACCGGTAGGCTACTAATTGCATTTTTTTGATAAGTTGTAAATCAACTTAAGGTCTCGCCTTTAATACCATAAAACTTTAATTTTCCAAATGCTTTAGTCACAAAATATTCCTCCAATATGTAATTTAAAATTTAAAAGCCTTCTTCATCCACCAACCCGGGGATGTCAAGAGCTGGTACAACATTTCCTTAAGAGCGATGATTGTACTTATCTTGCTAAAAGTGAACCTTGTTGGATTTGTTTGCTTGTAATACAGACACTTTGACATCCCTGCACAAACCTGTCATTACTGAAGTTCTTATAATGTGTCATACATTTGTGCTGCATTTTAAACTCTTGTTGCAGATCGGACTGGTGCTCATTGGTGTGGTCATAGTTGTTGCAATAGTCAACTTCTGGTTAATACTGCCATCTGTTGTCATGTTTGGTATCTTTTATATACTTGGAAGATATTATGTCTCCACATCACGCAATGTCAAAAGACTGGAAGGAATAAGTAAGTGTAAAATTTGTTTGCTAGTGTGTACACAACAGACAGTGAATCATTTTAACCTATATACACCTAGAAATATTCTGTTTTTAGCTGATATTTTACAATGCAGTATACAGTGACATGTGTATAACAAAATGACAGCAGCAGACATCGCGATGTTTTTGTATTTTTAGTAGTTTGCACTCTTTCAGCTCGAAGCCCTGTTTTTTCTCATCTTAGTGCAACATTACAAGGTCTGACCACAATACGAGCCTTTCGTGCTGAAGCATTGCTGTCTAAGGAATTTGATAATCATCAGGTAACTTCTGAACATATACATACTTATATTGCAGTTTATTTTAGTGTTAGGAAAACATTTTTAATAAAACGCTCAATCTATCAATCAATTGTTGAATTCTAAAGGCCTAAAACCAACTTGGAATGGAGATAGAATATCCTGAGTTTCTAGGTACCAATTTAATCCAGAAGATGTCATTCTTTACATTAACTTGGAAAAAATGCTTGTTAGAGAGATGGAGCATTAACTAGATAATGTATCTGCTGGTTTATTGTGGCCACAAAAAGAATCAAGAATTAACATTCTTCTCTTTCTTAACAAAGCACCTGGTCTTCGTTCCCGCATAAACCTATGCCAGTCAGCTGCTTAACTCTTCAGGCATCCAATTCTTCTTCTATGCTCAAAATCCAATACCAAGGGGTAATTTCTCTTTAAGATGGGTTTTTCTTTTTAGAATTACATATGATGGCAGTTTGCACGTCATATAAAATGGACTTCTTTTACTACTGAAAAGGAATTAGCTGTTTTCATACAAAAAACATTATACTTTAATTGGTCCAATATAGTAATAGTGTACTGATAAAGATGGAATTAACACATACAAGGAATTGCAACAAATCGTTTCCTTTTGCAAGCCTAGTAATATTACGTACTGAACATATTTTGTACCCTCCTCTTTGAAGTAAGTAGACTACAAGAATACAAATAAAAATATAGAAACTGAAAACTGTAGCCTATTAAATCTATGTAAATTGATGTGCCTAATACTGGAAATAAAATAATTATCAAAATAGCTTCATGGCTACTACAATATAGATATACGAGGTCTGATCAGGGAGTTTCAAAACAGTTTTAATATTAAACAAATGGAGATACTCACAGGATAACTAGTGCTCGTCTCCTTCAAAGCACTCTCCCCTGATGTAAGACAGGTTTGCAAGTGTCCCTGCCACATTTCAAAGCACCTTTGGAAGTCACTTTCCTGGAGACTGTTTGCCGTATTCTCTTTAATGACAGGAAAGTCATCGAACCTACGCCATTTGAGTTTCGTTTTAGTCAGAGAAACAAGAAAAAGTCTGCGGGAGCGGAATCTGGCGAATAGGGAGGATGGGGTACTGCAGGGATTTTTTTTGAGCCAGATGTTCTTTTATGGAGAAGGCACACTGGGCTGGTGCATTTTCATGGTGGAAGATCCAACTCTGATTTTAAAACAATTCGAAATGCTTTCTCTTGACTTCCTTGTGAGGATTGAGCCCATGTCTCATCACCAGTTATGATACATGTCAAAAAATTTTGGTTTCTTTTCGGCGAGATTTTTCAGTTCTTTGCTCATGCGACAATGGCCTTGCAACTCACTGACCCCAATAAAAGGTTTGCAGCTGATCTGTTTGTCCCAGGGAGTTGTGGTTGGGAATGCAGCTTTAGGAAACCCCCTCCCTCAACTACTAATAGTAGTAGCAGGTAGCTACCGCATCTGGTTTTTTCAAGAGTGACTGCATTTAGATCAGACCGTGTGTGTGTGCATGCGTGCATGCAGGCAGCCATGTGTGCGTGTGTCATTCCGCTAGAAAAGAAGCACTATAATGTAATATACAATTTATTTTCAAACCATCATTTGCTCAGGTCTTCTGGATTTCCAAAAACACGGAATAATATATATGCAATAATAATAATAATTGATAGAAATTTGAATAGGTACTGAATCAAGGTTATGTGAACACAAAACAGGTCCTCACAAAGCTCAGTCAGCTAAGGCACTTGCCTACCAATCCAGAGTTGTGCTCGGGCGCGGTTTCGATTCCTCCTTGGGCTGATTATCTGGTTTAGTTTTTCGAGGTTTTCCCAAACTGTAAAGCAAATGTCAGGTAATCTATGACAAATCCTCGGCCTCATCTCGCCAAATCTCATTTTGCTATCACCAATCCCATCAACATTAAATAACCTAGTAGTTGATACAATGTTGTTAAATAACCAAGTATATAAAAAGATATATAAAAACAACAATGTAAGCTCAGACAAATTATACACGTATACGAACACAAAAATAAGGGCGACTATAATGTTTGATATTCATAGTTTTTGAGGATTGCCACAGACCTTTAGTAATTATGGTAATTGTTTTGTTTCAGTCTAGCATACGATATTTAGCACATGGATGTAAATCAACTTATAAATAAAAATGTACAGTCTTATATACAAAAATGACCGCTCTCTTGCAGCGTGAATTTGTCTAAGTCCACTTTGGGTAGCACCTAGTTCACATGACTAGGAAAAGGATGTTTGTTTTGCGTTTAATTTACTTCTTGAATATATCTTCGTTATAGACTATCCATAACACTTGACCTGTAAACAGACAGAAAAAGAAACAAACAAACCAAAAGAAAAACAGAGCATAGTCATGCATAAGAAATTCCTTTGCATGTAAACCTAAGCTCTCATGGAATCAACCGAAGTCTTCCAAAGGGAACTAGCGTATGGCAGCTGGTCATTTTTTTTTTGTCTAAGACTTTACCTATATAATGTGCTCATTGACTCAAAATAGAAAACTAAATCATTACACATGGCTTACACTTCAACTTATGAACTATGAAGGGCAAAGACAGTAAAACTATACAATCCCTAGTGCCACATAGTGGCATACCAATGATATTAGTGAAATTATCACACTTTTCACTTCTACTTAGTAGAACAGTTACGTACCAGTAGTTTAAATTGAGCTGGTAGGAGAGTATTGAGCAATGCATCCATGAAACCTTGTATTGCAATATCTCATGTTCGGACAAGCGTATCCTGTCAAAGTTGCATGCTGTACTCAGAAAATTGGCGTGAGAGATGCATAACTATTTTTAATGAATATGTTGACAACCATAATAGTGATTGAATAACATTTAGAAAGGACTAGTTGTCACGAGATGAATGATGCTCCCACAAAGAAGTTAACCACAGTAACAGATTCAACACACCCAGACTATATTTCTGCTATTCTGAAGAAAGTTGATACCATGACACGTAAGAGAACTGTAGTAGAGTTTGGGATATCATCTATCAAAGTGTAGCGAATTCTGATCCAAATGCTGTATTATTTATAGATGGAATATATTTTATATAGGTAACTAATAACTGTCAATCTAAGTTTGTTAAAATTTTATTGTGACTGGTTTTTTTCTTTTATTACATATTTAAACATTTTATCTTGGTCAAATAGATATTGCATGTGTAGAGTGCAGAGCACTACTAAGTTCATGTAGATTTATTGGTGGATGTAACAGAAGGACGCATTTTTTCCACGTATTCTGCTGTAGATGAATCATTGTTGCATTTTCTCAGTCTGCATTGGATGACAGAGTGCAAAATGATATTTATCAAGCTTACCTCACAAGATGATTGCAAGATACAGTTAGGGAGCTCTCAAGAGTATGCACGTCATGTTTTTTACCAATACAGAACTGAAACTGAACCATGTTGTCCCTCCATATATATGAAGATATGGTTAATTCAGCCATTGTCTCAATTAGTGATGAACGGAATCGAATAATTTTAAGAATCGAAACATTTATTCGAATAAAGTTCTCGATTACTTTTATCATTGGAATAACGATTTGATTACTTACCTCAGTTGTTTTTGAGTAGTTCTGGGCAGGTTCTCGCTTCTCAGTTCTCATATCTAACATCCAGCATGACAGGATAATGATATAGTGACATCAGTGTATTGTGCAAGCATAGAAATTTATATTTATTATTCTAATCACATAGTGCAACTTCCGATAAAGATGTTATATTTATATTCCTGCACTTTATAATTAGACAAGAGAAGAAAGAGGAGAGAGGTGTGAGAGAGAAAGAGAGAAACGATCTGGGGCAAGTCTTTATTGCACGGAATTACCTCATGTTTCTAGGCAAGATTAGCCAAATTTATACAGTTTTCGAGCAATCATTGTTCTCGAGATTTTCCTTTTCTTTACTGTTTCTTTATGTTCTCATTCTCCACTTCACGTAGCATCTACTATCTGAGCAAGTATTCGAATACTTGTTCATGATTCGAGATATATTTCGAGAACTTACAAGAATCGAATAATTCGTATTTTTTATTCCAATACTCTCATCATTAGTCTCAATCACAGTTTTTGTAACATGTCATTATATTTCTGCAAGAGACTGCAATCCCACATTCAACCTCTTGTTAGCTTGGAACTGCGAGTTTCTTTCAGCCTGTATCTCTGGGATTATCTTCTGTTTGTAAAGATCAAGGAGCCTCTTCAGGACCGAGAATTTGATAAACACTGCCATGTAGTGAGTATGTTGAATAAGAAACATTTTGTTCAAGCTTTCTAGCACAAACAGTTCTTAATTATTTCCCACTAGTAAGTATGATGAATGACACTTGCAGTCATTACAAAATTTTCTATCAGATTGTTCATTGTAATTTCGAGCATAACTATATGTTATATATTACAAATTGAAGTGATACAGGGACAACATTCCGGCACATCCGGCAACACTGATATAACCTCTGCAGTTGCGAGCGTTGTTAAATAAAAGATAACATTAACATCGAAGTGATACAGATATTGAAATACTACCATTATGTATTCTACCTGTCTTATGCAGACTTTTATTGTGAAATAGAAGCTGTATGAAAATAAATGTACCTTTCACCAAGCATTTTCTTAATCACTTGTATCTTGAGATTATAATTGTAGCAGTTAACATAATTTATAAATTCAGTGCTATATTTCCCTGATTTTTTAAGTATACTGTACTTTTGTATAGAGCCCAAAGAATGTGACTCGGATACCTAGTATGCTACACCTCTAACTCAACTAGAAACTAAACCAGCACTTTTAGTCCCATAAGAGTATTGAAGAAATTTTTGTTTTGAAGGTCTGCTATTGAACTTTATAAGATATTTCTCTCATAGTTATTTCATTTTATGTTCAGTGAGAAGGTATGTGCATTCTATATTGTTTTGTTCTTCTTCTTCCAGGATTTGCATTCTTCAGCATGGTTTATGTTTATTGCATCAAGCCGTGCATTTGCCCTGTGGCTGGACAGCTTGTGTACAATATACATCGCCCTTGTCACTTTAAGTTTCCTGTTTACAAATGAAGGTAAAAACATACTTTACATAACATTGTACTGTAACGATTACATATCGGATTCTTGCGATTGTACTTTTTCTTCATACACATACTATGGGTATAAAAAATAAACCTAATAATGGCACAATGTTTCTTTTCCTAATTATTTAATGTATAAAATATGAATATAATTTCCAGTCATTAAAGATTTTCTTTTGTTTCTTTGTTTGATAGGACTGTAGCCCATCTTTGACTCTCTACATTTTGTATTTATCACACCACCTCCCTGGTTGCTTAAATGTTAGTAGAATATTATAGATGTGTTAAATAAGTTCCTGTGTATGGATAGTAATTAAGTTTTTCTGTATTACTTCAGGCATTGAATTGTTATGTGATGAACGCTTACAGAACATTATGGTGGTGATGTGGGCCTAGCCATCACGCAGGCTATTGGATTGACTGGAATAATTCAGTGGGGAATACGTCAATCAGCTGAGCTGGAAAATAGCATGACATCATTGGAGCGTGTGTTGGAATACACTACTGTTGAGAGTGAACCTCCACTGATCTCACTTCCTGGTAAGGCTGATGTCAAAATGAAAACTAACTGTATTAAACCTTTTTAAGTTTACAACCTTATAACTGTGTATCTTGAACTGTTTTTTATTATGCAGAGTGCACTAGAATTCTGTGATAAATCTTTATGATATGCAAGACTAAAATGATGTAATATTAATTTTATTGTATACTGTCCGTAAAATCGTGGTGAGGTTTTAAGTGATTATATAATTGTAAACATAATAGAGTCATTGGATGAAAGATTAACTCTCCAAGTTGTTACTGTGTATTCACTGAAGTTCGATATGAGCTCCTCTGATAGCCTGGCAGACATCTAAGCAGTACTCCAATTTCTATCACACACGGCCTAGAACATCCTGAAGTGATGGATGTAGTAGCTTCTCAGATTCCTTCTTTCAATAGTTAATGAATGTCATTAATGGATACACTGCACACTTTGTGTGGCATGACTTATAAGTAAAAGTCCAGAGAAGTAAGATCTGGAATGCATGGTAATCATGTTTCTTCTGATCCATCTCTGTGAAAGAATTCGTGAAAAAAGTGTGGAGGAGCATCAAAAATTACATTGACATTGGAAAGAGTTTCAACATATTGAGGTAATTCTGCACGGATACAGTGGAATCTGGAAGAAAAAGACGAAGGGAGCAATCACTTTATCTCTTGCAAAAGCACATTAAATTTTGGCAGTTGCACTCATGTTCAGAAATGGCATCTCGATTTTTATGAGCCCTTATTCTCATGTTGTTATGATGAACATGCCCAGAAACATGAAAAGTGGCTTCATTTCTAAACACTGTACAATCTAAATAACAATAATCATTGATCAGTAGACAACCATGATAGGACAAAAGCTTAGAGAGTTATTCTTCCATGTACTGGCTGTTTCACATCTCTGTCTTGTTTCATTGCAGTTATAGTAATCATTTAAAACTGCACCATGACTTCAGATGATAAATAGGAAATCACTTTACTGCCCACGAATTTACTTCCAAGTAAATAGTTTATCTCTTTTTTTCCAAAATGATGTATCACCTTTAAGTCACATACAGTGATTGATAAACGTTAAATAAAAGTTTCCTTATTCACGTCACAATAACTTACGAAAAAGAGCACCCTCATAGTCTTGATCATGGCATGCCATGGTATGATGGTGCAGTAAGAATCCATCCTGTCATATTTCATAGCCAGTTCTCTTCTGAACAAGCTAACTTGGTAAACTTAATAGATTGTAAAATGTGTTGTCAAAGCATTTTCAGGTGCATTATGCCCCCATTAAAATATCACTATTATTTATTATAGATATGTACTTGATGCAAATATTCACTGACAAATAAGTTTTCATTAGGTACCATTTCATTGCAGTTTATCTGGTAACGAAGATGCAGATAAGCTTGCTAAAGGAAACAAAATGCTACAAAAAAAAACTGCAATTCATTCATTCATTTATTTTATTCCATAAATCTTACATGAGCAATGAAGCTTTAAGATGTGGAACAAGTCAAAATTTTACAATATTACAATTACAATTTTTACAAATTTTTATAGTTTTACAATTTAGTAATTTTCTACAATTTTTACAATTTTCTGCAATTTTTTTACAATATTTTGGCGAGATGTAGTGAGATGAGATGAGGTCCGAGTCTACACTTTCATAGAATTGAAAAAATTAATCACTTTTGAGTATAAAATAGTAACATACAAATACCTTCTCATTGTGGATTGGAAGGAAATGAAAATGCAGCCTTTTGGCAAGAAAAGAACCAAAATCCAACACAGATTTTATTCTTAGATTTCGTATTATTCAGCAAAATTATTGTCCTAAGGGGGGAGGTATACTTTTTGCCAGCATAATTTTACTGTATTTCAATTTTTTTTTCTCAGAATCTATAGATCCTCTGGAAACAAAAATTGGCATGCTTAATATACACTATCTGTACATCACTAAATAATTTTGGTGTTTTAGAAAACCCAATAATTATTTATTTTTAATTATAAAAAATTTTTGAGGATTATTTTCAACCGAACAATGTGCCCATGATAACTCAACTATTCAATTCAACACAATTCAACAAAATTTCATTCTGAGATTTCATATTAATCAGCAAAATTATTAATAAAGAAAAATTATAAACGGACAACATTAAATAATAATAAAAAGTTAGTGAAAATAAATCTTGAAATCTTGATGTGAAATTAAAAAAAATAAAATAAAAGTTTGATTCCTAATTGTCCATAAGAACAGCAGTGGCTATTTTCAGACTAGAAACTGGACATGATTGTTTGGCAGCGCATCTCTTCAGATTTTGCATAGAAAAAGATTTAACTGTGAACTTGCAGCACATAAACTGCAAAGCTATTAGATAAAAGTGTTAATAACATCACAGACATTTACTGGCATATTAGAAAGGAAATGGAGAAAATCCAGTGTGCTGGGCATTTGATTAATTTCAATTACCGGTACCAGTAATGGTAACATATGGTATCTTGTGGAAAGAAAGCTAAGACAAAAAATGGTACATTCAAAATCTTATATCCAAAGAAATCTGCAGTGGTTACCTTCAGACTTCTCATAGATCACAATTGCATGGTTAAGCGTCATATGCATAACGCTTTCCAGTCTCCAAGAAGAAATGAATCAAGATCTTCTGTTACATTGTTCAGCCGGTTAGCGCGTCTGGCCGCGAAACCAGGTGGCCCAGGTTCGAGTCCCGGTTGGGGCAAGTTACCTGGTTGAGGTTTTTTCTGGGATTTTTTCCCTCAACCCAATATGAGCAAATGCTGGGTAACTTTCGGTGCTGGACCCCGAACTCATTTCACCAGCATTATCACCTTCATCTCAGTCAGACGCTAAATAACCTAAGATGTTGGTAAAGCGTCGTAAAATAACCTACTTAAAAAAAAACTATGAAAAGTAGTAGTAGGCCTATCTATTCCCCAGGCACTTGGAAGTTCTCCATTCGCCTTCTAGCTTCTCAGTATAATTTAGAGTCCGAATCCAAAAGATTTGATGCCAAAGCTGGACATTCTCGTAAATGTTCTTGATTCATCAAAGAGTCTTTTAGGTTACATAGGATGCATTTTGGTGAACCAAAAATTCCAATTTTAAACAGGTGTGCTGCTAAACAGTCATAGCCAGTTAGCATTCGAAATTTTGCTTCTGCATCATGTCGAAGAGAATCATGTATATGTTCTTTTTCAATAAGCAATACTGACCGAGATTTATTATTACTGTTTTCTTGAAATTTCTTTAGAATTTTGATTTGAAATTGTGTTTGTATGAAAAATTTGGCACTGTGATATATCTTTTTCAAGGGTACTTGTAATGTTTTGTAATGCCAAACAATCTGCAATCTCATTGCTCATAATACCACAATGGGCAGGGATCCATTGGAGATACAGGTTTTAATTAATGCATTGGATGATTGAATTTCTGCGATTTTGGAATTTGTAGGAATATTGATTGAACCTATGGCTTGGATTGCAGAAATTGAGTCGCTAAATATAACAGCATTAATGAAAAGTCAACTTGTGAAAAATACTGGAGCACACAAGAGTTAATGGCTTCATTGTCAAAAACTCATGACTGCTAAATAAAGACAATATTCACTAACAGGTGGACAGAATATTTCCTTGTTACACAATTGTTCTATTACTACAGATAAGAAGCCAAGTGAAAACTGGCCAATTCAAGGTGCTGTCGTGTTTAACAAAGCTGTCCTTGCTTATTCAAAGGATGGCCCACCTGTACTAAAGAAAATTACCTTCGCTGTCAATCCATCTAAAAAGGTACAGTAATTAAATAAAGCATTGCTTAAAATAGAAATTTTAATGTCATATTTTCAGATAAGTTGTATATGTATTACTACAAAGTTTATTACCGGTATATAATTTTCGGTCTACAAACTTACCAAACAAGGTAAAAGGTTATAAAGCCATTACATTATTATTCATATAGAGTGTATTTCACTAACATTTTCAACCATCTTATGGTCATCTTCAGGCCGATGTTGATTACATGAATATATTTAAACATAAAAGTCATTAAAAAGGATTGTACAATACTGCAATATGAACTTATGTTAAGTTAATAGTTCAAAGTAATGGTTAATACAATATTGACATTGATATAAAATGAAATAAATATGTGAACAGGTTACATAATATCAACTTTGACATGATTAAATTTAACATGATATATTGTAGTATGTTTCTTTTTGAAGAATTTGTATTGGTATATTAGGTTGCAGTCAGTGGCGGCTCGTGCCTTTTATAAGGAGGGGGGGCTGCAAGAAAAATAATAAATTATAAAAATGATTACGTACCTAGAATATTATTTATAGATGAGTTCCATGCGTCGTGATTTGTAGGTAGCAAATTTTTCAATAACCTTTTGGTTAAAATTTGGAATGCTTTTAACCATGTTCCTTTCCATTGAAAGCATCCCAAGGGCAGTGAGTCTCTCTTCGCTCATGGTGCTACGCAGGTAGGTCTTGATTCTCTTCAAAGAAGAAAAACAGTGTTCTGGCTCACTCGTCGTTATAGGAAAGGTCACAGCAATACGAAGGAGCTTCAAAACTTCCGAAAATGATGAATGTAATTTATGAGAACTCATAAACTGCAGCAGCTGGGTAGGACCGCCAACATTTCTGAATTCTTCTCTCGAGTACAGAACAGATAGTTCAGTGTGCATTTTCTCTTTGTCAAAAATAGCAAATAATTTAGCACATTCACTCAGTTCTTCTTCAGGGAATGTTTTGCAGAACTTGGGAAAACTGCTTGGCATTAAAAGAGTCGATACCTGGAGATGGTTTATAAATTGGAAGCGCGTGTTTACCTGAGTAAGGATAACATCACATACTTCCTTGGCAGCTGCAATTCTTGACCGGCTGTCATTAACTTGACGACGTTTATTTGAATTTTCGGATCCCTCGTGTTCTGTATTTTCGTCAATTGAATTCCTGATTCCATTAATAGCACGTACAAAGTTAGAAATATAGCACCGAACAGTAGCCACATCTGCCAGTCGATTCTGCAATTGATTATAAAGGATGTCAACATTTGGCATAATCCTTTGAAATAATGAGATCCAGAAAGAAAATTCGGGATCTTGCAGATTTTTAAGAAGAGCGTGGGCTTTCCTGATAGTAATGTTACTAGAAGTCTCGGAGTTCATGAGAATTTCAAAGCATTCAATCAAAGCATCATTCTTCTCGTGAACAACATTAACTGTTCTCGACTTAAAGTTCCATCTAGTTGCACCACCAGATGGTATTCGTTTTGCTACACACGAATTCAGGACAGAAGATCTCTGTGGTGATCGAGAAAAAAAGGCTGGAATGGCATTCAAGTTCGCAAAAAATATTCTGGCTTTAGTATTTTGCCTACATGCTCTTTCCATTGTGAGATTTAATTGATGAGCAAAGCAGTGCAAGAAATGAGCATTGGGGTATACCGCCTTCACTTTCATCTGCGCACCATTCATCGCCCCACTCATCACTGCAGCGCCATCGTATGTCTGACCTATCAACTTCTCTCTTTCATTCTTTAAAATTACAGCAAGTTGAGATAAAATGCACTCTGCTATGCTCGTTGCATTTTGACTTGAAGGTTCAAAGAAACCCCAGAATCTCTCTACAGGACACCCTCCATTATCACAATACCTTAGCACAAGGACAAGTTGGAACACGTCTGATATGTCCGTTGTCTCGTCTGCCATGACAGCCACAAATTCCGCCTCGGCAACTTCAGCTAAAATATGTTCTCTGCAGACCTCCAACATACACTCTAACAGCTCGTTTTGAATAATCTTGGATGTACCTTTAAAGAAGGATGCACTCTTTAAATGAGATTTAAGCAAAAAATCGAGTTCACATGTGTATTTTATCAGTGACAAAAAAATACCGGGGTTATCCGAATTCTCAGCTTCATCGTGTCCTCTTAGTGCTAGTTCATTTGAGCCACAAAATTTTACGCAGTTTATTATTTTAGAAAGTACTTCTCTGTTTTTGCGAACTTTGTTGTTGTGTCGCTTGACTGATTCTTGGTAAGCCTTACTTAAACCCGCACGGACATCAACAGATCCTAGGAGAGCAAGGTTAACGACATTATTTACATGCTTTTCAGACTTCTCGTGCTTGTGAATTTTTTAATAAAGTCTCTTTAAGTCCGACACTCCTTTATCAGTCCATGCCATACTTGCAGCGTCACCCGAAACCCCGAACAAAAGACACAGAAAACAGAAAAGTGCATTCTGAATTTCACAGTCACAAAGCCAATCAAACTTATTATAAATATCAGGATTAAAAGTTCTAATGTATTGTTTTTGTCGACTGGTAGCACATTGGGAAATGTTTAACATAGGAGTAGGCCAACCACGTGTTTTTATATCGCACTTTTCACTCTGTGTTAAACTATTAAATTTCAGTGACTTTAAGTGCTTCACGCCGAAATTATTGTTCTCCATTATTGTATTTCCTATCCACACACAAACTAAATTAGGTACACGAATAATACTCACTTGCCTAACAGCGCTTACTGCACGAAAACAATATCACACCCTGGTCACTGCACGTATTTCCATTTCATAACCACACACCACTACGGGCTGCATTCACAGCAGTCCAGCCTGACACGTTTACCACGTGAATGAGAGGGAGAAATGAAATAAAGAGCTTTGGTTGAAATAAATGGCAGCGGGACTGCCAGTCGCAGGGAGGGAAACAGGCTGCCATAGTTAATACAAGGAGCTGAGAGCGGATAACACCACGACAATGCACTGTCTGGTGACAATCAAAGATTTGCAGATTCAAATCAGTAAACATGAACTAAGTTGTAAACAAATACATTAAATTATTACGCTTTCTCCATAATTATCAGTGATCCTAACGGGGGGGCTGCAGCCCTGCAGCTCACCTTCAAAAACCGCCCCTGGTTGCAGTTGAAAGTATTGTATTTATGTACCAGTTAATTGAAACCGAACATGAATTGAACAACATTAATAACACATTACAAATCTGAAAAATAGTTAACAACAGTAGTTTAATTAACACAGCTGAAGAATACTACATTGGTAAACATTATAATCAAAATATACAATAATTGTATAATAATAATTATTATTATTGACTTTATATTGAGAAAATGATGTTATACTCAAAATAATTTATTAATATTCTAAGTAATAAAAGTCAAGATTTCTGAAGTTTTAATTAATATTTTAGTGTATCTTTTGTGTTATTAATTTATTTTACCAAACAAAATAAGTAAACATGCAGGTGAGATTTTATTGTTGTGTGAAAAAATAATTTAATCAGAAAAAGTTTACATTCTATGAATATTACAATTAATTAGAATAATTTATGAACTACAATCGCCAGAAATTAACCTGAACAAATGATCTTCACTCTTTTATTACAGATTTGAAAGTTTAATTTCGGTTACAAAGCAGTTACAGACATTTAATACTAGATTTTCGCCATGGATATAAATTCATCAGTTTTTCCTACAGTTTATAGTAGTGCAGTTTTTATCTCGACTAGATAAAATTAGTCATTTGCAGTCCTTATTCTACGCCTTTAACAACAGCTGCTACCTGCCTCCTTTTGCTTACATGACGAAGAGTTGTAACAAGGAATTATCATCTTTCATAGAAGTCATGGAGACTTTTCGTTGGGGAACAGTTTCATATCAGTCACCTACACCTGATAGTTGTAGATCTTTTTCAACATTATTAGGATCTTCCTCACGGTCTTGTTAGTCTTTCTTTCGTGTCCAAAGATGTAGTTTAATTTGATGTGTTTACTCTTTTTCAAGGTTGGTATTGTTGGTCGAACAGGAGCGGGTAAGTCTTCTCTGATCTCAGCTCTTTTTCGCCTGGTGGATCTGTCTGAAGGCTCGATTCAAATCGATGGAGTGACCACTGCTAGTATAGGTCTTCATGATCTGCGGTCCAAAATCTCCATCATTCCTCAAGAGCCTGCCTTGTTTTCTGGAACTCTCCGAGAAAATCTGGATCCATTTAATGAGTACTCAGACAGCGCACTTTGGGCTGCTTTGAGCGAAGTGGAGATGAAGCAGCTTGTGGACGAGCAGTCAGCTGGACTGAGCCAAAACGTATTAGAGGGGGGATCCAACTTCAGTGTAGGACAGCGGCAGCTGTTGTGCCTTGCAAGAGCCATCGTCAGGAACAACAAGATACTCGTACTCGATGAGGCCACTGCCAATGTAGATCCTCAGTGAGTATTGTGCATTCAAATAGATGAAAAATTATTAAAAGAAAGATAACACATGCATTCTTATTTATGTTTTACACATAAACTGTTATTTTAAAACGTACATAAATTAACTCATTTATTATCCATTTTGAATCTTACGTACACTACTTTTAACACTTGAATATAAGTAATTGATTAACTAGTGGACTTACTCGTGTTAATTATGTAAGTCTATGTGGCTTACAGCTGTTTCGGTGCTTCATCACACCATCCTCAGAGCCTACTAGATCTCGGTGTCATTTCCTACTTCTCTGCCTGTTGTGTGGGTGCGTTTGATTGTTGAAAAGTGGAGTTAAAGAGTGTGTGTGTACTGAAATTGATCTGTGTGTTGAGAATTTGATCGGGGTGTGTTTTAGTGTGTCTGTATATTTCGTATCGTTCTAGTGTGTTGAGTTTTTGGTTCTTGGGTTGTATGTGTAGGATTTCCATGTCCGCACTTATGTTATTGTATGTATGGTTAGCATTGGTTATGTGATAGGCATATGTAGATGTATTGTGTCCTCTGGTTATTGCTTTAATGTGTTCTTTGTAGCATGTTTGGAATGATCTGCCTGTCTGTCCAATGTAGAACGTGTCGCAACTATTACATGTGAGTTTGTATACACCTGTGTGGTCGTATTTATTTGTTTGTTTTTTTTTTGTGTGTTGAGATGTCTTTGTAGTGTGTTTTCTGTTCTGTATGTTATGTTGTATTTCTGTTTTCTGAATGAAGATGCGATCATATGTGTGCTTTTGTTTTCGTATGTTAGTGTGATGTATTTCTTGTGTTTTTGTGTTTGTGTTGTGTTTTGCGTGTTTTTGTGTTTGTTAAGTTTTTGTTTTGTCTTTCTTATGATGCTGTCTATTATGTTTTGATTGTTACTCAACATACCCATGAGCCAACAACAGTACAATGAAGAAGTGAACACAATCAAATACATAGCACAAGAAAATGGTTCAAGTGCTTTGAATGGAGTATAGCATTGCATGGGGCAGAAACCTAGACATAATGGCGAAGTGAAGAGAAGCGATTAGAAACATTTGAAATGTGGGTGTGGAAAGAGATGCTTGTGAAATGGACAGACAGAATAAGAAACTAAGCTCTGTTGGAAAGAGTGGATGGGTGGGTGGGTGGGTGGATGGATGGATGGATGGATGGATGGATGGATGGATGGATATGCAGTAGGCTCTGAGGATGGTGTAAAGAAGCACCGAAACAGCTGTAAGCCACACGTGCTTATGTAATTTAAGACGAGTAAGTTTGCCAATCAACCAATCATTTATATTTAAGTGTTAAAAGTAGTGTACGCAAGATTCAAGATCAATGTAATATAAATTGTAAACAATTTTAATAATGACCCACTTGACAGAATTCTGTGTACGCCACTGGCTCTGTATATGCACATTCCTGCAAGAGAATAAGTTGTCTATAGTCTATATATTTCAAACTGGTGTTCCTCTTTTGGAGGTGGGATATGATGCTAGGGATTGGATTAATCTTACTGAGGATAAGGACTGATGGCGGGCTTATGTGAGGGGGCAGTGAACCTCGGATTCTCCTCTGAAAGCCATTTGTAAGTAAGTTCCTCTTTTAGCTGTTACTGGTGCTGCTGCTGCTGCTGCTAAATTCCGAAACTCAAGAATTAAATTGTGTTCTTACCTTCCAGTAAATGTTTGCCCAAATTTTTTCTGCACCTGTCATCTTCATAAGAGAAAAGTATGTATTTTTTTATTGTGAGAGTCTTGATGCACACACAAAAAAAAACTTTTTTGATTCTTTAAATTTATGATATTATTTTTACTTCAGGACTGATGAGCTTATTCAAGCAACGATCCGTCGAAAATTTGTTAACTGCACAGTGCTAACTATTGCGCATCGTCTGCACACAGTTATGGATAGTGATCGTATACTTGTGATGGAAGCAGGATCTGTTGCAGTGAGTTGAGAAACATATCACAATCATTCTTAAGACCATCTTGAAGAATGATATATCAGCCTTAAATTTTTTCTCCCCTTTCCTCAGGAATACGATCATCCCCATATCCTACTTCAAAACAAAAAAGGGATTCTTTACCAAATGGTGCAACAAACTGGACAAGCTATGGCAGAATCTCTGTTCAAGGTCGCTCAGACCGTAAGTATCTTTTAAAGATAATTAAATGTATTTTCGTTCACAGTTCGTGTGTGTGTCCGTATAAACTCTGATAAGCAACAAAATATTTTATCTGCGATTTTTTGTGCTATTAAATTTATGAAATTTGAACGTTATTGAATGCATTCAAGTTGTAATCTTGAGGACTGTGTTTTGTGCGGAAAAAAAGAATGTAATGGCTCTTAAATTATAATAATTAAGAACTATAATACTACCTCGTATTATAATCTTACATATTAACATCTTTTTATTTTTCAGTGCTTTGAAAAGAAAAGAGAAGAATGCGCAGAAGTTGAGTTATGACTAATTCTTTGGAGATCTGTTGGAAAATCTGTTACGTACAACTATTGGTACTGTTTTAATGCAATAATCTCACGTTATTAAAAGAAAAGGTCTGAAGAAGTTAATGTGCAAATTTGATATATTGTTGAGGAAGCGAAAGAAATCCAGAGGGAAATGGCATTGCCTTTATACAATTCACAATACATTAACTGAACCCTAAAATGAAAACTGAAACAATTTTTGTTTCCTTTTTTTATTTGTTTCGAATAAATAAATTAAAATATTTGTATTATTACTGTAAAATTCCATTTCTTTCACCTTACAATTCTCTCCTTTTGAATAACATAAAAGAAACTGGCCACTCTACTCCTTTATCTCCTAATTTAGTTGCCTCATGATGAGTGACGCTTATGCTTCAATCTACCTTATATCTGTGTGTGTGTGCGCGGCCACTTACAGATTTTCGCGCGCATCTTGTATATAAATACATAGGTTCCCCATAATCTGTTGCAACATCTGAATGCAGATCAAGCGAATCTCTTCTTGAATATTACGAGTAGCATTCAATTCCTTAATGTATTGAAGACGCCATGCAGATACTTTGCTTTTCAGAAATCCCCATAAAAAAAAAAATGACACGCAGAAAGATCTGGGAATCACGCTGGGCAAAGAATGTCGCTGTTCCTGGAAATGTGGCTTCAAAACAACTCCTGTACAAAGGCAAACAATATTCTTGCAATATGAGCCATCACTCCATTCTGCTGGAACCAAGTTGACACATTCATTGGCAACCTGTCCAATTCATTTGTCAAGAAAGTGTGAAATAAATTAATGTATCGATCCAAATTCACAATAACAACTTGATCATTATATGAGTTTTCAGACTTTCACGGTGACTGATAGTAGAATTAGGCTTTGGGTAATCCACCATGTCCTGGAACTTGACATTTCTAACATTTTGGAACTATATACAAGTTCCAGGGGCGGCACATGCAGGAGGGTTGTAGAACTGCAGCCCCCCCCCCCCCTCTTCCAGATAAATTTTGTATGTACTATTTATTAGTTTTACTTCCCTTAGTTTTCAAAACACGTTCCGAGTTTCAAATTTTCCTCTGCTACACCAATCAAATAATGTCATTTCCACCTCCACAAACTTCAGATTTCCTTCCAGTACAATGAGTCGAAGTCCACTTCTTGTGTGTTTCGCGCTGTTCTTTTTTCTGGTTTGATCAAGCAAATAATGCCATTTCCTCCTCTGCAGGACTGCCAGTACATTGCATCGTTCGCTTACTTTCCTTCCCCCTCCTCTTCTCATGATCCTTTACCGGCTGACCTGGCTCTCAGTGGACTACATGGTCTGCAGCCTGCAGATGAGTGATGGGCGAATTGTATAGGTTCGTTGTATGTTTTAAATGTTTTTTTAAAGGCAGTGGATTTCTATTAGTGACGTGTTGCAACTGTTTTGTTAATGTGTTTTCATCTTTCGAACAGTGTGTGTGCTCGCTATGAATAATACTTACTTACTTAGTCGATCCTCTTCTACCACCTGGTGTAGAGGTTTCACAAAGAGCCTTCCATCTCTCACGGTCCTGAACAATGGACCTTGCCTCTTTCCATTCGATCCCTCTCTCCTGCATGGCATCTTGGATTCTTTGTTCCCAGGTCTGCCTCGGTCTTCCTTTAGGTCTTTTTCCTCTATTCTAACTTGCCACGCTATTTTTGGGCGTCTATCATTGTTCATTCTAGCCAGATGTCCAAACCACCTTAGTTGTGATAATTTTATTTGTTCTACGAGAGGATCAATTCCTAGACCTAGCCTTATTGTTTGGTTCTGTATTCTATCTCTTCTAGTTTTTCCTTCTATTCTTCTTAAATATCTCATTTCCATGGCTTGTAGTTGATTCTTATGTTTGGAGGTCAGAGACCATGTCTAATGTTATATTTTATTTAACGACGCTCGCAACTGCAGAGGTTATATCAGCATTGCCGGATGTGCCGGAATTTTGTCCCGCAGGAGTTCTTTTACATGCCAGTAAATCTACTGACATGAGCATGTCGCATTTAAGCACACTTAAATGCCATCGACCTGGCCCGGGATCGAACCCGCAACCTTGGGCATAGAAGGGCAGGGCTATACGAACTCGCCAACCAGGTCAACGAGACCATGTCTCTGCTCCATATATTAATGTGGGGATATACGTGGTTTTATATACTGTTAATTTAGTTTTCTTGGAAACTTCTTTTTTATTAATAAAATTTTTGTTTAACATATAATACAGTCTTCCTGGTGCTGAAATTCTATTATTGATTTCTCCTTCTATGCTACCATCACTCTTGATAACAGAACCACGATATTTGAATTGCTTAACCTGTTCCAGTAGTTGGTTCCCTAATTTAATGGTATGTGATTTTTCTTCCCTGCTGATTATCATTGTTTTGGTTTTCTCTACGCTTATCTTCATGTTCCTTTTCTTTAATTCTCTATTCCAAACACTGAGATTATGTTTCAGGTCATTTTCAGTTTTTGCCAATAATACCAGATCATCGGCAAAAGCTAACTCCGAAATTTTAACAGGTTTCATAAGCCAGTTACCAATAGAGAATTTTTTGGTATTTTATGAATAATGCAGTGCAATATTTAAAATCTATATAGTTCAGTACTTTAACACTACACGAAAAATTTGAAATTAAAACACGTGGGAGACCGACACATGTTGGATATTACACAGATAGCATCAAGCCGTCAGAAACAGTACACTAGAAGTTTCACTGCTGAAATTTACAATAAATGTGAATGGATATGCGGTTGTAAAGTAAAAAATGCACTTTTCTGCTTTCCTTGTCCTTTATTTGGAATTAAAGATAACGCAGCAAATATAAATAATTAAGGTAAGCTTTTTATCAACGCAGCCTCCCTAAGTGTCAGTAGTATGAGTTGCCACTGGAAAGCTCCGTTATCAGGGTAAGACCAAATAACTCGCCTATTTTGTTGTGTTGTGATTCTTGTCATGGTTCATGTTGTGGTACTTATGGTGATCCTTGTCATGGTACTTAAGCCTATCGTGGTCCTTATCGTTGACTTTTACTTCCCCAAGAATATATATAGCATTGGTGCAGCAACAGGGGGTTATTAAAATCCCCCCCCCATAGTCCCGCAAAAAAAAAAAAAAAAAAAACACTGTTGATGCTAAGCAACATTATAACAGTGACTTACTTCCAGTAATATACAACCTATTTACAATAATGACAACTCCTGCTGTAACTACATGTAGCCTGAAAGGTCATTTTCATCACTAAGAAAATATACCTTAACAGAACAGGGGAGAAGTGCCTTGATAGACTGGCTGTTATCTACATACCGGTATCTGCGTGAGGAAGTTTCTGTGAATGAAAATGAAGTGCACAAGAGACTACCTAAGAAATGCAGAAGATGTGTCTGGCTTAAAAAAGTATAATAAAAGAAAAATGACCACTGTGGTCCTTATCTTGATCCCTGTTCTCTTTGTCAGTTTGTTTATGATTTAATTAATGACGATCGCAACTGCCGAGGTTATATCAGCGTCGCCGGTGTGCCGGAATTTTGTCCCGCAGGAGTTCTTTCACATGCCAGTAAATCTACTGACATGAGCCTGTCGCATTTAAGCACACTTAAATACCATTGACCTGGCCTGGGATCGAACTTGCAACCTCGGGCATAAAAAGCCAGCGCTATACCAATTGCACCAATCAGGCCGACTGTTTGTCATAATAATCCTTGTCTTTATCGTGTTCCTTGTTGTCTTTGTCATTCTTTGCATGATCTGGTCGTCGTCCTTGTCATCCTTGTCATAGTTCTCAGTCATGATCTTTATCATGGACCTTGTCATTTTTATCGCGGTCCTTATCATGATCCTTGTCAAGGTGCTTGTTGTGATCTATGTAATGATCCTTATCATGGTACTCTTTGCGGTTCTTGTAATGATCCTTGTTGTCATTATCATGGTTCTGCATTTATAATTTCAAAATAATATTGATTTGCCTATTTGGCAAGTGATTTTGTCACACTGTATCTTTCATTCTTTCATAAAAGATAAAAGAGCATGCACACAAATCTAGACCAGCCATGTCAGACTTCAGTGCACGTCTAGAAAGTCGCAAGCCCTGTAATGCTACAGAAGGTACATGGTCTGACATAGGAGAGGAGAGGTTTGTACATAACGTAAACATCACTACTAATTATAAATACATAATGCTTGGACTAAGAACATCAACATTCGTAACATTAGCTTCTGAAAAGAACAAGGTAACCTATACGAACAACAGAGTAAATAGTTTTTGATTTTCGTGCAATAGTTTGACCCACAGTAGTAAATCATTTAACTTCCCTTCTGAACAATGAAACGTTATAATAAAATTGATGATAACATAAACTGACCTTTCTATAGCCATTACACAACTTATTTTAAATTAAGACGTTAATTCTTATAAACTACTATTATAACAGCAAATTTATTTAGGCACAAATTAAAAAAAAATAACTTAGGAGTGCACTAGACAACGCTATTTTTGACCTTAAGCTGGTTTCCGGCTATAAAATGGACATTAAGTTGATGTTACTCCAGTAGGACGCTGTTTGTTTGCAACAATGATGTAATTGTTGGATCTGAAATGTAGGCAGAAGAGCAAATGGCTACAAGTCAATATCTGCGGCATTAGATAAAAAAAATATTTTTGACAAATCTAATAAAGTTATGGACGTGAAATGATTGTCTGTTGAATGGGATGTCTGTTTAGTTTTATTAATAACATTAATTCTGGAAAAAATCTGTTCACTTGCGTTCTAAATATTGAAATGACTCTGCAGCAACGTTACGTAACTAAGGGAAGAGGAGTGATTAAGTGATTGGTAAAAGGTAACAATACCCTTCTCCTTGTATTGTTGTTCCAGTTTTTAATCATACACGAAATGAATGAGTTCTAATTGTAAATTTGGCAGGACATTGGTTCAAACACTGAAAGGCATGTGTACTCACCCCTACTATACAAGACCCTTGCTGCCCTCCCCCTTACAACCATGGGAGGGGAAGCAACGTGTGTACCTATGAGCAACGACTGGCTAGAGCGAGCAAATTCCTATAGCGAATACTCATTGACATGGCTGATCTAGACACACAATATAATAGTAATAGACAATAATTGATAACATTATTTTTGTACTGATATGTAGGCTACCTTTGGGTAGTCTTGCGTCAAGTGTGTTGGGGGGGGGGAGGAGGGAGTTGGGTGAAAATACGCATGTGGAGCCTGTCTTCAGGACAGTATATTCTTCATGACTTACAGTAGTATAGTGCAATGCCATTTTCGTGACTGTGTACCAACAGTAAAATATTGTTGTGTCGAAAATTACAGATTATTTTCATAAGTAATTTACTGTTTTATTGGTTCAGGGTATGAAATCCTAATAATAAAATTAAATTGTGAAACGTTTTGTTTATTAAAATATTTTTACGACAGTATTTTACTATGAAACATTTTTACAATTTTCGAGTTACGGCCAAGCCCCTACAGTCTCGGCTGCGCGGAGCAAGGAAACCGGGGCAAATTGAACGCTGCGCTTGCCGCCATGATGTAGGAGAGCAGATGCATAATAGCAGTACGTAAATCACACAATTTAACGCTGTGATGATCTAAAATTGATAGATTATGTCTATTTTCGACGTTTAACGTAAAATTAGGACGAAATAAATATATTCAAAGCTTCATTGATATGGGTCAGAGCATTAAAGGAAAGAAAATATGTACGGAACAATTGATAGAAAACATACTCATACATCCATAAATAGGCCTACACAATACACATTATAGAATGTATAATTTTACGTTAATTAGCATATTGTTAGGTTTCAGAGAATGGAACATTATATTAATATACATTACTCTTAGATCACAAGACGTAAATACATGCACCTTGATTACACAAGTTCTTATTATAATCAAATTCTTAAGTGAAATAAATACCGGTATGTGATAATCAGTATAGACCTGTTGTTAAGTTTGAGAGAATCGAAAATTATATTACCGGTACTTCTAGACCACAGGACATAAGTAATCACGCAACATGTAATGCGCAAAGGTAGCAAAATTACATTGCATTTATAAGTCATTGTTCAATTAATAAAGGGAATGCTGTCAATTATAAAAAGTAGCCTAGCGGTACCTAATACATTGCAAATAATAGGTAACATGAAGACCTAAAAACTAAACATAGGGCCATTCCACGTCAAATCAACACAAAAAAGTGGACTTTTCAACCCGACCACCTCAGATTTTTATTAAATTCGGTAGGATGGTGAAGAACCTCAAGTTAATTAATTATGTAAAATTTTAGCCCTCAATAATGCACGATATCCATACAGCAATTCTGTCAATACGAGAAAAAATGTAAAAATGTCGCATACTATGTCAACAAAAATAATTCATAACTTCTCTTCTAATTGAGGTAGAATCTTAAACTTGGGCTTATTTTAAAGCTAAGGGATCATACGTTTCAATAAAAATAGGTTTACTCAAAGTAATGAATTCTTTATTGAATGGTCACGTGAAACACATTTTAACATTGAATATCTATAAATGTGGGACATAAATTATTTCGCGAAAAATGTATGTTATAGAGGTAAGAGTATTCTCCCCTTGGTGTAAGTTTGACTTTGGAAACGTTTCAGGAATATCAGTAAAAAATATATCAATGTATTGGTTTGTAGCACTTAAACCCATCTTACACCAACACTGCATGCGCGCGAGTTCGTACTTGTCTGATTATCTGCGTCGTCGATCTGTCAGCCGTCATGAGTGGCAGTTTATACAGTCTTCAATTTATACAAAACGTGCGATCTGTTTCAAGTGCAGTGTCGTTAGTTTTTGTAGTATGTGGTAGTTTTGTGCGATGTAATGTAGTCGCGTTTTAAGTTATAGGCCTATGTTTGCTGCAATCCCTTCGAGAAATCAGGGCATTGTAATTAGAGGAAAAACTTAAGTGTTATATCGTGGATGCTTAATGTATTTCCTGATTTAAAACAGGAACAAAAGGTGTGCGCTATGTGTCGCAAAGAAATAAAAATATAATATGATGCTATTACGCAGAATCCTCAGAATGACTCTAGTAATGAAGAATACGTCGATTCTACAGCAAATGTAAGTTCATTAAATACAAATCTTTTTGACCAAGCTGTGTTTCTTATTAAACAAAAAAGGCTACAACAAGAGAAATATAAGAGACAGAAATTTGAAAATATTGTAAAAGATGAACTCTTCGATATTAAAGATGCCGAGGAACCAGGACCTTTCTGATTCTGAAATTTTGTCTCAGTTGCAGGAAAATTTTCAAAATTCAGGTAAAAGTGAGAAAATCACAATTTTAACACTACTACTTAAAAGCCGGAGCATAAATAATATAAAAAAAGAGTTTCTTTTAGCTTTGGAATACATAATTTGGAAAGCAAAAGTCCTGGCAAAGGGAAAGGGAATTTTGTGTTCACGAAATCCGAAACCTGGAAAACCCTTGCTCGCGGCTGTTGCCGGTAAAGTTAAAGAATTCTGTTGTTCCGACGAGATAAGCAGAATGATGCCTGGTAAGAAATATTTGTTGTGATTAAAGAATCGGGGAGTAAATCACAGGTACAGAAATGAATTATATGCAGTGTTTAAAAATTCTAACCCTGAAATGAAGGTAATATTCTCCAAATTTTCAGCTCTTAGACCAAAAAATTGTATTCTAGCTGGAGTTAGTGGAACTATACTTCTGTGTTTGTGTCCCCATCAGAATGTAAAACTTATGCCGGAAGCAATTTATTAAAGTTTCAGGTCTACATGGATTTCTAGAAAATTTTTCTTTATACCTTCCAACTTATCAACATTTCTTGGCTACTATGGTGTGCAATCCTCCTCATATAAATTGCTTGTTCACGAAATGTACAGAATGTCCTGAACCATTCAAAATAAGAGAGGGTTTAGAGAAATGCTTCGAATAAAACTTCAGTAAATCAATGACCTACAAGCAGTGGATGACGACTGACCGATCAACGCTTGAGACCATAATGAAACCCACAGACAAATTTTTCGACTGTCTCTTGGAGAAACTTGGTGATTTACTGACTCACTCATTTATATCATCTGAACAAAGTAAGTTTCTACGTGATATGAAATCATTTCTACAGCCATACCAGCTTGTTGTGTTATGCGACTTCGCTGAAAACTATTATTTCGTAATCCAAGATGAAATTCAGTCATATCACAGGACTAATGTGCAGACAACCATTCATACTTTCGTAATATATTATAACGAATTTTCATCCGATACAGTCTCTATTAAAAACCTGGTAATAATTTCACACTGCCCGAAATATGACACTACAGCTGTACATCTGTTTCAAAAATATCTAATGGAGTCATTAAAACAAATATCTGTAATTCACCACAAAAATTATGTATTTCTCCGATGGATTCTCTGCTCAGTATAAAAATAGGAAAACATTTCCTGAACCTCACATTACATGAAGAAGATTTTGGATTTCCAACAGAATTGCATTATTTTTGCATATCGCGTGACAAAAGAGCATGCGACGTTGTAGGTGGGACATTTAAAAGGTTTGCGGCTTGTGCTAGTTTGAAGAGACCATCCGATAAACAAATAACTACACCTAGGGAATTGTACGACTGGACAAGGGATCATCTCCCAAACATTAATACCGTTTATGTGACTGAAAAAAGCTATACTGAAGAGGAAAAAATGCTTTCTCTTCGATATGCAAAATCCACCGCAGTGCCTGGAACACAAGTTTCATACACTCCTTCTGTTTAGTATTATACTTGCTAAGCAGTTTTAAAATGCAGCTGAAACAATGTATCATCCTGTCAGGAAAGATGATCAGGCTATTTCATTTCAGCAATGAAAGGTAATCATTTCTTACAGAACTTCGGGTTTAACAAAATCCATGTGACAATAATTTGAGGTAATAATTAAAAAAAATCGAATTATGTACTACATGTTAAATTACACAGCCACATTCAAGAATTGTATGATCAAATATAATTAAATACAACGAATGTGTGGGACATAATTATCGCGACTCATACGGTTAGTTTACGCTTGCAGTGACATAATAATTTTTATCTTTGTAACCTATGATGATTTCAAGTTGAAACTTATCAGTTCATTATATGGCTAACTGAGGCGTACTATATATTTTTTTCCTTAAAATAGAACCCCCGCATTTTTAAATATGAATACATAAAAATTGTTTCACCATGTTTTTTTAGTGTTATTGAATACAAGCAGAAAACAATATAAGCAATAAAAACTATCACATATTAAGAATGTATCACCCAATTTTTGTAAATTTATCTGGAGACGTTGTTGAGATATATAATTTTAATTGAAGCGGCATGCTTACAAAAATATGATTTTTCTTCATGTTTGAAACGCCATTGACAGAAAACGAAAAGCACAGGACATATGAAACTCGGCAGTTTTAGTTAGCACAGCAGGTAAAACAAACCCTCAAAATTTGAAAGAAATCTGAGTCGGTCGGGTTGAGCGCCTTGTTGATTTGATATGGAATGACCCCATAATCACATTAGTAAAAAAACATACTTTTTATGAGTGGATTTCTTTACATAATATATTGTTATTTTAAATAAATAAATAAATATATATATATCATTGCTTGCGGAGTGATAGTACGTAATTTTATGCACATATGTTATATCAATAAGATGACATTCCTTGCTTTTTTAATTATATATACCCGGCAAAATATAAACGGGTTATTTGTATGTGAACTATATGCATTTATAACCCCCCAGTGAAAAATAATGCACTAGGAATATCTGCAAAAACAAAAAAACAACAAAAATTGCTGTGCAAATGACAGCATAGACCTCTCACAAATATAAAGTAATTTTAAATAACTTAAGCACTTTAACCAAATTTGAAAAGGCAACATACCTCTTGATTCTTGAAAAAAAGGGGGGGGGGGTAGGTAAATGCTGCCTGATGATGACTTAAAACTTGACACCTTAAAACGTAAGATATTATAATAGGCCTTCATAGAAGTTAGATAAAACTATTTACATTAATTATAACATTGGCGTATACTGGTTAAAGGGTTTGGGCTACCACTGACCCTATTATTACACAAAATATATCTAACAATTACTTTAATTTTAATTACTATGGTAAAACTAATAATACAAAATTATTACATTATGTTATATTATAAACTTTTTCTTTTGTAATTTCCTTGGGCTACCGCCGGTAGCCCGGGTAGTCCGCAAAATACGCCCCTATTATAACCACAATTCATTCATTCATTCATTTATTTTATTCCATAGATCTTACATGAGCAATGAAGCTTTAAGATGTGGAACATGTCAACATTTTACAATATTACAATTACAATTTTTACAAATTTTTATAGTTTTACAATTTAGTAATTTTCTACAATTTTTACAATTTTGTACAATTTTATTACATTTTTTTTTACATTTTGGCGAGATGTAGTGAGATGAGATGAGGTCCGAGGATTCGCCAAAATATTACCCGGCATTTGCCTTTTCGGTGGGGGAAACCTCGGAAAAACCCAACCAGGTAATCAAATCAAAGGGGGTAATCAAATCAAAGGGGTTGATGCCAAGGACTCGCCATAGACCATCCGGCTTCAGTCCCACGGCTGGGGAAAACCTCCGAAGAAACCAAAGTCCAAAGGGGGATCCAACCCAAGCCCGAACGCAGCTCCGGATGAGCAGCCCAGCGAGTCTGCCGACTGAGCTACATCGATGGCTCTACTAAAAGTATACAATACATAGCCAATCAGATTATTAAATTTACAAACGCAAACGATCATTCATAAGTTGAGCTATATTATAATACAAAACAATTTAATTAAATTTAAGGCATAAACAATTCAACCAGTTGTGATATACAGAAATTGATAATACATATCATGCAAACTACTTCAAATTACAAACACAAACAATTTATCAGTAGAGCTATATAGATTACTATTCAATTTAAAGCATATACAATTCATCAGCCAAAGCTATACAAATATATACAATACAAAGTAGCATACTTTCATTAAGCTATACAAGTTTGTGCAATTAATATCAAGTAGATTAATTCAATTTATAATCATAAACAATTCATCAGTTGAGCTATACATATTACCATTCAATTTACAGTAGGTCTATATACAATTCATCAGTAGAGCTACACAGACTAGTAATCATTTTAAGAACATATACAATTCATCAGCCAAACTATACAAACATATACAATCAAATTAGTTCAATTTGCAAACTTATTTTCGTTAAGCTATACAATTCATATGAAGTAGATTTATTCAATTTATAAGCTTAAACAATTCATCAGTTGACCTATACAGTATACTATTCAATTTACAGTACATACAATTCATCAGTTATGCTAAACAAAAAATACAATACATAGTAAACAGATTAAGTCAATATAAAAACATATTTTAGTTGAGCTATATAAAATTGTACATGTCATTTAAGTAGAATAATTCAATTCACAAGCATAAACAATTCATCAATTGTGTAGAAGGTATGAGTATGTAGAAATTTGGTTAATTCTTTTCTGAACCTTTTCTCGTTCTTCAAATCTTTAAGATAATTAGGCAGTGCATTGAAGACTGTTATACATGAATAGCGAACTCCTTTTTTAAAACAGCTTAGACTAACAGAGGGTAGATGAAGATCTGATTTATGTCTTGTATTAAAATGATGAATGTCTTGATTAGTACTGAATTTATCTTGGTTCTTAATATACAGCATCATTAGGGAAAGAATGTATTCACAAGGTAAAGTCAAGATTTCTAAGTTTCGGAAAATATTTTTACATGAGGTCCTTTTATGCACACCGGCCATTATTCTTATAGATTTCTTTTGTAAAACAAAAACGTGTTTAGCTTCAGACGAGTTACCCCAGAATATTAATCCATATTTCATTACAGAGTGAAAATATGCTAAGTATGACATTTTAAGTAAGTTTATATCACCAATAGTAGATAAGGATCTTAATGCATAACAGGCAGAGCTCAATTTACGAGTAATACATTCTATATGCGTTTTCCAGTTCAAGTGATTATCCAATTCTAAACCAAGAAACTTTGTGCTTATAGATTCTTTGAGATGAGTTCCATTTAATCGAATACTGTAGGAAACCTGAGCACTATTGTGTGTACTAAATTTGACTGCACTGGTTTTATCAACATTAAGTGCTAGTTTATTTGCATGGAACCATTCATTCATTAGATTCAGCACTGTATTAGAAGTGTTTATAAAATGATCGTATTGTTTGCTTGAAATAATTACACTTGTATCATTTGCAAATAAAATTACATGGGATGAATTGTTTATGGTCAAGGCTAAATCATTAATATAAACTAGAAACAACAATGGACCTAAAATTGACCCCTGCGGAACACCATGTTTAATATTTCTAAATTCTGAATAAGTAACTTTATGACTATTTGGTACATTTACTTCTACTTTTTGTTTTCTATTTGATAAGTACGATGTAAACCAACCCAACATCTCATCTTTAATACCATAAAACTTCAATTTTTTTACTAATATACTATGGTCTACACAATCAAATGCTTTAGCCAAGTCACAAAAAATCCCACCTACATGTAGTTTCGAATTTAATGAATTTAGTATTTCATCCACCAAACTAAAAGCAGCATTCTCTGTCGATTTTTGTTTTCTAAATCCAAACTGTTCTAAAACTAATATATTGTTGGACTCCAGGTAATGATATAATCTATTATACATAACTTTCTCAAACACTTTTGAAAATGTTGTTAATAATGATATGGGTCTGTAATTAGCAATAGTACATTTATCTCCCTTTTTGTATATTGGTTTTACTATTGAATATTTGAGTCTTTCTGGAAAAATACCACATTGCATTGACAAATTGCATAGATAGCTTAACGGAGGGGATAATATTTCAGAACAAGCTTTCAGAACTTTACTTGGAATTTCATCATATCCAGAGGAATATGGAAGATAATATTGGGAATGCCTGCAAAACAAATTCATGTGCAATTGACAATATAGATACCCCAAAAAACCCATTTTAAATGAAAAGATAACAACATAGGCCTACCTCTAAATTCTTGAAAGGATGGCTTCTGATAAATGCTGCCAGATGACGTAGAGATTAACAATTACATTACAATTTAATGTATGTTATAATACTCATACGTTATTATTTACATTTACAATCCGAATGAAAAATAGAACTGGGAACGCCTGAAAGTAGTGGAATAAATAAAAACCACATAGAAAAAATGAACGGTAACTAATAAGTAGGCCTAGTACAAAAAATGCACATAATACAGTTACATACCCATCGATTCATGAAGAGGATGGATTTTGTTAGATGCTGCCTGACAATTGTTCTATGTAAATTAACGTTGTAAGGTCTTGCTGTGTGATGGCATCTAATTTTAGTGTACATTTCAACTGTTAAAGATACAATTCTTACGATGTGATTGTCAGGAAACTCGTTTTCTAATACATGTTACTGCAGTTCAGGGAATATTTCATTTATGTTTATCTGTTCTTTATCTTTAGGCCTACAGGACCTGTAGGTGGCATGCCATTTGTTTCCTTTAACAACTGTCTAATGGAACATTCACATAATCTACAAATCTTTACGATGTCTGCTGATGGAATTGCCAAACCCCCATTGTCTTTTCTCAATAAAAACGCTATGTCTTTGAGGGATTTGTTGCCATACAATGATTCGTCACATTGATGACAATAGTGTTTCTACCTATTTCATGGCGGCGTAAACATGCGCAGACTAGTTTCAATTTTGGACAGCACACCAGCGCTCCGTGTGAGTCTAGTATACTATATAACGTCTTTGGTTACGGCACTATTTTAGTGAAAGTGCGTCTGGTGAATAAGATTTAGCGACTTTGGTGGCTTTTAGGTAGCAATAGTTGGCAGTATACGAACAGGCAGTGTTGCCAGAACAGCGGAATTTCCGTCAGAGGGTAACACCAATCTGGCGGATAGGACACAGTGAGAGTTGGCGACACTGCATACAGGGTTACCAAAATGTCATAATAGTAATCATAAGTATGTGTGGATCGTGATTCGTGTAAATGGTTTTTTAAAATGGTTTATTAGGTTTCTTATAATTTACTGGTGAATAATTTAACTACTAACGTAGCGGAGGAAAATCTAGCACTTGGCGTAAACAAAACCCAGGTAGATATAGATTATGCAAGGAAGCTCTCCTCGTATGTTCGGTAAGTACCTATCTTGTCGCGGTATTTTGATCTACGAGACGGACACATGGTGCTTCTGGATGAAAATATTGCTTAAAATCATGTTTTAGTATCATGATGTTTAAAATATGAGGATTTATAGGGTATACAGACGCCATATAACGTAAGATGTTGAGAGAGCGTCGTAAAATAACCTACTAAAAAGAATTTATAGGGTATAAGTTATTTTGTATTGTTTTACTTAAAAAGTGTCTATGCAGTGTAACCTATAATATGTCACTTTGGTATCCCCACATCTAACCCACTACAATCTTGTCACAGTCCTCGACCTCCTGTCACTTAGCTATTTTCTCATCTAACAAAGTGTAGCCTCGTCACAGTCCTCGGCCTCCTGTCATTTCTCTATTCCTCCATCTAACCCACTGTAACCTTGTCATAGTAAGTTAATTCAGGCAATGACGGAAGAGAGAAGAGAGAAGGGAAGACCAAGGACGATGTATATGGATAATATTGAGATGATGGCAAGGAAAAGAGGGAAAGGAATTGGGGAACTGAGAAGAATGGCGAGGGATAGAGAGGAATGGAGATGGATCGAGGCAGACCTGACGCCGTGAGAGAAAAGGGAAAGATGAAGAAGGAGATGATGTCAGAAACTTCTACTACGGATGATGATGACTTTCTGGCTCTCCCTTACCTTCTTATGATCAGAGGGAATTCTGCGTAACATTAAAGAGATCAGAAGAAAATCATCTGATATTATGTGCTGTTTTCAAATAGACAAAAGATTCATTAATTTCTTTTACTAAAAATTATATTTAATATACATCATTCCCAGATAAAATGATTGGTAGATACTGAATATGAACCAAATCCGCTCACAAGTAAAGGAAAAATCGTTGCACACAGCATGCCCAAAACCACTTTTTCGGCATCCTATTGAATGATGAAAACATGTATTTCTGCGGAGTTGTTGGTATATATGTTTTATACATATCATCAGACCGGTCGAGGTGGGTTCCGCCAAGTTGGTGACCGGGGGATGCAATGGTGGCTCTCGTGCTTTTCTTTTCGGACATTAATCGCCTTATCACCACCCAGCCCTTTTCATTCTCTCATCTTTTTCATCGCTGTATTTCTCCTCGCCGGCCACCATTGCATGCGGAACGCCCACCACATCATCACAGCTATTTTCACCTCTCCATCCCCGCCGTTTGTTTTGACACGTCCGCCACAATGACGGGATTGATTTGTTATGGATGCCTTGCTAGATCACATTCTTCTTCCTCTTCTAGTTTTTTATATACATTATTAGGTTTAGTATCTTAGGCTTACAACTCCCGTCTCACCAGCGGGGATCTTTCCTATTTCCGTGGTCCTGTCCCACGGTTTCGAGCACGACTTCCAACTTGTGCAGCCCGACAGGGCGCCCAGCAACGAAGCAATAGTGGACCCTTCATACTGCCCCTATATGCAAGTTTAGGTGCCGAGCCCGGACCAGATGTCAAGTACACTCACGTAGAGCCCCTATGGGGGCCCGGGGCGATTTAAACGTCCCGGTGACCGACTCTGCTCGCCGGGGCGAATATATTGCCCCGACATTTTACCGCTGACTTATGGGTGTCGCAGTGTAATCAACCACAAGTCCCCTGAAGCTGCGTGCGGTCTCGGATTGCTCCGGCTTTGGGAGGTGGGTCGGAGTTAGCCGAGTGGTCTGACACTTGTATTCAGTGTAGAGTGGGGAGCCACGGGCGGTTATTCCCGTGGTAGGGGCATAAAGCTGCGACACGCCTCTGGTGCAGAACTTGCCGTTAGGTATGTAATGTCCAGTTTGAAGGGTAACTTGCGTGAAGTGGGTTGCTTGGGATCGGGCTGTGGGGGGGGTCGCCACGGCCGGCACAGACCGCGAAGAATATCTTGGTGTCTTTTTCTTTCGCCCCCCCGGTGGCAGGCTGACGCCGACGGTTCCGTAGGGGGGGGCCAGTTCAAAATGTCTTCGCGCTCTTCTTCCCCTCCATTAGAGAAACAACCCAAAAAACAGAAGATAGGAAAAGACAATGCGACTGATGGTCATATGCTGAACAGTGCAATGGATTTGGACCCTGAGAGAGTAACAGTTTAAGTGCCGCCTCCGAAGTTCATCAGTATCACCTTGGATGGAACGGAAAAAACCATGAAAAACTTTAGTCCATTCTATGTGAGACATGCGCTCGATGGACTCGTTGGCAAGGTCAGAAATGCAACTCGGCTCCGTAACGGTAGTCTCCTCGTTGAGACTGCATCTGCAAAACAGAGTGAGACGCTGTTGAAAGCAAAGTTGCTTGGGTCATACCCCATCAGAGTCGAACGTCACTCCTCGCTCAACACCACGCGAGGAGTTGTGCATACAGATTCTCTAGATGGTCTATCAGATGAAGAGATCCAACTAGAGCTGGCGGAAAAGTCTGTGTCCAAGGCTTACCGTTTACTATGGAAGTGGGACGGACGGACTGAACCCCTAAGAACAGTCTTTCTGACCTTTGAGACGTCTCTTTTACCAGAACATATCTTTGTCGGCTACGAGCGTGTTCCTGTGCGTGCGTATGTGCCGAACCCAATGCGGTGCTTTAGGTGCCAACAGTTCGGACATACGCAAAAACGTTGCACAAACAATATCATCTGTGCAAAGTGCGGTGGTGCTGACAATGGGGATTCCCCATGTACCGGCGCCGAGCACTGTGTGAACTGTTCTGGGGACCACGCTTCTAATTCTAAAAACTGCCCAAAGTATATGCTGGAAAAGACGATTTAAGAGCTTCGAGTCCGGGAAAATATTAGCTTCTTTGAGGCACGTAAGCGTATTTTAGATAAAGAAAAGAAGGCAACTGAAAAGTCATATGCGTCTGTACTGCAGAGAGCAACAGAGAGAATCGATGCCACCACACAAACGCCACCTCTTACAAACGTACCTGGGAAGCGAATTGAGATCGCAACCCAGACATATGTAGACGCCGCTACTCAGACTGCTGAGTCAGACGACACTTGTGGACTTGACATCAGGCCTTACGTCCCTAAGAAAATTATTGCTGTGACAGCAGAGAAGGATTGTAGGCCTAGTAGAACACCAGAACGTCGCACTCCTAGTTCGGGTGGCAGGTCGAGATCACGTTCTCGATCACGTCCTCGATCAAGATCGCGATCAGGAGTGCGACGAACTGCAAGTGAGTCGCCAGAGTCGAAGACAAAGCAGTCGCAGGCAAAAGCATCTTCCCATAGAAAGGAAAAGAAGAGAAGATCCCCTGTTAAGCCACCAACATGATATAGCTCCTCTTGATGACTGATATTGTACAGTGGAATGTGAACGGTGTACGCAGCAGATATACAGAACTACAGCAATTGATCTATCATGAAAACCCTGCTATTTTATGTCTCCAGGAGACACACATTCGGCCCGAAAACTCCCTAAGTATCTCGGGATACTACGTTCACCAGTACGATCACCTTGCCGGTATTCGTGCCAACGGAGGTTCTGCCCTCCTATTCCGCCAAAGTATATTTTCCTCTGTTATCAACATCAACAGCCCACATCAATGCATAGCCACTCGAGTCACTCTACCTTCCATCCAGTTCTCAATAGTCTCTATATATACCCCCAGACACACCTTTCACAGTGCATGACATTGAAGACATTTTCTCGCAGGTACCTGCTCCATATCTGGTAGTGGGGGATTTCAATGCATCCCACCACTCATGGGGCTCAAATTCCGATGATGACAGAGGAAATAAAATAGCAGAGGTATGTACCCGTCTAAATCTTGTTACCCTGAATTCAGGGGAAGCTACACATCTCTCCTTAGCTTACGGTACATACTCCATGATAGATATCTCCATTTGTAGCTCAGTTTTGTCGACGCATTTCGAATGGTCTGTGATTCACGACCTACATGGTAGTGACCACTATCCCATTCGAATGCGTATGTCCGCTTTACGTCCGGCGGAATCTCGATCTCCAAACTGGGTTCTTAAAAAGGCGGACTGGGTCGGATTTTCGGAGTCCATATCATTCGATGATAACGGACATGAAAGTGTGGACTCCCTAGTAGATGATTTCTCAAATGTGGTTATAAAGTCAGCGAAATTATCTATCCCCCGGTCGTCCTGCAGGCCAAAACGCTTCTCTGTCCTCTGGTGGACGGATGCCTGCAGAGATGCAATCCGTGACCGCAAACGTGCTTTACGCCAATTTGAGCGCCATCCGACCCAAGAATATTTTGTCCAGTTTAAACGTCTTCGAGCCAAAGCTCGTCGCATTGTGTGCGATGCTAAGAAGACGTCCTGGACAAACTACATCAGTTCATTGAAACACAACGTCCCAGCTAACACCATATGGGATAAAGTCCGTCGAATAATGGGGAAACGTAGTTCTGTAATTCCGGGCCTTCTAAACAATGGAGTAACGACCACCAGTCCAATAGACATTGCTGAAATATTTGCTACCACATTTTCACAAATAAGCAGCCCAAATAATTATGACCCGGAATTTCTGAAAATCAAAGATACTGCAGAAAAACGAAACCTAAATTTTCAATCTGACAACACTGAAGACTACAATGCACCGTTCACATCCGAGGAGCTGGAGGCGGCACTAGACACATCCCCTGACACCTCCCCTGGCCCTGATAACATCCATAACCGCATGCTTCGTCATCTTCCACCAGCTGGAAAATCCTTTCTTCTGTCTATGTACAATAGAATCTGGACTGAGGGTGTATTTCCATCTGCTTGGCGTTCTGCCATTGTAATTCCAGTCCAGAAACCGGGAAAGGACCCTTCTTTACCTGGCAATTACAGGCCAATCTGTCTCACCAGCTGTGTATGCAAGGTTATGGAAAAGATGATAAGCAAACGGCTGATGTGGGTACTCGAATCGGGAAACTGATTATCTAATATCCAGTGTGGTTTTTGTAAGCACAGATCCGCCGCAGACCATCTTGTACGGCTGGAGACCGCCATTAGAGATGCTTTCCTCAAGAAGGAACATCTTGTGGCAGTCTTCTTTGATCTAGAAAAGGCTTACGATACCACTTAGCGTTATGGAATTCTGCAAACCCTGCATGACTGGGGACTTCGTGGCAGTCTGCCAACGTTTATTGCGAAGTTCATGGCAGAGCGGTATTTCCGAGTTCGAGTAGGCACCACACTTTCTAACGAACATCTTCAAGAAAATGGCGTTCCGCAGGGGTCTGTATTAAGTGTTCTTCTTTTCTGCATTGCGATCAATGGCATTGCCCACTGTGTAGGTAACCGAGTATCTTCTCTCTTGTACGTTGATGACTTCAGTCTATATTACAGTTCCCGATACCTTCCATCTATCGGTCGACAGTTGCAACTGGTCATCAATGTGCTATCGGAGTGGTCTCTTCGCAATGGCTTTAAATTCTCCACTCAAAAGACGCAGTGTGTCCACTTTTACAACCATCGTGGACTCCATCCACATCCTGAACTGCGTCTTAATGGAGTGGAGTTGCAATATACAGACACTGCGAGGTTTTTGGGCCTTATCTTTGATTATAAATTAACGTGGGAGGCGCATATCCGTGATTTGAGAAGGCGTTGTGAAAAATCTTTAAACATTTTACGCCTTTTGTCAGGGGTTCGCTGGGGTGCAGACCGCATAGTGCTTTTACGTCTATATCGTGCTCTTATCCGTTCAAAGCTGGATTATGGCTGTTTTATCTATGGCTCAGCAAATAAATCTAAGCTACGTTTCTTAGATACTATCCATCATCATGGGATACAACTCGCTACAGGTGCCTTCCGAACTAGTCGAATAGCGAGCCTGTATTGTGAAGCGGGGGAACCATCACTGTATCGGCGACGTAATGTCCTGTTGTGCTCATATGCGGTTAAACTCCGCTCGCAGCCTGAGCACAATTCTTTCAACTCTTTCCATCATTCGTCTCTTTACGGCCGATACAGTGAAAATCCACGGAGACCTCGTCCAGCAGGTGTGCGATTCCGTGAACTGCTCTTTGAACTCGACGTCCATCTACCATCCGTTCGCACACTAGAATACACCACCACTCCACCGTGGATTATGCGACACCCCATGTTTGATGTAAGCCTGAGCCAAAGTTTTAAGAATTTTACACCAGCTTTTGTTTATAGACTTCGTTTTAGTGAACTTTTATCCTGATATCCAGATTATTCTTTAGTTTTTACTGACGGATCCCGAGTTAATGATTGTGTTGGTTGCTCCTTCGTTGCAAATGGATAGATATTTAAATATAAACTGAGCGAATATACCAGTGTTTTTACTGCAGAATTATATGGTTTTTACAGAGTTTTATTGTTTTTAATTCGAGAACCTCGGGGCAGATATCTAATCTGCTCCGACTCTTTAAGTGCCATTCAGTCTTTGCAGTCTCTCTATTCAGAGGATCCCCTTGTGTTAAGAACTCAGCAGCTGTTCCACACACTCCTAAGCTCTGATTGCGAGATTGGAGTAGTGTGGATTCCTGGCCATGTCGGAATTCATGGGAATGAGGCCGCAGATGCTGCAGCCAAAGATGGTGCCACAAATGGCACTCTGGTATATTGGCGCGAGAGGTGGCAAGACTTACAAAATTATATGAAATGTAGAATATGGTGGCAATGGGAAGGAGAATGGTCTGCACAAGAGGAAAACAAATTACGAAGAATAAAGAATACTGTTCGAGTTTGGGATTCGTCCACAAGAGCGTCACGACACGAAGAAGTTTCACTCACCCGGTTGAGGATTGGCCACTGTTATCTGACACATGGCCATCTGCTACGTGGCGAGCTTCAACCGGAGTGTGATCTATGCCATGTTCCACTTACAGTGGAACATTTTTTATTGCATTGTAGAAAGTATGACCGTGTCCATCGGCAATATGGAATTCGGCCGACTCTTCGTGACGCTCTTGGAAATTATTTTAATTGTACAAATGCAGTCCTGAGATTTTTATCGAGTACTGGACTTGACAGGGTGATTTAGTTTTTGACCCGTTTTAATTATCCTCAGGACCCTTTACATCCAGAGGTTACACTTGTTATTTAGTATATAAGTTTTTTAACAAACTTGACATTCGAACCTTTTACATCCGAGTATTTTAGAAATACGCCAGATAATTTATTTATGGTAGCATTTGTATTGTTATTTTGTCTCTTTTTAAATACTAATTAAGGTCTGAGATTTTTATAATGTTTTATGCAACACCCTGTTGAAACTGCATTTGTATACCTCGTTTTAATCGTGACAACGTTTTTTAGTTCTTTAAGCATTCTGATTATTGTATAGTCTATGTTCTGTAAAGAATTTTAGATAAGGGCGCAAATAGCCATAGATACTGACGCGCCCTTTTAAACCCCACTAACTAACTAACTAACATACCATCAGAATACTTTGCTTTTATAGCTTTACTACAAGAAATAGATAAAAGTGCCATTAAAGCATCATTTACGTTATTTCAATTCATTACATAGTGTGGTGAAATATGAGTACCTTATGAAACATTGCACATAATGTTGTAATTTTTAGTTTTATTCAAAATGTGTATGAGAGTTGTTTTGAGTAAATGAAGAATTTTACCAATTGTTCCACAATACTTTATATATTATATATATTTGAAAGGACATCAATCAATTGATTTAAATTGTAGGAAAGCAACAAGAACACTATACTTTGCTTTTATAGCTTTACTACAAGAAATAGATAAAAGTACCATTAAAGCATCATTTATGTTATTTCAATTCATTACATAGTGTGGCGAAATATGACTACTGTATGAAACATTGCACATAATGTTGTAATTTTTAGTTTTATTTAAAATGTGTATGAGAGTTGTTTTGAGTAAATCAAGAATTTTACCAATTGTTCCACAATACTTTATATATTATATATATTTGAAAGGGCATCAATCAATTGATATAAATTTTAGGAAAGCAACAAAAACACTATATTAAGAGAATTAAAAAAGTATTTGTATTTTTCTCTATTTCTTAATAATGTAGGCCTACGTGATATTTAGACAATCTGTAATGTATTAATGATTTATTTATTTTTAATATGATATAAATTAGATAGTGATTGATGCCCTTCCAAAATAAATGGATTCATATCTCTCTCTTTCTCTCTCTGTGCGCATGTGCGTGTGTCCGTGTCTTGAGAAAATGAAAAACATTATTTCATTTCGTTATATATAAGCCTAATGTGAAGTACAAGTTTGCTTTCCAGTTTTCTGCGATTTTGTGTAGTAGCCTAGATTGTCTTGTCGCAATTGCAACATATTATGTAACAATTATTTATTTGTATTCTCGAGTTATAGAATTGCATAATATTGTAACACGGATTTGTTTGCTTGCTCGAATTGTAGAGCCAGTAGCAAGGCCAAGTAGAAGACTTTATCATTAAATAAATAGCAAGTGAAATCTGTTTCTCTTTCATTACGTTGTCCTTTTGCTTACAGGATAATGGAGTTGGTTTCATTGTGATATAGTATGACTGATGATCACAGTAAAGTTTCAAAATGAACACTGGTTATAAGAAGAAACTGAATCCTAACCCAAGGGTCACTGCTAACCTTCTGTCTCTCGCCTCATTTGGGTATGAATACATTTTAATGTCATAGCAACTTGCTTAGGGCCACAGATTTAATACAGTTCTGAAAAATTACATCAACTATACCAGTGTAGCACAAAAATTTATTAGGTATTAATGTTTAGCATTATTTTTGTTTACTTTAGCACTTATATTAAAACTATAACATTTTCTTAAGTTAAAACGTTAAAAGTGTTAAACATTAAAAAAAAAAAAAAAAGTAATATAGTACCTTAATGACAGCTGGACCTGTTTCAACACCAGTGTGGTGTCATTATCAGTGTCCTTCGAACTACAGCAGCTCCAGTTGGTCTTGATTTCTGACGATTCCTTCAATCAGTGGTGGGGGTGTGCTGCTCTTATGGAGGGGGAGGGTTGTTTGTATGTCGTATATTATGAGATAGAGTAATGTATGTGTATTGAATTGTAATCGTGTATTAAGTATATGTTGTGGGTATGTTATTGTGTGCTTGTATAATTCATATTGTTCTAATATTATGTTTAACTGTGGACTTTTTGGTGTCATGTGTAATATTTCCATATCTGTTTTTATGTTATTGTAGTTGTGATTACTGTTAGGAATATGTTTTATGTAATGTGATGTGAGGTATGATTTAGTTATTGCTTTATTGTGCTCATTGTATCTTATTTGGAATGCTCTTCCAGTCTGTTTATGTAAAAATCTGGACAGCTATTGCATTTTCATTTGTAAACCCCAGTTAATTGTAATTTATGCTTGACCATGCCGAAATGAGTAATAATACACCTGGTAGCAGTTCTTTAATGCATGTCATTAAAGTACACCTATTCATTAAAGTTCAGGTTTTCGATTATTCTCGGATATGCAATTGAAAGACAACTAGCAAAACGTCACGCAGGTTGGAAATCCAATACTGTCGCAGAAGGTTATGTTCTGTTACTATAATAATTAGCGTTGATTGTAAATAATATTCAAATAAATTCAATTTGTCATCACGTTTTTCATTGTCGAATTCAATTTCAAGGTTATATCAAGTTTACTCTTTAGGTTATATCAAGGTCGTCGACATTCGTTGCCTGGAAAAAATCAATACTTTCGCGTCTGCGCACATCTCACAATTTACGAGATTGCACAAGGTCAGTTCGCTCCCCAGTCACATAAGAATAAAATGAATACTTATGAATAATTTCAAGTTAGAAATATGATCGAGAATAAAAAATCGTATGAAACTTGCCTATAATGGTAATTAAGACGCTCGTATGAAAATTATGAAACTCGCGCTCGTTTCATAAACATCCTCGCGTCTTAATTACTATCATTATAGGCTCGTTGCATAATGTACTATTACGGTATTTGTTTGTTTGATGTGATTATTTAGATATTTCTGTACTTGTGTTATTTGTTTTATATGCTATCTTGTATTTTAGTTTTCTGAATGGAGCTGCAATTTAGTACGTATTTGTATTGTGCTATCACTTGAATACAATATGTAACTTCCATGTGTTAATTAGCACTAAGTTATAGGTGCCTAGTTGACTAGTTTCGGCTTGGTAGCCATCTTCAGAACTATTATGGTCCTGGTCTTTGCGTCTTCCGGTGTCTTCACCCTTGATGGGGGTGCGTTTGTGTTATGTGGTGTGGATTCAAATAGTGTGTGTGTTCTAAAATTCAGTTGTGTGTCGAGGATTTGTTGTGGATGTGTTTTTGTGTATCTATATAGGGTGATTCACGAGGATTTCACTGGTCTGACAGTCTAATTTAATGCACACACACTGAAATTACATTTGAAAGAAGTAACACTGAAACTAATGACACGTCTTTATCTTCAAGAGACTTCTGACACTGCATGACATGTTTTGATCGTTAAGAGAATTATCACACTGCACACTGCATGACCTAAAACGAATATTCTCTATTACATATATTATATTATATTATATTATATTATATTATATTATACTATACTATATATTATACTATATTATACTATACTATATTATATTATACTGTACTATATTATAATATAGTACTATATTATATATATATAATAATATATTATAGTATATTATATTATATTATACTATATTATATTATATTATGTTATATTATATTATATACTATATTATACTATATTGTATAGTATACTATATATACATTATATTATATTATATTATATGGCTGCAAAAGGGTATCTGTCGGATACAGGGGGGAGCGCCATTAATCCTTCCCATTGAAGGCTTTAAGGAACCAACCTGGACAAATACCCAATGTCCCATCCCTACCTTCCCGTGGTGCAGCTGTTAGTAAGCATAATTTTACAAGCTGAACTAAAGGGAGGGGCTACTCATCAATTAGCACTGGTCAGCTTGATGAGTTAATGACTGAATTTGGTATAATTTTCCTCTATTCAATACCTAATTCCCTCTTTACCCTTCCCTATCCAGTCCTCTGACTGAACTCTTACTTTCTTCGACCCCGACGAAATTAGAGCATTCGAGGCCTAGGGGTTCATTTCCCTTTCCTTCCTCCTCGTTCTACTTTTCTGTTCCTAGTGCTGACCTGCTATGGCACTAAAATCGTCCTCCAGTGGCTTAAGGAGGGAAAGCTGGTGATCAACAAGATCTCCCAGCTAGGCCCAATGGACCCGTCAACTAACAGCAGGTGTGGTCCTCCAGACATTCTGGGGGTTGTGTGTGAATGAAGTAGCCACCAAAACGTTAAAATATGGTGTTCACTTAAATCGGCTACAACTTGCCATTTATATACCTCAAAATCTGTGCTTCAGTGGCTGGCCATGATAATATCTTTGAACAATATTGGAGTGCAAGAGGTCAAATGACTTTATTGTCAAACGCCTGGCATTAGGAAACAACAACAACATACTATATTATATTATATTATACTATATCATATTATATTATACTATATTATATTATATTATACTATATTATATTATATTATAGTATATTAATACTATATTATAGTATATTATATTATATTACTAGCCGTACCCGTGCGCTCCGCTGCACCCATTAGAAATAGATATAAAGTAATTACATAATTAAAATAGGACATTTGATCCAGGGAACATTCGTGTTTGTTAGAAGGATAAATCGTTTATTATGTTACTTAATTTAAATTGTATTTAAAAAAAAAATTAAAATGCGATCATTTTGATCCAGTCATAAAAATTATTTTAGGAAATACAGGAAACGAATGCCTATCAAATTTTCTGTGCATAAGAAGCTATTTTAATCTTACCTGTCCTCGATTCACTCAGAGGTTACTGTAATAACATTATAGCATTATCTCCATCTAGAGAAACTACATTTTCCAATGGTGAATTAATAATTAATTATACAAATCGGTTAATTTAGCTTCCAATATTACTTCATACAAACACAGAAACATTCTCTTTAGGCTACCGTATGTTTCATAGCTTTCGATTGTTGTTGTCCAAGGTCCCTTATAGACAAAGTCATTTGTTTTTTATTTCATTACACCGCCTTAGATGGCGTTGTTATTGTAATTTTGAAACTCATTTATCTCATTAAATATCAGTCCTATCAAAATTTTGCATGGAATAAAACTTATCGGAAATTAAATGCGATCATTTTGATCCAGTCATAAAAATTATTTTAGGAAATACAGGAAACGAATGCCTATCAAATTTTCTGTGCATAAGAAGCTATTTTAATCTTACCTGTCCTCGATTCACTCAGAGGTTACTGTAATAACATTATAGCATTATCTCCATCTAGAGAAACTACATTTTCCAATGGTGAATTAATAATTAATTATACAAATCGGTTAATTTAGCTTCCAATATTACTTCATACAAACACAGAAACATTCTCTTTAGGCTACCGTATGTTTCATAGCTTTCGATTGTTGTTGTCCAAGGTCCCTTATAGACAAAGTCATTTGTTTTTTATTTCATTACACCGCCTTAGATGGCGTTGTTATTGTAATTTTGAAACTCATTTATCTCATTAAATATCAGTCCTATCAAAATTTTGCATGGAATAAAACTTATCGGAAATTATTTTTAAAGAAACTTTTGTTATGTAATATTTTTCATGAAAATTAATAATGAGGGAGATATTTCGATTTATTTAATTCAAGTCTCCTTATAACCCTCCTTTTGAATCAAATATTTTGAATGCCATATAGCCTAAATTCTAAGTTACAACGAACTTAATTTATATTCCAATTTTCATATAAATCGGTTCAGCCATTATCACGTGAAAAGGTAACAAACATCCAGACAGACAGACATACATACAAACAAAAATTTCAAAAAAAGCGATTTTCGGTTTCAGGGTGGTTAATTATATATGTTAGGACCAATTATTTTTGGAAAACCGAAAATTACCAGAAAAATTTCGGCTACAGATTTATTATTAGTATAGATACTATATTACATTATATTATACTATATTGCATTATATTATATTATATTATACTATACTATATTATACTAATATTGTATTATATTATACTATATCCCTCCTAGCATCGGCCCTACAAGGAAGTAGAAGAGGAGGTCCATAGTTTGTCCACAAATGGGTCTTCAAGGCGCATTGACATCATCGCTATCCCGACAAGATCAACAACCGGATTCATAATTGATCCAACTGTAAGAATGGAAATGTACGAAAATCAACCTGCTGAGGTACATCAGGAAAAATGCGACATATACGACCCCACTATACCATATTATAAGGAAAAATATCATCTAACGTCGATAGAAGTTACTGGATTACTGATTGGGGCTAGAGGAACCATCACAAAAAGATTCGCGCATTTTTGTAAGCAGTTTGGTCTAGGACAAACTCTTGTCACTGAAGTATCTATGTGTGCAGTGAAGGGATCTATAAAAATCCTAAGAAACCATCTCTACAGTTATATAGATTGATCTCTTTGCTATGGTGATCTGCTCACTTAAGTTGGGTCTTGCAACCAGTGCTAAATAGACGACTGTGATCATCCAAATAGCTAATAGATACTAGGAAATTTTATGTTTCTTCTGGAATTAATGATGTTTTGTGTAGTCTTTTTCAATTATTTCTAATTGTGCTATTTCTTATTCTTTTTCTTCTCCATTGTTTTCTTTTTTTTTCTATTATAACAAAAATTTTATGGTAAGCTTTGTCTTCTAGGCAGCCTTCACTTGGAGGAAGTTGAATAAAATTTATTCGAAATAAATACTATATTATATTATACTATATTATATTATATTGTACTATATTTTATTATATTATATTATACTATATTATATTATATTATATTGTATTATATTATATCTCATAGTAGTTTCCTAGAAAAGGTAACACAGATTAAATCCAAATTGAGCATTCCTAATACAAGAGAAATTTTACTTATAAGAGAAAATCCATTGGAATTATTGCAACCTACCTTCAGTTTGGAATTAACAGAGGAAATAAGTAAATCAGACACACCAAAAGAAATACAAAAACTTCTAGCACTGGAAACGATCAATACTAGATACCGTACAGAAGAATGGCTACACATATATACTGATGGATCAACCACAGAAAACCTTACTGGAGCTGGAGTTACATGTACACATTTTTCCTTTTATCATTCTCTTGGCAGAGACACAACAAATTATGATGGTGAAATAGAGGCTATACCCATTGCTCTCCGACAATTATTAAATCTTCCCTTAAATAAATATAACAAGACAGTAATTCTTTCAGATTCTAAAGCTGCAATTCAGGGAATATGTTCAAATGCTACAAAGAAGTCAACAAAAATAAGAGAATGCTGTAAAATGTTAACACAACTCTAAAAAGTTAATAAGATTGTCCGTCTCCAATGAAGCACACTGTGGAGTCATGGGGAATGAAACCGCAGACACACTTGCCAAGAAAGGCACAACAATAAAACAAAAATCTAAATTTAATTTCTCATATTCCTCAATAAAACGCTTGATCACTACAACATTTTCTCATTCATACCTACAAGAATAGAATCAAATGCTAAAGACAAAAAATGGATTACACTACTTTCCAACCCAGATATAATCCCCCAGAGACCAAGGAAAACAGCAGTTGCAGCCTTCAGACTATTGACAAATCATGACTGTCTAGCAAGTCATCTCTACAGAATAGATATCTCAGCTTCACCCATATGTGTCCTGTGTAACGATCCAGCAGAAATGAATGAAGACCACTTGAAGACCTGTGAAGCATTAAGATCAGAAGAAACTACAGTTCAAAAGTATTGGAAAGCACGACTGCTAATGGCTTCATTGCCAAATGCAAGGCACTAGACAACAACAATAACATATTATATTATAATAGTATGGTAGCAGAAAGAGTGATGGAATCAGATAGCTGAATGAACTGCCTGTTGCTTTCTACATTTAATTCTCCTTTCCATTCACAGTTGGGTTCTGGACATTTTCAAGAAAGGATATAAAAAGGAATTAGAAGTGGATGACTTGTATGAAGCTTTAGATGAACATCGATCTGAATACCTGGGTGATCAATTAACAAGGTGAGAATACCATAGTTACTTACTTACTTACAAGTGGCTTTTAAGGAACCCGCAGGTTCATTGCCATCCTCACATAAGCCCGCCGTCGGTCCCTGTCCTGTGCAAGATTAATCCAGTCTCTATCATCATATCCAACCTCCCTCCAATTCATTTTAATATTATCCTCCCATCTACGCCTTGGCCTCCCCAAAGGTCTTTTCCCTCTGGTCTTCCAACTAACACTCTATATGGCAAAGAGCATAGTTACACATATTAAGTATAATTATAATGAAAGTAATTCATTATGCTGTAATTTCTTTACTAGACACTTATGGAGTGACAGTTCACTTCATAACTTAGATTCATATAGAAATAAATACTATCACGACTTACAACATGTAAAAGAACTTTATTTCTGAATTCAAGCATACAAAACAAAATTGCGGCCTTTTCTTGCCCACGTAAAAATGTAGTTCTGCTAGGTACTTACATTTATCATTAGACTATCAACCTATACCTTTTTCTCGACCATGTGAACATTTAATTCTGATACTTGTAATTCTCATTTATTGATCTATCATTATATCATTGAGCATAAGGATTTCATCTTACAGATGGCCTATCATTATGAATAGAATTCAACATTGTCAGGCTAGCAGCATGTCACAGAAGTTTCAGCTCACTGTGTCTTTAGGCACTGAAAAGACCATCTTCATCGTTTATTTAAAACTTTTAATGTATTAATCATGGTGAATGGAAGTAAAAGGGTTATCACAGTGCTCGTCTACCATGCTTATGCTTTTAATATTCATATAGATGATGCTGCTGCAAGTTAGCGAAAAATAACCTGATGTCAACAGCTGATACACTGTTATTAATTATTGAACGATTTTGTCACTTAGTTCGTAGATGATTAATTCTTAACATTTAGCTAGTGTTTATGCTCATTTGTATTACAAGATATGTACGAATATGGGGACTGCAAGGAGGTTAAACTCTCCAATTTCACTTGCTCTGTCTCAAACCAGGGTTGCCAGGGGTTCAGGGTGAAAATAAGGAACAAAATTCAGAAATCCAAAAATTGCAATCACAAGGTTGAAACAAAGGAGTAGTGGTGTTTAAATTATTCTCAAGATAGTGTTTAAGGTCACTTATTATCATCCAAACAAGTATAAGGCCCAAGGCCCGTTACAGTCTCAGTGAGTCATTCTTGGTCCATTTTTTTTTTTTGGACGTCCTAAAGGTCTCTTCCTTTGGGGACGGTATTGAAGCGATAAATAATGAAATTCAAGTCAAGGTTCAGAAAGTTGTATAATTATTAATTAAAAATAATCTGAAATCTGAATACACATGCTTTGTGTGACATATAATTTTACATTTTTACGATTTTTTAGCTAACCTATTATTCATAATAACAAAACACTAACAGATAATAGAGATATAGCAAACGCATTTAATAAACACTGCTCAAACTCTCACAGATTACATCCCAATATCAAAAAAACTGACAAATTTATCAAAAGAGAATTACATAAAAATAATATTACTAGTACAAAACCTGAAATATTTCATCAAAATTTTACTTCCAAAGAATTAACTATAGCTATACAAAATTTAAAAACCAAGAAATCTCCTGGCCCCGACAACATTCATTCCGAATTTTTTAAACATCTGGGGGAAAAAGCCAAGTCTGTACTTTCATCCATTTTCAATTTATCATGGAACACCTCAATTCCTGCAGCTTGGAAAAAAGCAATCATTGTACCAATTCACAAAAAAGGGAAACCTGCTCATGATGTTAATAGTTATCGACCAATAGCACTGTTAAGCGTGATAGCAAAAACCATGGAGTCCATGATCTCCAACAGATTAACTTGGTATTTAGAATCCCAAAATCTTTTAACACCAAGACAAGCCGGTTTTCGACAACTACACTCTACCAATGAACAAGTCATACGCCTCGGCCAAGAAATAAAAGATAGTTTTAACAAGAAAGAAGATACCTTGGCAATATTTATTGACTTTCAGTTAGGATATGACTCTGTTTGGACAAATAAATTATTACTAAAACTCCAGAAATTAGGTATCTCCAGCAATATATTCAGATGGATATCAGAATTCCTTAGTCAAAGATTCATTGCCACTAAATTCAATAACTCACTTTCTAGTTACAGACAAACATATCGAGATCTACCTCAGGGCGCTGTCCTCAGCACAACTTTATTCATTATTTATATAAATGACTTACCCTCCCTATTAGAGGAATCAAACATGAAAACAGCACTATTTGCAGATGATATAGTTTTGTGGACTTCCGCATCTTACAGACATAGAGACAAAATTCAAAATTCTGCTCTTAAAGCTCTGAATCAACTACATGAATGGAATACATCAAATTTGATGACACTCAATTTAAGCAAAAGCAACTACCAAATATTTTCACTTGGTAAAAAAGAAAGAGAATTCAATATCCAATACAATGGCCAACACCTTCCTAGGACTTATGAATCCAAATATCTTGGAGTTATTTTCGATAGTAAGTTAACATGGAGCAACCATTTGAAATACATTTCTGAAAAAGCTCGTAAAAGATTCTCCCTTCTTAAAAAACTAGCAGGAAAGAAATGGGGATGCTCTAGGAATACTTTGAACACTACATACAAAATGTTTATACAGCCAGTGCTGACATACTGCGGAGAAATTTTAATTACTTCACCTTTCATAAACGAAATAGAATATGTTCAAAACCAAGCTCTCAGACTCATTACTGATGGAATCAAAACAACTCCAATAGATTCTGTGAGATTCCTCACTAATATTAAAAGCATCAAAATGACAATAAAAGAAAAAGCACTGATTCAATATGAAAAACTTATCAGATTACCAGGAAACAATTGGCATTCATACAGTCCTCTCTGTAGATTGAAAACTCAAAAAAGTTTCATATCCATTGTTCAAGAATTAAAACAGAAAATCAATATCCCGAATTTAAAAGAAAACCTACAAATTAAACCAAACCCTTTAACTCTATTAAATATAGAATATAATCTAAATTTAACACAAAAAATACTGAAATCAGAAGTAAACAATGAAATACTGAAACAATTGTCTTTAGAAACAATTAATATTAGGTACCCTCCACAAAACTGGCTTCATTTATACACTGACGGATCCTTGATCTCCAGAGAATAAGATGCCGGTGCAGGTGTTACATGCTGTCTCTTCTCACTTTATAGATCTCTTGGGTATGGAACAACAAGTTTTGATGGAGAAATCATTGCAATAAGTGAAAGTCTCAGGAATCTTCTATGCCACGTCAATAAATTTAAGAATGCAGTTATATTGTCAGACTCCAGAGCAGCTATTCTATTAATAGTCTGTAAACACACATCTTCATCTCAAACAGCAGAAATAACTAAAATGCTCTCTCAATTAATATCACTCAATAAAAGAATAGTATTCCAATGGATACCATTCCATTGTGGAATCCTGGGAAACGAGAATGCGGATGCTTTAGCAAAGAAGGGCAGCACTGCTACTTAAAGACCTGTTACTAAATCTGTGTATTACTCTGTGAAAAGATTTATTAAATCTACATACTTAGACTTCAACAAACAAAATTAGATAACTCAATCCTAAGGGAAAAAATGGAACTCTCTGTATCAAAATCCACAGTTAATTCCCGATTTACCACGAAAATCGTCTGTAACTGCATTTAGATTGGCAACAGGCCATGATTGTTTGGCCAAACACCTGCATAGAATTGGAATATACCAGTCCCCTAACTGTCCATTGTGCAACTCAAACCAAGAAATGGATTCGGAACACCTCAAAATCTGTGCTTCAGTGGCTGGCCAAGATAATGTCTTTGAAATATATTGGAGTACAAGAGGTCAAATGACTTTATTGTCAAACGCCTGGCATTAGAAAACAACAACAACAACGATTTTGTACAGTCATATTCTATAAAATCAATATGATATGTGTTTTTCATTGCTACTAACTGCTTTCAATAGTTTTTTCTTATTTTTTTACTTCATCGTAAAACTCTTTGCATGAAATTGTTGCGTAGTTTATTGAAATTAGCAGCTCAGCTCTTACGAAGTTAGGCAGACACCTACTGCTCACATCAGTCCACTTCAAGTTCATATATGAAGGATACATGGGAAAAAATATCAAGGTCCATCAAAAATCGAAATTGAGTTAATAATGCTATCTTATAGTGGAAAAGAAGTACTATCATGTGGTCTAGCTAGTAATAAGAAATCATCATTCTTGACATTCCACTACGTCAATTTCTATTAAATACACACATAACTAAGTATTAAGTGCTTAAACTTTAAAATTCGTTTTTCTCGAAAGTTTCTAAAATGGACCTTGATCGTTATTCCCGTGTACCCTTCATATGAGAATATTCTTTCCACAAAACTATTTGAACTAGGTATACTGAAACAAAAGCTAACCAAATTAAGAAAATTCGGTATGCCATCTTTATTTTTGAAGACAGAAACCCATTTTCCACTAACACTCAATTGATCATGTTTGCTTACAATGACTAATAAATCCTTCAGAATGAAGAATTCATCGTACAACCCATCAATGTTTAGACCTATACTTCACAATAATTTGGTTAAAGTAGGATGTCTTTTTAAATCCAAAATTGACATTCTGAAGAAAGGATTTTCGTCTGAAAAATGAAACCATTTTTCTATATATTTTACTGCATAAGTCAGAAAATTGAGGAAACTTTCAATGAGTTTGAAAATATGGAATGTATTTTCCAGTTACAACTTCTTTTTACGTTACCTTTAGATAATAATTATATATATATATATATATATATATATATATATATGTATCTTTAAAATGAACCAGACATGAAACTTAAAAATGGTACATTATGAATATAACACAAAAACAATTACAACTCTTGTATTGACTAACATTGAGCTACCTTCTACAACAAGAATCATGTAGGAGAGCTAGTGCTGTTAGACCACATGTAATAATTCTTACCTTACCGAGCAAGTTGGTGCAGATATTAGCGTTTGTGACTCATATTCGGGAGGTCCAGGTTAAACCTCGTGGCCGGCCAGTGGTTTCCCTCAGTCACAAAAGCAAATGCCGGATTGGAAATTTATATACCATGATTCATCACTGCCTCAGTCATCAATGTCATAAACATTAATCAAATTCTAAAATCAGTTACATGAACACACGCATCTACAACACACAACATAAACAGGAACTCAGCAATAGTAACAGTGATCTACTAGTGTACCCACAGATGTTAAAGCATGTGTAATTAAACTTAACAAAAAAAAGTTCTTATCTTTATTTGCAATGACATTAATGTTACAGGTTATGGGATCAAGAACTGAAACATGCAAGCGCCAGGGCTAAACAGCCCAGTTTAATTTGGGTATTGATCAGATGTCATGGACGATATGCCATGTTCCTTGAGCTTCTTCTAGCTTTTATAGAACTCTGTATTGTGTGAGTAATGTGTATAATTATACTTTATAATACTAACTTTACTTTGTGGTAGGAACTCGTATGAAAAGAATAACTTATTGATGGCGTCGAAAAGCAACCTTGTACCGGTATGTCAGCAGTATAAACAAAATAAGATTTCACTTGATTCTTATCGAAGAAATTTTCCTGAATCTTCTGCAAACACATCTTAATTCATAGTGTGGTTGCAAACTTCATAAGAAGTGATTTAAATATCGTCTTATCTTAGACATTTTATATTTTTCAAGATATTAAAATGTTTTTTCACTCTCCTGTAAAATTGAAATATTTTGACATACAAGAATGCTGTTCAACACCATCAATATACAACATATTGCTTTTCATAAACAAAATTACACTTAACTTGAAGTAAAATTCAGTGCTTTTCAGTGGTCCTTATTGTATGAAGTCTGCAAATTTGCAAACATTTTTGAAAGTAAATATAGTAGAACCTCGATTTTCCATCCCCTGGTTATCTGTTTTGCAGATTAACCATTTGTTTCGTTTTTCTAAATAAGTGAACAGTATATAAAAAATATAAATCACCTAAGAAAATTCTATGTCAACAAACATGACAGTGGCAGTACAAATGTTTTACTGCTCTGGCTCGCACACAGACAGACAGACACACACACACACACAGATGCATGCACACACATATGCACACGCAAACAGTGGAAGTGATATAATTGTGCAAATTTCAACAGCTTATTCCTTGGGTAGAATACAAACAAAAATGCAAATATCATTTTGGTGGGACATGAATACTTAAAAAAAAATGTTTTTGTCCTAAATGTTCCTGCTTTACTTGGTAAGTATTATTCGTACTGTTCTAATTTGTACTGAGATAATTGAAGAAATCAATTAGGAATTGAAATATAATTAATGGTTGTCGTGCAAATTACATACAATCATTAACACTTTTCGTAATTCTGAGAGCGACATTTGGCAACATTACATCACTTTGCCTAGTACAGGTAAATCATGGCAACTAAGAGCGGGCTTTTCTTATTGAAAAAAAACTTTAATAAGAGTTTCTCTCTCTATCGGCATGTCACTTTATTTGTTATTAAACTTTAAAATGTTTCACGGACTTATGAATAACCCCATAGTATAGTATTATGAATAACCCCATATTATAGTATTATTATGGAAACATAATGTAATTCCACAATTTTTGTATTATCATAACAGTATTAATGACAAACAGCAAAGCAGAAAATTTTAGTATACTTTAATATTAAAAATTTTCATTTTCTCTGTAAAAACATCCCTCCATGAATTAAAATAATACCAAATACAGTAGAATAATTAGAGAGCAATCTCTATTAAACAATAAAGAGTACAGTATGAATTAGACAAATTTTACGCATATATATTATTTTAATGTACCGAAGTACATATGATATTTCCATGCAGATATTCTGCATCATCATACGATGAAAGAGTAATGGAACGGAGAAAAATTCCCTCCGGCTCCGGGATTTGAACCCGGGTTTTCAGCTCTACGTGCTGATGCTTTATCCACTAAGCCACACCGGATACCCACCCCGGCGCCGGACAGAATTGTCTCAGATTAATTTCCAACTCTTGGGTTCCCTTTAGTGGCCGCCCTCTGCACTACGTCATAGATGTCTATGAACGTAGGACCGAAGTCCACACATGTGCTGAGGTGCACTCGTTATGAGTGACTAGTTGGCTGGTGTCCCACGGAATAAGCGCCGTCTTAAATCACGAAGTGATTTATGCATATCATATATATTATTTAAATGTACCGAAGTACATATGATATTTCCATGCAGATATTCTGCATCATCAGATGATGAAAGAGTAATGGAACGAAGAAAAATTCCCTCTGGCGCAGTTTTCCCGTTGTTATAGCAAACAACAATTTTCTAAAATATGTGTAGAACAAATTGACTATAGTTTTTTAACATAAAATACTTCTTTAAATCGATTTTCAGTCAAGCAAAGTATCCAGATATCCTTTTAAAGAGACAACTTCATGGAATTCATTTCTAATTCCCTGTGTGCCTCTTGTGAAACCCTGTAAATGCTCTCAAGAAGCTTTCAGCTTGTTACTAGTAGGCTATATTTTTGCAGGTTGTAGATTACTGTTTGAAATTCTGATTATTTGGGACAGTTTATATTGTATATGGACCACAAAATGGTCCATGCAAGCTGGGCGACCTCTTCTGTCTCTTTGGACATGCGTGAGCATGTGGTGTTTCATATGTCATGTATCAAGTATGGTTTGCTATCACTGTCATAAAACATTATTTTGGTCCTCAAAGTAACATTAAACAATTAACAGTTTTAACTCTTTTAAAGTTTTATAATTTTATAAAATTGTATATTTTGATAACAAATGTTAAAGCAAACATCAAGGGCAATTAAATACTACTAGAAATTATAAACTGACAATTGAATTAATAATTCTAAAGTAATACCCGAACACTTAAACAATTGAGTGACATTATTACAGTATAATGTTTTGTAACTGTTAACTGCTATTCACTCACTGAATGAACCATTAACAGAAGCCTGGACTAATCAACTGAAAATAGACAAACAGTATTTGCAGATTGAATAATACCAGCTGTGATGCTACAAGAGTATGGCTTCTTACACTTTCTTAGTATTTCCGCCTCTTGTCTTGCTAGTGAACCATTCAGCTCAAATGTCTCATCTCGTGAACAGTAATCAGTACAATATTTTCTTGTGACGTGAAAAATGTATAATATGTATTAATTGAAAATTACTTTCTTTTTATGTAGGATGCCGCAGCCCATATTCCTAGGACAATTAATACGTTATTTTACACCAAACAGCAACATCACTTATGAAACAGCTTTCTTATATGCTGGTTGTATCATTGTCACAACAGCTCTCAACGTATTCATATCACATGCTCATGCAATGGCTGTTTTTCATATTGGGATGAAAATAAGAGTGGGACTTTGTTCCATGATTTACAGGAAGGTAAGTATATCTAATTGGACTTTTACTTTGTTTGTTTATTGTACGGACTTTAAAGAGAAATTATTTCTATGCTGCATCTACATTTGGACCCAGTTTATGGAATCTATAGTTTTTCCTTCTCTATCGTTTGTTTTAAGTCTACACATTGTCTCACTTTGAAAATATGCTACAATTTTTCGATGTCATTCTATATTTCTAGATAAATGACTCCAATCTTTGTAACCTATTTTATCATTAAACTCTTTCACAGATATTTTTTCCTAACTTTTTAAGAAAATATGACTGAAAAACATTGATTTGGGTCATCGGATGGAAATATAGAACTATTTATTTGCACTATTAACAATTTATTATTATCTGAAATAATCTGTGACCAAAGAGCAGGGACCTAGCAGTTCCAAAGTATCTGTGCTAGGATGAGGAGAAAGGATAAGAAGTTGCATAAAGGGATGAGCTTCATTATTACTCGTAGTTAATGTACACACAGTCTTTGTTATGAATCTTTAGTAATGATTTTATTCCAACAGTAGGATAATAATAATTCGGTTTAGAGTGCTGACTGCTGTAAATAAAACTGTTACTTCGAAGTACAGTAGAATCTCTCTTATCCGTGGTAATGAAGGGAGTGGACTGGCTGGTTGATCGAAAAAATCGGATAATCTGTACCATGAAATATTTTCATAAATTAAGTGCATATTACAGTGTTGTAATTTTCTCCATAATGTTGTACCATATTTAATATGCTAGGTAGTGGACCAGAAGTTCATAGTCTGGTTGTCAATAATGGATTTATAAGATCCAAGGAAATTCCTTGTGATGTTTGTTCGCCGAAAAATAGGAATAGTGGAGATTTCCTGTTGTAGATTTACATATACTTTATACTCTTTATATCTGTTTTTCATTAAATCGCTCACAGTTTTGATGTCAATCTCGTATTGTGATGCAAAATGAGCCGTGGTTTTTCTTTTCCCAATCCTCTCAATTATTTGAATTTTTATTTCGATACTTAGCAAAACAGTTTTGATACCCATGGAAGATATTTTACATAGAAGGTATAAAGTACGGGCAATCGAACAGTAGGACAAGGACTGAATGGTGCACGGATTTGCTATAAAGTGTACAGAAATTCTTGAGACTATTTCTTTGAAAGCAGGTAGTGACTAGTTTACAAGTTGAGAAAAACACCATAACGTAACTGTTCTTATTGCCGGCAATGGTACTGTGTAAGAGTAAAGGCTTGTACGAGTAATAATACACTCGTGAAAAAATAAGTAATAATATAAGGTAGAGTACTAGATTTTTTTTCCATAGCAAAGAAAGAAAGATCGAAAAGAGCGAGAGAAAAACAGTCGGATAATACGCTGATCGGTTAATAGGGTGACGGATAAGCGGGGTTCTACTGTATTTGCTGTGCACTGTAGAAAAATGTATTAGGTCGTCTTATAAGTAATGTCGGTTTTTTAAGTTTAGTGTTTTGTGAGATTTTAATGATTGTCTTTAGTTGGGCAATGTAATTTACAGGATGCTATGGTTATTATCGTGTATTGTGAACATGTGTCAGTCGTCAGTTGTTAATACAAAGAATATAAAATAGAGGTGATAAAATTTCAGATTAGAGTCCTCCTAAAACACTACCAGAAACAAGATTATAAAACAATGCTGCCATGGCTCGAAAAATATGTGAAATCGAGAGTGAGTGTGCAGCACAACAGTGGTGCCAACATTTCAATAATGCAAAAGGAGACATATGATTTACAACGTCCTGGAAGACCTAATGTATGTAATATTGAGAATACATGCAGAGTTTAGGAAGAAAATCCACAAAAAAAGAAGTGCTCATAGATTGTCAGAAGAACTTAGTGCTTCAGAAAATACAATACATCGCTTAGAAAGTCATACTGAAGTTGTAGATCTGTACCTCATGAATTGACACCTGAACAGGCTCAGTGCAGAGTGGGTGGCTTCATCAGCTTATCGCTAATCTCATGGATCAGGCATGGCATTTCTAGGCTTTAAACAAGGTGTAACAGTGACATAGGATATGTAAGTGGAAGCCTCTAGAATTCTTGTCAAAGGATACAGTATGCCCATCCTTGCCCTGGATGATAGATATATCAGGAGAATTGTCACATGTGATGAAAAATGGGTATATTACCGCAATTCTGAAACCTCAAAACAAGGTGGCTCGATTTGCATCACCCTGCTAAATTCATTGTTAAACAAATCGATTCAGCACCAAAGTAATATTATGTGTCTAGTGGAATTTTGAAGATGTGATTCACTGGAAGTTTGTTCAGAACAGATGTGCAGTCGATGCAGATATTTATTTCCAACAGGTAGAACGAGTTCATGAAGTTTTGAGAGAGAGATATCCAGCATTCGTTAATCAAAATAGAATTCTCTTACAGTAGGACAATACGAGACTCCATGTTGTATATTACTCGTTTCTCCGCATCAGAGAAAGTAGGGATTGAAATTCCTACCTCCTACCCCCTACGATATTGGGTGCACTTTATATGTGCTGAGATGAAAAGAACAGTGCGGAAAAATAATGTGATGGGGAATATGTTGCTTAGCAGGCATCTAGGACCCATGAACAAGACAATAGATTCAGTGACGAAGGAGGAATGGGAGGGAACTGCAGACATGTTTTGAGAATAGAAGCGTTTCAGAAATAACGAACAGGATTATTATAACACTAGGAGGAGACGATGACAACAGCAGTTGTGACAGTGACGGCGAAATTAGTGAGGAAAATGCTTGTGATTTACAATCAAAATTTGCTTCAGAGGAGGAATTATGATTCTGTTGTGAGTACAGTGTTTTCACAACTAGTAGTAATGTAGATAATGGCTTCCTTCAATCCTCACAGAAGCAGTAACACTAGTGGTGGGAGGGAAGATGCTCTGTATTCCTCACAGAATCTGAGGAACGAGTCAAACACAGTACTGCTCGAACAACCATGGAATTGGGAGGAATTGAACTGCTATATAGCCCTGATCTTGTATATTCGATCTATGGCCGACTTCCTGCATGGAAGAAATTTCCAAAACTTGGAAGCCATTTGAATAGATATCACCAAATTCTTCTCATCAGAAATACTGTCGCAGGATAACAAACCTCTCTGAAAGGCAGCTCAAGTCCATATAGAATCTACTGGCCTTTATATTGAAGATTAGATTAATTTCTTGTTACACTCAAACTAAAATTTTGCTCCAAAACCAACATTATCTGTGTTAGCAGATTAGTAGTAGAAATAAATTCATAAGTTCTGCATGTACCACGCCATAAATGCAAGTATAAAAAATGAAACATTCGATGATTTACAAAAAAAAAAAAAAAAAGAAGTACACGAAAATTTAAGCTTCAAAGCAAAATAATAATATGTTCTGTTCGAACGAATTATTTGTCGTTTTGGAATCACCTCACAAGGAAGTGTTTGGCGAATTGATATCATTGCCATTAAGAACAACTCGGCATACATTCTCGATCCCACCATCAGATTTGAGACACATGCAGATCAACTGCATGAGTGAGGTGGACAGTGAAAAGAAACGGATCTATGAACCAACAATCCCATTCTATAAAGATAAATATAGCCTGTCCCACATTGATGTAATAGGTCTGATGGTGGTAGCACGAAGTACCATACCCTCCTTCTTTGCCAACAAATGTAAAAACCTGGGGCTAACACACAGCATTGTGAAGGAAATAGCCATTAGTGCCCTTAAAGGATCGGTTCAGATATTGAGAAATCACTTGTATGGGAGTGATAATGGAAGTTTCAAGTTACCTTAACCAATGGCTGTTGATTGGTTTAGATATCAATGCCAACAAATCCATATTATTAATTATTTTTCTCGTGGTATATCTGATGATATTTTTTCCCCCTTTCTTAACTGTAAATGAGCACAAACGCTACTTAGGTGTAAATTTTTCTGACATTTTGTATATTCGATTCCCTAACCATTTCAAATGTATACCATTTTACCTTTTAGGTGTGTTTCCAAATTATATGTAATACGCTTTGTCAAATCTGGCAACCTTTACATAAGGGAAGCTAAATTTATTATTATTATTATTAGCACTGTTCCTTATTATACTTATACCGATCCCCCCCGCTCTCTCTCTTTTTCTCCCCATCTCACTCTCCCTTTCCCTCCCTCAACATGAAAGTTTCCAGTTAATACCACCACCATTACTACTGCTGCCATTGCTGTTGCTGCCTCTATTCCCAACATCCCCACCACCACCACTGCTGCTGCTGCTGCTAACATGGCCGCTATTACTATTACTGCCACACCATAAATAAAGTATTTTTAAAGTAATTTACCGTGTCTTTTTTTTTTGTAATGTATTATGAATATATTTTGAATATCTCGATCATTTCACTAAACTGTGAACCTTTTGATTTTATTATCGAGAATGTAGACATTGTAATTCATAAGTAATTTTGTTTTATCATTTTTTTGTTCCCTATGTTATAATCAGGGAAAGGATTTATATGTAAATACATATTTACTTATAAAGCTAATATAATTTATATTTTGCATTATCTTTATGTTTCACAATGTGTAGGGTTGAAAAATCCTACTTTTATTTTCCATATTTTTCCATATTTTAGAGTTTAGTACATATTTTCGTTAATTTCCATATATTTTCCATATTTCATATAAAACAGTCCATATTATATTAGGTTTAACAATAAAACAAAACAAAATTCCATTAACTTTTAAAAATACATTTCAACAATAGAGATTTAAACACATGTTCAGTAATCCCTTTAACATCAGAGTTATTTGAAAATTAGCAGTCCTATCAACAATGGGAAAGTAAGTTACAAAACTGTATTAATTTAATTTAAAATTTTTAACAGACTTCAGTTGTGCAGCTCAACAGTTAAATGCCAGTCAGAGTACACATAGGTTCAGTTTTGTAAATCATACTATAAAGACGGTAAATATGCCAAAAGTACGTCATTCAGTCAATTTAAAATCAAAACTAACAAGTTACATTTCAGAATTTAAAGAAGATGGTTTATCAACTGACAATAAAATATTATTTTGTAATTTGTGTCAGTGTGCAGTATCATCTACACAAAAGTTCCTGGTGCAACAACACATTACAACTAGTAAACATCAGGCCAACAAACAACTAAATTCCAAGCAGAGACAATTGTTTTTAACACAACCAACAACATCGAATGTAAGATCTGAGTTTAACATCGACCTGTGCCGTTCTCTCATCTCTGCTGATATTCCTCTCTACAAACTAAAGAATAAGGTCTTCAGGGAATTCCTTGAAAAATATACTCAACATACAATCCCGGATGAGTCAACACTTAGGAAGACGTATGCTCCATCCATCTACGATGAGACAATACAGAAGATAAGAGATGAAATTAAAGATAGTTCAATTTGGGTTTCCATTGATGAGACTCCCGACAAAGAAGGTAGACTTGTTGGTAATGTAGTTATCGGTTTGTTAAGTGAACAATATTCTGAACGAATTCTTTTACATTGTGATGTTCTAGAAAAGTGCAATAACAAAACTATAGTTAAACTGTTCAACGAAGCTATGGGTATCCTGTGGCCAAAGGGTATTATGTACGATAATGTGTTATTCTTTATTAGCGATGCTGCCCCTTATATGGTCAAAGCTGGACAAGCATTATCTGTTGTATATCCTAAATTGACTCATTTTACTTGTGTGGCGCATGCATTTCATCGTGTGGCAGAAGTGGTCAGAGACAATTTCCCTAAAGTAGATTTGTTGATTTCATCAGTGAAAAAAGTATTCCTCAAAGCTCCCAGTAGAGTTAACGTGTTGAAAGAAATGTACCCTGAAATTCCATTGCCACCAAAGCCAATTTTAACTAGATGGGGTACATGGCTAGAAGCAGTTGAATATTATGCCGAACATATAGACTCTATTAACAATGTTCTCCTTGCATTGGACTCTGAAGATGCAGTCTCAATTGATACTGCGAAAACAGTTACCTGTGACATAAGTGTGAAGAATGACTTAGCTCACATTCAGCATACATTTTCATGCATCATAAAAACGCTCAAAAGTCTCCAAAATAGGCACCTTTCACTATCTGAAAGTTTTGAAATTATAAATAGTACTGTGGAACAACTGAATCGTGGTAGAGGTAAAGTTGCAGATGCAGTAAGAGCTAAGGTGGACACTGTACTTTCAAAAAACCCTGGATATGAAGAACTACAAAAGGTTGTTGCTGTGATGAGTGGTGAATCAACAGTGAAGATTAACTTGGACTTATCCCCAGCAGACATTGTGAAATTGAATTATGTACCAGTTACTTCTTGTGACGTCGAACGCTCTTTTAGTCAGTATAAATCTATCCTCAGAGACAATAGAAGAAGATTCACTTTTCAGCACTTGAAAGAAATGTTTGTAACCTATTGTTATGGTAACAGACAATAAAAATTGTGTTTTGTTGAAACTACATTGGAAGATAAGGTACGTCCATTATATTTTTTGTTTAGTTTGATTAAAATGTACCAATATTTAACGTACATAGTCATTTTTTTATAATTTTAAGTCCATATTTAATTCCATATTTTGGTAAAAATCCATATTTAATTCCATATTTTGGTAAAAATAACTACATATATATTTACATATTTCATATATTTTTAGTCCATATAAATCCGTTCCCTGGTTATAATATTATAATCATAATTTCACGACTGTTTTTATTAAATATACGACATATAATTAAAATATGAACTCAATAGATCAATTTTGTTACATGGTTTTTTTTTAGATGCCGTACTTCAATTTCAGTGCTTTTTTTTGTGCAGGCATAGTGTGTAATACAATATTGTGATTTCAGGCACTGAAGTTAAGTAAATCAGCTCTGGGCGAAACAACTGTGGGTCATGCAGTGAATCTCATGTCGAATGACGTGAGTCGATTTGATGTGATGCTTCTGTTCCTGGCATACATTTGGATTGGTCCATTGGAAACACTGATTGTAGGCTACTTAGTGTGGCAACAGATTGGAGTTTCTGCGATTATCGGGATAGCAGCAGTTCTTGTTATCATCCCTTTGCAAGGTACTGTTAAATAAAATGTGGTTAAATATTTTATGTTTCTGCTACATGACATTAGTGAAATAAAGAAATGTACTTATTATTCTATATTTTAGGCATACTTGGTAAGATTATCTCCTCGTTACGTCTACGCATAGCCAAGAGAACAGATCATCGCATCAAATTAATGAACGAAATCATTGTTGGCATCCAGGTAATTAAGATGTATGCCTGGGAGAAACCATTTGCACATCTTGTATCTTTGGCTCGCAAGTAAGTCATGTAATTGTGTATTTTGAAGAACTTTTAAAAATTTAATGGAAAGTTCCAAGTATTAGACTAGTGATGTGTTCTCTAATGCTTAGCATGCTCTTGCTGTCTGTTGTGATCATGCTGCTAGAGCTTCGCAATTTTGGAGATTAGCTTCTGTCATTTCCTCTTGGCAGTTCGGGCTGATATAGATTCCTGGTTTGTTTGTTTTTGTATTGTATTGTATTTATTAACATTCCATGGTATTCATACATTGCTTTACAGCTAGAATATGGAACAAGTCAAAAAACTTAATACTATTATAAAGTCTTAATTTATAGTCATAGTCTAGATGAAATATATATAGATGAGATTTACAATATAGTCTACTAGTACAACACCATGTTTTAGTGTCAATTTCAGGAAGTGTTATTGAATGTCACGAATTCACCTACAGAATAGAAGGCGTGAGAAATTAGGTACTTCTTTAATTTGGCCCTAAATAATCTTATGTTTTAAGTTTCATTTTTTATATCGATAGGGAGGCTATTAAATTTTTGCTGCCATATAACGCACTCCTTTTTGATAGCAAGATAGACTTGCCAATGGAGTATGAAAGTCATTTTTTTGACTTGTATTTATGCTATGAACTGTTGAATTAGTTACAAATTTTTCACGATTACATACGAGGAAGATTATTAATGAAAAGATATACTGACAAGCCATGGGCATTATTTGTAGTTTTTTTTAAATAGTCCTACAAGATTCCCTAGATTTGGCACCTACTATTATTCTAATTGCCCTTTTTTGTAATAGGAATATACTGTTACTATCTGTGGAATTTCCCCAGAATATTATTCCAAAACTCATTACCGAGTGGAAGTATGGAAAGTATATTGTTGGCTAGCCATGGTAAACTAATTTTTTTTCTTTTTGGTGATGTTTGACCTTTTAAGCTGAATATGGCACCAAGTTCGATTAGCTTTATTGAAGATTATCGCAAGCACTAGTGTCTATGGAGTGTTCAACCACAGCTTTGAGAATCAAGCGGACCTAACTATTGGATTGGCATTTAATATTTATTAATTTATACAGGGTGGAAGTGAAGTAACCCTGCAGATTGAAAGGGATTATAGGTTACACTTAAATGAATAAAAAACCTATAATACGTTTTGTGATTAAATGCACAGTTAATTAGAAAATTAAGTTGCAAGTTTCAGCAGTCTGGCAACATCGCTGCGAACACACCCCTTCTCTCTTCTCATAATACTCATGTATGAGGCCAACGAACTCAGGACTGTCTGTCTAGGTGAATTACCTCCACCTGCCTCTCTGGCTACAACATTGCTAATCTTGTTGCGCTGTTCAGTAGCTTATAAATTAAATGTAAACGAAAATCATCCGTGCTATTGAAATACGTCAGAGGGATAAATGATTCTTTATTAGATTTTCTATCGATATGAACAAAAATGATGGTCCTACTTGCAAAAGTTACTGAATAAGAGGGTGTTAAACATTTGGGAAAAAACTTTTTTTTTCTGAGATAACTATGAACTTTCCACCAATATGGTATTACACTTTCTGTTACATGCAACATGATCTATTTGCTCTGAAAATCTGCAGGGTTATTTCACTTCCACCTTATAAACATAATCTCTAGTGTGTGGGTGTATAGGTACACGCACAGCGCACCATGTAGACCAGGGCTGGGCAGCAAGAGCGGATTCTACTCGCTCACGGGGAGCCATATGATTTCTCTTCATCCCCTTTCTTCCCCTCCGAACACCGTGCAGTGTTGATTCAGTGACTGATGAATATTAAGCGTCCCCGTTTAGAGTCTAGATGTGCTCCCGATGCCCAGCCCTGATGTAGACCCAAAGTCTGCATACGTCTTAATTGAATGTGCGTTTTGAACTTGCATCTTTCAATATCGCATGCATATATACATGAAAAATTGAACTATGTAGGCGCAGCTTACAATGATGACTTTCATGCCACTTTGGGATTCACATTAAATTAAATTATGGTTTATTTAATGATGCTCGCATTTGCCGAGGTTCTATCAGTGTCGCCAGTGTGCAAGAATTTTGTCCTGCAGGAGTTCTTTTACATGCCAGTAAATCTACTGACATAAGCTTGTCGCATTCAGGCACACTTAAATGCCATCAACTTGGGCCAGGATCGAACCCACAACCTCAGGCACAGAAGGCCAGCACTCTACCGACTGCAACATCCAAGCTGAGTCTTTGAGATTGATCCATTTGATAACTTCTTATTGCTGGCACAGTGTAGTGTGAAACCAATTAAAAATTATGTCTGCTGTAAACCATGTATTTCTAGAATTATAGCAGTGAACAGGCAATATTAACATTACTATTTTTAACCACTCTTGACTGTTTACTCTGTTTGCAACAATAACAGTCAACCTTTAACAACACATGACTTCCATCTGCAGAAACACATTCTTTGCTGATTTTCCTTGTGTGTCTTTAAGGACTTTGAAGCTTGGATATTCTCAGGTAAGGTGCTGCAAAACAAACTCATATTGTCGGCATTATACATTTGATTAAATCTGATCCTCCTCATCCTTTTATGAGAACATGAAGTTTCCCCCAAATGATGCATCAGCACTTGTCTTGTCAATACACATTTCTGGTTGCTATGTTGTGTCCGCAGAATGTGAAGAGCCAGCCAGAACGGCCAGTAAATCCATGCATATCAAGTTGTTTTGCTAGATGTTCGATTTGAATTTCTACACCTGTCAGTCCTATCCCACTTGCATGAAATTGTACCTTGCAGCATCCAATTTTGTGTTCGCAGATATTCCAAATTCCTCACTATGCTAGCAACAGTGGCACCATTTTCAAGATTTGCAGTCAATTCATTTTCTCATGCAAAGAGAAAGCTTTATGAATCTGTTTTTCCAATGATGTTATTGTAAAGTTCACATAACTGCCTGCGTGTTCCTTCAGAAGACGAGAGCTGCTGCGATTATCCCCTCGTATTACGGGCCGGATGTCCACTCACACCCCGCCCCTAGTAACTCCCCCCGGTGCCGACAGGTCTCCTCACCACATGGCCCGGCCCGGAGAGAGATGGTCTCGCTGGAAAACACATTCCTTCAGAATACGGGACTCGCTATTTTTTTCTCCCCTCGTATTAGGAGCCAGATTTCCACCCACACCCCTGCCTCTAGCAACTTGCTCACGGCGCTGAGGGGTCCCCCCGACCACGTGACCAAGCCAAGAGAGAGAAGAGTCCCACTAAAGGCCACACAATGTTGTGGCGGGAATTTGTGACGTCAGTAGCGTCATAACGCTCCAAGCCACGCCAAGGAGGGGAGAAATGGCGCGCATCCCGAGGGTGTATATAAGGCGGGCCCAAAATGGCATAGGGACATTCGTCGCCGGCTAGGGGGGGCAGCCACTATGCTCCCTCTGCCACCGACAACATTTCTCTGATCCAGCATGCTGTACATCGTCGGACCGGGTTTTCTCGGCCGACACTTACCCCCGGAACAGAAACGCATCGCCGGCTCTGTCTCCGCTGCCCCGCTCCAATCTCCCTAACCAAGCTATCCTAGTATCGCTCTTCTCGATTACCTCCCCCCCCCCCCCGTTTATCACCTTGTCTGGAGTTCACGTGCTCTAACCCTTTTAGAAAACATTGTCTTTTCTATCTTCCACTTCCCTCTCTGTGGACGCCCATCGCCGGCCATTTGTCAGCAGAGCTCGTTAGCAGAGAGGTCTTTACTTCACCGTGCTCGAACCCTTTCAGAAAACATTGTTTTCTATCCTTGAATTCCCTCTCTGTGGACGCCCATTGCCGGCCATTTGTCAGCGGAGCTCGTTAGCAGAGAGTAACCCCACCACCTCTCGTCAGTCGTCGAATCGCGGACCCTTTGGGGGCAGAGCTTCGATAGGCGAGAACCTCCGCCACCCCTGCTTCCCGTCTCTCAGTTGTCCTACCCACGGTATTCGCACCCCTTTTTTCGAGCAAACTCTCTCTTCAGTTTTCCCCAGGCACTCCCGTTTCTCCTCTGTGCCCTTTTCTACGTTGCTAGCCCGTTCCCTTCACACCAGCCCCTCGCTACTCTCTCTCCCTCGTCTTGTCTTCGTTTCTCCCCAGGCACTCCCGTTACCCCTCTCCAATATTCTCAATCATTATGACAACAGCACGCCTTCAAGTTAGCTTCAGCCAGAGTCACAGGGACAAAAAACGGCAATATTCTAGAGGTTCTCAAAGACACTCCCGTTTCCCCTGCCCACGAATAGGAGAAGGACACTGCTTATTTCAAATAAACTACTATATCTGTATCAACGTATTTTCTTCCTACATCATCGTATAAACCTCCCCCACAAAGTTCGTCACCACCTGTCCTTCACTCCCATTTCCCCTCTCCTCACCTGGCACAACAGTCATCAGCGGAAGAACGTCAACACAGGCCGAAGCACAACTCCTATATCATAACATCACCCTCCCCACACACCTCAGTTCCCCTTGTCACATCACTCCCGTTTCCCCTCTCAACACCTGGGACAGCAGTCCTCAGCAGAGGGACCACAGTCAGCAGGAGGCCGGCGCACGACAATGTCGCTGGTTTACTGAACGACATTGTTTAATTTTAATAGTGAAGGATATGCTGCTGCAGCTAAATGACAGCTGTGAGCTGTATAGGATGAAGATAAATGCAAATAAAACGAAGACCATGGTCGTAGGAAGAAAAATACAGACGATAAACTTGCGAATTCTAAATGAAGCAGTAGAGCAAGTGTACAGTTTCAAATACTTGGGGTGTACTATAAGCAGTAGCATGAGCTGCTGCCAGGAAGTCAAAAGGAGGATAGCAATGGCCAAGGAAGCTTTTAATAGAAAAGGGAGCATCTTCTGCGGACATCTGGAAAAAGAACTAAGGAAGAGACTAGTGAAGTGCTTTGTATGGAGTGTGATATTGTATGGGGCAGAAAGAGAGACATTACAACGAAGTGAAGAGAAGCAAAGAAAAGCATTTGAAATGTGGATATAGAGAAGAATGGAGCGTGTTAAGAGTAACAGAAGAACAGAATAAGAAATGAAGCTGTGTGGGAAAGAGTGGGTGCAGAAACTGAAACTGATCAGGAAGAGGAAAAGGAATTGGCTGAGAAGAAACTGCCTACTAAGGATGCACTGGAAGGAAGGGTGAACTGGAGTAGAGTTCAGGTCAGAAAAAGATATCAGGTGATAGACGACATTAAGATGTATGGATCATATGAGGAGACAAATAGGAAAGAATGGAGAATGCTGGGTTTGCAGTGAAAGACCTGGCTTTAGGCAGAATACTGAATGAATGAAATGGTTTACTTAGTATTGTTTTGCCAACTTAACTTTGAACCGAAATAAGTCTAGTGTTCAGCTGAAAATCGTTGCAGAATTGAATAGCTCAATAAGAGTAAAGGATGGAGGGAGTGGAAGTTATTTACTGCAATACAGTATGCAGAAACTTAACCTCACCATGCTTGAGTACAGTAATTTGTTTTAGAGTTTTTGTATAAAATTTTATTTCTTCATGATGTCTGTCCTGATTTCTTCATGATATCTGTCCAGATTAAATGATATCTGATTTAATGAGGTTTTACTGTACTGAAAGAAATTTATTACTTTTGACATATTCATAAATTGGATAGTTTCTTAGTACCGAGTACTCATTACGTAAGTCGTTTTTGTGTTTACACAGTGGCTCCTTTCTGAAAAGAATCTTAATAGTTTGTTACTAGATGTGATTCTAGTCAGTTTGTAATTTATTTTTGGCCCAGGGAAAATATACAACTTTTATGATTATACAACAATGGCTGACTTAACAGCTTATGCAACGAGTACCGGGTACTAGGAAACTTTCATAAATTGTTTCTTTTAGGTAAAATATAGGTAAATAAATTACCATATTTATGCATAATAGATGCATTTTTTTTTCTAATATTTGCAACAAAAACCCAGAGTGCATTATTAATATGGTGAAAAGTTAAGTTTAGAATTTTCACCACTTCTGCACATTGCACTTCAACAATGTGAATTCTCGATCAGCAGCTCTGTTTCGGAATTTTATCACTTTCAACTTAAAAGTGTCTGTATAACATAACATTTAGGCTTACCTTTATCCATTGTGAAAACGCTGATAGTTAGCATATAACTCACCATACTGTAGCACTGCTAACATTCATGGTACTGTGATATTAGTTGTTGAGTCCATTTTGTGCATGTTAAAAAAAATAAACAATCATGATCAGAGTTTTCACTTTCTTTAAAACTTGACATCAAACATAAGCAATACATCCAACTTCAACGATTTTAAATTAAGACATTTGTTAAAAATTAAATTCCCCTTTATGCGGGGATTTTTCCTCCTAAATTTTACAGGGAAAAATTGGAGTGTGTTCATTATTTGTTGATGTTTGTTATGCACGTAAATACGGTATTTTTAAACACAGAAAATAACAGTAAAGTAACACATTGTTTTCAGGCGAGAAATCCAAGCAGTAAGAACATCAGCTTATACACAAGGTTTTCTGATGTGCTTTTCAAGATTGATGGGTAAAAATATAGCTATTTTTATAAGCATTGTTGCATATGTGCTACTTGGGAACGATATCACTGCTGAGAAGGTGAGCATTCAATTCACATCATATTTTTAAATGTCAAGCATTTAATTAATTGTAATAGTGTGTTCACAAAGTTTCTATGGAGTTTCAAAATATTGCAGTTTGAACAGGTTTAGCTTCCTGTGGATGAAAGTTACACACTTACCTCATTGTACCTTAACATAGGCTCTTGTCGTGTCCTAAAGGCAATTTTGGCAAGAGTAGTTATAAATCTGTCTATCGTAACAAGTCTTTAGATCATTACTTCCTCCAGAAACATCTCATCCAGCTACACCTGTGCTAATCCTCATGTCCCATACAGAACACACAAGACTGTGGTGAAGCCATTTTCTATAGTAGAATTATTTCATTCTTTTGTTTGCTTCTGAGGATATTTTGTATTAAGGATTCTATTAGTGTATGTTTGAAAGTTTATCACAGCCAGAAGCCACTGGCATAGCTCAGTTGGTTGAGGCACTTTCCTGCCGATCCAGTGTGGATTTGACTCCCATTTGAGCTGATTACCTTGTTGGGTTTTTCCGATGTTTTCCCCAATTGTAAGGCAAATGTCAGGTAATCTGTGATGAATCCTTGGTCACATCTCGCCAAATATCATCTTGCTATCACTATTTATGAAATAAGATTACTATGCAGTCTCAAATTGCAATATTTTGCTATATTTTGAGACTGAATAGTAAATATTACAAATAAATCCAGTACTTGAAATTTCCTATTTAATATCAAAGCAATGTTAAAATTCGTTTTGTTTCGCAGCACTATTCATTTTATTTTATTTATAGTAGTACGCATGATTTTGGAGTAAAATTGTCAAGGTTATTTTTTGTTTTTGATGTGATTAATTTCAAAGTCGGAAAAAAATTGTCACACGCAAAGTAACTTAAATAATTACCAACCCATATCATTATTCCTACTATTGTGAAAATATTTGAAAAATTATAAAAAAAAAGAAAAAGAATATGATGTGAGACGAGTTACAGTTTTTCTTTTCCCAAACTGCTCAAATATTTGCACTTGTTTTTGATACTTATCAAACACGTTTTCTTATGGCACTTGTGGAAGATAATTTGCATAGAAGTTACACAGTAGGACAAGGACTGAATGGTGTACAGGTGTGCTGTAAATTGTGCTGAAGTTCTTGCTGTCATTTCTTTGAAAGCAGGTAGTGACTATTTCATAAGTTGGGAAAACATGTACTACGGAGTAGTAGCTGTTGGCATGAATACTGTGTGAGGGTAAAGGCTTGTAATAACACGCTCTAGAAAAAAACGTACTAATGTAAGATATTGTACAGTATTACATGCTTTCCTGCAGCAAGAAAGAGCAAAAGAAAGACAGTCGGATAATCTGCTGATCAGTTAATAGGGTGATGGATAATCAGGGCTCTACCGTATACATATACACTGTGTTCTACCTGAACTGTGAGTGGCTGTTCATATGTAACCAGTTTTTTTATGTTTGCTTTATATTATATTCCTTGTGCAATCTAAACCTAGAAATAACTTATGAAACTACTTTTGAAAGGATTAAATGGAAGGAATTGAAACTATGCGATTATTGAATTGTTCCATTTTCTAAAATGTTCGCTGAAAACTGAGTTTTAGTATACTGATATTAAAATATTTGTATAAGCCGAAACTGCAGCAGCATAAGCATTGTTGGTGACCTGACCTACACACATTGACCTCGGTCTTCTGATACAAAGCAAGGGATGAAGTAGAAGGAAATAGAATACAAGGAACAATATGTAAGAAGGTTCCAAAAAGAAAACCACTATCGTAAATGATTTATATTTAATTAAAATTGATTAATAACTGTGCCATTCTAGAATGTTTGAGAATCTTTGTGAACACATTGCATACATGTCATACAAAACCACTTTATGAAATCATTGTAATGACGTTTACTGCAAATCAGAAGTCTCCTTACACAGCTGTGTATGATTTGTGATATTCCTTGTTGCAGATGTTTGTGGTAACTGCGTACTTCAATACCTTATCGGTATCCATGGCAATATTTTTGTCACTTGGAATACGATTTTTTGCAGAAGGATTAGCATCTATCGAAAGAATAAGGGTAGGTTAGCTTTACAAGTTTGCACTGTAGAGCATACTGACTTTTGTGTGTTAAGAAAAGACATTTTTACTATAAAATTATTTATAAGAGATCGCAAAGCCATAGTTTCAGTGTTTTATACTGCTGAGCCAGATTTAAATCTTGGCAAGTCCAAGCACAATTTACACACAAAGTTAGCAGATTTTTTTGGAATACTTCCATTCCCTATACCATTCGACTAATTCTCCAATCATCAATTCCTTTCGAAGAAGTGCTGGCCTTGACATCCAGTACTGTAACTTATTCCCCAGCACATAATAGCAACATCATAATCTGACCATCCAGTTGAGTTGAATACTTGATATATATATATATATATTGATTTTTTTTTTTAGTTTGCTTTTATTTTGAACTGAGTAATAATTTTTTGAGATAATGAATTTTGTAAGTGCACATAAATAATTTGTATCATTACTTGATTTTAATGCAGGGTTGTTGAACAACATAGAACAATGGGGTTGGATATTAAAAATACAAAAGGCGAACAGGCTATTTATTTCATTCAATTTTGGGTTATTTGTAAGAAGTCGTCGCTGAACGATTCACATCGTTTATAGTTTACTTCTAGGGTATTGTTACACAACAAGATGGATGCACTGAACGATTCACATCATTTATAGTTCACTTCTGTGAACGATTCCATTGTCTATTGTTACACAACACACTAAACCTGGAGTAATTTAAGCTTATTAATCAAATAATTCTACTTACTGTTTTTTATATGCTCACCTGTATATAATTTCTATTTTATACATATTTCATTGTTATTTTCCATCCGAAGATCATTAAGAACGATGAATATTACTTAATATCTCCTATCTTTCTTCAAATAGTGTTTATATGCCATGTTAATTTTCATTTGTTTTCATAAGTTAACAATGATGCACATTGGGAGCAAAATATAAGAAATTATTTTCCTACACAATCCACACTATATTCACGTTGTTTTGGAATTATTAATCGAAGATGGTTTGCTTATAGTTTATTACATGCACATTTGTATGTAATTTCTATTCCATACGGTTTTTTTTCTATCCCCCGATCATTAAGAATGGTGAATATTGTTCATGCTTGTTTCTTGTATTTCTTAAAATAATGTTATGTGGCATGTTAGTTTTTATTTGTCGTTATTTACGTAAAAATGATGCGCCAAAAAATAAAAAATAATAATAATTTCGTACTCACTCCACATCCTATGTATTCACATTTGTTTTTCAGTGATTTATTAAAGAATGTACCGGTATTTAAAAGACTAATAAATTAGAAACATGTTACATAAATCATCCTTGTGCCAAAAGAGAATGCTCCCTGGACCAAACTGTCGTATTTTGCAGTGGTCGTCAGTACTCGCTGAAATGGGTAATAATAATATAATAAAATAATGTTGTACGTAGCATTTAGAAACATGTTACATAAATCATCCTTGTGCCATAAGAGAATACTCCCTGGACCAAATTATCGTATTTTGCAGTGGTCGTCAGTACTCGCTGAAATGGGTAATAATATAATATAATTGTTTTGCACGTAGCAAGCGGGGTATTGGGGCTGCAAGCCCTGATGATGATCCTACGTGTAGCACATGATGTAAAAAGCGGGGTATCGGGGCTACAAGCCTCGATGATGATCCAACGTGTAGCACATGATGTAAAAAGCAGGGTATCGGGGCTCCAAGCCCCGATGATGATCCGACGTGTAGCACATGATGTAAAAAGCGGGGTATCGGGGCTGCAAGCCCCGATGATGATCCGATGTGTAACACATGACGTAGGAAGCGGGATATCGGGGCTGCAAGCCCCGATGATGATCCGACATGTAGCACATGATGAAAAAAGCGGGGTATCGGGGCTGCAAGCCCCAATGATGATCTGACTTGTAGCACATGATGAAAAAAAGCGGGGTGTCGGGCACTTAAAAGTGCCTCTTCGAAAGCATGGTGATGCGCATTTGACAAATGCAGTATACGTACTTTCTAATAATCTCTTTTTTATTTTTCGTTATTTACGTAAAAATGATGCGCCAAAAAATAATAATAATTTCGTACTCACTCCACTTCCTATATTTACATTTGTTTTTCAGTGATTTATTAAAGAATGTACCGGTATTTAAAAGACTAATAATTTAGAAACATGTTACATAAATCATCCTTGTGCCAAAAGACAATGCTTCCTGGACCAAATTATCGTATTTTGCAGTGGTCGTCAGTGCTCGCTGAAATGGGTAATAATATAATATAATTATGTTGTACGTAGCAAGATCGATTATTCAATTGATAGGATATTTTATGAGGTTGTCATGACTGAGATATCTATTGTCAATTGCTTTTATTTGTCAGAAGGCCTTGACTGACGGGTATATAAGGACCGGCGCTCTTAGCGGTGGAGGTCGGGGTTTGGGATGGCTCACAAGTAACAAAGGAGAGAGACACCTAGTATTTTAAAGATTTATATCGTTCACTAGATGAGTTGATTCAACTAACCTGGAAATAATGTGAATCGTTCAGCGACGACTTCTTGTAAATAACCCAATTTTGTTATAAATTAAGTTTAAAATTACCAAGACGTCAGTTCGTAGATTTTTTACCTGCAAGTCTCTTGAAGATGCTAGCTGGTAACAGTAGAAAAGCAAGTTTCGTTTCAGTTGAGATAAAGGTTCGGAGTTGTCTGCAGTAAAAATTTGTATTAATTGTGTTAACTTTATTTTTACAGACATTTTTGATACTCGACGAAATGAAAATGATACCAAGTTTGGAGCAAGGCTGTAAGGATACCCATGTGAATACAGGAAAAAGCAGCAAACCTATCACCGATATGAAAACAAGTGCACCTCTTAGTAGTATTCAAGGAAAAGGTGATCATATTGATCATTTAAAAAATGAAAATACAATGGAAGGTTTCGGTAGTATCAAGATTACCAATGTGACAGCGAAATGGAGCGAAGATGTGTCTGAGAACACCCTGCATAATATCAGTGTAAATGTGAGAGCAGGGACTCTCGTGGCAGTCATCGGGCCTGTTGGATCTGGGAAGGTAAGTTGCTAGTGCAATCATTACAAGATACGATGGAAATCTATCTCACTTGATATGTAAGTATATGTGTTTAGTATGCCCAAGAAAGGTATGTACTCTGCTGTGCTGAACTGAATTGGATTGCACTGTGTGCATGCATGTAAGATTGTTCAAATGAAATCTGGCCATCTCTAATTGAGGACCGTTTTTGCAAAACTTGCTAACTGAAAAAACTAAATTTTACAGGAGAGACAAAAAACTGAATGAAGACAAATAGGTTATAGGTGCAACCATCACATTTTGACACACTATAATGAAGAGAAATAATTCAATTTCACTAAGATAACTTTAACATCATGTAGAGGCCTGCTTTATGTTAACGAATCCACCAAAATCTCAATTTTGCAAATTTTGCAGTTAGCAAGTTTTGCAAAAACGGTCCTCAATTGAAAGAAATTAAACTAACTGCTTAAGACTCTTCACAGTTGTTAACACACTTTTCCCCCTGTGATACTGGGTGATGGATACCAGCTTCTGGAGGTTTTGTTGTTTTCTAATGCCAGGCGTTTGACAATAAAGTCATTTGACCTCTTGCACTCAATATTTTTCAAAGATATTATCATGCCCAGCCACTGAAGCACAGATTTTGAGGTGTTCCGAATCCATTTCTTGGTTTGAGTTGCACAATGGGCAGTTAGGGGACCGATACATTCCAATTCTATGCAGGTGTTTGGCCAAACAGTCATGGCCTGTTGCCAATCTAAATGCAGCTACAGACGATTTTCGGGAATTAACTGTGGATTATGATGCAGAGAGTTCCATTTTTTCCCTTGAGATTGTGTTATCAGATTTTGTTTGTTGAAGTCTGAGTATGTAGATTTAATAAATCTTTTCACAGAGTAATACGTAGATTTAGTAACAGGTCTGTAAGTAGCAGTGCTGCCCTTCTTTGCTAAAGCATCCGCATTCTCGTTTCCCAGGATTCCACAGTGCAATGGTATCCATTGGAATACAATTCTTTTGTTGAGTGATATTAATTGAGAGAGCATTTTAGTTATTTCTGCTGTTTGAGATGAAGGTGTGTGTTTAGAGACTATTGATAGAATAGCTGCTTTGGAGTCTGACAATATAACTGCATTCTTAAATTTATTGATGTGGCATAGAATATTCCTGAGACTTTCACTTATTGCAATGATTTCTCCATCAAAACTTGTTGTTCCATACCCAAGAGATCTATAAAGTGAGAAGAGACAGCACATAACACCTGCACCAGCACCAGCATCTTGTTCTCTGGAGATCAAGGATCCATCGGTGTATAAATGAAACTAGTTTTGTGGAGAGTACCTAATATTAATTGTCTCTAAAGACAATTGTTTCAGTATTTCAGTGTTTACTTCTGATTTTAGTATTTCTTCTGTTAAATTTAGATTATATTCTATATTTAATAGAGTTAAAGGGTTCGGTTTAATTTGTAAGTTTTCTTTTAAATTCGGGATATTGATTTTCTGTTTTAATTCTTGAACAATGGATATGAAACTTTTTTGAGTTTTCAATCTACAGAGAGGACTGTATGAATCTGGAGGTGAACCAATATATAACAGCATTTTGCATTGCTTCTTCTGATGGAATTGTGGTCCCCTTCAGACTTTTAATTAAAATCTCCAAACATATGGAAATTGCAAGGAGATAAATCTGGGCTGTAAGGGGAGTGAGGTAGTGTTTCCCAGTGAAACGTTTGCAGCTCGTCTCATGTTGATTGGCAGTGTGAGCTCGAGTATTGTCTGGAGTAAAGTCACACTTCTCGTCAAAAGATCTGATTCTTGACGTTTTGTTTAAGATGCCTGAGAGTACCTCTATAGTGCTGGTATTGATCATCCCAGAAATTCCATTAGCAATGGACTTCAATAAACGATAACATATCTTTGCAACTTGACGTTTTTAGGGCGAGAAGATCTGCTCACAGTGCAATGCAAAAACTGGTCACCTTCCTCCTGATATTTGAGATTCTGTTGGAAAATTTTTTATACATTTGGCTTTCTGCTCAGCAGTTACAGAGTGTGGCACTCACTGTGCACTAAGTTTGTGACACATCATGTGTTGAGAATTTTTGAATACCTCCCTAGCAGTAATAAACTAAATTCGATTATTGTGATTCTCCTATTCTCTCGGACAAGACCATCAAATTTGAATTCAATTTGGCATGATAGCCTTGAGTGCTTGCCATAGTCGTTTGTCCTATAGAGATTTCAGTCAGTACGAAGCTTCTCTCACCAATCCTTTACAGCTGATTGCCCTAGAGATATACTGCAATTAATCTGCGATAGATTTACTAGTATCATCCAGAAACAAAAGTGAAAGAGCCTGCAGTCACCAAGATCAAAGAAGGCACGGGAAGTCTGGAGTACAAGAAGAAGCTTGTTCATCTTGTTCTTTGGCATCAGAGGCATTGTTCACCGAGAATTTGTTCCTCCTGGCTCTACTATGAATTCTGACTTCTATTGTGTTGTCTTAAGGTGTTAGAAAAGATGTGTGACGAAAAAGACCAGGATTCTGGCGCAATCAGAATTGGCTGTTGCATCACAACAGTGCACTCGCCCATACCTCCCTCAAAACGAAACGATTTTTGATGGAAAACAACATGGTGGTTATCCCACATCCTCCCTAATAACCGAACCTAGTTCTCTGTGACTTTGTCTTGCCTCCCAAAATGAAGTTCAAGTTAAAGGGGCACTGCTTCGACACCCTAAAAGACATTCAAATGGAATTGCAGGCAGTATTGTACAGCCTTCAAGAAAAGGACTTCCATGGAGCTTTTGGGGCATGAAAGTTGCACTAGGATCACTGTAAGTGTAGGCGGTAGTAGCCAATTTAAAAAAGGTAAGTCTGTAATTTTTCTTAGCCTTAGTTTTGGAACTTTCCGATACCACCTCGTAAACTATTATTTGTTCAGGAATTCTGTGATATATCCTGTTCATGACTCATTTGTTCCATTCTAGATTAACTTATCTTTTCAGCAAGTTTGTAAATGTTTAATATTAATCTCATTTTTTAATGTTTACTTCTGTTAATTTTATCCTGCTAAACTTGAGAATGATTTTATCTTGGTAACATGGAATCTTCATTTATCATTTTTGCCTAGGATAAATGAAATTCTAAAAACTTTGCAGGAACCAACATCTTTACCTCCTTTCAGCACCAGGGCCTTCTTTCCAGGAGCCAACACATTTTTATTAAACTCAGGATTAAAAAATTCATGAATTCATCTAAGATATAACAGACACCAGGTGAACATCTTTGGAATATCATTGTGACTGTACCTTGGATTTCCTATTTCTGGTCGTCCAAATAGGGAGATGTGCATAAGATTACAATCTCCTTTAGGAAGCTATTACACCATGTGTCAATTTTAAGTTGATACTAATGATACCTCCTGGAAAATGAATAGAAAAAAAAAAGTTTATTATTTAGCCCTTCCATTGATAGATTATAAAATTTCAGTCCTGTCAGTAACATCAGAGTTCTAAAGAAAGAAAAGGGGTGTTCAATTATAAAAGTAATAGGATATATTAGCAGCTTTGTAAAAGATAATAAGCTCTCAGTGGAGTAACTTTGTGTACTACTTGGAAAGAAAGAGAACATCCTTTCAACAAGAAAGTACACAAGTCTACTTACAGTAGCAAAATAATTTTTTAGAGATAATGATACAAGAGAATAAATTAAAAAAGAAAAAACAACAAATAATAAATCTTTGAAAAATATTAAGGAAACGGAAATAGCATTCAGAAAGACGAAATAGGAAATAGCAATCGTGTTTAGTAGCCCATCTCCACAAATATAACATTCAAGGTTCACAACACTCCAGTAACACTTATACCAGAATAATAGAGGCTCATCTGTTTGAATGTCAAACCATAATGAAGAACAATGAACAACCTTCTAAAAACTCAATTGGAATACAAGGCAAATAAGATAACTTCGAACTTAGCATAATCAGAATGGACGAAAATTATTAAATTATATATTGTAGACTCGCATATTTTACTTTCAGACATCTTTGCTCCACGCCATCTTGAAAGAACTGCCCCTTACTTGTGGCTCCATATCTGCGGGAGGATCAGTGTCATATGCATCACAGGAGCCGTGGCTCTTCACTGGCCCTATTAGACAGAACATCCTGTTTGGACAGCCATTGGACAAAGGACGGTACAGACAAGTTATAAGGGCATGTGCTCTTGAACGAGACTTTCAGTTGCTGCCTAATGGTGATAAAACCATAGTGGGGGAGAGAGGTGTTACTCTTAGTGGCGGACAGAAGGCAAGAATTAATTTGGCTAGGTATGTGATATAGCATTCTACATTTCAGATACTTGTCAAATGACAGATTAGAGTGTAATAATAATCTACTCGCAGGGATAACTGATTTAATTTATGATTGATGTGATTAGTCACGTCTTACATCTTGAAACTTTTAGTTTTCATTTTGACTGCTGGATTAAAGGGTTCCATAATCTTTTAATTAATTATGTAAAGGTGAATGATTCATTGGCACACTGGGACTGCACCTCACATTAAATCATCACCATTATCATCATTATTATTATGTTCTTCATGTGTTAGACCCTAGTGGATCCATAACAATCTCATGCCAACATTTTCTGGTCTTCCCAAATTTCTCCTTCCTCTTGGTACATAGGCAAGAATTTGTCTAGGCCATATAGTGGGATCCATCCTTTCGACATATTGTTTCTTCCACTGAAGTTTGTATTGTTGAACAAAATGAACTATAGGTTTGCTTATTTTGTTTATGTTTCTAGGTTTGCTTATTTTGTTTATGTTTCTTATTATGTCTTGTCTTATGTATTCGTGATGTTGACAATAACAAATATTACACTCAAACCGAAAGCCTACCCATGGGATCACCCATTTCCAGCATACTAGCAGAAATATTCATACACCACATAGAACAGACATACATACTAAACAAAGACAACAACAAACACGCAGACAACATCATATATTGACACAGATACATAGATGACATACTAATACTATACAAAGGAAACAAAAGACAGACCCAAACCTGCATCAACACATAAACAAAATAACCCAAAGCTACACTACACATTAGAAATTGAAAACAACAAATCCATAAATTTTCTAGACATCACAATAACAAAAGTAGACAACAAACACACATTCAAAGTATACAGAAAACCAACAACAACACACATACACAACACATCCAACCACCCAACACAACACAAACAAGCTGCATTCCGAACAATGGTACACAAACTACTCAACACACCAATGAACCAACAGGATTACAATGAAGAGCTAAACACAATCAAATACATAGCACAAGAAAACGGATACAACCCCAACATAATAGACAACATAATACGAAAGACAAAACATAATCACAAAAAACATAAGAATACAATACAAACACAAGAACACAAAAAATACATCACACTAACATACGAAAACAAAAACACACACAAGATTGCAACCTCATGCAAGAAATTAAATTACAACATCGCATACAGAAGAAATAATATTCTACAAAAACATCTCAACACACAAACAAACAAATACAATCACACAGGATTATACAAACTCAAATGTAACACCTGCAACAACTTCTACATAAGACAGACAGGCAGATCGTTTCAAACACGTTACAAAGAACACATCACAGCCATAACAAAATTACAAAACACCTCCACATGTGCAGAACACATCACAAATGCTAACCATACCTACAGAGACAATCAACACAGACATGGAAATTCTACACATCCAACCAAAAAGCCAGAAACTAAACACACTAGAACAATATGAAATATACAGACACACAAAAACACACCCAAATGAAATTCTCAACACACAACTCAATTTTAGAACACACACACTCTTTGACTCTACATTACACTACACAGGAAACAAAACAAGAGGCGCCAAGACCAGCAACAACCAGTTCTGAAGAAGACCAATAACAGGTCGAAACATGTTAAGCAGGTATGATAGAATTTAACACGAGAAAGTCATAGAATACATATTCCGAAGTGATATAGTGTTAAAAGTTGTGTAATCAAGATGTATAAGTTGTAATATTCCACCTCCCCAGCAATCCGTAATCACAGTGGTTTATGCTTTGCAATCAAGACCACTAGCATTCATTTAAAAAAATCTCTAGATAAATTTTTCAGGTGTTGCCGTCAATCATACAGAGGACCCATTACCTCTCAATCTACTACTTCACAATGGTTCCTGGTCCTCCAATCTTTTGCTGTTGCACATCCAAGGAGACAGTTCGAAGGTTATAAAACTAGTCTGCAATTGTAGAATTGGGAATAGGCTTATTTGTGATGGAATACTTATTTGCTGTTTTTTTATGTTCTATCCATATTTAAACAATAAATGAGCATTGTATCTGCTTCTTTGGCACTTTTGTATTGTAAAGACGAAATATTTTGGTTCATTGATTGTCATGGTACCTCTGACATAAAATTCTGCTTAATGTGATTATTCTACATGTTACAAGAGACAAACATTGTATTTGTATTGAGACAAGACTCCCATCCCATATTCATTAGTAATATCTGCGTCAAATTCTGAACTTCAGCCATTGCACTACACAAAACACCCTCTTGATCTGTTGACTGCAACAAGCAGCAAAGGGGTTGGAAGAGAGACAGAGATAGCCGACTTCACTGTCAAGTGCCAAAGCTTTGGACCAACAACAACAATAACGTTGAATATCTTTACTGTTCTATCCAGATACTCAGTTGAGTATTCGTGTAGAAACTATGATTATCCGTATTCTCATTTCTCTGTGATCAAAATGTATTATCTTCGGTATGTTAATTTGCTTTTCGTCCGTAAGATGCATGCATTTATACAGCGACATATACGAGTCTCATTGATCTTTCGTTTTTATATTTCTCTTTCGTCTCTTCACTGCAAATAGTCATTGTGAATAATTTATTCATATCTCTGACAATTATAATCGACAGGGCTGTGTACAAAGAAGCAGATATATACTTGCTGGATGACCCTTTGTCTGCAGTGGATACTCACGTTGGTCGTCACTTGTTTGATGACTGTATCTGTGACTTCTTGAAGAACAAGACTCGAGTACTGATCACACACCAACTGCAGTATCTCCAGACAGCCGACAACATTATTATTCTTAATAATGTAAGTTTTTCCTTCCATAAAACATAGCTTATTCGTCTTATATTAATAATTTTTTCTCCATTTCTATCTTCTCCTTTTTCTTCTTCCATATTAATGTGCTTTTCATAGTCAACATATTGTTAAAATATATCCGTAGATAAGAATGATATCCAGCCTTCAGTTCTATGATCAATCAGGATTATGTTTTGCAAATGGTTTAAAATATAGAGTTTTTTATAATCATTGACATCTATTCATTGTGTCTGTCTATTCCATCACAAGTGACCCTGTTCTATCCATTTTACAATATCTTATAATACATATCCATGTATATTAAATTTCAGTATCTCAGATGTAATTATATATCAATATCTGCAGTTCTTCATTTAAACGATAAACGAAAAAGTTTTAGTATAAAAGTACACATCATTTCTTCAGGTGAACCTAGACACAGCTATTAAACCTGTTAGTTAATATAGTCAATAATTGAAATTGTTAAAGAAGAGAGCAGATAACGAGTTCAATTTACTATGATTTGTGTTTTCTGACTTATTTATTGCCAAAGTTGTGTGACTTACATGCATGTTGTATGACAGGGAGGAATCGAGGCTACAGGGACCTACACTGAGCTGCATGCTTCAGGGCTTGACTTTGCAAAGCAGTTCACTGTAGAAGAAGAAGAATTTGAAGCTAATTTTACGAGTTCACAAGCATCTTTATATAGACGCGAGCGTCAGAACTCGGAAACTTCTGTATTGGTAAGAAAATTGTTAACATTTATACTGAATATTGTTGTACTCTATCTCTTGCCGAACAACTGCAGCATGTCTTCAGTACTCCTCTCATTCACAACACAAATCATTTGCTTCAGTTTTTGTGGTGTCTGCACTTTTTGACTGTAGACTTACACATAACCTCAGTAAAAAAAGTTCAAGGAAGTTAAGTCAGATCAGTTGGGAGGCCAGAGAATTTTTTTTTTAATTTCTTATTTTACAATGCTTTGTCAATTGCTATGGTTATCTAGCATCTGAATGAGATGAAGGTGCTAATGCCAGCAAAATGAGTTTTGAGTCCAATGCTGAAAGTTATGGTGAGGGTCACATAAGAACAGTTCCTAAACAGCAAATATTGCCGTCTTATCAGTATTACCAACTGTTACGAGATATCACACGATCCTTCCTACTAAATGACTTATTTACTTACTGTACTTAATGTTGGGAGGTTATTCTAAATAATTCAATAATTTGTAACATATTTTTATAGGCAAACTATACGAGAAAGGCATCAACATGTCAAGTATTTTGTCTGGCAATACGAAATTCATTGGTTTGACTAAACAACTGACTCACGAGACCTAACCTAAAAATGTATTTTGTTTGACCGCATGAAATTATTAGTACTAACTCCGAAAACTTACCTGACTATAGTCTTGAATTATAACCACAACGCAACACATAAAATAACTATTATGTATTAATATTAATACTGATATTAATTAATTATTAGTAATTTCAGATTTCACTACCTTCCAGTAACAAGGCTCAGGAATCTAGTACAATTTCAGTTTCATGGAACTCCAATACCGACAAATATTGTCGATATTTGTCTCAGCTGCCACCATACCAGTTACAAAATCACTAGCATTTGTGTAGTATTTGTCAGTATCGAAATTCGAAACGAAGTTGGCAAAAGAAAATTTAACCTGCAGACTAGAAAATCACCACAATCCACTAGCATATGTAGTAATGGGGGGAAAAATGGTTAGGTTTCACTCTTAGGGTATGAAGTAAGCTGACCCAGACTATACCCAGCATTTGCTCTTAATGGGTTGAGGGAAAGCCCCTGAAAAACCTCAACCAGGTAACTTGTCTCAACTAGGATTTGAACCTGGGCCCACTCGTTTCATGGTTAGATATGTTGTTACTCCACAGCAGTGGACCACAGAGAATTGGCCCTCCTTATCAATCCCCGTCTTTGCTTAGATGATTGTATAGGTATTATATTTGTGTATGTAGTTCTGCAATGTTTAAAATGTTAAATCCAGGTATACAGAATAACCAAAAGTCTTATTTTGGATGTCCTTAATTTAACTTGCTGTTATAAGCTTCTTCTTCTTCTTCTTCTTCTTCTTCTTCTTCTTTTTCCACCTTCATCAATTTCAAATCGTTCAGGACATCATCCTCCCATCTATTTTTTGGTCTACCCTGCTTTCTGTTAACTGTTGGTTTCCATTTGTATATTGGTTTGACCAGTCTAATGTGACCAAACCATTCTAATCTTAGCGATTTTATATGATTTATTATGTTCCTATTCTTTATCAGCTCATTCGGTTCACTGTTATATTTAATTCTCCATGTACCATCATTCATTTTAGTTGGACCAAAAATTTTTCTTAGTATTGCTCTTTCAAAAATTAGTAGTCTGTGTTCTATGGAGTTTTTAAGGACCCATGTCTCGCTGGCATAAGTTACTACAGGTCTTATTGTAGTACAGTGTAGCTTAAATTTGGACTGTTTAGATATCAATTTACTTCTAAATAACTGCAGGTTGGCATGGTATGCTTTGTTTCCCATTACAATTCTTTCTCTTATTTCTTCCTCAATGGTGTTGTTATTATTAACAGTTGATCCAAGATATTTGAAACTTGGAACTTGTTGAATCATTATATCATTTATTTTAAAATCTCCTAAAATTTCTCTTTTTGTGCTGCATTTTAAAAATTTTGTTTTCTTCTCATTAATTATCAATCCGAAATTCATTGCCTGTTCTTTTAAATTGTTAAATGTTTCTATCAAAGCCGATTTTGTTCTTGCAGTTATTATTATGTCATCAGCATAAGCTATACATTGCCTTAATTTTGTTGTAATGTTATAAGTATACATAATATTTTAATGGTCATTAAAATTACTCATTATCATTATATTAATAACAGGGTCACATTTTTATCAAAATGTTTGTATAGTTATTTTGCAATTCTTTATTCTTGTGTACAGAGCTCTGAATTTGAACCTGAAACAATGGCAGAGATGCGATCACATGGTGGTGTGAGTTTTCGAGTGTACCAATCATACTGTGCTGCGGCAGGCAATTGTTGCATCACAACGCTGGCATTTGGTGTTTTTTTGTTGTCGCAGATTGCTTTCAGCGCAGAAAGTTATTGGATGGCGTACTGGTAATGTATTATGCAGATTAATAGTTATATAAAATATATAATCTTAATTATTGCTACCACAAAAACATGCATTCATAATAATGAGTGTTACATGAACAAAACATTTTTTAAATACTGAAGTATTTAAAAATGACATGAATGTTATTCTTCCATTTTTATGTCAAACATAACTTTCATTTCTTGGAATTCTTCATTGACATAATGCTTTTCATAGGTCTTCTCCTAGAGTTATGAGACATATTAATTTCATTAATATTTTCTTGACAAACAAGCATGCGTTTATGTGAGGTATATTTTGTGAACATGTGAAGTGCTGCACATATTTTATTCATTTGCTTCATAAAGTAACCTTTACAAAAGGAATCAGCCCTAAAATTGAAGTTTTTTTAGAGCAAAATGTGATGGTTTTGCCAGCATAACAAGAATACATAAATTTATGATTGCTCATAATTGGTATGTAACATATTCTGTAGTATATAAGGCATTTGAAAATAAAATACCTTTAGTAGAGCAAATGAAGTATTATACAAATCTGGCTTTCAGTAATAGCTCCCTGTAAAGCAGGTTTGAATAATTCCAAGGAAAAATTTTTCCGGGATCGATACCCGACCCCGGAACAATTTTTCCTTGAAATTATTCAAATGAAGTATGCTATATAGGCTACTCAAGTCAGTTCCATTCTGTGAACCTTAAGAAAAATTTGACAGCATCAAACTAACATCTAACATGTACTAGTATATGTTTTTTTTTCTTTCTTTCATCGAGTTTTTACAGATGTTAGGCTTAAATTGGAATTGTATGTAGATATTTCATTTTGGATTCGATAAAATTTAATATTTTGATTTGCATTTACCATGTTAGTATAAGACCAAAACAAATATGCTGTTTTCTGTTACTAATAATATATTTGTTAATAAAGTAAATAAAATCAGGTGTCTCAGTCTAACATGGTCTGCTCAAGCAGCAGCTTTCAAATGCATAGCAACAGAAAACTGTCGGCTTTGCTATGCACTGAGTTGACACTGGTAATATGTTATGTATAGGGTTCCCAGACATCCCGTAAAATACGGGATCATCCTGTTTTTCACTAATGGACCCAGTTGTCCCAAGAAAAGTGTTCGGGACAGCTTTCCATCCCATATTTTAGAGTTCTAAACTGAGAAAAAACAGAAAAGCTACAATGTCTATTCTGTATTACAAATTACAAACATCGCACTTCAACATTGCAGATGACTGTAGATGGATTATTATGAAACAATATTATTGTGAGTTATTAATTTCGCAAGGCGAGCGATGGCAACACCAAACGTTTAGATGAAGTCTGGGTGGATTTTTTTAAAAGTACTGAAGGAGATCTCTCAAATTTGAAGAGGGTGATGGAATTCATTATGTGTATCCTTGGAACAAATGTGTTTGTCAAAATGTTATTTTCTTGCATGAATGCTCTATGGGCTGATGAGAAAAATAAGTTGTCTGTAAAAACAGTAAAGTCAATGCTTGTTGTAAAATAATTCTTTAGTGAGGACTGTGTTGCTTTTCATGACATTATCTTCAAAATAAACAGTTGTTAAGTGAAATTCATTCTTCAGAGAAATATTGCAAGGCCAAGGCAGATTTATACCGTAAGAATATTGTTACATGAGTAGAGTATCTTGTAGCTATTTTTGTAATAACTTAGTAAAAGCAATTTGAAGGCAACTTACATAAAAAAGCTTAAACTTAATGCAAGTATGCTCCCTAACAATTTTGTTTACTATTTGTTTACTTACCCTTAGTTAATTAGTAAAGTGTTTGTGTAGTAAATGTTACTACACACACAGTTTGAAAGATTGGCATATTTGATGGGTGCACATACTAAACTTACTCAATGATAACTGATAAGTGTCCCGTATTTTTTTCCAATATGTCTGGGAACCCTAGTTATGTACTCACTTTTTAACCAAGGACATTCTCAAATGACCCACCATCCTTTTCTATACAGTTTTACTCTTGCTTAACATATTCCCTCTCTAACTCACTTAAGTTCCTGTCTAATAATAGAGGCAGTTCCTGATGAATCTTCTAAGTTAACCCCAATGATAAATATCACAGGCACAGGGGATCGAGAGGGCCACATATTAATACTGATGACTCTGTCCTGTAACACTTTATTAATTTCTTATAGAGAAACGTTTGCTGTATGAACAGTGGTGGAATTCTTTAAAAGAATTCATAATTCATTCTGTCTTGATCAACTCTGGAAAAAAGGGTGTAAAATGATATTCATATACCTATCAGCATTGATTGTTTCTTGAAAAGAATAAAGGCCTGACAAAATTCTTTCCTCTGCTCATAGCACACCATTCAACAACTTTCTCGTCACGTTAAGGAATTTTTTTAATTTATTTAGTCATGGAAGTGTAACAAAGCTTCATTGGATAAGAAAATAATATGCACGTTATTCACAACCAGTCCACAAAACGTACATCTTTCTCTAGGATTTTTCAGTGTAGCTCTATGCGCAGAAGAACAAGAAATTCCCTCCTGCTGAGCAAGCCACCTAATGAATTTCTAGGAGAATTTTCCAAGGGAAGCCTATTTCATCCAATGTTTCTTCCATCAAAATCCTTCTTTACCTTACTGTGCTTATCTGTAATACTTCCAGTCGCCCTAAATTTACTTACTAATTTATGAATTATTTCACAAGCTGCACCTTCACATCAGGAAACTTTCTCCAAATAATCTTCGAATTTGACAAGTGGACTGTACAAACATAAGAATTGTATGTGAACACACAGTGTTATCAAGAATATGTAAACTTAGCCATATTACACACTTTTTAAAGAAATATTGCATTCTGAATACACACATGCCTTGTTACAATATTGATTATTAGAGGAGAAAAATTCGCTCCCGCGCCGGGGATCGAACCCAGATTCTTAGTTCTACGTACCGAGTGCCCTAACCACTGAGCTACATTGAAGTTCAATCCACAGCACTGGATCGAATCCCTGTCCTCTAGTATTTTTCCCCTTTGTGGCCTGACTCCAAGTTCGACATATATGTTGACATATATTAAGTCAACTGCCTTTGTACAAGGAGTGCATTCAATTGAGTGACTTGATGGCCGGGATTCCACAGTAATATGCACTGTTGGGCGAAGAATCTACTTAAAGATTAATTTTTGGTCCTACAGAATATATCTGTTATGGTACTTACTTACTTACTTACAAATGGCTTTTAAGGAACCCGGAGGTTCATTGCTGCCCTCACATAAGCCCGCCATCGGTCCCTTTCCTGTGCAATATTAATCCAGTATATCTGTTATGGTATCATTGATTATTAGAGGAGAAAAATTTGCTCCAGAACCGAGGGTCGAACCCAGGTCCTTGGTTCTACATACCAAGTGCTCTAACCACTGAGCTACGCCGAAGTTCAATCCACAGCACCGGATCGAATCCCTCTTCTCTAGTGTTTTTTCCTTTGTGGCCTGATTCCCAAGTTCGACATATATGTTGTTGTGTGTTGTTTTCTAATGCCAGGCGTTTGACAGTAAAGTCATTTGACCTCATGCACTCCAATATTTTTCAAAGATATTGTCATGGTCAGTCACTGAAGCACAGGTTTTGAGGTGTTCCGAATCCATTTCTTGGTTTGAGTTGCACAATGGGCACTTAGGGGACTGATATATTCCAATTCTAAGCAGGTGTTTGGCCAAACAATCATGGCCTGTTGCCAATCTAAATGCAGCTACAGACGATTTTCGTGGTAAATCGGGAATTAACTGTGGATTATGATGCAGACAGTTCCATTTTCTCCCTTGGGATTGTGTTATCAAATTTTGTTCGTTGAAGTCTAAGTATGTAGATTTAATAAATCTTTTCACAGAGTAATACGTAGATTTAGTAACAGGTCTGTAAGTAACAATGCTGTCCTTCTTTGCTAAAGCATCCGCATTCTCGTTTCCCAGGATTCCACAATGGGATGGTATCCATTGGAATACAATTCTTTTGTTGAGTGATATTAATTGAGAGAGCATTTTAGTTATTTCTGCTGTTTGAGATGAAGGTGTGTGTTTAGAGACTATTGATAGAATAGCTGCTTTGGAGTCTGACAATATAACTGCATTCTTAAATTTATTGATGTGGCATAGAATATTCCTGAGACTTTCACTTATTGCAATGATTTCTCCATCAAAACTTGTTGTTCCATACCCAAGAGATCTATAAAGTGAGAAGAGACAGCATGTAACACCTGTACCGGCACCTTGTTCTCTGGAGATCAAGGATCCGTCAGTGTATAAATGAAGCCAGTTTTTGGAGGGTACCTAATATTAATTGTCTCTAAAGACAATTGTTTCATTATTTCAGTGTTTACTTCTGATTTCAGTATTCTTCTGTTATGTTGATATACATACAGTCAGCGTTACTGTAACAGATATATTCTGTAGAACCAAAAATTAATCTATAAGTAGGCTTGTTACAGTAGTTGAATGACTCAGACTGACTGAGAAGACACTACACATGTATGATGTAGTTGAGCTTTCTGTACCAGGAACTAACTGGTAATGAGAAACACCAGGCATGGCCCATGTTACACTGACACGCACACTAGATAAATACCTAAATAAATACGTAAGTGCATTCATTGGTTGGTATGGAATGCCATCGCATTGTACTGTGTGCGTAAGTTGACTGATATTATAAAACTTACCTGTAAAATTCACTTTTCATTATTTAATGCATAATATTTCCTGTAAAATGTTTCATTTTCTGATTTTCAGCCAGCGTGCTAATTAAATATAAAATAGACATAAATATGTTCCTCTTTGCAATTGATATACAATGAAAGTAAATAATTAAGCAAATGAATTAGTGCCTTGGTTAGATTGGCATGACTATCTTTATACTACAGTACAACCCCGCTAATCCAATGTAATTGGGACCGTGACCTGTTCAGTTTAAAAAATGTTTGGATTATCTGGAGTCATTATTGGAACATACGTAGCAACACTACATATGGTCACAAAACTTAACACATTGTGGTCATTACTGCGAAATTGGGTTGTTATGCATGCTTATGCATGCATGTGTGTCTGGCTTGCTCCAGTTCTTCCAATAATAGACAATAGTTAATATAAAAATGGTGGCTTGACTGTTATCCTAAATGTTAACAAGCTCTTTTTTTTATGGTTACTGTAATATCGTTTCTTAAATACAGTATTGCATTTTGATCCCTTAAAAACATCGTAAAACCATTTTTCATTGCTAAATATTGAATTTTTTTTATTTTTTATTTCTCGTAAGTTTAGAATATTGAGAACTTTTTTTCATTGGGATCTCAGTTCAGATTACCCAAAATTTTGCATTAGCGGGGTTCTACTATATGAAATCTCTGTACAAAATTAAGTTTGCTGTTACATGCTTATTATTTTTGCAATAGGTCCAGAGTTGAAGAAATGAACATAAGTGGCAGTATTGATAATGGAACTATTGCAAACAATTCCTCTGCTTTAGAATGGAATCCAACCAGAGAGACTTGCATTTATGTATTCACAGCACTTTTGATTGCTGTTGTAGTGTTTGATTTTGGCAGTGCAATGTTGTTCTATACCTTATGCATGAGGGCTTCTGTCAGGCTGCACAATGCTATGTTTACCAGCATCACTCGAGCCACTATGTGGTTTTTCAACAACCACCCTTCAGGTAACTGTGTTACTCTATTTTCTTGTTTTCTCATACCTTCTTGAAAGTTATTCCCCTTAAAAATAAATAATAGCAAATAAGCAAATTGTAAATAAATATTCACGGATGGGATAAAAAATGTTTACTTTTGTGATTCATGTCATAACGTGGTTTTCTTATATAATATTTTCATGTGATATTGTTTTCGGGTTCATATTATTTACATATTCTTATTTTTAATTTTTAGGTCAGATATTAAACCGATTTTCAAAGGATATGGGATCTATAGATGAGTTTCTACCTCATATATTAATTGATTGTATACAGGTGAGTGAATCTATTATTCATTTGGAATATTTAAAAAAAAAAAAATTCTATTGTTGTTGTTATTATTGTTGTTAAGAAAAATGTACTTCTACATACTGCTGTGCTAAGGAGGAAGGCAGTAACTTCGGTCAGGCTGTAATATTTTATTTTAACGTGTATAATAGTTTACATTATGTGTAATGTTGTTATTTTATCAATGTGTTTTAAACTGGTATTAACATATGACACACGCATACACCTTCTTTTATAATGGTTCACATTGCATTTGGTTATTTACATATACACCTATATTTCAATAGTTTCACTAACGTATTCACTTGTCACTAACATTCATTTGGCATGTCTGTTCTGAAGATAACTCAGTCGAGTTAAAAATGTTCATAATTTGATTAAAAATGTGTATAAATAACTTTTAGTTACAGATAAGCATAGATGAATTCTTGCATTTTGTCTTAATAAGATTATAGTGTATTGAATATTCATTATGGCTTTTAATGTCATACTGAAGTTCTTAAAATGTGTCGTTCGTTTATGTTGCATTTGAAACTCTTGTTGCAGATCGGACTGGCGCTAATTGGTGTGGTCACAGTTGTTGCAATAGTCAACTTCTGGCTGCTACTGCCATCTGTTGTCATGTTTGGTGTCTTTTATGTACTTAGAACGTATTATGTCTCCACATCACGCAATGTCAAAAGACTGGAAGGAATAAGTAAGTGTATAATTTGTTTGCTAGTGTGTACACAACAGACAGTGAATCTTTTTAACCTATAGAAACCTAGAAATATTCTAATTTTAGCAGATATTTTACAATGCAGCATGCAGTGACATTTTTTTATAACAAAATGATAGCAGTAAACATTGCGGTGTTTGTGTACGTTTAGTAATTTGCACTCTTTCAGCTCGAAGCCCTGTTTTTTCCCATCTTAGTGCAACATTACAAGGTCTGACCACAATACGAGCCTTTCGTGCTGAAGCATTGCTGTCTAAGGAATTTGATAATCATCAGGTAACTTCTGAACATATACATACTTATATTGCAGTGAAATTTTAGTGTTAAAATTTTTAATAGAGCAAACAATCAGTCACTGAATTCTAAAGGCCTAAAACCAGCTTGATCTGGAATAGAATATTTTGAGTTTTAGATACCAATTTAATCTAGAAGTTATCGTTCTTTTCATTACCTTGTTAGAGAGATGGGGCAGTAACTACATAATATATCTGCTGGTTTATTATGTTTTAGTATAAGTACTATTGAGGCTTGTTTCTTTGGTGCTAGGACAGAAGTTTTTTTTTTTTTTTTAATATGCCTAAGTATATGGTTTTTGGTCGCAGGTGTTTAAGAAATTCGTCAGGTCCAAGTTGTATCCGTTTAGCTATTACTTGTTCCAGTTCCTGTGTGGTGAAATCTGTGTTAAAATTACCAGAGGGATCCTCACTTAAATATTGTTGCTTCGTTTTTTGTTTGATATATTTCTCTGTCTTGTTTATCTATTTCAAATTTGGTTTCCCCCCTACTGTAGAATTTTGTGAATTCATTTACTAATTCTCTTTTCCTTAGAAAGATTTTCCACTCATCATTAAAGGTTGCTTTTCTTTTAAACAAGAAATTATTGAATGTCTGTTTCTTTGATTCTGTAATTTCGCTCTTTGTACGTGTCTTCTTTCTCCATTCTTGTATGTTCTTTGATTCTTTTGTTTTTTCAGCCTTCTTTTGTGCAACTTCTCTTTCATTTTTGAAGTCTGTTAGCTTTTGTGACTAGGAGGGTTTACGGTTATGAACTTTTCCTGTCGGAATTTTTTTTACAATTATCAGAAGCCTCCTTGTCAAAATTGAAATGTTCATTTATCATACATAGGTTGATTTTTTAGTTCTGGCAATGATTTTTTTTTCTTGATACATAGCATACTTACATGGTTCTAAGTTTTACAAGCCTTCAATGTAGTCACCAGCATTGTGTACAACGTGTTCCCAGTGATGCGGAAGCTGTTGGATCCTGTTGGCACTGCCTAATCTGTTGATAGTAAAAATAGAGTGGTTGGTTGCCTATAAAATGTCTTGAACTGTTCATAAGCGAATCCTTCAGGATGTGAAGCACAGTCAAAGGTGCCAATCCTGTATCTTGCGCTAACTCACGAATTATTAATTTCCGATCCGTCTCCACTAACGCAGACACAGTTTGTACATGTCGTCACTTACTGGTGGATGACCAGATCCAACACACTTTCCCGTCCTTGTCTGAAGGCTCTAACCCAACTTGCTACCATTCAGTAAGGTAACGCAGCCTCTTGCAGTCCTTGATGACACTGTCGTGCCGTGCGACCTCTAGCACATGGAATTTTTAACCAGCTTCTCTGTTCCTCCTTCGAAAACATCGCGACTGTATTCTGCGACCACTTGCTCACAACTGCTAGTCTTATTGTTGTCACTGTGAACGGACATGGAGAGGAGAGGGCGAGTTTATTAGCTCTGAGGGAGGGGAGGGATGTAAGCAACCTATGGTATAAACGATATTGCCTGGCTCCTTTGCACAGCATCACGGCAGCATAGTTGCCACTACTAAAAAATCAAACCATGTATTTATCATGTTTCTTTCAATATAATATTGAAAAATATTCCATTTTGCTTTGTTTATATTCCAGGATGTTTTCTTCTTTTTATTATTAGAATGTTCATTTGTGGTTCTAATATGAACAATAGAAATATTCATTCTATATCGACAACCTAGGCCCTCAGGTATTTTCCATGTGATATCTTGTGAAATATCAAATAATAATGTTAGATTTGATTTCGTTGTGGATCTGGTATAGTATTTTTATTTCATATTATATCTATGGGATTTAGAAATTATTAGGCTGGGTGCACACAGAATCAGATGTGCTCAGCTCTTCGCGATGCAACATTTTGCTTCATAGTTTCTTACAAAGCCTGGCAACAGCTTGACACTGTCTGCTCACAACGACATCTCTGGTTGTGTAGGCTTGGAAAACTGCACTAGCATAGAAAATGTCGTCAATGTGTGAGGAGTATATTAGAAATTCTATTATACGAGGGTCAGTCAAATGAAAACGAGAAACCGGCTAACAATTAGGTTACACACCACCATGGGGGAAAGTTTTGGAGTTGATACTACTGATTGAGAGCTGTATTGTCCGAAGTTGGCCAACCTGCATGAGCAGGGAGTGATGCGCAGCAGCAAGACGAAGATGACATTCACAGTAACGGGACCGTTCAAGTTCTCGCAGCGTAATGTGGTGCAATTTCTAACTGCTGAAGGCATTTCATCAATTGAAATTCATCGCCATATGAAGAAGGTGTACGTGGACAACTGCATGTCGCGCGCCCTAAGTGGACAAAGCGACACCAACAAGGCAAACATCACTGGAGGACGACTTGCACCCTGACCAATCCCACACAGTCTTCACAGAAGAAAATGTTGTTGTAGCAGATCTGTCATAGTCGCACAGCCTGTATCTCTTGGATAATTTTCTGTTTGTAAAGATCAGGACAGAGGATTTGAAACTGTTCACGACGACATAAACACTGCCATGTAGCAATTATGTTCAATAAGACACATTTTATTCAAGCTTTCTAGCACAAATAGTTCTTAATTTTTTTCCACCTGCATTGACACTTACAGAATAGAATTCGTACAGTTAGTGCGAAATGTTCTATCAAATTGTTTACAGAACAGTAGGCCATGTATTACAATCCAAGTGATATAGATATTCTAAAATACCAGTACTTTTATTGTGAAATAGAAACTGTATGAAAATGGATGTGAATATCTTTCACTAAGCATTTTCTTAACCACTTGTTTCTTGAGATTATAATTGTAGCAATTAACACAGTGCTATAATTCCCTAATTTTATTTATAAGTACTGGTATATTGTACTTCTGTATAGAGCCCAAAGAATGTCACTCGGTTACATAGTATGCTACACCTCTAACTCAAGTGTGTGCAAGAGGAACTAGAAACTAAACCAACACCTTTAGTCCCAAAACAGTATTGAAGAAATGAACTCTTTTGTTTTGAAGGTCTACAATTGACCTCTGTCTCCTAGTTATTTCATTTTATGTTCAGTGAGAAGGTATGTCTGTTCTATATTGTTTTGTTCTTCTTCTTCCAGGATTTGCATTCTTCAGCATGGTTTATGTTTATTGCATCAAGCCGTGCGTTTGCCCTGTGGCTGGATAGTTCGTGTACAATATACATCGCCCTTGTCACTTTAAGTTTCCTGTTTGCAGATAAAGGTAAAAACTTACTTTACATAGCATTATATTGTTGTTTAGTCTATTGTCCGAAGACATGCCACCACTTATGACGCAACTAGACCAGGAGATAATGGGGTAGGGTGACTCCTCCGTTGCATACATCGCCGATTAGCTATATATTACACTAATCAGACTTCAGATGTATACAAACAATTGTTTTTCCTCTGACACATATCGTCAAGTGAGATGTACTGCCTGAAAATAGATGTATGTATGATTATATATCAGTTTCTTGCGATTATACTTTCCTTTCATACACATACTATAAAAAATAAATTATCTAATATCATCTGGCACAGTGTTTCTTTCCCTAATTATTTAATATATAAGATATTAATATAATTTCCGAATAGTCATTACAGATTTTCTCTTGTTTGATAGGACTGTAGCCCATCTTTGAGTCTCTACATTTTATACTTACCACCTCCCTGGTTGCCTGTTATGTATTCTGGCTGTACAGATACTCATCTTATTATTTAAATAGATCTTGCTTAAATGTTAGTAAAATATTGTAGATGTGTTAAACAAGTTTCTGTTTATGAATAGTAATTCAGTTTTTCTGTATTATTTTAGATACTGTGTCTGTTTTGAATTGTTATGTGATGAACGCTTACAGAACATTATGGTGGTGATGTGGGCCTAGCCATCACGCAGGCTATTGGATTGATTGGAATGATTCAGTGGGGAATACGTCAATCAGCTGAGCTGGAAAATAGCATGACATCATTGGAGCGTGTGTTGGAATACACTACTGTTGAGAGTGAACCTCCACTGAACTCACTTCCTGGTAAGGCTGATGTCAAAATTAAAATTAACTGTATTAAACCTTTTTAAGTTGGCAGCCTGTATCGTACACTTGAGTGTTGTGGTAACTATGTAAGACTAAAATGGTGTAATATTAATTTTCAGTTTATCCTTAATTTTATATAATTATACTGTCCGTAAAATTGTGCCGGGGTTTTAAGTGATCAAAATATGATAGAGATATGAAACAGTCACTATATGAAAGATTCTCTCTCCAAGCTTCTACTGTGTTTTAATTGAAATTCGATATGAGCTCTTCTGATGGCTCGGCAGACATTTAAACATTACTCCAGTTCCTGCCACACCCTACCAGAAACATCCTGTGGTGACGGATATACTGTAGTAGCTTCTCGAATTCGTTCTTTCAATAACAGGTTCACTGCATACTTGATATGACACTACATATAAGTAAAAGTCCAGAGAAATAATATCTGGAGTGCTTGTTTCCATCCATTCCTTCTGATCCATCCCTGTGGAAATGTTTCATTTAGGAATTCACGAACTACGCCTGAAAAGTGCGGAGGAGCATGATCTTGCTAAAAGATTACATTGATGTTGCGAATTTGGGGTACTGCGAACAGTTTTAACATATTGGGGTAATTTGCAAGGATACAGTGGAATCTGCGAAGGAGGAGGAGGAGGAGATCACCTCTTGCAAAGCACACTACACATTACATTTAGACAGTTGCACTCGTGTTCAAAAATGACATCTCGATTTTTATGAGCCCTTATTCTCATGTTGTGATGATGAACATGCCCAGAAACCTGAAAAGTGGCTTCATTTCTAAACACTGTACAATCTAAATAACAATAACCATTGATCAGTAGACAACCATGATAGGACAAAAGCTTAGAGAGTTATTCTTCCATGTACTGGCTGTTTCACATCTCTGTTTTGTTTCATTGCAGTTATAGTAATCATTTAAAACTGCACCATGACTTCACATGATAAATAGGAAATCACTTTACTGCCCACGAATTTACTTCCAAGTAAACAGTTTATCTCTTTTTTACAAAATGATGTATTACCTTTAAGTCAGATACAGTGATTGATAAACATTAAATAAAAGTTTCCTTAGTCACGTCACAACTTATGAAAAAAGCTCACCCTCATAGTCTTTATCATGGCATGCCATGGTATGATGGTGCAGTAAGAATCCATCCTGTCATATTTTATAGCCAGTTCTCTTCTGAACAAGCTAACTTGGTAAACTTAATAGATTGTAAAATGTGTTGTCAAAGCATTTTCAGATGGCATCATGCCCCCATTAAAATAGCACTATTATTTATTATGATATGTACTTGATGCAAATATTCACTGACAAATAAGTTTTCACTAGGTACCATCTCATTGCAGTTTATCTGGTGACGAAGATGCAGATAAGCTTGCAAAAAAAAAAATATATATATATATATATCTACACTTTCATAGCATTGAAAAATTTAATCACTTTTGAGTATAAAATAGTAACATACAAATACCTTCTCATTGTGGATTGGAAGGAAATGAAAATGCAGCCTTTTGGCAAGAAAAGAACCAAGATCCAACAAAGATTTTATTCTTAGATTTCGTATTATTCAGCAAAATTACTGTCTTAAAGGGGGAGGTACACTTTTCGCCAGCATAATTTTATTTTATTTCAATTTTTTTTCTCAGAATCTATAGATCTTCTGGAAACAAAAATTGGCAAGCTTAATATACACTATCTGTACATCACTAAATAATTTTAGTGTTTTTAAAACCCCAATAGTTACTTTTTTTTTTTAAATTTTGAAAAATGTTTGAGAATTATTTTCAACCGGACAGCATGCCAGTGATAACTTAACTATTTGAATTTTGATATAATTCTTCTTTTGATCTATTTTTAATAAACATATCTACAACATATACTAAAATTTCTAACATGTTAGTTTTAAAAATAGGCCTTTTTAAATTTTTATTTCATTTTATACTCACTTCTTTTCAAAAAAATTTGATAAACATTATTTAAAAAAGATAAACTATTCATTCTATCTTAAAGATTTACTGTATGTTGTTCACATGAGAGAACTTTACATGCATACAAAGTTTTATTAAGATATCTTAAGGATGTTTTTGGTTATCATTTAAATGCTACCTGGCTGAAAAAAAATTAAAAAATGTTTAATAATTAAAAAATATATAACTATCAGATTTTTAAAACATTAAAATTATTTACTGATATACAGATGGTGTATCAAAGGAATCATTTAATATAAAAAGGAGCATCTTGTGCGGGCCTCTGGAAAAAGAACTAAAGAACAGACTAGTCAAGTGCTTTGTATGGAGTGTGGCATTGTATGGAACAGTGAAAGACCTGCCCTTGGGCAGAACAACACGAATGAATGAATGAATGAATGAGATTATGTATGTTAAGCATGCCAATTTTTATTTCCAGAAAACCTATATAGATTCAGAGGAAAAAAATGTTGAAATATAGTAAAATTATACTATAATAATAATACTTAATAAAGGAAAATTATAAAGGCACAATATTAAATAATAAAAGAGTCAGTGAAAATAAATCTTGGTGCGAAATTTAAAAAAATGAAATTGTTTGGCAGTGCATCTCTTCAGAATTAGAATTTATAAATCATCAAAATGTGTTCTTTGCAGCACATACTAAACTGCTGTGGACTAACAGTTAGCATTCTGACCATGAAACAAGCCTGCCCTGGTTCAAATCCTAGTTCAGACAAGTTACCTGGTTGGAGTTTTTTTCCGAGTTTTTCCCTCAATCTATTGAAGCAGAATGGCTGGGTAACTTCTGCATTGGACCTGGGACTCATTTCACTATAACTTATTCACATATCATTGTCGTCATTACCATAACCCAGATTAAGTTCATAGCGCAGATTGCTGTATTCTACAAGATCGTGACCATTTGGCAACAAATATCACTCACAGAACAGAAGTGGCATGCACCATATGCCTCAGGTTCCAGCACAAGCCTTCGATCCCCTCCCCCGTAAAAAAAGGAAAAAAAAAATCTGTAAAGCTATCAACATTTTGTATAAAAGTTGTTGTTGTTTTCTAATGCCAGGTGTTTGACAATAAAGTCATTTGACCTCTTGCACTCCAATATTTTTCAAAGATATTATCATGGCCAGCCACTGAAGCACAGGTTTTGAGGTGTTCCGAATCCATTTCTTGGTTTGAGTTGCACAATGGGCAGTTAGAGGACTGATATATTCCAATTCTATGCAGGTGTTTGGCCAAACAATCATGGCCTGTTGCCAATCTAAATGCAGCTACAGACGATTTTCGTGGTAAATCGGGAATTAACTGTGGATTATGATGCAGGGAGTTCCATTTTTTCCCTTGAGATTGTGTTATCAAATTTTGTTTGTTGAAGTCTAAGTATGTAGATTTAATAAATCTCTTCACAGAGTAATACGTAGATTTAGTAACAGGTCTGTAAGTAGCAGTGCTGCCCTTCTTTGCTTTACATCCGCATTCTCGTTTCCTAGGATTCCACAATGGGATGGTATCCATTGGAATACATTTCTTTTATTGAGTGATATTAATTGAGAGAGCATTTTAGTTATTTCGTTTTATATAAAAGTGTTAATAACAACACAGACATTTACTGGCATATTAGAAAACAAATGAAGAAAAGCCAATGTTCTGAGCATTTGATTAATTTTAATTACTGGTAATAGAAACATACATATTTTGTAGAGGAAGCTAAGGCAAAAAACGGAACACTTTTTTTTTATTAATACACTCTTTTAGTATCAATCAAAATCTTATATCGAAATATTAAACCTTCAGATTTCTCACAGATTACAATTGAGTGGTTAAGCGTCATCTACATAAAATTGGACTTTATTCATCTTCTCTCTTTTAACCCTGCAATCTCCAAGAAGAAATGGATCAAGATCTATTATTACAATGTACAGCACTTACTAATAAAAAGCCGACTTATGAAAAGTACTGGAGCACACAAGATTTAATGGCTTCATTATTAAAAACGTGTCATTACTATTACACAATTATTATTTTATTACAGATAAGAAGCCAAGTGAAAACTGGCCAACTCAAGGTGCTGTCATGTTTAAGAAAGCTGTCCTTGCTTATTCAAAGGATGGCCCACCAGTACTAAAGAAAATTACCTTTGCTGTCAATCCAACTGAAAAGGTAATTAAATAAAAGCTTACTTAAAATATTTCATCGGTCATCATATTCATTCATAAGCTGTGTGAATATACTTATGTAAGCAGAACAAATGACAAAAATCTTAACTGCATTTTTTTTTAATCTTAACTGTTATTTTTTTTATATAAAGCAGTGGTTCTCAACCTTTCAGAGACCGTGGCCCAGTAAATTCTTTTCAATAAGACAAGGGTCCGGTCCCAACAAATTTACTCACAAATACCTTTACAATTTTTTTAAAGGTTATACATTTTAACTAATATTAGTATTAATAATTAAGTATGGCATACATAATCTTAAGACTTATAGAGTACCAATTCTTTCTTATTTTAAGTGCATCTCTTTTACGCATGAAGAATTCAGTAGGTTTCTGACTAAATCGGAATGTTTGTGTTGAAGATTTTGAAAAAGTTGCGATAGCTTCATAGCTTCATTTCCCAGAACAGAAAACAGTGGCACAAATGACAAATTGAGGTCATGGAATTCGTCGGTGTCAGTGTACAAAACCAAGTGATTGTCCATGTACTTAAGAGGAACACAGATTTTTTCTTCTTTGTGTTGGTAGTTTTTCTCTCCTTTTGCATATCCTAGAGATCGCTCTGGGGGGATAAATCACTAATTGTTGCATCACAAACACCAGTACAAAATTTCTTAATACCAAAATTAAGCTTTTGTTCATATTAATGTTTAAACCTGTATACCTATTTACTTACAAATAGCTTTTAAGAAACCTGCAGGTTCATTGCCCCCCTCACATAAATCCGCCATCAGTCTCTGTCCTGAGCAAGATTAATCCGGTCTCTATCATCATATCCCAACTCCTTCAAATCCATTTTAATATTATCCTCCCATCTACGTCTGGCCTCCAAGACGATCTAGATCTGCACTTCTCGACACAATCGCGAAAATTATTCTCATTAGATATTTTCACTAAAAAAATACTCATTTGTCAAAAATGCTTAGAAAAGTAAAATGACAAATTCCAGCAGAATATCTTGTGGCCCAGTATAATTGATACCAGGGCCCGCCCAGTGGTTGAGAAGCACTGATATAAAAATATGAGTAAATTGTGGATAAACACCCTAGCCCTCAATACTTTGTATTGAGAAAATGATGCTGTACTCAAAATAATTAATATTCTAAGTAATATAAGTTAAATTTTTAAAGTTTTAATGAATATTTTAGTATATCTCTTGTGTTATTTACTTGTAGAGACTTGAATGTAATTAAAATTTTCTAGGACAACAACATATAAATCAATATAGACTGAACCGGAAAGAACATGTTGCCAGGCCGAAACGAATCCTAGTATACATTCCAAGAGGTCGCAGAAACGTAGGAAGACCAAAAACACTATGGATAGAGATTGTAACAGACCACTAGATCTAATACATGAAATAATGATGATGATGATGATCTCTTATTTTATCAACAGTATTCTCACTAGAGGTCTTAGTTTATCTAGAGAAAATCAAAACTCGAGTGGGATTTAATTGACTATTACACAATTAGAAGAAAGTATATAAAGATTAGAAGTAACGAAGTACTCCAATACAATAAAATATTAATTGACTTACGAAAATATAACTGTTTTCAAATTTATTATTGCACCATCATGCTAGATGGCAGTTGTGCCAACTATGGAATCTGCATTGAACTCTGTAGACGGTTACTAGTCAAGAAGGCTTTGTTGATTCAGTTTCGTTTTTATTAAAACAGTTGCATTCCACGTCAATCATCCGAATCCCAGTAATCAATGTCACTTGACAGATGATTTTCAATAAATCTTAGTATTAAATAATCTCTGATATGTGACTATCCATAATATCATATAGCAGAAGCTATAACATAACCTAAATAATATAAACATGTGTTAGAAAAGTTTTAATTAGGGATGATGAAATAAACAAGAAAAGTTTTAATTAACAATGATGAAATAAAAAATAAGCATGAATAATTTTAAAAGAAACAATTATTGAAAGTACAATTTTCAAATTTGAGTGTTTCAGTGGTTGATGGTTCAGTTGATGTTATATTGGACGTGTGCGTAAAAGAAGTGAACTTGTTGATGTACATGGTGTATTCCTCAACTTATTCAGGATTTCCGAATGTTGCTCTTCATTTATTTGTAAATATGGTTTCAGGGAAGATGCATAGCTATGACCAGTGATCTTTATTAATTCTTGTTCTTGAATGCCAATATGAGTCATATTTGAAAGTGCTGTGCATCGACTGGAGTGGTTTGTAATTTTCTGTTTTTTTTTTACGTCTAGACCAGTGCAGTTTGAAATGTTGGCAAACAAAGAAACAAATGCTAGGGTAATGATAATAATAAACAAATGCTAGGGACGCAATAAAATTAAACAAATGCTAAGGACGCGATAAAGTTGTGTGATAACCAGCCATGATTGGTTGAAATACGTCCTTTCGTAACGTTTTATTGGTCAAAAGTAGTATGACATAGTAAAAGTGTAATAGTCGAAGAAAATAAGTAAACATGCACGTGAGGTATTATTGTTGTCTGAAAAAATAATTTAATAAGAAAAAGTTTACATTTGTATGATTATTGCAATTAGTGGAATAATTTATCAAGTACAGACCCAGAAACAAAATTTATAGTAACTAGAATTTGGAAAATTCAGGTCGCCAAATTACCAGAAATTAACTTGAACAAATGATCTACACTCTTTTATTATAGATTTGAAAGTTTAATTTCGGTTACAAAAGCAGTTACAGATATTTAATACTAGATTTTCACCATGGATATAAATTCATCAGTTTTTCCTACAGTTTATAGTAGTGCAGTTTTTATCTCAACTAGATAGAATTACAGTCATTTGCAGTCTTTATTCTACGCCTTTAACAACAGCTGCTACCTGCCTCCTTTTGCTTACATGACGAAGAGTTGTAACAAGGAATTATCATCTTTCATAAAAGTCGTGGAGACTTTTCGCTGGGGAACAGTTTCATATCAGTCACCTACACCTGATAGTTGTAGATCTTTTTCAACATTATTAGGGTCTTCCTCACGGTCTTGTTGGTCTTTCTTTCGTGTCCAAAGATGTAGTTTAATTTTATGTATTTACTCTTTTTTAAGGTTGGTATTGTTGGTCGAACGGGAGCGGGTAAGTCTTCTCTGATCTCAGCTCTTTTTCGCCTGGTGGATCTGTCTGAAGGCTCGATTCAAATCGATGGAGTGACCACTGCTAGTATAGGTCTTCATGATCTGCGGTCCAAAATCTCCATCATTCCTCAAGAGCCTGCCTTGTTTTCTGGAACTCTCCGAGAAAATCTGGATCCGTTTAATGAGTACTCAGACAGCGCACTTTGGGCTGCTTTGAGCGAAGTGGAGATGAAGCAGCTTGTGGACGAGCAGTCAGCTGGACTGAGCCAAAAAGTATTAGAGGGGGGATCCAACTTCAGTGTAGGACAGCGGCAGCTGTTGTGCCTTGCAAGAGCCATCGTCAGGAACAACAAGATACTCGTACTCGATGAGGCCACTGCCAATGTAGATCCTCAGTGAGTATTGTGCGTTCAAATAGATGAAAAATTATTAAAAGAATGATGACACATACATTCTCATTAATTATACCTAAAAGTAGATGATTAACTTCTGTTTTCTAAATTGCACACAGAAAGGCATCCTTTATTAATTGTACAGTTTAAGTAGTAAATAGTTGTATATAATCAATCATTAAAAAATTCCTTTCATTTAGTTCTTCTTGTACTGTATTTGCTTCTAATAGTTTCTTGCTTTTTACCAAACCCGTTATTAAAATTAATCGCAATATAAAAAGGTATTATTCCTTTACAGTCAGATTCTGTGTTACTTTTCAAGAGTTTGAGATGAAGGTGTGTGTTTAGAGACTATTGATAGAATAGCTGCTTTGGAGTCTGACAATATAACTGCATTCTTAAATTTATTGATGTAGCATAGAAGATTCCTGAGACTTTCACTTATTGCAATGATTTCTCCATCAAAACTTGTTGTTCCATATCCAAGACATCTATAAAATGAGAAGAGACAGCACGTAACACCTGCACCAGCATCTTGTTCTCTGGAGATCAAGGTTCCATCGGTGTATAAATGAAGCCAGTTTTGTGGAGGGTACCTATTATTAATTGTCTCTAAAGACAATTGTTTCATTATTTCAGTGTTTACTTCTGATTTCAGTATTTCTTCTGTTAAATTTAGATTATATTCTATATTTAATAGAGTTAAAGGATTTGGTTTAATTTGTAAGTTTTCTTTTAAATTCGGGATATTGATTTTCTGTTTTACGTCTTGAACCATGGATATGAAACTTTTTTGAGTTTTCAATCTACAGAGAGGACTGTATGAATGCCAATTGTTTCCTGGTAATCTGATAAGTTTTTCATATTGAATCAGTGCTTTTTCTTCTATTGTCATTTTGATGCTGTTAATATTAATGAGGAATCTCATAGAATCTATTGGAGTTGTTTTGATTCCACCAGTAATGAGCCTGAGAGCTTGGTTTTGAACATATTCTATTTCGTTTATGAAAGGTGAAGTAATTAAAATTTCTCCGCAGTATGTCAGCACTGGCTGTATAAACATTTTGTATGTAATGTTCAAAGTATTCCTAGAGCATCCCCATTTCTTCCTGCTAGTCTTTTTAGAAGGGAAAATCTTTTACGAGCTTTTTCAGGAATGTATTTCAAATGGTTACTCCATGTCAACTTACTATCGAAAATAACTCCAAGATATTTGGATTCATAAGTCCTAGGAAGGTGTTGGCCATTGTATTGGATATTGAATTCTCTTTCTTTTTTGCCAAGTGAAAATATTTGGTAGTTACTTTTGCTTAAATGGAGTATAATCAAATTTGATGTATTCCATTCATGTAGTTGATTTAGAGCTTTAAGAGCAGAATTTTTAATTTTGTCTCTATGTCTGTAAGATCCGGAAGTCCACAAAACTATAGCATCTCCAAATAGTGCTGTTCTCATGTTTGATTCCTCTGATAGGGACGGTAAGTCATTTATATAAATATTGAATAAAGTTGTGCTGAGGACAGCGCCCTGAGGTAATGGCAAGTTGTAGTCGATTTAGGTGAACACCATATTTTAACGTTTTGGTGGCTACTTCATTCACACACAACCCCCAGAATGTCTGGAGGACCACACCTACTGTTGGTCGATGGGTGCACTGGACCTAACTGGGAGATCTTGTTGATCAGCAGCTTTCCCTCAAGCCACTGGAGGACGATTTTAGTGCCATAGCAGGTCAGCACTAGGAACAGAAAAGTAGAAAGAGGAGGAAGGAAAGGGAAATGAACCCCTAAGCCTCGAATGCTCTAATGCCGTCGGGTTGAAGAAAGTAAGAGTTCAGTCAGAGGACTGGATAGGAAAGAGTAAAGAGGGAATTAGGTATTGAATAGAGGAAAATTATACCAAATTCAGTCATTAACTCATCAAGCTGACCAGTACTAATTGATGAGTAGCCCCTCCCTTTAGTTCAGCTTGTAAAATTATGCTTACTAACAGCTGCACCACGGGAAGGTAGGGATGGGACATTGGCTATTTGTCCAGGTTGGTTCCTTAAAGCTTTTAATGGCTCTCCCCCCTGTATCCAACAGATACCCTTTTTGCAGCCAAATATAGTAAATAAATATTACAATACTGCTCGTATTAATGGATTAGAATAGCTCATTAGGACATTGTTAATGATCTAGGTCTGAAGTAAGTTGTAATCATTGTAATTTAAATTGTCAATCATGCAGATAAGTAAACAATATTAAGCATTAAAATTAAATTGTATTGAATGAACGCTAATTATCATTTCAGACATTACACATATTATTAAGGGATTTGTAATGCTATTACAAAAGTGATATAAAATATTTCGTCACTGTGATACTTAGTTCTGAACTGTTTGGACAAGTTTGTCAGAAATTAGCAGTCTTGAATATTTTGAAGTCCCAGCTGGTTCCTTCCTCTTTCCCCACTTTTTTATCATTGCAGAAAAGCTTGCTTCACATAAGCATGCAGTAAAGAAGGGAAGTAACTTTATTAGGCTTCATTACTGAAGGAAATGTATTATTCATTTACACTTATCCAAAATGTTGGTATAGACATTTACAATAACTTCTTTTTCAGGGTAGGTATTGACACAGTATGATATAAAGGTTTATTAGCTCGTCTTTTCTGCATATGGGTTGGAGTATTGCGAAATGTAAATTCAGTACACTAAGAGTTTTTTTATTATTATTATCAGAAAAGTAGCACTCAGAATTTTCTCTAATTTTTTTTGTTTCATTATGCCACTGTTTATATTCTCCCTGTATTTCTTTTTGCGTCTGTGTGGTCAAAAAAACATGTCTGTAGGATTGTTCTTGATTCTATCATTCCAGATTCTATCCATTATATTGCAGAGGCGTATACTGGTTAAAGGGTTTGGGCTACCGCTGACCCTATTATTACACAAAATATATCTAACAATTACTTTAATTTTAATTACTATGGTAAAACTAATAATACAAAATTATTACATTATGTTATATTATAAACTTTTTCTTTTGTAATTTCCTTGGGCTACCGCCGGTAGCCCCAGTAGCCCGCAAAATACGCCCCTGAATTTAAATATACTTTTTTCAGACCTTGACATGTAAGATAGAGATCATTAAACAAGGAAAATACAGTACATTACTGAGACGAACTAATTTTATTATTCATTCATTATCAGGCATTAACAATGCCATATAAGATTTTTATAATTAAATGTAAACTTCAGTTCTGAGTTTGAGGTGGCTTGATAACCAGTAGCATGCAGTGCTATTTCTCGATGGAGAACAGGTCATGAAAAAACACACAATAATAATAATAATAATAATAATAATAATAATAATAATAATAATAATAATAATAATAATAGTCTAAATGTACAATACTCTTACTAAAAATAAATGAACTTATATTAAAAGTATTTGTTAACTTTATGAAATATACCTAATTTAGTTGCTTACTTATACTGGTGTGGCTACTACAACTCCATTTTTATTTTTTGTTTTAAATACATGTCAGTGATCTTCCTGTAGAAATTATCTTCTTTCTGGAGATAAGTCAGTTTCCACAAACCTTTTTTGATAATTTATTGACAACTTACACTGGTTTATGTCGATTTGATTTTTTTTCTGTATGAATTATTGTAAAGGGAGAAATACTTATGTATTTTTTTCCAAGCGAACAGATGTTCTATAAGTTGTCAATAAATTATCAAAAAAGGTTTGTAGAAACTGACTTATGTCACTTTTCCCAAGCACTGCAGAATTGTTTCTCAGTTTGAATGTTCCTAGAGTAAGTTTTCACTCTGAAATTTAACATACTTTGTATATCAGTAGGGTTGGATGATCGTCCACCTCTGTGGACGTGAGGCCAGCAGCCGGCTGTCAGTCTTGGCCCTTCATGGACTGTAGTGCCATGCCATATATTTACTTTATGTACCAGTAATCTTCAGCAAGATCTACTTGTTTCAGAAGTGAAACTGTTTCCAATAAACTTTTTCCATTGAATCCTTTGAATTATATTATAGCTGCTATTAGTTCACTCCTTAACTCCCAGAAAATCAAAAAATTTAATTTGGCTGTGTTTTGTGCGTCTGTATATTTCGTATTGTTCTAGTGTGTTTAGTTTCTGGCTTTTTGGTTGGATGTGTAGAATTTCCATGTCTGTAAGGTCAATAACAGACCGAAACATGTTAACCAGGTACAGTAATATTTAACACGAGGAAGACATATAATACATATTCCGAAGCGATATAGTGTTAAAAGCTGTGTAATCAAGATGTATAGTGTAACAATTTTGTAGGAGTTGTACTGACGTGTACTGTATTTGTCCCTCTAGGCTTGATACTAATATGCAGCTGGTCCTACTAACCGAAGGACTTATTATGCAGAATCCACTGTATATTATTTTATAATATAATTTATTATACATAATACATGATTAATTTATCACCAAGGAATAAGGAAAACCTGTTAACTTATACTGGGTGTTCAGTTCAAAGTGTGTCATGGCTCGCTGTATGCCGTCATGTGGCTAGTCGAGCCTAGACAATTCAATCTTCCTACACTTCCGTAGAGGCATATTACCTATGTGCCAGAGAAGTTGCCTAGCAAGTACGGCATTCATTCTGAAGAGTACTTACCGATACGTACAGTAACACTGGTAGTGGCAGGAATGTGAACTGTTTGGAAACATGTACTGAGGTGAGTTTTTTCTTACTGTTGGGATATGGGGAGAGGGTTAAGACGATTACTTACGTATTTGTTGACATTATCTTCGACGGTCAACATGGACACGGAGCATTTGATTTGCACTGTGGAATGTTGCGGTATGCAACCGATGATAACAAATACCCTGTGTAGGACTTGCCCGTGCAAAACACAGTTCGAAAGAGGTTATGGTAGCACACAGACCGTACAGACCGCCATCTGTTGCTACGACGTTCAAGTTATACCATACACGTTCTCAAGTTCAGATTAAACGCCTTGATTAATAGGCAACTTCTCTGACACAAAAGCTGAAACTTGCTTCAAATCACTCACTCATCAACAGTGACGTCATGACACACTTTGAAATGAATACCCAGTATTTACTAGATCCAAAGTTATAAAAAAATTGGTTCAGCAATAAAAATTAAATTCAAATTAAAACTGAGAAGAAAAAAAAAGAAAAAGTAAAAACCGAATTTCTCCATACAATTTAACCAACCTATCAGTCGTTCTAAATGCTTACTGGATTATGCAACAAAGTAGGTGATGTTTGGATCATATGTCTCAGCTCTTATATTCAGTTATTAAATCTGTGCTTCAGTGGCTGAACATGATAATATCTTTGAAAAATATTGGAGTGCAAGCAGTCAAATAACTTTATTGTCAAAAGCCTGGCATTAGAAAACAGCAACAACAACATATTCAGTTATTATCAAGGAACTCTGTGCTACCACTGCTGCTTAATCGCGAAATTCTAGAATTAAATTGTGTTCTTACCTCTCAGTAAATGTTTTTTCAAACCTTTTCTGCACCTGTCATCTTCATAAGAGAAATGTATTGTATTCTTTTTATTCTGAAAGGCTTACAGTATAGTCAATGTTAAATCTTCCAGAAAAAAAAAAACACTATAATCAAGTTTTAATTTATGATATTGTTATTTTTATTTCAGGACAGATGAGCTTATTCAAGCAACGATCCGTCGAAAATTTGTTAACTGCACAGTGCTAACTATTGCACATCGTCTGCACACAGTTATGGATAGTGATCGTATACTTGTGATGGAAGCAGGATCTGTTGCAGTGAGTTGAGAAACATATCACAATCATTTTTAAAATTATTTAGACTTTGATTGTTAAATTGGAATGGATATTACATCTGGAAAACTACGTAACTTAAGACCATCTTGAAGAATTATATATCAGTGTTAAGTTTTTCTCCCCTTTCCTCAGGAATACGATCATCCCCATATCCTACTTCAAAACAAAAAAGGGATTCTTTACCAAATGGTTCAACAAACTGGACAAGCTATGGCAGAATCTCTGATCAAAGTCGCTCAGACTGTAAGTATTGTTAAATGTAATTTAACATATTTTTATTCACAGTTTATGTATGTGTGCGTACCAACTCTGATAAGCAACAAAATATTTTAGCTGTGATTGTTCTTCTTCTTCTACTTCAGGCATTAGACCTCTCGGTCTGTTGCGTCTCTTTGATCCACCCAACTTCTTTTAGGTCTTCCAATGTCCCTTTTACCTTTCGGTTTATAATTTAGAATCTTCTTAGGTAGTCTTTCATTGTTCATTCTGTTTACGTGGTCTTTCCATGTTTGTCTATAATCATCTATTTTATTATTCACTTCGTATATTTCTAGAAAATTTCGGATGTCCTCATTACGTAGTCTATCTCTTTTTGTGACTCCTAGGCATCCTCTCAGAAATTTCATTTCTGCTGTTTGTATTTTACTACGTGTTTTTGTATCAAGGGTCCAAGTTTCACTGCCATATAATCCGCATGGAACTGCTACTGTTTTATAGAATTTCTTGTATGTTTCCTTTCTAACTTTGCCTTTTAGAGTTCTCCTAATAGTTCCACAAATTCGATTAAATTTTTCTATCTTCTTTTCTGCATCTATCTCTCCCATATATGATAGATCGCACCCCAAAAATTTAAAGGAACTTACTTCTGTGATTGTTCATGCTATTAAATTTATGGAATTTGAACGTTATTTCATGCATTCAAGTTGTAATCTTGGGCTTGAATCAAAAGGGAACTGTGTTTTGTGCGGGAAAAAGAATGTAATGGCTCTTAAATTATAATTAAGAGCTGTAATACTACTTGTTAAAATTTTTACGAGCCTGTACATTTAAATTACTTTATACTGTTACTGATTATTAATTATTAAATAAAATTATCTCAGGGTTACAAAATTTAAAAAAAAAAAAAAAAAAAACTTGTCATTTGTACCTCGTATTATAATCTTACATATTAACATCTTTTTTCTTTTTCAGTGCTTTGAAAAGAAAAGCGAAGAATGCGCAGAAGTTGAGTTATGACAGTAACTTTTTGTAGGTCAGTTGAAAAATCTGTTAAGTAAGTACGAGTACTGGTACTGTTTTAATGCAACAGTCTCATGCTATTACCAGAAAAGGCCTGACGAATTAATGTGCAAATTGGATATATTGATGAAGGGGCGGGAGGAATTCAGATGGAAATGGCATTGCCTCTATAAAATTCACAATTCACCATGCATTAACTTAACCTTAAAATGAAAACTGAAACGTAATTTTTGTATTCTTTTTTATTTTCTTCGAATAAATAAAGTAGATAAATATTTTCATTATTATTGTAAAATTTAATTTCTACCCCATTGTCTCCTGACTTAATTGCCTTATGAGTGATGCCTTATTGGTGTTACTTATGACTTCGGACTGTTGACTAAACATACATAAGTTACATATCCTATGCTTAACCAGTGTTAGGGAAAGTATTAGAAAAGGCTACAATCGTAGACATATTCTTATACTTTCAGGTAGCCAAGCAGCACTAAAGGCACTTGAAGCCCCCTTGGTTAAGTCGAAACTGGTATTGGAGTGCAAGTCCCTCATGATACTGGCTGAACATAACACAGTTCAACTGAAATGGGTGCAGGATGTGTAGGGATTCGTGGTAATGAGAGAGCAGATGAGGCTGCCAAAAAGGGAACCGAGGTCCCATTCTTAGGATCTGAGCCTGTGCTGGGACTATCTCTAAGACCAGTGAAGCAGGTTATCAGGGACTGGGCTCTCAAGAAACACAAAAACTACTAGAACTCAAGTGAGGGTTACAGACACTCTAAAGCCCTCATAAGAGATTTTAATAAAAGCAGGTCAAATGACCTGTTAAAATTGAGCAAGAAACAGCTCTGCAGGACACTGTGTCCTCAAGAAGAACCTGTACAGGATGGGACATAATATCAATCCAGCCTGTGCTCGTTCACAGGGAGATAAGTCTGTAGCTCATCTATTGTGCAACTGCAATATAAACATTGCAGAACATTTTCCAAAGATTGATGAGCTATCAACTGTCCCAGTCCATAGTTTGATTCAGTTCATTAAGAACATCAAACTATTGGACTGATAGGATATTTTGATGGGGATGCGCAATAGATCGTTCAGGTCGCAGTGCTAGGGCCCCTGTAGGGAGGTTGCCTCTTCTGCTGTAGTTGAAAATTCCACTTCACCATTGAGATCTTCACCTCTAACCCTGGGCTTGGGCCCTCCATATTTATGTCCCCTGGAGAGAGGGTGTCCCAGTATTTTAAAGCCCCCAGGAATTGGGCTCCTTGTTGGTCCATGGGACCTTATTCCCGTAGTTATTCGGACCACCCCAACATATCTGGTGGGATGCGCCTGATAGGGGTTACAAGGTCCCCCACAGGGAATAAAATAATGCTGAAATAAATAAACTGAGAAAAAATGCAGAATACGTGACGAGGCTCTTGGCGGAGTTGCTGTAATATGATCCACTTTTCAAGCTGAAGGATTGCATGCTGTTCATTGAAGGTCACCAACATCCATCTGAGGATTCACGGTTCAGATGTTTTGTATTAGGTTTGGTGAGTGATATTTTTATTTACATAGTTATAGGCATAGACAAGATTATAGGCCTGTTATTACAGGAGGGGCTCGCGACAGGAATAACTTTACTGTGAGATCAAACTGATATCTCTTGCAGTGACAACGTAAGCCTTACCCTTAGTAGGAATTATTTCCGCGTGCACATTCCAGAGTAAATCAAGAAGTTCTCTTCGTACTCCAGTTACACATCTTGTATATACGAAGGTAAGGTTTGGTTAGTGTTAGTGATCAGGGGTTTAGATCTATATAATTTGTGGATAAGCTTCAGGCTTAGATCTATATAGGTTTTTATTAACCAAATTCGCGCATGCGCAGTTTGATCTCAGCTACATTCTTCCTGTCGCGAGCCGCACGAGTAATTACGTGTTAATTTAGGTTGTGGGAAAAATCTCTGTTGTGTGGGAAATTTTATGCTTCTTTGTGGGAAAATCAAGGTGGACTTTCTGGCAACACTGCTTATTGTACCTGACAGCTGTTTTTGCCATAATGTCTGATGATGCATTAAATGTGTCTATTGATGAGGTAGTTGTCCAGTTAATTAAATGTATTGACTTTGCTGCTGTTAAACATCAGAAACAACGACGTAAAGATCCGGAAAAGACTCCATATATTAATCATCCAATAGGTAAGTAATATGAATATTATAAAATATTTTGTCTTAAGGGTTATGGTTAAACACTTGTGTTCATGTTATGTCACATTTATATTAAATAGTGGAAGCATAAGTGTGAGGGTTTATTACAGAACAGGGATATTGATGTAATTGTGCTTGCTCATTGCTTTCGTTGTAAGTAACGTGTGTTTTTTCAATATTACTTTATGCACAAAGGTAAGATCAAAAGTCAGAGTAATGATGTAAATTATTATGGATTCGAAAATAGTGTTTTATTGCAATCAATTAGCTATATTTCAGAATACGGCGTAAGTAGGCTACTTACATACAATGACTGCCACTTAAAATAATTACAAGAAACGGTTATTTACAAGAAGTCGTCGCTGAACGATTCACATTATTTCCAGGTTAGTTGAATCAACTCATCTAGTGAACGATATAAATCTTTAAAATACTAGGTGTCTCTCTCCCTTGTTACTTGTGAGCCATCCCAAACCCCGACCTTCACCCCTAAGAACGCCAATCCTTATATACCCGTCAGTCAAGGCCTTCTGACAAATAAAAGCAATTGACAATAGATATCTCAGTCATGACAACCTCATAAAATATCCTATCAATTGAATAATCGATCTTGCTACGTACAACATAATTATATTATATTATTACCCATTTCAGCGAGCACTGACGACCACTGCAAAATACGATAATTTGGTCCAGGAAGCATTGTCTTTTGGCACAAGGATGATTTATGTAACATGTTTCTAAATTATTAGCCTTTTAAATACTGGTACATTCTTTAATAAATCACTGAAAAACAAATGTAAATATAGGAAGTGGAGTGAGTACGAAATTATTATTATTTTTTGGCGCATCATTTTTACGTAAATAACGAAAAATAAAAAGGGATTATTAGAAAGTACGTACACTGCGTTTGTCAAATGCGCATCACCATGCTTTCGAAAAGGCACTTTTAAGTGCCCGACACCCCGCTTTTTTTCATGTGCTACAAGTCAGATCATCATCGGGGCTTGTAGCCCCGATACCCCGCTTTTTTCATCATGTGCTACATGTCGGATTATCATCGGGGCTTGCAGGCCCGACACCCCGCATTTTTCATCATGTGCTACAAGTCAGATCATCATCGGGGCTTGCAGCCCCGATACCCCGCTTTTTTCATCATGTGCTACACGTCAGATCATCATCGGGGCTTGCAGCCCCGATACCCCGCTTTTTTCATCATGTGCTACATGTCGGATCATCATTGCAGCCCCGATAACCCGCTTTCTACGTCATGTGTTACACGTCGGATCATCATCGGGGCTTGCAGCCCCGATATCCCGCTTTTTACATCACACACATCGGATCATCATCGGGCTTGGAGCCCCGATACCCTGCTTTTTACATCATGTGCTACACGTCGGATCATCATCGAGGCTTGTAGCCCCGATACCCCGCTTTTTACATCATGTGCTACACGTAGGATCATCATCAGGGCTTGCAGCCCCAATACCCCGCTTGCTACGTGCAAAACAATTATATTATATTATTACCCATTTCAGCGAGTACTGACGACCACTGCAAAATACGATAATTTGGTCCAGGGAGCATTCTCTTATGGCACAAGGATGATTTATGTAACATGTTTCTAAATGCTACGTACAACATTATTTTATTATATTATTTTTACCCATTTCAGCGAGTACTGACGACCACTGCAAAATACGACAGTTTGGTCCAGGGAGCATTCTCTTTTAGCACAAGGATGATTTATGTAACATGTTTCTAAATTATTAGTCTTTTAAATACCGGTACATTCTTTAATAAATCACTGAAAAACAAATGTGAATACATAGGATGTGGAGTGAGTACGAAATTATTATTATTTTTTATTTTTTGGCACATCATTTTTACGTAAATAACGACAAATAAAAACTAACATGCCACATAACATTATTTTAAGAAATACAAGAAACAAGCATGAACAATATTCACCATTCTTAATGATCGGGGGATAGAAAAAAAACCGTATGGAATAGAAATTACATACAAATGTGCATGTAATAAACAATAAGCAAACCATCTTCGATTAATAATTCCAAAACAACGTGAATATAGCGTGGATTATGTAGGAAAATAATTTCTTATAAGTTGCTCCCAATGTGCATCATTGTTAACTTATGAAAACAAATGAAAATTAACATGGCATATAAACACTATTTGAAGAAAGATAGGAGATATTAAGTAATATTCATCGTTCTTAATGATCTTCGGATGGAAAATACCAATGAAATATGTATAAAATAGAAATTACATACAGGTGAGCATATAAAAAACAGTAAGTAGAATTATTTATTTGATTAATAAGCTTAAATTACTCCAGGTTTAGTGTGTTGTATAACAATAGACAATGGAATTGTTCACAGAAGTGAACTATAAATGATGTGAATCGTTCAGTGCATCCATCTTGTTGTGTAACAATACCCTAGAAGTGAACTATAAACGATGTGAATCGTTCAGCGACGACTTCTTACAAATAACCCAAGAAACATGTTTTTTGTTGATAGTATAAAGGTAAATAAATAAGATATTCTTTGCACCGAAAATAATAAATTCAATAATGCAATAAGGACGTAAATTCCTACGCATTATTCGTAAGTTCCATTCAATTAACAAATTTGTGGCTAGCAAATTGACAATGCTTTGCGACTTTATGGTGTGTCACCTGTAACGTGAAAGGTCTAGGATACATTTTAATATTATCTTATGCGATTATCTATCGTGCTTTTCTATAAATACCGTATTTCAGATGCCCAGGAAGCCAGTTTTAGTTTGAACCTGGCCAGTCACTATAACAATACTGTTATCTTAAATTATTGGTTATAAACTTTTTAAAATGTAATTTTAAATAAATATAACTACAGAAAACAAGCTAAGAATGTAAATTATGCAATTAAAATAAAAATGTAAATAGAGGAAACTATTGACATATTATAATAAAATATAAAGATTTATGAAAAATGAAGAAACATACCTTCAACATAATACGTAACAAAACACATCATATTTATCTATGGGTATTAAGTATATGTGCTAATTAGCGTAAACTCAGTGAACTTTAAATCCTGTAAATACGAAGTGAAAAGAAACATGTTTAAAACTAATTTATTGCAAAAGAAATAATATTGGACAATTTATCTGTTTAAATATATTTCAGGTATTACATGTACTTCATTCTTTTCTTAAATAAATTAATTTGAACCATGGATTTCTTCAAATTTTATGTCAATAACAATGGATTTAACCTAAAATCTTGTCTTTGTGGCTTAGGACTATAGGCCTATCATTCTGATCCCTTCAGTTCTGTAAATTATCATTCAAAAGTCGATAGCACTGCCAGTACTTCTGCGAGATCCAACAGATGTGATCACAGTGATGTTACCGATGACTGTTGTGATTAGCAGACTGTAGAATTAGACTTGACGGAAAGATGTTTGAAAAAAGTTTAGTGGACAAAAACACTAAGATGGTAATTTTTTTATGTTTTTGCCTCTAATACATTTATTACTTGGCATTTATGTAAGTATGTTCCTGATTGGCTTCTGAGCCATCCATAAATATATTGTGTGACCAGGGCTGGGCAGTATTTGAAATACATGTATTTAAAATACATTTGTATTTTGTAATTCGTAAGGATTTTAGAAAGTATTTTATATTTAAATACATAAAATTTATGTATTTTGTATTTCAAATACTCAAAATACTTTCTTCTTCTTCGTGTCCTTCAAGTTTTGGATTTGAAGAATGAACTTTTGTTTTATTTGCCTACCCATTTCAGATGTGCTAGCCTACACTTAGTTTTCTTGCCACAACTGTTTTCCTTAATGCCATAAAGAAATCTCCAACAGCATCAAGGATCCATCACCCAACACTTGCTAAGTGTTCAGCATTATGGAATGCCTGTAGGAAACCTAAATACTCCGAAATTATATCAGATGTCCTGAAATATTCATTAAAGTTGCCCGATACGATGGAATTCTCTTTATGACTTAATCTCTCAAATATTGAAATTCAAACATGATATAAGCAGTATACCAGTATGTGAAAAACTGGGATTGCCAACCTTCAAAGATGTTGAGTTTCAGTACTTTGAAGAATATTATGCAGTTCTGAAACCCACTACCGTAGTCCTTGATTTAATGCAAAATGAGAAGACTTGCTATTACAGCCAACTTCTGTCCACATTAATTTTCCTCAAAAACAGATTACATATTATGTTATCTAGTAATCTATTCCAAGTAACTCCAATCCTAATAAGTTCGCTTTCATCAAGATTTAAAGCGCTGTTTGATCTGACCCCAGAAGCAAATTGAGCTATTTTGGCAGCTTGCTTCCACCCATCATTTAAGATGAGATGGCTATCTGGCATTGCCTCACCAAATGATAAGAAGGGGATACAGAATATGTGTGTGAAATCAGCTGAGCAGTTCTCTGCTACACCTTTGGTCAGTTCAGATGATGAAAGACGATGAAAACAATTTTTATGTTTTCAACTCAAGTATAACAGACTTTGAAATGCAAAAGAAAAGAATTTGTCTACTGCGGAGTATGAGCTCATACAATTCTTCAATGGCAAAGGGACAACCCTGTGCACTCTAGAGAATTACCCAACAGTGAGACAAGCTTTTGTAAAGTATAATACAAGTTTGTGTTCCTCTGCGCCTGTAGTAAGACTGTTCTGTTTTGCAGGATTTATTCACTCACCAGCAAGGGAATCCTTATTTGATGAACTTTTGGAAAAACTGGTTTTTTGAAAGGGAGCAGTAATTATTCATATGTAGCATAATTTCATTGCTGACTGGGAAAAGGAAGAATGTTCAGTTACAGTGTTTATTTAAAACTTCGAGATAAAAATAATTTTAATGTTAATATAATATTTTAGATTTTCAGTACTGTAACATTCTTATTTCTTTATATACTGTATCGAGTATTTGAAATACAAATGTATTTTGAGTATTTGAAATACAATTGTATTTTGGTTAATTTTTAAAAAGTATTTTGTATTTGTATTTCAAATACTATTCTTTGAAGTATTTTGTATTTGTATTTGAAATACTTGGATGTCGGTATTTTGCCCAGCCCTGTGTGTGACACAGAATTCAGTTGACAAATCGGAAACATGATTCTAATTGGAAATACAATTGTATAGTATGTTCACTACCGCAAATGTTCAAAATGTGGTTCATTTACTTGAAGACAGTGCCTCACTTGATCCTGACATTCTTCTGTCATGCTTAAAAGTGTATGTTCCAAATCATCTATAGATCTAGGCAGTACTGAATTATGCAGTATATCACCTGGTTGATTTCTATTGCTGCATAAACTACTGAATAAATATAATTTTTATTGCAGGTGTAGCAAAAATTCTGACAGAAGAGGCCAATATACGAGATCTGGCAATAATACAGGCAGCACTCCTGCATGATACAGTAGAAGATACAGACACAAATTTTGAAGAAATTGAGGCAGAATTTGGCTCTGCAGTTTGCCAACTGGTGAAAGAAGTGACAGATGATAAGAGTTTGCCAAAAGCTGAACGTAAAAGACTGCAGGTTTGTGCATTGTTGTTTTTTTAGATGCATTTTAAGCAGAGCTATTTTTCAGCCACCAGGTACTATAACAGTATTTCAGAACCTTTACTCCAAAGTGATTATATCTATCTGCCCATGACGATGTGCCTTAGAATCTTTCTTTGAATGTTGTTAACCAAATTTGAATTTTAGGTCCACAGACCCATTTCATTATAAAACTTCAGTATAGAGCCTGATTTAAACTTTTTCAAACATATGCATGTGGTTTTTATGGCAGACATGATGATATGTCAGGTCTTTTATCTTCAAATGCACCAAAAATAGTGCCGAAGTGATTTTGTTAAAAAATAACTTAAATGTTAATTTCGAAAATGAACGCCAGTTGATTTAATTTTATTTATTTTATTGAGCTTCCTCAAATTAGAGGCTGCCATTTGACAAAGCATACAAAACAATATAAGAACAAATAGATGATGAAAGATAACAGAGTAAAAAAAAAGTAGGCCTAAACAAGTACACAAACAAACAAACAATGGCAATTTACGAATAAAAAAAGTTACAAGTAAAGAATAAATGAAAGCTAATAAGAGAAAAAAAAAAGATAATGATGCATCAGTTTTTTCAGTACACTGAATTAGAGTCCATATAGGTGGTTTCGTAAAAGTTTGACTGACTGTCTAATTATGAGGAGGGCCAGTTCATTCAGAAACGATTTGTGCAGTCCTAGGGTCTTACAGAATTGAGAAGAGAAGTTAGGTATCGTTACTCTTGCTCCAAACATCAATCCCTTAACACTGATATCGTGTTATCTTTATATTTGGTATTTATGGTATTTATCTTTATAATATGGGATGGTTGGAATGTAGATTGCTCGTTTCTCCTCATGTACGTCTTCAGGCTGTCCTTTATACATTTCAAACCTGATGGTGGGGTCGATTATCATACCCTGAGACAGGGATTCACTAATGGTGATTATGTCATTTCGTCTGTTACTGCCATTGTCGGCAGTTCCGTGGACTTCTTCATAGACGGTGTATTTTAGTTTTCTAAGGGCATCGGCCAGTTTAGTTCTAATTGCATGGTGCCTGTGTATACGCAATGTTTCGCCATAAGGACAGGCTCCCAGGACATGTCCAAGGGTTCCTGTCTTACTGAGGCATCGCCTGGAGTGGTTGTCCTGAGACCTACTGGGTATGGCTCTCACAGCACTTACGTTGGCAGTCATCTTGATAGCCTCCTTCCATTCACCGCTAGTCATTCCATCGGGCTTAGTTATCCATCTAAATGAGTTTATTATGTTGTGTGATTTTCAGGGTGGTTGTAATTTAACCCGACCCAAAAAGACCATACGGGTTTTTTTTTAAATTCTTCATAAAACCTGCCACAAAACCCAATAAAACCCATATATTTATTTCTCACAATTTAATCAACATACGAAATATTACAAAAAGATGCATCATATTTATTTAATGTAACAATTTGTTAGCAGAAGTTGTTAATTAATATAATGTTTCATTATAAAGAAGAAATAACTTTTATGAACATGGTGTTTTATTGTAGAATGGTATTAACATTAACTACATCACAATTTAGTCCTTCTTCATATGCAGAAGTCTGTAGAGCTTTTTCCTCTGCTAAATTATTTCTTAACTTTGACCAAACAAGTCCATAGGTGGAGAAGATTCTCTCCATGGATGCAGTGCTGACAGGGCAAGAAATTAAACTTTTCACAAAGCTAATAAATCTTGTTGGCAAGTCCCCTTTTTTGTTGTTTTCAGTTCCATTTGTTTGGACTGAACTGTTGTACAACTGCGTCAGAAAACGTAGTAGCAGGAAAATAATCAGAGTCAGCAATCCCAAAAGACATAACACATGTAACCCACTCTGGATGAATCTCTGTGAGTCTTGTTCTGCAGTTATTCTTGCCCCTCTGAATCTTGGCTCTAACATATTAGCAAGATAGTGGAAGGGCTGTAGTACTTGTACCTTTCGTTTATACGGTTCCATGTCAGGATTTTCTAGGAGATCAATCCAAATTTCTACATCTTGTGCAGTTCTTGAAAATGATCCAGGATTTTACAAACCTCAGACAGTTTACGAAGAAGATAAGTGACGTCCTTATATATTACACCATTATCTAAGATTTTGCTAGTATTAGCAGGAACTACTTCAGAGTGCTCTGTCATAATTTCTACATATTTAGAATTATTATTATCAATGAAAGAATGCAGACAATCATATTGAGAATTCCACGTAGTGGAATTTGGGAGTTGTGTCATAAGACCTTTCTTTTCTCTTAAACAGCCATGTGGTTGATGGTGATTCCGAAAGTACTTGCGGACTTCAGCAATAATTACACTTTTTGGTGTTACTTCTTCTTCGAGTAGATTAATATAATGAGCAGAACAACCTTGTGTTAATAATTCAGGCAGGTCTTCTTTTAAAAGCTGTCGCATTTTTAGCATTTTATTTTCATTATCAGTGCAAACAGCAAACACATTTTTCTGAAACTTACCCTCACACATTTTAATTGAATTTTTCAAAGACTCTGCACAATATTCAGCTGTTTTTTGGTTGGCTTCACAATCAATTGCATTTAGTAGAAATGCTTGCTGCCCTGTATGGATACTAGTAGCTATAAATGGGTCAATCTTTATATTAGACCACCCATCCTGCAACAGTACAATGCTATTATGTTCATGTAATTAAAGTTTTATATTTTCATCGACTTCATCTGCAACCTTATCAAGTAATATCCCACTTAAGTTGAAGCAATCAGGACCAACATAACCAGGCCGCAATGCTTGAATCATGTCTTAGTATCCTTTACTTGAAGCTACATTGAAGGCTATGTTATTAGCATAGAAGAACTTTGCTATGAAAATATTCAATTATTCTTTTTGTTGATCATTTGTTTTAATTGCGAAGTCTCCCAGGCTGGTTTGTTTTCTTTTCAATGGGATTGAATGTTCATTGGCATGACTTACTGCTATTGCACTGCTGCTGCCACTAGAGCTGCTAGAGGAAGAATCCAATGTAGAACTACTGCGTGTTCAGTTCAAGTGTGTCATGGCTCGATGTATGTCGTCATGTGGGTTACTGAACATGTTAAAAAGCTGGAAGTTGTCTTCTTGAGATTAATTAAGATCGTGATTTTCGGAGGGAAAGGAATAAACTAAAGGAAATTAATTTTTATATTAAAATGGATCCACACATGCCACCAGATAATGGACATTAACACATGACACAAATTATTGTATGATCTTGCCTATCAGAGAAAAGTGGAATCGAGAACGCTTTCCAATAAATTCAAGAAAATAGCTGATTAAATTATACACAACACTTCACATGGGTATAAATGATTTATTTATTTGTGAAACTAGTAGATGCATTCCTTCTTTATTCGCGTTGATTTGATTATAGCATTAATTCTCTGTAAACAGCTGACATCATGATCTGTGACTGACATGTTGAAAATCTGACGCACCATCAGTAATCTTGGCTCTGATTGGCTAGTTGTTTAGTGTAGCCAACACATGAGAAGCCATGGGCATCTAGTGTCAACATTAGTTTAAACGGGTGGGCTGTCAGATATTTGTGGAGAAAATGGAAGCATGTTTAAACTGAATAGTAAAGTTGAACGGGTTTAATTTATCCCAAGTTTAACTAACTTTGGAGAAAACGGCCCTAAACGATGAAATATAACTGCCGCCATTTGTTTTGTTGAGTATCAGCTATTGTGAAATGTACCTGCTAAAACAGTTTAAGTTCATGTTACTGTGAGCACCAGCTTTACTTGTCTGTGTCTTGCGCATGCGCAGTCTCCCATCATTGGACTTTAAAAAATTTCTTGCGGGACACTAACTGCAGTTTCTCCTAAGAAGACATAGTAAGAATCTTTTAAAACTATCAGTTCACAAATCTGTTCATCTACAGCAGGGGTCGTCACCACACAGCACGCTGGGGCTAGCATCAGCGTCTTACCTGCTGAAAACGCAGTGCACCATAGTGCTCTCGTAACTGCTAGCAGGTAAGCTCTCTATCTCTCCCTGCTGCACGACAGTGTACATGGGACGGCATGGCGTACCTGTTGCACATTTCAGCGAGTGCTGACAACCACTGATCTACAGTATGAGGACTAGTTGCATACACTTTCTTTACTTTATTTCACTTTTACTTGTTGTTTTGTTTTCCTTGACCTTGACTTGACTTTGGGTTGTTAGGACATTTACGTCTAAATTTTGCCTTGTTCTACCACACGATTTCTTGTAAGTATGTACATGATGCACGTCTTCAAAATGTGTATATATATATATATATATATATATATATATATATCCACTCTAGAATTTGAGGCTTCTCCATGACCATAGTGTGCGATTGTGAACAACACAGTCTTCTCTACTGAAGACCTATACAAATCCTAGTCTTGTTTCTTAGAATGTGACTGCTTTTCATTCCAGATAGAACATGCATCAGGATCCAGCCCTGGAGCAAAGCTAATAAAACTGGCAGACAAACTTTATAATCTACGTGATTTAGAGCGGGCTTCACCAGAGGGATGGTCACCTGAAAGAGTGCAGGAATACTTCGGGTGGGCTCAAAAAGTTGTTAATGGACTCAAAGGTTCCAATAAGAATATGGAAGCCAGCTTAGACAAAATATTCAAAAAGCATTGTGTGAGCTGACGAATTGTCTTCATAGGCGTGTTCAAAATATGTTATTGTAGGGACGTCTGATTTTCGCAAATGGTTTCTTTCACAAATTTCTGCTAATTAAATCAAGAAAGTTAAAATTGTTATAGGTATGAAAGAGACTCGTTCTGCAGCAGAGCAAGTCTTTTTCATACCTAAACAGTTTTAACTCTCTTGACTTAATTAGCAGAAATTCGTGAAAAAAATTTTTCGCGAAAATCGGGTGTTCCTAGTAGGGAGTACCACGTGGTATAAGTGCTAAATGAGAAAAACATTCTTTACAACAAATGAATGTCCAGCATCATATGCTCTGAACTACAGTGTTTGTAATATGTCAATTTGAGACATAGAGACATAAACACCAATAATAATAATAATAATAATAATAATAATAATAATCATTAGGGCTAGGATTTTGATGAAATTGCATTTTTTTTTCTATTAAGCCAGAAACATAGCTGCTTAAGTATTTATATGTTATGTGATAAACGTGTTTTAAGACATATTTGTTAGGGCATTTTTTTTTTGCCTGTTTCACTCATAAGAGCATTTTTTGTTTTATTCGGTAATTTTTTAGGTATTTTCATTTAATTTTGGCCATAAATCCCAATTACTAATGTAAAATAATGTTTATTTCCTTTGATATTTTCTCTACATATTTTGTCCATTAATACCCATTTATTTTATATATTAATTTAATCGTTTTTCTATTTTCTATAATATTTTAATAGTATTTCTATGCAAATATTGCCATTTTAACGTAGTACACTTCATGTAATGGATCGTCACTCCTATGGAGTAACGGTCAGCGCGACTGGCCGCGAAACCAGGTGGCCCGGGTTCGAATCCCAGTTGGGGCAAGTTACCTGGTTGAGGTTTTTTCCGGGGTTTTCCCTCAACCCAATACGAGCAAATGCTGGGTAACTTTCGGTGCTGGACCCCGGACTCATTTCACCAACATTATCACCTTCATTTCATTCAGACGCTAAATAACCTAGATGTTGATACAGTGTCATAAAATAACCCAATAAAATAAAAAATGTAATGGATCAGTCCAACCACCCCTTCAATATACCTGCTAGTTCCGGATAAGAGTGGCCTTGTGGTGGACTACATGGAAACTACATCAGGTAAAATAATTAATTAAAGTGTACCACTTAGAAAAAATTATGTAAAATTAAATAAATTTAAATGTTGGTACTAGGATTTAATTTAATTACTAGTCTAAATATTAAGTAGTACAAAACCTCTTTTCCTACTAAGCCAATTATGTAAGATGAATTTTTAGGGCGTTTTTGAAAGATTTTTAGGTCATAAGTGCATTGTATTTGGGACATTTTTTCATGATTTATAGGTCATCAAAATCCTAGCCCTAATCATCATCATCATCATCATGGGAGTGGCGAATTGACTTATGGGTTATGTGAAAGATCAGTAATATTGCCTGTCTCTAATTTTAATTCATGACGCTAAAGTTTTGGTATCTCAAATCGGCCAAATTTTGATCTCCATTACTGGTGATCGCCGTTGCACTGCTTATTTGCGGCAACGCTTAAGTATTGCTATTCAACGCGGAAATGCAATGAGCGTTTTGGGTACTCTTCCAGTGTCCAGCCCTTTGGACGAACTTTTTCTCCTGTAAAATTTTTTATCTCTATGTAAATGTTTATATTTAGTGTTTATATATGTGTAATTCAATTTTAAAACTTATTGGAAAACTGAAATATGATAGAATTGTTTTGAATCCCTTGTATAATTGTAATAATAAGAATCAAAATAAATTATTATATTCTATGCCATCGTATATGTTTCCTATAGAGTCAGCTCTCTGTGCAACAGTGTTAAAATTAACCTAGAAACCAGTTCTTATTCAATATAGAACACTATCAAAGAAAAAAAAAAAAGATATTCTACATTGTTGGATCATTGCATTCATGAGTTTTGTTTTTTCATGTATTAAATTTTAAGGGAACCTTTCATCTACAGGTCATAACTATGGATAATTACAAGAACACTTAATCCCTTGTACACAACCCGAAACATAGAACCATTTCTGATTCCTTAAGCCAGTACAGCCATTTTCTATCAGTATTACGAAGTCCCCTTTGGGAAGTATCCATTATAATTCTAGAGCAATCTTCAGCTTTTATTTCATAAATGAAGAGTGCCAATTTCGTAGCAGTGGTCACTGTATAATCCCTTTCAGAGGAAATATTTTCAAGAGCATCAACAAATTAACTGTCCTCTATTGCATAGTGACATTGAAGAGTACACATTAATCATAAATACCGAAGTTTATGGTGCTTTATATTGTACTTAGGCCTATATGCTAATCAAATTACACCGTGCAACATAATTTTTGTTTTTGGGTAGTAAGTGCTATTCCTTAATAAATTGCGTAAGGGAAATTGTAATTATTCACCTCAAACTTTGCTTTTGTGACCAGGACATTGACACTTTGAAATTCACCTATTTCAGACTAGAAAAGTTGCAGATTTGCATTTCCTTTTAATTGAGGTGAAAAAGTCTTGCTGCGAATGAAGTGTATAACACTGAATTGCTGAGAAACAAAGTGTAGCCCGTGTTACTACAACGATGTTTTCGAAGCAAAGAGGATGGATACTTCTTCAAGATAATGCTTGTTCTCACGTGCCTATACCTTAGTCGAATATATGTATTGGCCAACTATGAAAGTGGGTCAGATGCCAAAAAGTATAATAGAACATTTATTATCTCAAAAGTAATCTCCCAAACTGTTCATACATTTATCCCACTACGAGACAAGACGATCAGTCCCATTCTTGAAAAAGCTTGTGGGCTTTCTACCGAATCAATTCTTTACCCAGTCACACACGTCTTCATCCAATGCAAAATGAAGTCCACAAATGTCTTTCTTCAACTCTCCAAAAATGTGAAAATCGCATGGGGAGAGATCTAGGCTGTGGAGGGGGGGGGAGGGGGGTTGGTGTTGAAGCATTTCCCAACCAAATCTCTGAATCGTATTCCTCACAGAGTTGGCAGTATGTGGGCAGGCATTGTCATGAAGAAGGATAATGCTGTTCGATAGCATTCCAGGGCATTTTGACTTAATGGCGCATTTTACTTTCTGTAAAGTTTCTTCATAATGCTGTGCATTGATTGTGGCCCCATGCTCGAGAAATCCAACAAGCAGAGGACCCCTAGAATCGAAGAAGAATGTCAACATGACTTCACTGGAACTTGTGTGTATTGCTTTGGACTTTTTCAGTGGGGGAGAATCCATTTGTTTCCATTGTTGACTCTGCCATTTGCTCTCCGGTTCAAAATGGTGACACCACGATTCATCCTCAGTGACAGTAGGGCCAGAAATGCATACTCTTCCTCTTGGTATCGTTGTGTCGTGCCTTTCTTCCACGAGGAGGGCAGATGGATTCGAGGGTTCACATGCGTTCATTATCTCTGATTATACATCAGTTATACTCAATGTTATGCTACCATCACTATTTCAAACAATAGAGCTATTAAGGATTAAGGTGAGGATTTCCTGCTTGGAAGTGTAGTGAAGATATTCGTAACTTTGAAGTCTTCACTTCAGTAATCGAAGTCAAATTCATAACAAGCACTATTTATTAAAGTCATAATATAACAAAGTATAGTTGGCCTGGGCCTCTGCTATTGGATGGTGGAATCCCTCTTCCTGATGCCATAACGTCATCGGATGTAAAGTCCAAGTTTCTTCCTTGCGGGAGGATAAAGCCTTCTTGTCAAATTCATGACATCTTAACTACTTAACTGTCTCACTGACTACCGACTGTCTGTCGAGACATTCTGGTCTTATCTTCACTTCCGAAAAACCGCCTTCCAGTGCCTACTTGTGGAAGGGATGGATGAGAGAAGCCAAAGGGCTTATGTGCCAGTTTTGTTCGAAACTAAGATATATCTGTCAATGATATACAAATGAGAATTTGTGGTGGAAAGAATGTCTTTAAGGATCATAAACGAGTTACAGTCACATAAATCTTAATTAGGCCAATAACATCATACAGTGACGCCTTCTGAGTGTTGCTGGTAAGAAATGATATTAAGCCTCCCCGCGTGGGACTTCAAAGTCACACACTGTAGTATGTTTGCTGACATAGGTTCACATGAAGATACAAGACTTCCATGTGCTGCTCACATGCTAAAATGCTGACAGTGGAGAACACACAGTCTGAACTTGGGAAGCAGACAGCTCGAGTATCTTGCCTCATCCGGTCTGTCACTGTCGATATGAAAGACTACAAGCAACTTTCGTAGTCGGCAAGTACGAATATCATTAGATTCAATAAATAAATAAAATAATTATTTCCTAACCATATCCCATAATCAAATCAATGTTGGTCATTGTTGTCCTGTCGGGACACAACAGTTGCAAGTGACCCAGTATAGCAGCCATTCTATTTGTTTTTTGTTCCTCTGTCAACTGATGTGGAACCCATTGCGCGCAGATTTTTCGGTAATGCAGGTGCTTCGTCACAATGACGTATATGGAACTGTGACTTATTCCCACCAAATGACGAAGTTCTTCCAGAGTGATCCGTCAGTTTCCCTGTATAAGACCATCAGCCTCAGCAATAACAGCAGGAGTGAGTCTGTTCTGAGCGAGCATCATCTTGCAGTGACATGCATCCCTCTCGAAATCTCTTGTGCCATTCCAGTACCGTACATGCTGTAAACAGCAGACATGCGACAATGAATTTCTCGTCCTCCTACTCCTTCAGCAGTCAAAAATCGCACTACACCTCGCTGTTCTTGACCTGCCTCCATTAGTGATGTTGAACGAACACACATATCTCTAACCTCACTTCCAGTTCAATTAAACTTGGCTCTGATTGACTGGACGGTGTGACTTTTGGTGTTCCAAATAAGTACTTTAGTACGATTCTTGGCATCTCTCAGTGCAGTCCCTAACCGGAGATCCGATTGAGAGACTATTTTACCTCCGGAGAATTTTACACTGAGGGACTCCATGAATATAAACAGTGAAAAATATAGTGGGACTGTGTTGGTATTAATGCAGCTTATGCGGGTACCTCTTTGTTACTTGTTAGCTTAAACAACAACTTTAAGCCCCCTCACCACGACAAGGTGAGTACCCACGAGAGGGTACCATCAGTACCAGTTGCAGAAGACACAGCCCTGCAGTATATATTGACTGGTTACTAGCAACAGGCATCTATAATGATCACCGATCAAAATACCCCTCATTTCTCGTGAAAAACAACAACTGAATAGACTACAGTGGACTATAGTGGACTTTATGTTGTCAGCAAATAGCTGGATACATTAAGAAGATTGATTTGATTCCAGCTCAATAAATGAACGACTAGTGTGTAAGCAGAGGTTGTAACTGTGTTTTTGCGAGTCGCCACCAGATGTCAGGTCAGCAATCAAATTCCAGTGGTACAACTTGCCCGCTGTGAAATATATGCATGGTGACCCATTTTCATTTGACTGCCCCTCATAGAGTCTAAGATTCTACCACATCCCTCTTATAATCCAAATCTCCCACTGTCAGACAGTCACATGTTTGGTCCCATGTGAAAGATGCCCTCAGAAGTCATTGATCAAATTCGACGATAATAAAAGTGAAAACAAAAGTGGCGGGCTGGCTATGACACAAGGATAAAAATGTCTTCCTTGGAGGAATTAGAACGCTTTTGGAGTGACATAACAAATAATATACTTAGGGGAGGAGGGGTATATTTTAAAATGGCAAAAGTTTACCCCAATTTCATAAATATTCTTTTATATCTCGGCATAAGCTTGTTTATCACTAATCTGTTTGTTATAAAGATGTATATGCCGTTTTACAAAAATAGTCTTTTTTGTTCGAAAATTGTTTCTTTTTGTATGTCATCTCACAAGATCGATGCACATGGAAATATTAAAGTGAGAGGGTGATTGAATTACCTTTGAAAAGTTCTCCTTATGCCTATACTAGTAAGTACAATATGAGTAAGCCTATGTTGCCAGATGTTGAAAACAAAATTTCCTCATATCCTGTTTAGAATTTCTCTCAAAATTAAGTTCTTTTAATATAAAAATTCACCAAACTGTCGTCACAAAAAACAATGAATATTACTACATTTTGTTAAGTTATATTCCAAGAGTACATACATTTATTTGGTTTTTACTTACATAGTTTCCATGTTACTGTATATACACTAAGTTTTGTTTATCTGTATGTTTTCAAGTTAAACTGAAATTTTAATTATTGTGTTTCTTTTTTAAGTTACAGGCTCCTATTTTAAATATAAAAAATCTACACTAGTGGATATTAATACATCATAAACATGACAAATTTGTTGCCTGGCACTGTACATCAAATAATAATTGAGTGCAGCGTAATCATCGAGAACATTGTTAAAATTTAAATTTAAAGAAATAGAAGTATTATTTTCGGAAGCAAACCCATTATTGACTATTCTATGTACAAGTTGCGTTATTGATACTTTGGATTCGTGGCATGACAGGACACGTCTGTTGAAGAATTTCATAATTATAACGGAAAGGTAACAGGAAAAAATAAAATATTTAGAATATAAGTGGAGTTTCGAGTATTTTTCACTCAGCAATTAAATAAGTGATACAATATAGACACAATACAGACCATCATACAAGCTACTACCACTGAGTACAGCCTAATGCGAATTAGCTCATTGCATTAGAGAAGAAGAGCTCCCTCTCTTCATAGAGACACTCGTGCTCATTATTATTATTATTATTATTATTGTTGTTGTTGTTGTTGTTGTTGTTGTTGTTGTTGTTGTAATTAAATCACAATATTTCCTTAAATTTTCTCCCCACTTGTTTAAAATCTCCCATTTTGGGGCAAGAAATCAATCTAGCAACATGGTAGTTATCATTTTTAGGTTTTTTTAAACTATGGAACTTACTACTCCAACCATACCTCATTGTTGGCAATTGACTGTTATTTTAAATGTCAGATCTCTGGTTCGTTGAAGAATAATGCAAATTATTGTATAATAAAGAACTTTAAAATATAAAGATAGGTACAGTATTTTGTTTCTTTCCTTGTCTATTGTTTCCCTCTTTCCTTTATTTCATCCCCTTTAGTCCAGAGGTTCTCAAACTGTTTGAAGGCATGACCCACTTTTGGGCAAGACATTTGCAACCTCCCACTATCATACTGGTACTTAACCCTATTCGAAGAATACAAATCTCTTAAAATCGAAAACAACGATAATTTTACTCAAAACCAGTGGATACCATTCAAACTTGTAATGTACTGGTACTTGCAAGATGGGAAACTGAAATGCGGAAACCTATTTTCCAGTTCTCTTTGGCTTTTAGACTGGACTTCCTTGCTGATGTATTTTTCGAACACTTCAACACTTTGAATTGGGTAGTAGTTTGCAAGGTCAAAATGTTAACATAACAGCCAGAGATAAAATTGACGGATTTATAAGGAAACTTGATTTATGGTCGACATCAGTTGACAAAAAGAAATTTGATTTATTGTATTGAAGAATTCATGGAAAATTTAGCAATTTATAATACAAAAAATACAGATTTTGTTTTTCGGACATACAATTAAGTTTGCACAATTTAAAACACCTTTTTGATTATTTTGAGGAAGAAACTGTAAACAATTATTATGAGTCACAGGTACTGAATCCGTTTTTAGACACTTGCGTTCAACAGGCTGACATTAAAAAAAGGAAATATTTGTTGAAATATGTACGTATTGATGGAATGTTGAATCTATACTTTTTTTTTTTTTTTTGCAAAGCGACAATTTTGGATCAAATGAATGCAAGAATACTTCGATCTTGCAAAAGAAGCTCTTAAATTTTTTATAGCATTTGCAGCCTCATATTTATTCAAAATAAACCACAAAACAGATTACACTTTTCTTTGGACATCCAGTTTGAATAATAATAATAATAATATTATTATTATTATTATTATTATTATTATTATTGTTGTTGTTTACAAACTGCCCTCCCATCGAGGGTAGCCCTTACGGACTCAGTATACTCTCAAAAAAAATACATATGTAAAAATAAGTAATGACTAATAAAAAAAGAAACAAAGAAAAGGCCATGAAAAATTACAATTGCATTAATGTGGTACCATGTGGTTAATTAGGCTTTGACAAGATTTTTTTAACACTGTTATCACAAAGTCATCTCTCAGAGACGTAGGCAGAGCACATTGCTGTTGAAATTATTCTTAAAAGCTGGAATAGTTCCACGAAAATTATTGCATTTGTTCGATTGTTACCTTCTTTTGTTTCCTTCAGTGCCTCAAACTTACAGGCGAAAAACTTTGAGAGTTTTATTTTCATCTGGCAGCATTTACATTTACATAATTACATTTCTACCTGTACTCATTCAAAAAATATAATCCTCTGAAACCTCACCATGACCTTTGGGACACAGTGTATTATAATCAGAAAACCGTACTACTATGAATTAATTAATTACGTATTGTTTGGATATATACTTACTGGCTTTTAAGGAACCCGGAGGTTCATTGCCACCCTCACATAAGCCCGCCATTGGTCCCTATCCTGAGCAAAATTAATCCATTCTCTATCATCATATCCCACCTCCCTCAAATCCATTTTAATATTATCTTCCCATCTACGTCTCGGCCTCCCCAAAGGTCTTTTTCCCTCCAGCCTCCCAACTAACACTCTATATGCATTTCTGGATTCGCCCATACGTGCTACATGCCCTGCCCATCTCAAACGTCTGGATTTAATGTTCCTAATTATGTCAGGTGAAGAATACAATACGTGCAATTCTGTGTTGTGTAACTTTCTCCATTCTCCTGTAACTTCATCCCTCTTAGCCCCAAATATTTTCCTAAGCACCTTATTCTCAAACACCCTTAATCTCTGTTCCTCTCAAAGTGAGAGTCCAAGTTTCACAACCATAAAGAACAACTGGTAATATAACTGTTTTATAAATTCTAACTTTCAGATTTTTCGACAGCAGACTGGAAGATAAAAGTTTCTCAACTGAATAATATTTCCCATATTTATTCTGTGTTTAATTTCCTCCCGAGTATCATTTATATTTGTTACTGTTGCTCCCAGATATTTGAACTTCTCCACCTCTTCAAAAAATAAATTTCCAATTTTTATATTTCCATTTCGTACAATATTCTCATCACGAGACATAATCATATACTTTGTTTTTTCGGGATTTACTTCCAAACCTATCTCTTTACTTGCTTCAAGTAAAATTCCCGTGTTTTCCCTAATCATCTGTGGATTTTCTCCTAACATATTCACGTCATCCGCATACACAAGCAGCTGATGTAACCCGTTCAATTCCAAACCCTCTCTGTTATCCTCGACTTTTCTAATGGCATACTCTAGAGCAAAGTTAAAAAGTAAAGGTGATAGTGCATCTCCTTGCTTTAGCCCACAGTGAATTGGAAACGCATCTGACAGAAATTGACCTATACGAACTCTGCTGTATGTTTCACTGAGACACATTTTAATTAATCGAACTAGTTTCTTGGGAATACCAAATTCAATAAGAATCTCATATAAAATTTCTCTCTTAACCGAGTCATATGCCTTTTTGAAATCTGTGAATAACTGATGCACTGTACCCTGATACTCCCATTTTTTCTCCATTATCTGTCGAATACAAAATATCTGGTCAGTAGTTGATCTATTACGCCTAAAACTACATTGATGATCCCCAATAATTTCATCTACATATGGAGTTAATCTTCTCAAAATAATATTGGATAAAATTTTGTACGCCGTCAACAAAAGTGATATTCCTCGAAAGTTACTACAGTTAGTCTTGTCCCCCTTCTTAAAGATAGGTACGATAATGGACTCCTTCCATTGTTCTGGTACAATTTCCTTTTCCCAAATAGCAAGTACAAGCTTATAAATTTCGTTAGATAATGCGCCTCCACCCTCTTGTATTAATTCTGCTGTAATTTGATCGATACCTGGAGACTTATAATTTTTCAGATTTTCTATCGCAATTTCGACTTCAGAAAGTGTGGGTTCGGGTATAAATGGCTCAGCAGTTTGTACTTCAATTTCGTCCTGATCATTTCTATTTGGCCTATGTATATTTAGTAGTTGTCCAAAATAGTTTTTCCATCTGTTCAGGATTGAATGAGCGTCTGCAAGCAAGTCACCATTCTCATCCTTGATCACATTTACCCTTACCTCATATCCATTCTTGAATTCCTTTATGCCCTTATATAAATCTCTAATGTTTTTATTTTTACTATTTGTTTCTACCTCATTCAGTTTTTCCTTCAAGTAATCTCTCTTTTTATTCCTAAGTGTACGATTTGCTTCCCATCTCATATTGAAATAATTATCTCTATTCACCTCAACTGGATCCTGTAAGAATTTCAATTTTGCCTGTTTCCTTCTTTCTACTATCATGCAACAATCTTCATCAAACCACGGTTTCTTTTTCTTAATTTCATAATAACCTATGCTCTGTTCAGCTGCAATTTTGATATTATCTCGGATATTTTCCTACATGCTATTAACATCTAACTCTTTCTCAACATCGTCGGAACTTGCTAATATGGCAGACCTATTTGAAATTTCGACCTGATAATGTTGCTTAGTTTCCTCGTCCTTTAATTTCGAAATATTGAATCTTCTAATATTAACTTGTTGCTCTACTCGCTTGGCTACTGATAGTCTTTCTCTTAGTTCTCCAATTACCAAATAATGGTCAGAATTACAATCTGCCCCCCTGAAGGTTCGAATGTCTACTATACTAGTATGTCTTCTTTTATCTATCAAGATGTGATCCATCTGGTTATGTGTCAATCCATCTGGAGAAGTCCAAGTATATTTATGTATATCCTTATGGGGGAATGTTGTACTTTTAACAATTAAATTTTTTGATGTGGCAAAGTTGACTAACCTAACTCCATTGTCATTACTAAATATGTGTAGGCTCTCTATTCCAATAGTCAGTTTAAAAATATCCTCCCGTCCTACTTTAGCATCGAAATCCCCCAATAAAATTTTCATGTGATATCTAGGTAACTGATCAAAAGTCTGTTCCAATTCCTCACAGAAGCTATCCTTTATATGGTCGTCTTTCTCTTCTGTAGGGGCATGAGCATTTATAATTACGATATCGCACCATCTACCCTTAAGTACTAAATACGATAACCTATCACTGATAAATTCGACCTTTTTTACTGCTGATTTTATTCTTTTATGTACAAAGAATCCTGTTCCTAATTGGTGATTATCATTTCCTTCCCCATAATACAGTAAGTAATCTCCTATTTGTGTTATGCCATTCCCATCTAACCTAACCTCCTGTACTCCCACAAAGTCTATTCTATATCTAGCTAGTTCTTTTGTTACTAATGTTACCCCTTCTGTTCTATATAGACTTGTAACATTCTAAGTACCAAATGTCAAAACCTTATTCCTTTGCTGTGGTCGTGCCAGAGAATCAGTCCCATTCCGAGGCTTATTTGAAGGATTCGTAACAAGCTGTTTTTTACGGTAATGGGTTGTTAGCCCTTCGCCCAACCCCCAAGCTGGAGGACCACCCCTCATCGGCTGTCCGCGACTGCTTATTCAATATATTCACAGCTACCCTCCATATCTGGAGGCCGTCTCCTCGATCCGCAACCTGAGGATGCACCATGCCGTGGTGATAGGGACCCACAATACATGGATTGTTTGGATGTATACAATTGTAAAACACTTGCATCATATGCACGTATTATATGTTTCTAATTTTCACAGCTCAAATATGATATATAAAAATGCTAGTCCCAAAAATTCCAGAGGGAAAAAACCTTTAGGGAGGCCGAGACGTATGTGGGAGGATAGTATTAAAATATATTTGAGGGAGGTGGGATATGATTGTAGAGACTAGATTAATCTTGCTCAGGATAGGGACTGATGGCAGGCTTATGTGAGGGTGGCAATGAACCTCTGGGTTTCTTAAAAGGCAATAAGTCCTAAAAATTTGTCACCCTGGGCTATGGCCCATGTATAAATACGGCCCTGCTTGTTTATATTAATCTTTGAAAGTTCTTTATCACTATTGGTATGTCATATGTCAAAGAATATACATTGAGATTTTTTTAGTGTTCAGCACTAATTTATTTAGAGATAATCTTTGCATTAACACTAATTTATTTAGAGATAATCTTTGCATTAACTTTTTCATTCCCTGTATATTTTAATGTAGTTCATTAATACATTCCTCTTTATTTATTAGGCTTGCATCATCCACAAGCAATATAGTTTCTGCATTTGGAATGTTCTTTGGTAAGTGAACAATAATGGACCCAATTGATTGGGTCATTGGCTGAGAAGAAACTGGCTACTGAAGGATGCACTGGAAGGAATAGAGAACAGAAGAGTTCGGGGCAATTTGTTAACTTAAATGAAAACCAAAGGGGATTTGTATCGCAACCAGGAACATTTATTAATACTTCATTAGTTAATGGTGCCTCAAGAAAGCTAAGCAAGAAGGATGTCTCAATAGTTATGTTGGATGTGCGACAGGCCTTTGATTCTATTGGATTAGAACATGTAACTAATTGTCTGAAATCCCTACCTATTCCAGTATCTTTACGAGAATTAGTTCAATCTTTAGTAGTGGGGAACTTTACTCGGATTCACAGTTCCAATCAGATATCTGATCCAATTGTATTGCAAAAAGGAGTTTTCCAAGGATCACCTTTATCTCCATTAATTTTTAATATGTCAATAGATTTTATTCTAAAAGAACTTACGGAGAAACAAGTCAGTGATAAATTTGGTTTTGAGGTTTCTGAGAATTTAGACAATCTAACTATGGCTGCCTTTGCTGATTTAGTAGTCATAGGGAAAGATATGTCAGCTGCCCAGGACCTAGTATTAATGGTGAAGGAGCTTTTAGAAGACATTGGATTACACATTAATCCTAATAAATCAACTTCCATTAATATTGTAAAAGGAAAGTTACGTGAAGAGGATCTGATTCTTTATGAAGATTGCTCCATAAGAGGGATCAAACAAGATGAAACTATAAGATATTTGGGTGTATCATTCAATGAGGAAATAACATTTGATCGGCAGGCATTTATGTTAAGTCTGAAAAATGATTTGGAAAATTTAGTATCCACCTCCATGCTCCGTCCAGATCAAAAGCTCAACATTGTTAACCAGTATATATGGCCTAAATTGATCTACCCATTACAAATGGCTCCTATCCATCAGTTACCAGGAACATTCTTAGAAGATATTGACAAGTTAATCCGTAGTTCTGTTAAACAAATGCTTATGTTGCCATCTGATACACCTACTAGTATGTTATATGCAAGCAAAAAATACAGAGGTTTGGGACTAGTCAGAGCATCATGGGAAGCGTTCTTGCAACACTGCAACATTTGCATCACTTTAATATTAAATGAATATCCTTATGTAAATAGTATGCGACCTTTGATGTCTGAACTTAATTCTTCCTGTCAACATCTAAGTCTCCCTTGTCCAGTTGAACTTCGTAAATCAGTGCCTAGGAAATTAAGAGAGGAATTAAGAAATGCAGAATTCGAATCATGGAAAGTAATGCCTGGAAGAGGCAGAGGTGTAGAATTGTACAGCCAAGTACCTAAAGCCAACGCCTGGATTTTTAATAAGTCTGGACTATCTACATCTGAATGGGTAACCTGCCTCAAAATGAATGCCAGTTTAGCAGCAGTTAGAGGAGTACCTGGTTCCTCTTTGGACAGATCCCGGTGCAGACATGGCTGCCCGGAGACTGAAACCCTTGCCCCGTTTAAGGTCAGTGTAACAGAGGTTTACTCCTCCGAAATGCCAGACACCATCATGTTCGATCCTTAATTGCAAATGCTTTAAGAAAAAAGTCTTGGATAGTAGAAGAGGAAGTATTTTGCCTTGCTACTAATGGCTCCTCTAGACATATTGACATCATAGCGTATTCCAAGGCTACCAAGAAAGAATATATAATTGATCCTACCATAAGGATTGAAACGGGGAGTAGCCAGCCGGAGGATGTCAATAAAGAAAAGATCAACATTTATCTGCCAACAGTTGATTACTTCAAAGCAAAATACCAGCTTGAAGACATTGAGGTGATTGGTCTTCTTATTGGAGCTCGTGGTGTGATTCCCAAGTTCTTTGAAAGCTTCAGGAAGACTTTTGAACTACCACAGACACTTACTGCTGACATCATAACTTCAGTTTTGAAACGCTCTTGCAAAATTCTGAGTCATCATATTCACTCTGTTTAATTTTTTTTCCTTCACTTTATAATTCATATATGTTTATTTTAATTTTCTTCTACAAAATTTATGTAAATATTTAATATTGTAAAATTCATGTAGGAGAGTATACTGAGTCCTTCTGGGCTACCTCCAATGGGAGGCAGTTATTATCTTATCTTATCTATCAGATGATAGACTCCATTAAGATATGTGGATCATATTCGGAGACTAAGACGAAGGCAGAAAATAGGAAAGATTGAAGAATGCTGGGTTTGCAGTGAAAGATCTGCCCATGGGCAAAACATGTATGTATGTAATGAATCCAATTGATCCTTGGGGAACATATTACATTTGTTCTCTAATTTCTACAGTTTTTGATCTACCAGTACTATTATAACAACTGCCGGTATTTGTTATCTGCTAGTTAAATATTGTGACTTTATTCCAACTCAACAATGTAACTTTTATTTAAAGCAACAATAATAGTCACTTTCTACAATTTAATTCTACTCCCGTCAACAATGGGATTTGCACTCAACACAGTATTCATTATTGCACTCCACAGACGACAATGACAATTTACTTGGATTATTGAGAACAACAATGAACTGTTAATTTTAACTAATGTTCACAAAGCACTATTTACAAATCAGAACTGTCAGTTCTCAGTTCGTTTGCCTTGGCTAGTAAGCTCTTCTAGCTCAGTCACTCGAGTTCACAGTATCTCGAACCCCAGACCTTCAGAGACAGTCCACTGAACTTCGAACTCAGGTCCTCCAACTGCGGTCCACTGCACTCGATCTCAGGACTTCCGGCTCCACAGTTACGGACACAACTCAAGTCGAACTCCGGCCTCGAAGCTGGCTTCACTGCTACACAAGACTGGCTGGCTTGCTGTCCACTGACTATAACAACACTGCAACTAACTAAACTGCTCAAGTTCACTCGCGCGTCGTAATTTATAACCACACCATAGTTGCGAGAAATTTCCGGAAGATTCCACTCTCGAATTATCTGGATATCTCCCTTCTCTGCCGCGGTCGCTCTCTCTCCTCTCCTCTCTCCGCCACACCACATGCCCCAGGAAGCAGATGCGCGCGCAACCCGCCCGAAACACGGCCGACCTTGTAATCCTTATGCCGGTCGTGAGATCGTATCCCAGCTCTGTCACAATATGATTTGAACCAGGAATAACTTAACCCTCTTATACTATAATGTGTGTTGAATTTGGTAAGAATATTGTGATCTGCTAGATGAAAGGCAATGAGTAAGTCCATGAATAACATCTGCAAGACAGTGTAGCCTATCTTACAAAACTGTTGAAGGTCTGTAACAGAAGGAAATAAAATTATTTTAATGTAATTATTGCCAGCACCGACACTGCTGCAACATACTAGCCATGCAATTTAATTTATATGTAAATTAGGATAGATACTATAGTAGAAGTAAGTCAGATACTGTCACAGAACTACGAATGTGTAAAAAGTATGATTTTTCGAACTTGTGGCAATGCGGTTTTTTTTTTCTTAAAATTTGGTGTAAGGTTTTTTTCTGCAGCAGTTTCCAGTCGTCATGTGCACGCGCTCATGTTTCATGCAACTGTAACTTCAAACTCTGACTAGTCGTTGATTAGTATCTCGTGTTCTTTAATATGTCAAACTGTTTTCTGATTGTTAGAAAAATGTGCGAGCCAAGAGCAAACCAGAGTGACACCTGCGCATAAAACTAGTGCATTACTTTTATTCATTGTACTGGCTACAAACGTACTTTTTGCATGTGTATTTTGTTCCCATGTTTATCTATATTGGTTATTAAAACACTGTGAAATTTAATACCATCTTCAATATATAAGATTAATAAATTATTTTATAGTACACGAGCATTCATGCAGGGATTGAAATTAATTGCAAACAGGTCATCACTGATCATAGGATAGTTTTCAAACAGTTGTCAAACTGGCTGCAGGAACAAACGCCTATAGTTATGCAATAAGAGCTGTTGGACATAAAATGGCTTCAGTCTTCGTGTACAAATGTTGTCTACTTGGCCCGTTTTGATTGGTTAGTGTCATCACAGGACAGCCAACATAGAGCGTATGGACCAAACGTCAGTGCGTATATTAAGAAGATAGAATTTTTTGTATAATATTCTTTATAGTTTAAGAATTATATGCTACCTGCTATTGATTTGGCTAGACACCGCTACTCTTATTCATAGGTATTTCCAATTATGATTAATGTTGTTATCAGCGTGGTTATCTCTGTAGCAAATATTAATAAAAATAAGTAAAGTACAGGTTATGGAACTGTCTTGCTCTTTCGGCACACGGTTTTTTACGACAAGAATTTGCACTTATCGTGTGATGTATGGTGCGATGTTGGAAGTTGTGCAGTAATGTAAAAAGCAAATTAATTGAACCAACGTTGACTGAGGATGTGTTTACGTTTGATTTAGATTACTCAGACTTATGAGGTAAAGCAATAGTGATAATCATTATTCATACCTATATGTTCTGTAGTGTCTAGGCTACTGATAAAAATCCATTTTGCAGTAGTTGCGCTTTTGGTGTTTACTCCCACATATCCTTCTATTTTATAAATTACTGAAATTCACCTTTTGATTACAAGAAATTATTGTAATTTATCAGAATGCGTTACCCCTATATGCCGTTTTTGTCTTGAACGGCACCAATTCAATAAATAACTTACCTTCATATAAATTGTTCTGGACCAAAGACTTAAGAAGCACCTTCGTTTTTCGATTATTTAATACAGGACGCGTGCATTCTTTGTTGAGAATCGGTCTACAGTTAGGCATTCTGGTACATTACACTTACTTATTTGGGAGAATAGATCTATAAGGTTAACACGATAGTGCTTTACAATTGCGTTACCAAAGGAAGGCGGGTATCTATCCATTCCCACCTACCGAACAAAATGCGTATGGCATACCAAAAGCCTGTACTAACAAACTTTAACCAGTCACTCCACATTACGAAAACTCGCTGTCGATATAGCCTACCCAATCCTGCATTTCTTCCTGCCACCACTTTCACAGCAATTTTCCACCCTTATTCCTGTTCAAAATTGGTGTCGCCGCTCAATTTGTCTTTTGTTTACGGTACGTATAACTCGACTTGAGGCCAAGAATATAGATAGGTGCATCCTATCTTTCTTTGGTAACGCAATTGTAAAGAAATACTGATAAAAACTTTACATTTAGTGCAGTAAGTACAGCGAAGTTTCCGTTCTATACCCTTTGTATATTATTACTAGTGTTAGTTTCTCTATATGATATAGGCTATTTTAATCAATTAAAATTTAAAAATTCATTTTGCATATCAAGCATCAAGATGCAGTTGGTGGTGCTTGCATTGTTGACGTATGTCTTATGTTGCGGAGTTGATGCCTCAAAGCAGAAGACGAAATCAGTAACAACTCTTATTGAAGCGAAATGGGAAGTGACTCCTTTGGTTCTGGAAATCTCAGAGTATCTCGGTGACGAGAATGCTGATTTTTTGTGGGAATTTTTGGACGCTATATCTGCTCTACATCCCTCTCTTGCTGAACTAGGTAAGTAATTTTTCCATTTACAAATAAACGTTTAATCAACATATCAAACACTTTTATATAGACCTGTACAATAATTTTAAAACCGTATAAAGCAAACAATCTTTTTATCATGGTAACTTAATTGTTTTTATTGTAAATCCCGAAAAGACAAAGTATATGATTATGTCTCGTGACCAAAATATTGTACGAAATGGAAACATAAAAATTGGAGATTTATCCTTCGAAGAGGTGGAAAAATTCAAATACCTGGGAGCAACAGTAACAAATATAAATGATACTCGGGAGGAAATGAACTGCAGAATAAATATGGGAAATGCGTGTATTATTCGGTTGAGAAACTTTTGTCATCCAGTCTGCTGTCAAAAAAATCTGAAAGTTGGAATTTATAAAATAGTTATATTACCGGTTGTTCTGTATGGTTGTGAAACTTGGACTCTTACTTTGAGAGAGGAACAGAGATTAAGGGGTTTGAGAATAAGGTTCTTAGGAAAGTATTTGGGACTAAAAGGGATGAAGTTACAGGAGAATGGAGAAAGTTACACAACATAGAACTGCACGCATTGTATTCTTCACCTGACATAATTAGGAACATTAAATCCAGATGTTTGAGATGGGCAGGGCATGTAGCACGTATGGGCGAATCCAGAAATGCATATAGAGTGTTAGTTGGGAGGCCGGAGGGAAAAAGACCTTTGGGAAGGCCGAGACGTAGATGAGAGGATAATATTAAAATGGATTTGAGGAAGGTGGGATATGATGATAAAGACTGGATTAATCTTGCACAGGATAGGAACCGATGGCAGGCTTATGTGAGGGCGGCAATGAACCTCCGGGTTCCTTAAAAGCCATTTGTAAGTAAGTAAATATGTAATTGCTTTTATTGTATAGTATTGAAAGCACATGGCTTACGTGCACAATACCGAAGCAGGCATATGGTACTTTTGTAGAAACTACTCTCACATCGCGCAGGCATTACTGTTAATACTGATATTCGTATTTGTGTTTGTTATGCATTATATCAGTTTTTGGTGGTTTAGGCATACTGGTAATATAGGCTGATTATGGCGAATGTATAATGGGGGAGTGCTCTGTAATATGAATTGGATATTATTTTGCAGTGGAGCAAATACTAATACACTAAATATAATGGGGGGGGTTATGGTGTATGCAATGAATAACATCTTTACAGATAGAGTAAGTATATTAAGATACAAATAGTCCTACGTACATAATATGTCGTTTTAGTACTCATATCGTATTCGCTGCTTTCACTTGTACTATTGAAATGTCTATATGAACTTTTGAAGTAATAACACTAGTAACCTATATGGGAATTGTTCGTAAAATATAAATTGAAAACATTTCTGTATTGCATGAATCGTTTAATTTGTGTTGATAATTGAAATACATTAGCGCTATCGAATGTGTACAGGGTGGAAGTGGTATAATTGTGTACCTTTGAAGCAGCATATTCCTGGTTAGAATAGAAAAAAAAATATGGAAATAAAATTTTGTGATTAAGTGCATGGTTACTGAGATAAGTAGGCCGAAAATCTCTGCAAGATGGCAACAGTAGCAATGACCTAACCAGCAGACTGGAGTGTAAACAAACTGCACAGTCAGACTCATCCGTCGTACTGTACTGTTTTTTTTTTTCGTAACATTTCCCCCACATAATGTTATCGTAGTGTTGAACAGTCGGGTATAGCTTTTCCAGTATGTTTGTCTAGGAACTCACGGAACTTCAGATTATCCACTTTCGTCAGTGGAATATTAGCAGAAATCAAAGCTTCGCAGAGTTCTACTAACCTGAAGGACAGGCTTGACCAAGCAGCATTTGTTGAACTACTTGTTTCTCGTCTTGAATTCGTTGTAGACCTCTTTTGTGCTTCTCTCTATTCACGTGTTCATTCACAGAGAACTTTTTTCAGCTCCAATTCTGACGTCGCATATTTTTCCCCCATACTGTGAAACAAATGCTCCTATGCAGTTGCAAAGTGGGGGATCAGAACTCCTTCATTTCATAAAATGGAGGTACAAGTCAATTTTCATACTGGTAAAAACAAGAAAAGTAAATTGCCTTTAAAAAAATGCACATTTCCTTGCGAAAACACATAAAAGTGCCAAATAGTATGTAACAATGGTTGAAATAAGCACGAATATGCTATAAAATCCACAAAAAATGCAAATAAATGAAACAACAAAATTGCATGGATAAAATCCTTTTCCACTAAAACGCATTAATAACTAACTGAGCAATGTACAGCCCTCACCAAAAAAAGATGCAAATGCATCCAAATCGTTCGTTCGTTCATTCATTCATTCATTCATTTATTTATTTATTTTTTTCCATAGATCTTATATGAGCAATGAGCAATGGAACAAGTCAAAATTTTACAATATTACAATTACAATTTTTACAAATTTTTACAGTTTTACAATTTAGTAATTTTCTACAATTTTTACAATTTTGTGCAATTTTTTACAATATTTTGGCGAGATGTAGTGAGATGAGGTGAGGTCCGAGGATTCGCCAAAATATTACCCGGCATTTGCCTTTTGGTTGGGGAAAACCTCGGGAAAACCCAACCAGGTAATCGAATCAAAGGGGTTGATGCCAAGGACTCTCCATAGACCATCCGGCTTCAGTCCCATGGCTGTGGAAAACCTCGGACAAAACCATTCAATGAGATCAAAGGGGGATCCAACCCAAGCCCAAACGCAGCTCCAGATCAGCAGCCCAGCAAGTCTGCCGACTGAGCTACATTGATGGGTCTACTAAAAATATACAATACATAGCCAATCAGATTATTAAATTTACAAATGCAAACGATCATTCATCAGTTGAGCTATATTTTTAATACAAAACAAGTTAATTAAATTTAAGGCATAAACAATTCAACCAGTTGTGATATACAGAAATTGATAATATCATACAAACTACTTCAAATTACAAACACAAACAATTTATTAAGAGAGCTATACAGATTACTATTCAATTTAAAGCATATACAATTCCCTAATGCTCTACTAATGAATATATTTTATACACTTAAAGCAAAGTTTTATAATTAAATCTTTCTATTCAGTTTGTGTGACACCTGTAACATTGTATAGCAATTCTGCTTCTCACAAACATAAAAAATACATAACTTAGCAAGGCACCTTCTGTTACGGGTCTGAATTCGGAATTGTACGTAATTCTGCTACTGAGGTCAAAATTCACTTCATTATAAGAAATTAACTTGAATTTGGTAGAGGTGGGGGGCGGGGGGGAACTGACTAAATTATGGGAAGGCATGTAGACCTCTGACCCATTTTTCGTAGGATTCATTTCTATATTTGTTTTATATATTAAGAAAACTAGAGGCAGGAGTATAGTCTATAACACTAATCAAGAGGTAATACGAGAGGTGGCAAGACTTACAAAATCATTTGAAATATAGAATATGGTGGCAATGGGAAGGAGAATGGTCTGCACAAGAGGAAAACAAATACTGTTCAAATTTGGGATTCGTCCACAAGAACGTCACAACACGAAGAAGTTTTACTCACCTGGTTGAGGATTGGCCACTGTCATCTGACACATGACCATCTGCTACGTGGTGAACTTCAGCCGGAGTGTGATCTATGCCATGTTTCACTTATGGTGGAACATTTTTTATTGCATTGTAGAAAATACGACCGTGTCCGTCGGCAATATAGAATTCGGCCGACTCTACGTGACGCTCTTGGAAATGATTTTAATTGTACAAATGCAGTTCTGAGATTTAGTTTTTTATTGACCTGTTTTCCTGTCCTCCGGACTCTTTACATCCGGAGGTTACATTTGTTATTTAGTATATAAGTTTTTTAACAAACTTGACATTCGGACCTTTTACATCCGAGTAGGCCTATTTTAGAAATACGCCAGACAATTTATTTATGGTAGCATTTGTTTTATTATTTTATTGTCTCTTTTTAAATACTAGTTAAGGTCTGAGATTTTTATAATGTTTTATGCATCACCCTGTTGAAACTGCATTTGTGAACCTCGTTTTAATCGTGACGTTTTTTAGTTCTTTTAAGCATTCTGATTATTGTACTATGTCTCTGTTCTGTAAAGAATTTTAGATAAGGGCACAAATAGCCATAGTGCTGACGCGCCCCTTTTAAACTCCACTAACTAACTAACTCAAGAGGTAGTGACTTTTGGTTCTAATAAAATGAACTGGAAGGTGTGTATAAAGTATCATTTAAATTTCACAAATATTTATTTTATTTTACTTCTGTATAATTCTTTACCATTTGATTATGCTTAATTATCATTTAGAATGTGTACAATTTTCTTTGTACAAGTGATCACTTTGGAATTTATTATGGCCATTACACATTGCAGAAAGTGACAGAGAACGCTATGAAAAAGCTCTGGACGTGGCAGGTCAACTGAGAACTCCAGCACAGATCTCAGTGCTTAAACTTGCACTGTCACTTCATATCTACTCTCCTAAAGTGGAGATGTACTCTCAGATGGCCATTGAACGAGGTGTAGCTGCTCTTGGTTGTCCGATAGCTGCGGATGTCGGAGGGAAACTTACGTGCTGTGTTGAGGAGCTGAAAAAATTTATTACTCAAACACAGGTAGGCCTACAGATATGCGGTATATTATGTACAAATTTTATTAGGTTAATCGTTTGTTGTGGTGCTAGTATTCACACTGTTGACCACCATAGAAGTCTCAGATCACACTTCTTCTTTGTCTGTCGGCATGTTCCTCTCGGTTTCACGACAGTCTTCCTTATAACAGTTCATCCAGTCATTTCGACCTTTAGCTTTAATCTGCTGTTTAATATATATCTTACTGGACATAATTGAGCCATCTCTCTTATTGTCTTCTAGTTCTCCTTTTTAATTTGATTTTTAAAATTTGTTTTACGACACTTTATCAACTGCAAAAATTATCTAGCGTCTGAGTGAAATGAAGGGATAATTCCAGCACCGAAAGTTATCCAGCATTTGCTCTAATGGGTTGAAGGAAAACCTCAGAAGAACCTCAACCAGATAACTTGTCCCAACCAGGATTTGAACCTGGGCCCACTCATTACGTGATCAGACATGCTGTTACTTTTAGAAACTCAAGACATGGTCATAGAACTATAAATCAAAATTTGTATCTGGATGTACTGACTTTTGCAAGTGATTTGGTTTTGCTAGCCACTTCAGAAAATGATGTACAATGATCAGTCTATAGTTTAAAAGTAATAGCTGATAAATATCGCGTGGAAATATCCTTTCCTTTCTACTCATCTAGATATCTCACAAAAAAATTTTAAATTCATTAAATCTGCAGGCATTGTCAACAGTATAATGAAACCGTCTTTAGTCCAGAAACATACCCGTACTCGTCTGTACAAGACCTTAGCAAGACCTGTCCTTTGTTATGGCAGCGAAGCTTGGACCTTACGAAAAAGCGATGAAAATAGAATTACTGCCAGTGAAATAAAGTTTATGCGCCAAATAGCAGGATACACTAAATGGGATCATAAAAGAAATAAAGACATCCTACAAGAACTGGGAATGAAACCTGTACAGCAGTATATTCATCAATATCAAGACAACTGACTTCATCATGTCAAGCGTATGCCTAGAACAAGGATTCCTTGAGCGATCTTGAACTACAGACTGACAGGGAAAAGATCACTGGGTCGCCCTGTGAAGAGATGGCAGGAAAACTTTTGTAGACCATAGCAGTCCTACGACGATCACCTGTTAGGAAGATGACGGTTATGATGATGATGATGATGATGATGATGATGATGATGATGATGATGATGATGACGTTAGTAGCAATTTTTAAATCTTTGTGTAAATTTAGAGGCTGAAGATTGGTTCTTACATTTGTCATGTCCCATTGTTACAATTAGGCCAGACGTTTTTCTGAAGGTTCTCAGCATGAGATTTACTATATTATTTTGACAGTATTCAGCCTTCACTGCCATGAAGTACAGTAAGTTTAATAATACAATACGCCTGATTTATTTTCTTATCTCTAAGCTATACTTTCACTGTCTTTAGCTGTGCTAATAACTTTTGTCCCACATTTCAGAAGATAGTTGCAAAAGAACCTCATGGACAGTCATTCATCATTACCACTAATTTTGTTATAGTACAGTATATCTCTGTCTTTCTTTTCCATGCTTTATCTCCTCCTTTTGTACCAACTTACAATGCAGTGTAATGTAGGGAAGAGTGTATCTTTTAGACAAGCACACTTTGCGGCCGGTCAGCATGGCACAGAGCCACTGCTAAGATGACATAAGATAGCACATGACTAGAGCTATGAAAATGTCGTAATTGTGATAAAAATAAAAAGCAAGTCTTCAACATATAACTGCTCACATACCATCAGATGCATAAAGGAACATAAAAATGTTATTTAACAGTAGCATTTTAATGTGTGGCGTAATACTTAACTTCAGTGGGAATACAAATTTTATGTTACAGTAGCATTTTAATGTGTGGCATAACACTCGACTTCAGTTGGAAAAAAAAAAGAATACCTTAGAAAAACATACTGAAACTGCATCCTACGTTAAAAATATGATTTTAGTTATTTCATCTTGAACTTTGCGTACACTACTTTTAACACTTATGTATAAATGATTGGTTGATTGGCAAACATACTCATGTTAAATTACATAAGCAACTGTGGCTTACAGCTGTTTTGATGCTTCTTCACACCATCCTCAGAGCCTACTAGACCTCGGCGTCATCTCGAACTTCGCTGCCTGTTGTGGGGGTGCGTTTGCATGTTGAAAAGTGGAGTTCAGAACACACACACTATTTGACTCCACTTTTCAACATGCAAACGCACCCCCACAACAGGCAGCGAAGTTCGAGATGACACCGAGCTCTAGTAGGCTCTGAGGATGGTGTGAAGAAGCACCGAAACAGCTGTAAGCTACAGTTGCTTAGGTAATTTAACACGAGTAAGTTTGCCAATCAACCAATCATTCATAGTTATTTAACTGAACATTGTAACATTGATCAGATATGTCCACTTCCAATTGTATATATTATTTTCATTTTCCCTTCTTAAATACAAAAAATAGCAAAACAGGTTTTAGCTAATAATGCTATAAAATGCTATTTTTAAAAACATATTTGTTATAAATACAAAACATTATATGCTATAATTTCATAACTGTACACATAACAGTGACAAACACCCACTCTCCTGGACGAAGATATATCTTTTCCACTGGCTATGTGAAGAATTGAACCATGGATTGCTTAACTCGAAAGCTCATACCTTATCCACACAGCCAATGCTGTAGACATTGTTATATTAAACATTAAAATAAAATACATAGCTTTATTTAAAAAACATTTACCAGTATATGAACTGTTATATTGTTAGGTTTTCCTGAGATCAAAATATGTCGCCTCTTATGCTTTTTGTCGTGTGCATTTTAATTCTAAAAATTTTCAAACAAGGTTATGTAATTTAAGACGACTAAGAACTTTGACATCTGGAAAATTCTCTGCTAACCTCTTTTGCAGACAAGCAGAGTTGGTGAGTACAGCATATGAGAAACATAAACACTTGCTGTTGTATAGTATGAGCTATTCCGTCTCAAATTGACCGAAATATAGAGAAAATTGACCTTACAATTTCTAAATACAATGAAACTTTTTTTGTACGTAGAGAACTGTGATACAATGCTTTGTGCAAAGTTTGAGGCATCAGAACTTCATAGTGTTTAAATTAAAAATACGAGGGGGATCCAGGAAATAACGACCGTTCGCGCATACCCGCCGCGCAGCTGACTTCCCTTCCTTGTTCGAAGGTCAACTGGCTTCCTTAACATGTGTTCTTATAATGTTGTGAGTACTGGTTGCAACAAGTCGCCATTGTGCATTTTGTGTTACTTCAAAATGAACGTGATTCATAATCCCGCCGACTGTGAGGTGAGGAGTGTGATTCGATTTTTGAATGCCCGACATTTGAAACCTGCAGAAATTTACCGGCAATTGAAAGAAGTGTATGGTGATACTGTAATGAATGAAAGAAATGTGAGAAAATGGTGCGAAATGTTCAACAATGGGCGAACAAATGTCCACGATGAAACTCGACCCGGACGCCCATCACTCATCACAGAAGACCTGAAGACTAAAGTGAACAACAGAATCTTGCAAGACAGGCGCACATCACTCGACGAATTGCATATTGCCTTTCCTGACATTTCTCGTTCTTTGCTTGGTGAAATTGTGTCGCAATATCTTGGCTACCACAAAATCTGTGCCCGCCCGCACACTGCTGCTTCAACTCGAGAATTGCTGGATCAATTCGGTTGGGAAATCTTTGATCATCCGCCCTATAGTCCAGACCTTGCTCCTAGCGATTTTCACCTTTTCACTAAGCCGAAAGACTTTCTGGGTGGTACGCGTGGAAGTGATGAAGAGTTGAAGAATACAGTGAACACCTGGCTTAATGAACTGGCGGCAGAGGAGTATAACACGGGAATTCTAAAGCTAGTGAAGAGATACGACAAATGTTTAAATGTAGGTGGTGATTATGTAGAGAAGTAAAGGAAGCTTCAGTTATGTAACAGACTTTGTTTTTTCAAATGTATATATTTTTTTTAATTATTACAACAAAACGGTCGTTATTTCCTGGATCCCCCTCGTATTTAAATTTATCGTATTTTCATAAAATTAGCAACTTCAAACTGTTGTGGCTCCGAAACCCTTTCACCCAATGATCAAAATCATGGTTTAGTTTGATGCTGAGAAATTAAAGTTTATATTGACATGTAAACAGATTTTCTTACTTTTTATGGAAATGGAGAAATTTAGATTTTTCCTCATTAACACGCCTTTGCCTAGGAAAAAACATTTTAAAAATATATAGTTAGATTCTGCATTGAAAGTACAAATAAACACATATTTTTTTTACTGATGGCACGTTGATAAGAAAGTATTGAAAATATCAAATAAAGAAAATAAATAGTACGCGTGTGAACTAACCAGCTGACTGTGAGACGGGAGCTAGCCGAGACAAGCAAGGCCAGGGGACATAAACACGTGATGTGTCGTCTAACAATCATGGCTGGGCTAGCTTTATCACAGGTTTTCATAAACACTGGAGTACAATGACGCCCAACGCTCGCTTATGTTCAGCTCTCGGCCAGTGTGTGCGGTACTGCGCCGTTCAAGTGTAGGTGTGTGAAAATAATTTATTTAATACCCTCGAAACTTATTGCTGTACCACTAAGCAAACAATGCCGAATTCCTCTTAATAATGCAAGATTTTTTGTCAATATTTTTTTACATTTTTACAAATGGCCAAAAAGCCTAAAAGTAAGTAAAATCAGATTATCTGTCTCTCTGTATACAATAAAAATAAGGATTACTTCTTAACATAGCCTATCAAATGTCAGCTTCAAAATGAGCTCCCATTCAATGTTCTGCAGTAAATGGTTCCAGAGTTCTGAGCGCTGAAAGAGGCTTGTTTTTATAAAATACGCTAAATTTGTCACTCAACAATACGAAAACTGTTTGACTCTCGATAGTATATTTTTGAAAATGCACTCTCCTCAGCACCTTCTATAAATAGGGAAAAAATTAGGATATAAAAAATGCGAATATGGAATAGCCCGTATGGCTGAGAAACATTTATTCCAATCACATGATTAGTACAAAAGGAATCTCGCTTGTGCTGACTGCAAGACTCTTATCTGTGTGAGTCCCATTGTTTTATGTTTTGAAATTGTTACCTTAGGCCAGCATGTACAGCATGAGGCATGTAAGGGAAATATATTACACAGCTATGGGAATAATTTCTGCTTAGTGGTAAGGAAATACATGTAAAATAGGCGCATTGTAGTTTTGCATACTTCAATTTTACTTTGCTCTGAAATGTTTCTAGCTTTTATAATATTGGATAGAGGATAGAAACTGTGATTATCTGATTCTCTTCATCAGGGTTACAGATTCTTCTTCATCTAAACTCGTGTCCCTGGTTGTGGAGTCGAGTATCCTTCATCTCTCATGGTCCTGTCAGGTGTTCTGTTCCACCACTTCTCACCATGGTTTCCCTCTTTTTTTCAACGATCTTCTTAATTTGATCTTCCCATCTTGTTCTAGGTCTTCCAATGGGTTTTTTCCCTTTTATCTAATTCTGTTTCCCTCGAATATATCCTGCAATTTTGCAATTCTCAAAGTACTTCTTATATCTTCGTTTTTAACTCTATCTGTTCATTGTATTACACTTCTAAGGAATTTCATCTCTGTCGCCTGAATTTTGCTCTGATCTTTTTTGTTATAGTCCAAATTTCATATATCAAGACTGGTGTAAAATTTGAATTATACACGATTTTCTTGCACTTTTCAGATACATTTCCGTTTCATAGTAAACCTTTCACTTGTTGGTAACATCTACCACTATATTGTATTGTCCCAGTAATTTCATGTTGTATGTTACCATCATTTTTCACTTCACTTCTCAAATAGCCCTACTTAAAATTTTCTATTTCCTCTAAATATTTTCCATTCAATTTAATTTTGAGTTTTGATTTTGGTATTTTGGCTTTTCATTGTTACAGTTTTTTCTTCTTTTATTTTAAATTCATATTCATTTAGTACAATATTTTATTTTATCAATCTCATTTCTAATTCAATTTTCTCTACCACATACAAGTACAGGCATTACCATTATTTTAAATTATTTTTAAAAAGTTCACAATTAAAATTTAAAAAATACTGTACTTTCTGATAGTGCCACACAGATATTGAAATGTTTGTGTCTTTCCTGTTACATCATGTGATTTCTATAAGAGTCGTTAAAATCCAAGGCAGTTAAAATTATTTACTTGTTTAGTAATTGTGTCATCAATAACTATTTTTGCCCGCAGGTGATTGCTACCTTTCGTCTTTGAGCTTGATTTTTATCACTTAAATTGGAAAGCAATCTTAAAAGAATGAGCTTCAGCATTATCTCTATCTGATGTTACTCATAATGTAAAAGTCTGTGGTTAGTTCATTGAAGAGAAAATATGAAAATTCTTCATTGAAATCTCAACATACTCCAGGTCCTTAATACATATCTGAATGCAAGAAAAAATAGAGAGAGGGAGGGAGGGAGAGAGAGAGGGAGGGGGGAGAGAGGGAGGGAGGGGGAGAGAGAGATATATATTTATCTACTTTAGTCTTCCCCCTGTTGTATTTATAGTATATTCCTAAGTAATTAGTTAACTTGATATGCATTAACGTTGATAGTGTGTGTCTCTTCATTTTGCAGGGAACTGATTTCAGTCGTGTAGAAACCTTTGGATTGGATCATCATTATCCAGGTTCTCAAAACAACAGTATTACTGTGGTGCTCTATGGGGAATTAGGAACTCCAGAGTTTGCAGAATTTCATCACATTCTGAAGACTTATGCAGTAAAGGGAGATATTGACTATGTTCTAAGGCATTATGTTAAAGTAAGTATATCTAATAATACAGCAGTTTTTTTTTTTTTTTTTTTTTTTTTTTTTTTTTTTTTTTTGTATATAATACCCTAAGTGTAGGAAGTTGCCACAAGCTGTGTGTCAGATAGCCAACAAAAGAGGTGCCCATCACATCTAAGCTCTGCAAACAAGTGACTAAGTGTACCATGTTGCTTGAAAGAAAGACTTCTGTTACTTCACATTTATTCATTATGTGAATACACTGCCTAATGAGTTCGCAATTTTTCATGGAAGCGGGTTATATCTGAAGTGGTTAGTGGTGGCAATAGATGCTGTGTGCACATGTGCGAACCAGGCAACTTCCTAGTTGCAGTATCTATGTCTCATCAAAATTCCGTACATTATTAAGTTATACCCTCAGGTGAAAATGTACCACAGGAGGACATCTGGGCTTCGATTAGGAGCCTGCCAAGAAGACTCATAGTGGTAATAAGGACTAGAGATGGCAATACTGGCTATTGATCATAAAATTACAGTTGTAACTTCTGCTACTGCATTGATATCAATGTAAGATGTTTGATCATTTTGAAGTTTTGAATGTATTGTTTCAAATATATGATCATTCAGTTCTCTATGTTCATTATGTCAAAACACGACTATATATATTTATTTTTTTTTTTAAATTTTTAATAAAATTATGGTAACAATAAATTTATGTAAGCATTCTTAAAGCTCTAAATCCATGTGGAAATAATTTTATAATGATATAGTAGAAGCAAATTAAATTTTTTCACATAGAGATGTCGTTTCTAGCTGTCATTGTTTTTTGTTTGGACAGCAGTGTATTTTGCATGTTTTTGATTTAAGGAATTGCCTTCAAAATTCCAATTACAGTGAAATTTCTACCAAATGACAACTGTTCCTTAGAAATCTAACATTTAGTAAGGTGGTCATTGAATGGGGAATTTATGTTTTAATATCTTTCCATTCTTATTCATGCTGCCATATCATGTGATCTAGTGGAATGTTTTCTACCATCATCCTCGCTATCTCTCATTTAGTTTTCTTTCCTCCATCTTTATTTGCGTCATAAATTTTATATCATCAACATCATTGCCAATATCAAGTTAGAAATTTCATAATTTCTCTGTTATCAAAACTTGATTTCACAACATTTATTTTGAGGTAAGACTACAAATGTGAGCATACAGCATACTGCATTCCAAAAAGGCAGATTTTGTAATTGAAAAGAAACTTGAATCTTTAACTATTTATTGCTGTTATGTTATTGTAGGAACGACCAAATAAACGAGTCCGTCTGTCAGGTTATGGTGTGGAGCTGCAGATAAAGTCAACAGAATACAAAGTGCAGGATGATACGCAAGTGAAAGGAGACAAAACTCAAGATAGTTCTGAGCAAGATGATGAAGACGATGAGATTGAGGGTTTCAATTTTAGCAGACTTAAGTGAGTATGTTGGAAATATGACATCGTTTTATTTCTGAAGTAAATATTTATTTTATTGAAGCTAGAATGTTGCGAATTGTGATTTAGTGAAAGACCTAAAGAAATGACGATCTGTCATTTCCTCGATGCCTCAGTGTGGAGACATTATAGTATTGTGTGGATAAGCTTCAGGGCTTCTACCGCGTTGTCTTAGTGTTATTGGCTGACGTTTCGACCGCTGTGTTGTGGCCATCTTCAGAGCAGTTGTTGGATAAGGAAATAGTCTGCCAGCTACTACTACTATTTATATATAAGAGCTGGCAGACTATTTCCTTATCCAACAACTGCTCTGAAAATGGCCACAACACAGCGGTCGAAACGTCAGCCAATAACACCAAGACAACGCGGTAGAAGCCCTGAAGCTTATCCACACACCATGTACACCAGCCGCGGAAGCCTACGCGAAGACATTATAGTAGTTTTATATTTTTTTCATTTTCTTCAAAATTTGTACTTTATATAATAAAATTTTAGATAGATTGTTTTACCTACTTTCTAGTAGATTGTTTATGTATTTTATTATTTATTTACTTATCTATGTATTTAATATTCATTAATTCTTCTTTTTTTTTTTTTACTCTTGAGGTAATGGCAGAAATGCCATAATGCCATTTTACAAAATTGCCAATGCAGTTATAACTTCTGCTACTGCATTGCTGCCAGTGTAAGATGTTTATGTAAAATTACTATATTTTTGTAATAATATGCTGTATTAACATGTTCTATCTTATTTTTTCTAAATGAAAGTGTAATGTAGAATTGTAGATGTCTTCAAATTTTTTCAGTTCACAGCACATGTGCATATATATCATACATTGTTGATTATGATTGCTTGAATTCCCACCCACTGAATACAAAAAACAAATATTAATTCATTATTTTTTCTTGATTTCGTTCACTACTTTTCGTAGTGTTAATAGGTAAAACTGTCTCATGTTATTTATTACCAGTAAGTGAACATTATTTAATTTCAACTTAATAGATTTGGGAGAAATACAACAAGACAGACCAGAGTAGTGATCATTTAAATTCCACATGTCACAAAAGTGGAACAAAGATAACTCCAGCTGTCTAACAATATTGTAAGTTTTATTAGTTACAACAATGTAATTTATTCGTCACAACAATAATTCCTTTCTACAATTCACCTTAAACGCTCTCGTCAACAATTGGATCTTCACTCAACAAAGTATTCGTTATAGCACTCCACCGACGACAATGACAGTTTACTTGGATTATTACGCACAACAATGAACTGTTAATCTTAACTAATATTTACAAAGCACTATTTACAAATCAGAACTACCAGTTCTCAGTTCACAGTTCTTCTATCTCAGTCACTCGAGTTCACGGTATCTCGAACCACAGACCTTCAGAGACAGTTCACTGTACTCGAACTCGGGTCCCTCCAACTGCGGTCCACTGCACTCGAACTCAGGTCCCTCCAACTGCGGTCCACTGCACTCGAACTCAGGCCTTCGGATGCTGACGCAGATGCGGACGCACACTCGAGTCGAACTCCGGCTGGCTTGCTTGCTCTGGCTTTCTCACTGACTGAATAACTGAAAACTCTGAAGACTCTACAACAACAACAACTCTCTAGTTCGCTGGCGCCTGCTCTTTTATAGCAAAATCATAGTTGCGAGAACCTTCTACAGGTGTGTAGAGAATTATCTCAATATCTCTACATCGACAGACGTCTGGAATAATCGGGAAGGTCGTTCCACATCCACTGCGTAGCAGCTGCGCGCGCAGACTCGTCGCGTGACGTAATACACCCTCTCTCCCTTCTCTCCACCGCGCGACGTCATTCAATGTTCCGTGGAGCCTGTGCGATCTGCTTTCATTCGGGACGCTGGTCGTGAGTTCGATTCTCACGTCGCTGTCACATTGCCCCCTCCTTAGGGCTGCTCGTCCCGGGCAGTCCCTTGGTAGGCGGCTAATCGGTCCAGATGCACCACCATCATCTTCCCTCGAGGTTGTCGCTGGATGCGGTACACCACGTCGTTGATCCGGGTCACCACGCGGTATGGTCCATCCCAGGCACGCTGCAACTTTGGTGATTTCCCTTTGGTCCTGGTAGGTCGATACAGCCACACCAGGTCGCCCTCCTGGAATCCTGCAGAGTTGGCTAATCTGTCGTAGCGCACCTTCATCCTGTCGCTGGCCATCTTGAGGTGCTCTCTGGCCAGTTGGTGAACTCCATTCAACTTCTCGGTGAGTTCTGCCACATAGTCAGTTGCTGGCTGGTCGGCGCTGGGTGGCGTGCCAAACAGCAGATCACAGGGCAGGCGCAGCTCTCTCCCGAAGACCATGTTTGCCGGTGTCATCCCTGTTGTATCGTGGACCGAAGCTCTGTAGGCCAAGAGGAACAGTGGGACTCTGGCATCCCAGTCTCGTTGATGGTTGGACACCACCTTCCGCAGATGCTCTTCCAAGGTTTTGATGTAGCGTTCCACCATACCATCGGACTGTGGGTGGAGGGGAGTGGTCCTGGTTTTATGCACCCCCAGACGCTCGAACAATTCTCCCATCAGGTTGGATTCGAAGTTGCGCCCCTGATCGCTATGCAATTCCCGGGGCACCCCGAATCGGCAGATGAAGTTGTCAAGCAGCGCGTCGGCCACCGTCGAAGCCTCTTGGTTGGGAATCGCGTACACCTCTGGCCATTTTGTGAAGTAATCCATGGCGACTAGCAGGTAGCGGTTCCCGCGATCCGTGACCGGGAACGGTCCAGCAACGTCGATGGCGATCCTCTCAAAAGGAGCTCCCACGTTGTACTGCTGCATGGCTCCCCTGCTGCGTGTCCTTGGTCCGCGACTGGCTGCACAGGTGTCGCATCTTCGGCACCATTGTTCCGTGTCGGTTCTCTGATGCAACCAATAGAACCTCTGCCTTAACTTGTCCAGCGTCCTGTTGGCTCCCAGGTGGCCTCCAGTCACTCCAGCATGAGTCTCCTCCAGCACTTCCTTCACCTTGCTCCTGGGCAGGACAAGTTGTTCTATGCGGGTCCTTCCATCGGCCGACTCCCAAATCCTCTTCAGGATACCGTCCTTGACAGTGAAGGATTCCCACTGGGCCCAGTAGCTCTTGTAAGTGGTGCTACGGTTGGCGATATCGGCCCATACTGGTCTCTGGCCGGACTCCACATCACGCAGTAGCTGTCCAATGTTTGGGTCCTCCAGCTGCTCCCTCCTTATGGCGGCGTTATCCCATCCTGGGCTCGGCTGGGCGGCAATTGCTCGGACTGCGTGGGCGACATCCCGCTCTTCTACTTTCAGGCAGTGTTTGCAGCCATCCGGGCACGGACGTCGTGACAGGGCATCAGCGTTGGAATGTTTCTTCCCTTGTCGGTGTTCAGAGGTGAAGTTGTACTCCTGCAGACGTTGAACCCAACGGGCGGTCTGCCCCTCCAGATTCTTGAAGCCCAATAGCCAGGTGAGTGCAGAATGGTCTGTCCTCAGATGGAATTCCTGGCCATACAAATATTTGTGGAAGTGCTTCAGGGCTTCCACAATGGCAAGAAGTTCTCTACGCGTCACACAGTAGTTTCTCTCAGCCTTGGATAGTGTTCGGCTGAAGTAGGCAATCACCCTCTCTTGCCCGTCCTGTTCCTGAGAGAGTACTCCGCCGATGCCTACGTTGCTAGCGTCCGTGTCGAGCGTGAACTTCCTTCCAGGGATGGGATATCCCAGTACAGGAGCAGTGCAGAGCGCCTCTTTCAGCGACTGGAAGGATGACTCCGCCTCGTCTGTCCACTGGAATTGTCGTTTCTCCTCGGTCAGCTGGGTTAGAGGCTTAGCGATGTTGGCGTACCCAGCTACGAACCTTCTGTAATAAGTGCAGAGGCCGAGAAAGCGGCGCAGCTCCTGCTTGTCCCTCGGTCTCGGCCATCCTCTGACGGCTTGTAGCTTCTCCGGGTCCGTGGCCACTCCGTTGGTCCCTACTACGTGTCCCAAGTAGTTGACCTTCTTCTGGAATAGATGACATTTCTTCGGGTTCAACTTCAGTCTGGCTTGTCGCAGTCTCTCGAACACTTTCCTCAGGTTCATCAGCTGCTCGCTGAAAGTCTTGCCCACCACGATGACGTCATCAAGGTACAGCAAACAGGTGTCGTATGTCAGGCCTCTCATTACGGACTCCATTAGTCTCTGGAATGTAGCCGGGGCGTTGCAGAGGCCGAACGGCATAACGGTGAACTGCCATAGTCCCTGGCCTGTAGAGAATGCCGTTTTCTCCTTATCCTCCGGATGTAGCGCCACCTGCCAGTATCCTGACTTGAGATCCAACGTCGAGAACCACTCTGCTCCGGCCAGGGTGTCCAAGGTGTCGTCAATTCGTGGAAGGGGAAAGCAGTCTTTCCTGGTGACGTCATTCAGTCTTCTGTAGTCCACGCAGAAACGCAGGTCCCCATTCTTCTTCTTCACCAGCACCACAGGTGATGACCAAGGGCTGTCGGATTCCTCGATGACCCCTCTTGCTTTCATGCCCTCCAGTTGGCTGTCAATCTCCCTCTGTTTAGCTAGAGGGACGCGTCGAGGAGGTTGTCTGATTGGGCGAGCATTTCCGGTGTCAATGCGGTGATGAACTTTCTCCGTTCTCCCGTAGTCATTTTCAGACAGACTGAACACGTCCTGAAATTCTGTCAGTAGATCGTGGACTTGTCTTCTTTCTCTTTTGCTTAAATTCGCCGGCAATTCTCGAGCCAGCTCTTTCAGTGATGGGTCTAGATCTGGATGTGGTCGGTGACACTCCTTGTTTTCTGCCAGCGACGTCACAGACACCACCGGCTCGACGCTACCTAGTACAGTTCCACTAGGCACCTCCTTGTCCCGATTGGTGACATTCAGGACCCTCACCGGTACCACCTTCTGATTCGGGAGTAGGGATCTGGCCACATAAACCCCATCTATCGGAGTTGTTTGCGAATCGAGGAGCAGGTTTCTCTTAGGTTGTCCGTCCAGTCTTGCCGTCACCACCATCTCGCAGCATGCCGGGATTGTCACATGATTCTCCAGGGTGAGTCTGCCGGCCATGGGTTGGTCTTCGACGTCCCTCAGGAACACTTCATCCTGACCAAAACGCAGGATACGGCGCCTGACGTCCACCGTGGCATCGAAGATCCGCATGGCGTCGAGTCCCAGGATGACGTCTTCAGTGATGTTGGCGACGAACACCCACATCTCCAGTCTCCTCTTTCCCAATGTCAGATCCAGGAAAACCTCCTTTTGGATGGGCAGGTTCTCGCCTGAGGCAGTACGTAGCTCATACCGGCGCAGCGGCGTCCTCCCAGGTAGGCCACGCACGACTTCCGGTCTGGCGATAGTGAGCGACGCCCCGGTGTCTACCAGTACTCTGCATGGGCGGCCTCTTATCCATCCGTCAGCAATCAGCCCATCGTCGCATCTTCTGTTAACCGTCTTCAAGATCAGCCGAGGGGATGGTGATGACGGCGCCGACGTGCCCCTCGTCGCATCGGCCCCTTTTAGTTTTCCTGTTTGTGACCAGATCGGTCACAGTCCCTCCTCAGGTGTCCAGGCTCGCCGCAGGACCAGCAGGTGGGCACTCCTCGTCTTCGTCGCTCGGGTGATTTCGGTTGACGTTCCTCGACGTCGGCCGCCGCGACGCTCCTAATCCGGTGCGATGCCGAGACGTTCGCCGTCAACTTGGCTGCCTCCATCCTGAGGGCCGCCGCCAGAGCTGCATTGATGGTGCGATGCTCTGCCAGGAGTAGCTGTTGCTTTATTTCCGGGTCTCGAACTCCGCTGCCGAAGGTGTAGGCCGCCTCTCCAGCGATGAAGTCATTAGGTAGGCCCCTGAGCGCCTTATGGGCCAGTTGTTCCACCGCCATCGCGAATTCTTGCAGGGACTCGCCTGACTGTTGGACCCTCGTTTTTAGTTGGGTCCTAAATGCTGCAGCAAGTTGATGGTCACCATAACGTCCCTCCAAGGCCGCCATTATCTCAGCGGCTGTCCCATCTTCTGGAACGCTGTGAAGAATCTCCGACGCCTGTCCCTGAAGCGCGGCCAGCAGCTGAGTAGTTTTCTCTGCTGGCGTCCACCCATTGTGCTCTGCGATGGCCTCGAACTGGCGACGGAATATCGCCCAAGACGTCGTACCGTCGAACTTCGGCGTCTTGACGTTGTGATGTCTGGCTGAAGCCGATGGTTCCGCAGGGGCACTATATGGAGTCCTCAACTCTGTGGCCGCTTCTTGCATGGCACGTCGAACCTCCTCGGCAACTATCTGTTTATGTTCTCTAGCCTGGCGATCCACCAACGCGAGGATGTGCTTGTTTTCTTCAGCATGTTTTTCCATCACCTCACTCGTCTTGTCCAGCAACTCGCTCGTCTGCTCTTGACGGCGCTCGAGATCGCGGATTTTGCCGTCGAAATGGTCTACCTCCTGTCTCAATTCGGTTACTGCCTCGTTTATAGTTGTAAAATTCTTGTTTAGGTTGTCAAGGTCGGCTTTGAGTTCGTCTTTCACGATGGCGACAATTCCATCTACGTGGGCCGAAACGCTTTCAATTTGCGTAGTGACGTCATTTTTCACTCCGCTTATGTCACTTTTCATCTCTGTTTTCACATCACTTATGTCACTTTTCATCTCCGTTTTAACATCACTTATGTCGTTCTTAACCTCACTGATGTGCTTGTTCATGTTATCTTTTACTTCACTAATGTGCATGTTCATTTCTGCTTTCATTTCTGCGATGGCTTGCAGGATCTGCTGTAGGTTCTCCATTGTCGATAATATCCCACTTCTGACACCAGTGTGAGTTTTTATTAGTAACAACAATGTAATTTATTCGTCACAACAATAATTCCTTTCTACAATTCACCTTAAACGCTCTCGTCAACAATTGGATCTTCACTCAACAAAGTATTCGTTATAGCACTCCACCGACGACAATGACAGTTTACTTGGATTATTACGCACAACAATGAACTGTTAATCTTAACTAATATTTACAAAGCACTATTTACAAATCAGAACTACCAGTTCTCAGTTCACAGTTCTTCTATCTCAGTCACTCGAGTTCACGGTATCTCGAACCACAGACCTTCAGAGACAGTTCACTGTACTCGAACTCGGGTCCCTCCAACTGCGGTCCACTGCACTCGAACTCAGGTCCCTCCAACTGCGGTCCACTGCACTCGAACTCAGGCCTTCGGATGCTGACGCAGATGCGGACGCACACTCGAGTCGAACTCCGGCTGGCTTGCTTGCTCTGGCTTTCTCACTGACTGAATAACTGAAAACTCTGAAGACTCTACAACAACAACAACTCTCTAGTTCGCTGGCGCCTGCTCTTTTATAGCAAAATCATAGTTGCGAGAACCTTCTACAGGTGTGTAGAGAATTATCTCAATATCTCTACATCGACAGACGTCTGGAATAATCGGGAAGGTCGTTCCACATCCACTGCGTAGCAGCTGCGCGCGCAGACTCGTCGCGTGACGTAATACACCCTCTCTCCCTTCTCTCCACCGCGCGACGTCATTCAATGTTCCGTGGAGCCTGTGCGATCTGCTTTCATTCGGGACGCTGGTCGTGAGTTCGATTCTCACGTCGCTGTCACAATATGCACAAGAATGCCAGAATCACTGCCATGGATCGTTGAAACAGGCATACATTCGTAAAATAATATTAGACTTTTCGTATTCATTGAAATTAATAAGTATTGCTATGTCCATTGTATATTGTAACTTTTATTTCTACTTTTAACCACCACACCTGTCAACGATGTGACTTTTATTCTTATATAAATTTATATCTTCTCACCATTCGTGAGCTGCCACAAGGGACAAAGAGTACTTAACCATAGAAATTTTTACAAGTTCATGAAAAACCATTGATTTTGTTTTAACAATGAAATTCCTACAAGTACATAACTGCAAATAATTTTTTTTGAGATTAGTGAAATTCACCCTACAACAATGGGTACTCCATTCACACAGCAACACAATAGTTGTTATTGCATTCCACACGACGATAATGACAATGCACTTACATTATTGAGAACAACAATGTACTCCTAATTTCAATTAATGTTCACAAAGCACTAAGTGCAGAACAAAACTGTCAGTTCTCAGTTCACAATTCGCTTGCCTTGGCTAGTTCTTCTAGCTCACTGTTCAAGTTCACTGCACGTCGAACTCAGATCCTCTGGATGCGTCGCCCTCTCCTGGCCACTGCCACAGTTACGGACTCACTCAAGTTCACTGCACGTAGAACTCAGATCCTCCAGATATGTCGCCACTGTCCAAGACAAGACTTGAAGGCTGACCGAAAACTAACTGACTCCCGAAGACTCCTAGCGCTTTTATTTGTTACAGCATAACATCTGGAATCATCGATTCACGTGGCTTTCTGAACCCTTGAGAGGAATATGCTTCTAGATGTTTCCCCTGCTCTCTCCGCTCCGTGCCGTCCCTGTAGTTCTCTCCCCTCGCTTTGTACGGCACTACAGCGCCTACCGAAGCTTGAGTTTCCATTGCCTGCGCCTTCCTTCTCGCTAGATGCATGCGCAACTCCCTGATGTGACCAGAATCTGCCAACATAGTGCCACAATATTATTTTAAATTCTTTGAAACTTTTATATAAATTTTATCTTTCACTCCCTGAGATCTTCCACAAATAAATTCATAATTACCGTAATAATCTTAATTTAAAAAGGTCACAAATAAGGAATAACACATTACCAGTAGAAATAATCATTATCCTGCAGGTTATATTCATAATAGAACTGTTAAGTCTACAAAAGTTTTCTTGCCATGTCTTCATGGGGCATCCTAGTGATCTTCTCTCTTTTGGTCTGTAATTCAAGGTAACCTTAGGGATTCTAATGTATTGCAGTATTGATTCAGTTTCAAGTTCATGTAAGTCTTCATTTCTTCCGTGATCTTACCTAGTGTATCCAGCTGTTTTGGCACATGAACTTCATCTCACTTGCTGTAATTCTGTTTTCATCACTTTTCCATAAAGTACAGATTCCACTGTATGACTAAGGACTGGTCTTGCTAATGTCTTGTATAAGTGAATGTAGCTTATGTCTTTGGACGAGAAGAGGTTTCATCACTCAGTGTAAGATGCTCATGCATTTATTAAATTTTAAGTTTTTCTAGTTTGAAGAATTCCTACATCAACTGTATTCACTTATATGTTAATTGATTATACCCACTTTCTGATTACATAAACTATGAAAAAAATGTTACGATTTAAATAACCTATTTCGAAAATATCACGGGAATATACATTTGAAGCATCCTTGATACTGAAAAGGTGGTTTTTGGCATACTGTCTCTCTTTCCATCCATTTATAGACTTTTGTCGTATGTTATTGAGTAAATTTTATTCATATTCAGTATTTACAAGTGAATTTATCTGGGAAGCATGCACGTTAATTATACTAATTTGACGCGAAATATACTCTTAACAGTTTCATTTTTTATGGTTATAATTCTTTATGACTGCTACACTTCCCTTTGATATGAAAAGAAAATAAGGAAATTAAAATAAAAAATATTGAAGTTTTGCTTACCTAGTATTAAAACTATTGTGACAGCTGCGTCGGGATTCGAACGCGTGTCCGACAGGGCGCGCGGGAGACGAAACATTGGTCGCTGCGGTGTAGCGGACGTAAGGGGAACATCTGCATGCTAAGAGGGCAAGGGGAGGTGCACTGCGGCGCGAGGCAAAGGGGGGCGCAAAGCTGGTGGTGTTTCGCTGTGCGAGGTGAAGGGGGGGACGAAACCTCCCAAACAGAATCGTCCAGGAAGAAGCAGCGAGAACAGAAGTCTGTAGAAGTAGAAATTTCGAGCATCGTACTTTCTCGAAACTGTGGTTTAACTAATAAATACAGGATGCGAGGAGAAGAGAGTTCAGTTCAGTTTTTGGTCAGCAGTGAAGCCAGCTTCGAGACCGGAGTTCAACTTGAGTGTGTCCGCAACTGTGGGAATGTCCTGGCCAGAGCGGCGTATCTGGAGCCTTTGGTTCGAGTGCAGTGGACCGCAGTTGGGGGACCTGAGTTCGAAGTTCAGTGGACTGACTCTTGCAAGTCCTGGGTTCGATATTCTGTGAACTTGAGTGACTGAGCTAGAAGAAGTAGCCAAGGCAAACGAACTGTGAACTAAGAACTGACAGTTTTGTTTTGTAAATAGTGCTTTGTGAACATTAGTTGAGATTAGCAGTACATTGTTGTTTTCAATAATCCAAGTGAATTGTCATTGTCGTCTGTGGAGTGCAATAACGAATACTGTATTGCTGTGTGGAGTGGAAATCCCATTGTTGACGGGAGTGTTTAAATTAAATCACAGAAAGTGATTATTGTTGTGACAAATAAAGTTACATTATTGTTTTGAATTAAAAAGTTACACTATTAAAATCTAGTCTATCTACAGAATACTGCATTTTCCTGTTTCTTATTATAGCTTCTAATTTAATACTCTTGACAGTAAAACATACAAATGTATATGTACAGACAGCTGTATCCAGACAAAAAAGGTGACCTAGACAAGTTGCGGTTGCATCTTTTGGAGTCAAGCAATGAGATGGCACCACTGAAGGTGTGGCAAGTTCAAGAACTAAGTTTACAAGCTGCTGAGAGAATCATGAGTTCACCTAAAGAAGAAGCACTTAAAGTTCTTACCAACATTGCTCAAAACTTCCCATTGCAGGTTAGTTAAGTTGGATATTCGTACACATGAAATAATTATATCATGTGTACATACAACATATATATTTAAAATTTCATACCCTTATTGTATTGTATTATTCAAGGTTATTCAGTGACATACCTGAATAATTTAGTGAAGTTTTCATGAATGAATCATTTAAATATTAATTAGCAGTCAGCTTATAAACATAATTTTTACTTACGTTGTTTAGTCAGCTGTCTGAAGACAGGTTTGAACCTCATAAGTAATACCAATAAGGAATCACTCGTGAGGAAAATAAGCCAGGAGATAATGGGATAGAGTGGCCAGATCCTTTTTCCCTCCATTGCATACTTCACTGACTAGTAACATATACACTAATCAGACTTCAGATGTTAGGTACAAACATTGGTCTTCCACCGACGCATATCGTCAAGTGAGATGGACCGCCTGATAATAGATGTACTTATCAGTCAGAACCTCATCAGAGTTATTTCTACTTACAATGAATCTAATTGTCATTGGTGATTGAGTTGTTTATAGGTTTGCTGTTAGATTCAAAATTCACAGTATCAAACCTAACCAGGGGAACTGGATTTTTGAAGTTGATACAAACCTTTGAAGGGTAGTAAAGCTGAGATTTCTGTATCGTAGATTAGAGAATGTAAAAGAACTCTGTTCAAGAATGAGAAGGCACCAGACAAAATCTACTGTCCTTTCTTGTTTGTGCCAAAATTCATCTTTAATGGCCATCCTCTTAATTTCATTATGTTGAGTCTGAAGTGGAACTTGCAGATAAATTTAGTGTTGAGCTTCTTTCCTCGTGGTTTGCTTATTTTTCCTGCTGTAATTCTTTTAAACCTCTTCACCACTTCGACATGCCACGCTGTGCATGATGTGTATCTGTGGAAACTATATCGTGTTGTAGAGTGAGTGTATGTGTAAGTGTTCGTGTAGTGTAGGGAATGGGCGAGGATGACGAGGAAGGGAGAAAAGGGAGAAGGGGAAACTGTTTTGGTTAGATGTTTTAAGCTGAGGGAGATTAACAGAAAAATGATCCAGCTATTATTTATGGTGATATTTTTATGATCGAAGCAAAGTCTATCATTAGAAAGTTTAAAAAGAATGAACATCTGAATTGGTCACCGTATGCTGCTTCTCCATGGTACAGCGAGAATATGTTTCCTATAGACCAGCGTTTCTCAAACTATGGTCCGCGGACCACCTGTGGTCCTCGAGGTCTGCCCTTTGGTCCTTCAAAAAAGACAGAAGAAAAAATAAAATTCAAACGAATTGTGTATTACACTATACCTGAAAATCTCAGAGTTTGGAAATGATACATGGTAATCGCCTTTCACGTTTTCTCCCAGTACTGACATATTATGAAATTTATTACTCTGTCCATCGATTTCCCACTCTGCTCTCAGCAACAAAAGGGGGATTTAAAGCATTATGAACGTGGCGTTTTCCTGCACATCTGGTGCTGCGCCTGCAACCCAGCAGGGAATTCATAACAGAGGACCAAAGTACGGAACCTTTTCATGTATTTATGAATTTCTTAATAGTTTTGCCGACACCCAGTCTGCACATTGAAATGGTTACATACTGTGTGTCGTACACCAATAATACAATTATGAGGTCACAATTTGAAACTTATTTTCAAAGTAAATATGACGAATTTTCATGGGTTCGTGATCACTTTCATTGCGATATTGAAACTAACAAACTTTCATTGAGTGAAAGAGAACAGTTAATTGAATGACACTGGACTTAAAATGAAATTCGAAGCGGAAGGTATGGTTAATTACTGGACCTCATCACAAGTGAAATGAGAATATAGTGAACTGTACAATGGTGCTTTAGAGATTAAAATTCAGTTTGCTTCTACGTATCTGTGTGAGAAAGGGTTTTCATCACTGACTCTAATAAAAACAAAGTACCGAAATCAACTTGATGTATGTGACGATCTCCGACTTAAGCTTACCAGCATACGTCCAAGTATAGAACAACTGTGCAAGAATCGGCGGTCTCATCCATCTCATAATGCGAGTACCAACATTTATTTTTTTTTTTAGTTAATTAGTTGAAGATTATCCAAACTCTAATATCTTGAATTATTTAAAAAACGAAAATTAATTTTCTTCTATTAATATTAACTTAATTAGTTAATTACTAATATAAAATTAATTTGATTTAATTAATTAATTCTATTTTAAAATAAGTATGTTGATATTAAAGTATGGTACAAAAATGATAAATTTGCTTTCGAAGGGAACAAGAGTAAGCTGGTCCATGGAACTGTTCTGACTTAAAAAAGTGGTCCCCACTTCAGAAAAGTTTGAGAAACGCTGTTATAGACCTACCTTGAATTACTGAATTAGTTTCTCCATACTGCAAGTTTGCCCCTACTGTGTGAATTTCTCTTATTAAAATATTTAAAAACGTAATGATCTCGTAGGATAGTATATTATTGTTCAGTTGTGTGTATATGATTGTAAATGATATGTTGTACTAACCAGGCCAGGTCTCTTGTGCGCACTGTGGTGAAAGATGAGCTGAAACAAGAAATAAAGAGGAACCAGGAGATGTTTTCATCGTCATTAAATCTACAACCAACAGACACAGCCCTCTTCGTGAATGGCATGTTTTTTGACTTGGATGTAGTGGATGTCATCTCCCTGTTGGAAGTTGTTCGCCAAGAACTTAGAGTCATGGAGGGACTTCACAAAATAGGTGTGTATATGAAGGCTTGTTTAATTTCTTGCATGGGTTCTGATGAAATACATTTCGAGAATACGACAGCTAACAAGCAGCCATGCATCTTAAGGTATATGTACACCTTTACATACAAAAAATTTTGTTTTGCATAATTTTGCTCTGTAAAATTTTTATACAATTGACAATGGTACCAGAAAGAGGATGAAGTGAACAGATCCCTTGAAATTATGTCTAAATTGTTTATAAAAATTATTTTGTTTATAATTTTGACATACAACTTGAAACATGATAGCTCATGCAGTTTTCAAGATAGAGCCACAGTTTTTTCACAGTTTTATAGCTACAACTATTCTTTAGTGCCTGACATAGAGCTATTTTTTATTTTCATTTACATTAATTAAATATTACCGTATATGTAACTTACACTAACATTTTATGTTGCGTATATCATGTAAAAAATCCATAGATAATTATTAACTACATTAATGTTATTTTACTCATTGTCAGGCTCTAGAGGACATTTCAAACTTCAAAATGACACCAATATCTTCTTGGTATCACCATATTTGACTCAGATATCATGTTTAAAAAATTAAATATTCTAAAATCACTATTTGCAGGAAATGAACCACAAACTTTCAGAGCCTAGAAGACTGCATCATCATATGTCACCCCTTAAGCAGCTTCATGTTGGTCCTGTTTCAGCTTCTTTCTGCCTCTCAAATATCTCCTCCTTGTTTTAACTTCAGGTGTTTGAATGTTGTTTGGCATTTTTGTCCTTATTTTCCATTGATGTAACAAATCCTGTGATGGTGCTTGTCCCAGGTTTATGCTCATCCTCCTCAGAATTTTATTTTGTCCTTTTGGACTCTTATTAAAATGACGTACATCATCACTCACACACAAATTTACAGTTTTATGACTAACAGTAAAAGATTATAAATTATTTCATTATGTAAAAACGTGTTTTCAATCTAATGATCATGCCCTGATATCTATGCATTTATTTTGGGACTAGAAATAAGTTTATTTTACAAGCAATGCTGGACGAGGGGATTGACTGCTACAAGGATCACTCCAAAAGTAATCCACAATATTTATTTAAAAATTACATTTTTATCCTACAGCTTTGCTATTTTCACGGAATGTAGATACATCCTTCAGGAACAATACATCACTTTTCCACATAATCCCCACACCTTTCAACTGCCTTACGCCACCTTGGAATGAGGGCCTGTATACCTGCACGATAAAAGTCTGAACCAACACGTCTGAGCTACTCTCTGGCACCACTGACGGGAACGACGTAAATTAAATTTGAATACAAGGGGGAAGGATGTATCTATGAGCTCCATAAATTGCAAAGGTTTAGAATAAAAAGTAAATTTTAAAAAATGTTGTGCATTACTTTTGGAGTGATCTTTGTAGAAGTGACTGTGGCTGATGACGCAGAATTTTGTAAAATGGGACTTATCTGAAAAACCATAAGGCATAAATCGAAAATTCTTATATCAAATTAAAGGGGAGAAAATTCTCTATTAAAATAGTTATATTTTGAAAATTCTAATCTTTCATCATTTTTTGCGCTTTGTGGGTGTACATATACCTTAAGCTGGGTAACAAGTGGATTATTTGATAATCATTGCCACTTGGTGTTTCAGGCATCTCAGACTCTCACATGAGTTCGCTGCTAGCCCTTGACTTCTCTTCTGGCTCTGGTTCCTCATCAAGTCCAGAATATGCCATAGACATTCGTGACTCAGCAGTGATGTGGGTAAATGATATCGAACATGACAAACAGTACCGACGATGGTCAGACTCTCTGATGGAGCTGCTGAGACCAACATTCCCTGGTATGCTTCGTAGTGTCAGACGAAACCTCTACAACTTGGTGAGATTACATCTGTTTAACCTTGCAATGTAGTAGAAACACATTCGATAGTTACTGAAGGGAAGGTATTGAAATTGTAACTTTTCATTGTTGATGAATTATAGAAAACTTGACGTTTAGAAGGTAGACTCTGCCTTCATCTTAGGATGAAGAGGGAAGATAAGAAAAAATCCTACTTGTCGAACTGTTATAAATGGCTACTTATTGACTGGGCATTGGAGTTTCAATTTTTTTAATGTGGTGGTAAAAGTGGATTTAGTTTTATAAAAGTTGTGTTTTCTACAATTTAAGTACACTCCCGAACAATGCTGTATAGAACATTTTCCATTTTCTACAGTAGAGACATAAAACAATATTGTCATGAAAATAAACCATAATTTAATCTGTATATGAAGGAAACAGGCACATTACAACATCACAATACATATGAATGCTTTATCAGCTGTCTACTACTGAATGTTTTAAAATTTAAGTAGTTTTATAAGGAATATCAGTGGAACAACGATGTATGTTACTCAGTGGAACAATGCTGTATGTTTTCTATTGATGAACACTTACTAATAAGATCTTATAAACATTAAAAGCAAAGAAAAGGCACAAACAAACATAATGCATATAACACTTTAAGTTCTGTAGCATGTAAATACCGTAATTACTTGTGGCAGCACACACTTCTTAATCCAAATGAAATTTTACAAACTTAAAAACGAATATAATTTGCAGTTTTATAAAATTAAGATGTTTCAAACAGAACACACTTCTTTTTTCCATTTTCACAAACTGATCACATCACATTGAGGACAATAACTTATAGAATTTCCTGTACTCTTGCTTCAGATACTGACACATGTTCTTCAGGTCTTCCTTCTTTTCCTTTGTTATTGGAAGTAGTCCATTGTAAAGAGTGAGAAGAGTTAAGGTAGGACGAACTCTACAGACTCATTGGCTGTTCCTTTTCTCAGAATGAAGCCAATTTTCGAGAATCTGCATCACTTTTTCTCTTTTTCCGTCTTGCTGGTTCTGACATGGCAATGTATTTTACCAAAGCTATTGACTGTTCATTATAAGTAAGTCTGTAATAGTCCTTATATAATGCAACTTTTATTTCCAGTGTCATAATATAACATCCTTCTTTTCTGAATTTTTCTGGGCCACAAACCCTAGGCTGAGAATAAAATAATATGGTATTCTATTAAAATTCCAAATAATTAACTTTAAAGTAACTATTAATAAAATAGGGTTAGGTCATTTCTATGTAGCCTACATACTGCTGTTCCATTGTAGGAGTATTAAAGTTATGATGCAGCCTTCATAGTACGTTTAGTATCAGTCATAATATTTGAAAAGAACTTAAAAATAGCACATAAATTTATAGGAATATGAATACATAAATAGTGATCAGGCGACCGGAAATTTTGTGTACTGCAGTAGGAATAACACTATACAGCGTTGTTCCACTCACCTTATTTGGAAAGGTTTTTCCAGGCACCTCTTTGCCTTTTACGACTCTTGTATGGCTTCCCAGAGTCCCATAGCTTCTTCCGTTTCATATCATTGCACTCAGACATGTTAATTTTGCGTTTTCTCGACATATTGAGACGTTTTAGATCGCTTGGTGAAACATGCATACTGCCTGCGTCCACCATCTTGTTTGCTATACATCATTGTGCCACTGAAGTGGTTCAAATGTCTATTATTGCCACTTGGGGATGGATATTCGACATTCCAGTGTGTTTTCCATGTGTAGGGTGTGCTATACAGCGTTGTTCAGGGGCATACTTCAATTTATAAGCAGTGAAACTAGCCCAATCTGAACCCTTCCTTTTCATATTTATTAGTGTTGTATACTAAATTTAAAATATTTTTACAGATTGGTCTTTAAAAATAATGTATTCCTAAATGTTATATAAATAGTAGAATCTTGATTTAACGTTTTCCCACATTTAACATTAATAATTCATTATCCCATTTAGTGTAAACCCATATGTAAGGCAAAATGTTCTTCATCCTCAGAAAAATGTTAAATTGGGGAAAACTGTAATTATTGTAACTGCTTGTTGAGCAAGAAAGGAGTTACGCTGGTTAGCAGCACTCTGATCACTGTGAGAAAACAAGTACTGCAATCTGCGTTGAATGTTTTTTTCTAATGGCTGGTACTTGACTGTTTGTCATTAAAGTCAGTGATTGCAAAATGTCTTGATTTGAAATATAATGTAATTTTGCAAACCACTTTTACTTATTTGCACAGAAATAAGATGTTGGAAAGTTCATGTGAAATGGTGCTGACAACATTGTAAACTTGAATGAACAGTGGTTATTGGCAGTGGTGATACACCAGAACTAGCTATATCAACACTATGACTGAGGCCTTGACAGCATTATAATAATGTTGACAGTTTTATTGTAATCCTGTTATTTGCTGTCGTTTTATTTACTGTTGTATATCATATTTATTGGAATGGTCGTTTACTTGGGATGTGTAGTATACTTACTTATCTGGGCTAATCACCGGACAAATGTGCACAGATAACTGCAAACTTGGATAATACTGCAGAACAAACCTCTTTATATATATAAAGTAATGTGAAGAATAGTAGAATGGAGAAAAATTCTCTCTGGCACTGGGATTCGAACCCAGCAACTTCTTATAGGAGTTTTGTTTTTCTATTTTCAGCACTATCAAATCAAATCATTGTTAATTATTAATGGAGTCAACATCTCAACTCCATTATAAAGGAACTCTAGAGTCTAGACTGAAAGAAACGAAACCCTTCTCTTAATACGGGGTGCTACTCGTCAGATGTCGTTGGTGCATCGGGTTATTGGGATGTGCGCAGTGGAAGACTTTACAGAATAAACAATGTGAATTTATGGTAACAAATATAATTAACAAATAATAAATTACAAGTACATGAATGAGTTGATGGAATAAAACATGAATATGTGAAGTTAAATAAAGAGAAATAATATACTAAACTAATCTCAAACACAACAATAAATAAAGTCCAGAACCTTCCATACGTTGATCATTAACGGCCAATATACTTTCAAAGTCACAATTCAATCTAATTAGCAAGTTCCAAAATATTAAGTTCATGACCTACAAAAATATTCCACGCTGGAACATTCACACAGCATCTCAACCAACATATAAAACTTAACATCAATGTCCAGCGATTTCCATAAACTCTTACTCAATGCCCAATTAGATTTTAAAAGTTATAACTAAAGTCTAACTAGTAGACTCAACATATTGACTCGATAACTTACAGAAAATAATTCAAAGTGAAACAGTCACACACACATACTCAATGTGCACATAATTAGCTAAAGCTTGACTTTTAATTACAATCTGCATATACTATAAATTTCTGTACTATCACACAATGAACATGATACCCGAGAGAGAAGGAGAGAGAAAGAAATATATAAAAAACTACGATGCCTCCGAATTCACGTACCCATTTAAATAACAAACTGGAATTCAATATACTCAGAGTTATAAGTCGAATCATATAGAAAGTAATAATCAGTTTAGAATACAATGTACTAGAACAATCAAGAAAGCAATTTGACTGCTGTATTGTTACATACTTTATTACGATATAACAAATACCTTTCATTAACCACAATTCACCAGGCTATCTTAGGACTTCAATATGATGAATCTATACAATATCTGCGTATCCTAATACGCACGCAAAATCAAACCGCGAAAACCACTTCGCCTAATCTGTAACATTACTATGTACCAATACGACATAACTCGTGACGACTACAAAGCTTCGCGCAATCTCCCACACATGAACCAAGACATAATCCCTAGTGAATCCTCTCCATATACAATTCACCAAATATATGTAACAAAGTACCAAAATAAGTTCGTAATTTTGACTTAACTACTCAGTGATGAATCCAATACAGTCCACACCTGTGGAGTAACGGTCAGCGCATCTGGCCGCGAAACCAGTGGCCTGGGTTCGATTCCCGGTCGGGGCAAGTTACCTAGTTGAGGTTTTTTCCGGGGTTTTCCCTCAACCCAATATGAGCAAATGCTGGGTAACTTTCGGTGCTGGACCCCGGACTCATTTCACCGGCATTATCATCTTCATATCATTCAGACGCTAAATAACCTAGATGTTGATACAGCGTCGTAAAATAACCAAATAAAAAAAATCCAATACAACCTTGCACATCGTGACTGACTTCCTGAGTAAAGTTAACTGATCAGCAAGTTCTCGAAACAACCTTCCACGTCGAGACTGAGCTCCTTCGACATATTCTCCAAACAACCGTCCGCGTCAGCCTTGAGTTCCTGAGTAAAGTCCGTTCCTAATAAACGTAAAAACGAAGACTCGGTTCTCTCTCCCTCAATTGTTTCAAACCCTAGCCGGCCAATAGGAATTTAGATATCAAAATTGAAGGGAAAAAGATGGCGCTGTCCGCATTATGCTAGCAATGCGAACCCTGTTGGTGATGTAGCAGACAAGATGATCCGCTGATACATCAAGCACGGCTCAAGACAGATAATGACGGATTTATTATTTAATTGGTCCAATTTATTTCATTTGAGTACCTAGTGTACCTAAACGTATTAATTATAATTCTGCTGTATCGACTGCTAGCTGGTTTAATGTCAGCGGCAACTCTAGGGAAAAAGCAGAATCTCACGCTCAAGCTGGTTTGAAATCAGTCATGCTACATCAAGTGTACCAACTTATAATTCCCTATACACTGGTGCTCCCATGTGGCTTATCTTTCTGCTAGCCACTCTATTCTCCGTGCCAGTAACTGCAGTGATTGTTTTTTCGTCTGTCGTATGCCAAAAGTCTGGTTCACACACATCCACACACAACTACTTTTCATTTTCAAATTATTCTTCAGTGCAGGAAATGAAGCTGATGGCATCAGATGAGTTTCTTTCAATTAATTCTTGCTTTTGTTTTAAAGTCAACAGCACTTTCATCCGCTTCTCAGCCATGACTGTTGCAGTTTAGTTCATTGAATCATGTAACAGAACGTGCTGCTTCGATGTCCTGTGAGGCCAGGTGCAGAATCAGATGTGGTGCAGTTCTTCGCGATACGACACTCATCTCATGATAGCTAAACACTGTCTGCTCACGACAGCTAATCTGCTGGTTGCGTGGATTTGGAAAATTCTCTAGCTAAGAAATGGCGTCATGGTGCATTTTCATTATTTTGGAAGAAGAAAAGCAGAATTTTGCATTTCATCGTGGATTAAAAACTACACTAATACATGTAACATGCTTTTGAACATAAAATTACTTATTTTGACAGCATTTGGGCATATTTCGCATTTATCAATCAATCTTCTTAATGTATCCAGCTGTTTGCTGACAACATGAAGTCCACTATAGTCCACTGTAGTCTATTCAGTTGTTTTTCATGAGAAATGAGGAGTATTTTGATCGATGTTCATTATAGATGCCTGTTGCTAGTAGCCAGAGTTGGGGTGTAGTCAATATATACTGCAGGGCTGTGTCTTCTGCAACTGGTACTGATGATTTTAATTTACTTCTTTTGTGGTTTATGGATGGACAGTATAGAAGAATGTGTTCCAGATCTTCTTCATGACAAGTAGGATTATCAGAAATGTGAAATCGGTGTAGGTACAATTGAGTGACAATGTGACCTGTTCTGGCTCTTGTTAAAAATGTTTGAACATGTGTGGGCAAGTTTTTGTACATTTCCAGGTCATTTGGTTTCTTTTGTACAGACTGTAAAATTTTTCCTTTGTCAGAAGAGAGCCAATAATTGGCTCTCTTCTGACAAAGGAAAAATTTTTACAATTATTGTTGATCCATAGTTTGTAAAATGAGACTTTACTGAAGCAAAAGCACTGGATAGAGATATCACTTGAAGAGGTCTTGATTGCAAATATGTTGCCTGTTTCGCAATATTATCGATTTTCTCGTTTCCAGGTATACCACAATGACTAGGTATCCACTGAAATGTTATTTCCTTTTGGAGTTCATTTAGTTTACTTAGTTGTTTCTGAATTGGAATAATTCTATGTGCATATAGGTTTGGTACATATTTAATTATATTAAATATAGCCCCCTTGGAGTCTGTAAGTATGCAAATAGATTTTTGAGAAATTTGAGTAACACACTGAAGATCAGCATCAATAGCTAGCAATTCAGTGTCAAGACTGGAGGAGGATGAACATGGTATGAAATAACTTTCTTGATATTTTGGAATATAATACCCTGCTCCTGATGTCCCAGTATTAACACTAATGTTGGTGACCAAGTAACAAGTGTTCGGGCAAACAGTAATTGTTTCCTCTGTTTCTTATGGTCGTCAGTTGAGAAATATGCATACATTTAAATCTTACAAACATTTTTTTCTCTGTTTTACGGAGGAGGGACCCGAAGGCTTACACTGCAACCTGAAGTATATTGTGCTTACTACTCATATTCTGTGAATGATTGAGTAGCCAAATGGCCATGCTCTTGTACAGGTACAACATGCTGCACTGTGAACTTACAAACATGTTATAATCAGATTTGTTTTATGAAAGAAAGTAGAAAGAGGTGGTTTCTTATGGACGAACTATTTTCATACCAAGACCACTTTGAGACTTGTGCACTCGAATTAAAGCTTGGGTCACATGTGTTCAGAATTTCGTGACAAAAGTACATTTCCAGGTTATTTGGTTTCTTTTGTACAGACTGTAAAATTTTTCCTTTGTCAGAAGAGAGCCAATTGTTGATCCATAGGTTTGTCAAATGAGACTTTACTGAAGCAAAAGCACTCGATAGAGGCCTTGGTTGCAAATATGTTGCCTGTTTTGCAGTAGTGTTGTATTGACTACACCCCACCTCTGGCTACTAGCAACAGGCATCTATAACAAACACCGATCACAATACCCCTCATTTCTCGTGAAAAACAACAACTGAATATATTACAGTGGACTATAGTGGACTTTATGTTGTCAGCAAACAGCTGGATACATTAAGAAGATTGATTCGTGACAAAAGTAAAATAAAATAAACTTGATTGTTGTATAGATAACATGCAAACTGGGTAATCGAGAGTTTGCTGTACTTGGGTGATATGTCAACAAGTCTAAAGAATTGGGTAAATTATTTTAATTTCAACTGCTATTTATTGTATAGAATTGGGCTAAATCAAGTGATAGACGTAAATCATTGTGGCTTGAAGTTTTGGTGATGGAATGAACATATTTCTATATAAACAAATGAAATATGGTACTAATTTTTTTATTTATTTTGTTGCCTAGTTCTGTAAGTGACTGAATTATAATAATAGCAATTTATGTTTACTTTAAAATTACACGCATTTACTTAAAACAATGTGCTTTTTTTCAGGTTATTCTTGCTAATCCAGCAAAGAAAGAAGCACGACCTCTTCTGAAGCTGGCAGAGTCCTTTTATGTTCACACAGCACCTTTAAGAATAGGACTTGTGTTTGCTGTAAATTCAGATCAATCTGTTAGTGGCAAAATGGATGCTGGAGTTGCCATGCTTAATGCATTTAACTATGTTTCTGATGTAAAAGATGCATATCATGGACTTGCCTTTATCACTGATGTAAGTTTCCGTTGAGAAAACAAAACTGCTTTAACTTTAATTCACAAGGAATTTAAATTATCTCGAGCTAGATTTTAATTGAAGGAGTTTCTTATTTAACATTATTGGTAGAATTCACTTTTTCCTCGTGAAAAAAATCGTGTGTTTGTATGTTTATACTTTTCAGAATCTCTGATAATAAGTGGTTTCTAGCATACTCAATTGTCTATCTTACCATTTACCTTTCTGACTCAATACACACAACACTTTCTCGTAAACTACTGGACGGATTTTGTTTATATTTGTGGATCAGTTTATTCCAACAAGAAGCACTTATGCTTGAACTGCATTAAGACTGTGATAGTGCCAATAAACTGCATGTTCCCAATAATGTTAAAAATTACTATATAGTTCACATTATACAACTTTCCCTTGTCCAGATATGTCATTGTTCTGATTGTAAATGTGAATGGTTTTTAATGCAGGTGTATGCTACAATAAAAGAAGATCGAGACGTTACTGTTGAAGATGTGATGTCATTGCTTAACGTCAAATATCGATCAGCAGATGTGGAAGAGATATTTGGCGAGGATTCTGAGTACGATACTGGTCGCAGATTGGCTCGTGATTTTGTTGAACGCTCTGGGTTCAGGAAAATGCCTCAGGTATGATTGTGTAATGTTAAATGTTCAGAAAATTATTTTGTGTTGGAAAATGTTGGTTATTTCAAGTGAGTTTTTGAAATGAGACTAGGGGACTATTTGCACTGCTCTTTGGTCTGATATATTTATAATATTCGATAGAATTTTGTTCATTATTTCTCCGCACTTCTTTTTCTCCTGTAATTTAGCTAAAAATACTTTCCTAAAGGAAAAGTAGAACATGTATAATAAATTTCACATGCTAAGTAATAATGTGAGATATTCACTACGTTGTTGTCTCAACATTCATTATTCTGGTCATCCTCGTCCTCTCTCTTCTCTTCCTCCTGCCTTTTTGTCTCTTCTTCTTCCTCCTCCCTTTTACTTTCTTCATTTTCCTATATCTACTTCTCCACTTTGGAATTTTTCTTCGTTGTTGTCACCATCCCATTAAGAACACAAGGATTATGTGTACATTTTTAGTTTTAAAGCTGTCACAATGAAGAACTGGCTTCTAACAGCTCCATACCATCTATTTTTGAACACCCTTCTACTTCTAGGCCAACCAATAGAAACTGGATACGTAATTTGTCTTTCCAGCTAAGTGGAGACATCATTGTCACATAGGTCCTTGGCTCAGTTGTCATCATATTGTAAACATTTCCGCGCATACCAGTAATTAACACAAAGGTCTGCCTCGAGAATGAGAAGAGGAGGAATGTCACTAGCTGCAACGCCATGCTCTGGCCCTGTACCTTCCACGTGCTTCACTAGAAACGTCAGTCGTGTCTGTGGTTCAAGCACTAGTGTGCTTGTCTGGTTCGATTTCCACCCAGTCGTGATGAAATTTGTAGTGGACAAAGACTCTCTTTTCTGTCTATCATTCCATCAACTCTCCACCTTTCTCTCATTTCATCTTTAATCTGCATATTAAAAAAAAGGGGCTGAAGCAGGATGGCCCACCTGTCAGCCAATGATGACAAGAAGAGCTGGGGCTTCAGGTTTATTAGGCTACGTGTCCATGAAACAGGATCTGGCTCTATCAGGGGCTGAGGCAGGATGGCCTATCTGTTAGCATCGGAATCACGAATGTCACTCAGGCCACCTGTCGGACTAGGACAATCGTCACATCACATGTAGGGCACACAATGGGCCAAAGTGTTTCTGAGTGTACTGGTCAAGCCCTTGTAAAGCTAAGCCAATCAAGCATTAGAAATGTTAGAAGTCGCTTCTTTCATTGTAGTAACAATAAATTTATTCATTCCATTCATTCATTCTTGTATTTATGAATATCATCAGATGTATTTCAGTAACTAAAAGTAATAAGTAACACACCTTTAACATGACTGATTAGCAGATATGAACATATTATTATAAAGAATTTTACTGTTGTATACCTTAATACTGTATGTTAATGGCTTCTTTTAAAACACTGTTATGTTGCATTAACCACAAAATATTAGTCTCTACAGCAGGGTAGTCGTTTATGGCTGACGGAAAAATGTACATCATATGGAGGGAGAAAGGAACTGGTCACCCTACCCCATTATATGCTGGCCTGGTTGCCTCATAAGTGGTGCCTTCTTGGTATCACTTGTGAGGTTCAGACCTGTCTTCCGACAGTTGACTAAACAACATCATCATCATCATAATCTTTTTCTACTTCTTCTTCATCATCATCATGAATTGAACCCTCCAGTTTGTTCCACTCACAAAGAATCAAAATTGTCTTGGTCAGCCCACATCTCTCTTTCCATTATATTTGTAGGCCATAGCTTCTTGTAGTACTTTTGTTGTGCTCTTTTAGTTTAAGTTACCAAGTTCTAGTTCGTTTCGTATTATGTGGTTACTGACTTCGTCCGTTCTATTATATCTAGCTACATATCATAGACATTTCTTTTCGGTATATTCTGTTTTTCCCTTTTGTGCTTTTTCACATACATATGTGAAGACTCGAGTGGACGTTGTTTTATAGAATTTTAATGTGTATTGTCTAGATTTCTTTTCAAGGATATGTTTTGATAGTTTCACACATATATATCCTGAAATTTATGTAGTTTATTTTTTAGGTCACCATCATTATTATATGAGATGTCAACTCAAGATATATAAAAATGGCTAACTTGGTCTGTAATTCTGATTTATTACTATTTTAGATCTTATTGGGAGTTCACCCATGAAAGCTTACTTTGGATATTTCTAAGTTTCACGAGGCAGTGTTGATAAGTACTTGGCCTAACATGGGAAAAGTTACTGTATCTCAAAACAATTTTTTGTTTAATCAAAAATCATCTTTTAACAATATGTATATACAATGCACTTAGCACGGTGGTCATAAAGCAATTCTGAGCCTCTTAAAAAGAATGATTCTTTGTCTTAGTCTGTAGACCACTCTTCCTCATCCTTTTTATGTATGATTGCCTGCTGTGCTAACTCTGGCAGATGTGTGGGTTGGTCAGAGTTAACATCATCAATTTTATTTCTTGCATAGCAGTCAAGGACTTGTGAACAGGTGCATTGTCTTACAGGAGAAGCACAACTTTGGAAATTTTACTGTGATGTTTTCCACAAATGCTTGATTAATAATGAAGAATAATATGCTCCTGTAACAGCTTCACCTTGTTCCTAGTAGTCTGTCAGGATATTTTCTGCCAATTTTTTTAATGTGAAATTTCTTTGAACAGGAAGAACCAGAGTGTTCCATTATTTTGAATATTCTTTGGTTTCTGGATTAAACCAGGTTTCGTCCATAGTTGCAATACAGAGAATCCTCTTCAAAATGGCAGCAAAGTGACTTGAAAATTGTTACTCTGTGTTATTTTTGATCAGTGTTCAGGCATTTAGGGATCCATTTAGCAAATAATTTTCTCATACACAAGTCATAATGTATGATGTGAATACACGTTTATAGAACATTCTGAAAATCTCTTATATATCTTATGAGCCAAATTCGTCAATTCTGAAAAGTCATATTATGCACAGTATCAATATTTTCTGAAGTGGTCACAGCAGTGTGTTCATCTTTGATCTCCATTCTTCCTCTTAAATTCCGCAATCCAATTTCTTATGGTGGCGATGAAGAACAGTGACCCCTCAATGTATCCACCATACCCATACTATTTAAATTTTCTTGCTGGATAACCCTTTCAAAAATACGTATTTTAGCCAACCATGACTCAATCTTAACAGAAATTAATTTTTTTATCTCACTTAATTTCTTAAAAAATTCGCTGTATAGGATTGGCTAAACCTTCTTAATATATGAGGAATAACTATTTGTCAAACAACGTACCCTATTGCATAGTAACTGCTTTCACTTTTTTTTTTATAATGAAGATCAAGGTTAGCTATATATTAACATCTTGGTATTTCTGTGCTGTACTATACAATAGTTGTAAGTAGTCTTCTAATTTTGCAGTAGTACAATGGACAACTGCTGAGCCTAATCTTGCTCCTTAGTGTGCAGTGTGTATAGGGTTGTCAGCTCTCCCGTATTTTCTGGGATTTCCGTATTTTCCCATATTTTTCTTCTCTTCGAGCATTTTTCTCCCTTATTTTTGCATTGTAAAAATGTTTATTCTAAACATTTGATTTTGTCGTAAATGATGACGGTTTTTATGAAGAATTTCGTTGTTTAAGAGATACATTGGAATGTGCACTCTTTTCGGAAGGTAATGCTTGCCAGAAATGGATTTTAGTGGCCACTTGTTTAAAATCAAACACTATTAATATTATAATTTTGGAAAAAAACTTGCCAGTTTTGTTTTATGCATAAAAAGTAGTAATGCTCATACAAAGAGGATGTTTTATCTCATGAACAATAATTGGACAGATGTTCTGAACAGGAGTACAACACATCTAATGAAATCAGAGCTGCAAACTGCAATTGACTTCAACTATTACGCAAGACAAGATCTGACTAAAAAATTTCTTAATTTAATCCTAGCTGTCGAAGTGTAGAATAAAGTTGCTTTTAAGTAACCGAACTGAATACTTTGCCAATTTACTATGTGAAATTTTGTCGATTTCTTAATCTATCATATTTTATTTAAAAAAAAATTGGCAACCCTAGGTATATATCATCCATGGGGAGCATCAACTGAATAGACTTATCAATAACTTTTGTCTGATTTTCGCTTATTATTCTGATTTATATGTCAAATGAACTATATTTTTATAATGTCTGTCTTATAGTATAGACTATTATGAAAACAAGTGACCAAAACTACTGGCCTTGCTCTACAAATGGTTCTCAATATGAGCACACATGCTTTACGAGATAGTATTGTATTATGTTATGTTTGTAATAATTATTGTTTGTATTATATTTTGTTATTAGGCATTATTGAATGGTATCCCAATCTCGGAGAAACATTTAAATGGTGAAGACTTTGAAGAAGCTGTGTTGTCAGAGATAATGAATCAGACGCCAGTTTTTCAGAAGGCAGTGTACAAAGGCGATTTCACAGATGGAGATAATGCATTAGACTACATAATGAATCAGCCTAATGTCATGCCCAGGTATGATGCATAATTACCTACATTTGAGCAACTCACAAATTGTATTGACTTCTGGAGTCAGAATTGTGAAAGAAGAGTCCGATAATTTTTGTTTTTTGATCTTAGGCTTATGGTAGAAAGTTTGTGGTGCTGGGGGGAGTAAGTTACAATTTTTTTCTGCTTTCAACTACAGATGCTATTGAGGGCGATAAAATGTTAGCTATTATAAAGCAGATATGGAATGAAGGTTGGGTCCAGCTCACATGGCCTAGAAAAATATCTGTAAATTGTATTCGGATGCAAGAAAGTTAATGGGCTGGAGTGTCCACCAAGCTAACCATATCATAATAACACATACCTACGTTCACACACATGAAGCGCTCCCCCCCCCACACACACACACACACACACACGCACGCACACGCACACACAGACAGAAGAAACCTAGACTTAGGGTTAATGTGATGTAGTTTAACGATTTTGTTTTATGATCAGTTATATTGCTGACGCTGATATATTTCTGAATAAACTACAATGACTCAGTGTTACAGCACTGGGCTTATAAGCCAGCGGACCCAGGTTCAAATCCTAACATGTGAATTACTAACATGTGGGCAAGCCCGTGGTCAGGTAACACAGGTGATTTTTCTGGGTGCTCCAGTTCTCTATGGCATCCCAACAAATTTACATCATCATCATCTCATCTCGTGTTGAGGTTTTTTCCGTGGTTTTCCCTCAACCCAATATGAGCAAATGCTGGGTAACTTTCGGTGCTGGACCCCGGACTCATTTCACTGGCATTATTACTTTCATCTCATTCAGACGCTAAATAACCTATGATGTTGATACAGCGTCGTAAAATAACCTACTAAAATTAAAAAAAAAAATATATATATATATATATATATATATATATATATATATATATATATATATTCAAGGAGTACAAGAAAGGCATATAATTGACTGTGGGTGTATTATGTTGTCTAAGTAATACGATGTTGCCAGTTCTCATGAATGATTGTCAAGTCAGTTCTGAATGCTCTTTGCTAAGGATAAGATAAGACAAAGCAGCAAGATCAGTGCATGCACCTGCTCTACTCCTGGTGTCAAGGAAACTGATGATGTTAGATCATAGATGCCAACTATTACGGATTTCCACCTACTATTATAGCATTATGGTCAAAAAGAAAATTATTATGGAACAGTAAAAATATCCCGGAAAAAAATATATATTCATTATATCGATCACTAAGAAGTGATATCTCTTACTTACAAACATGGTCATTTAGTTGTCGGTTTTGAGAATAATTAATTTTTAAAACATTTTTTTATTCATCTGCAAATTTACAATTACGAGGTATCACTTTTTAGCCATCTGTGTGTGTGCGTGCTTGCGTGCGTGTGTGTGTGCCTGAAAAAGATTTGTTTTTGTATTCATATAGAGGTCATAACTAAAAATTAACGAAATGTATAAAGAAATTTCAAATTGAGACTGAATTTCTTAAGCATGCAGAAGTTGTAGATATTTTACACACACAAAAAAGTTTCATCTCTTGAATATTTTATTCAGAGTTTCCAAAATTTGGTTAATGAAGATGAATATGACAGACTTGAGAATTTGCAGCTTATCAATGCTATACTCTTCCTGAATGCATTATAAACGGATCTAGGATGGATGCAAATAGGGTCAAAATTGTGGATTTCAGAAATGAATTGTGTTTGCAGCACTAAGTGTTCCTATGGCAAGAATCTTCAGTGTTGTGAGGAAAAAATCAAATATTAAACAAAATCAATACTGGAATCACTTATGATCCAAAAGATCGAGATGACACCACAAGAAGTATGCTTCAAGAAGAAATTTACAGAACACCAGCTGTTAGATGCCAAACATGTCATCATCAAAGCTTTTTTTTTTTTTTTTTTTTTTTGGCAGAAGTAACAGGTTACGTGTAATTATATATGGCTGCAAAAGGGTATCTGTCGGATACAGGGGGGAGAGCCATTAATCCTTCCCATTGAAGGCTTTAAGGAACCAACCTGGACAAATACCCAATGTCCCATCCCTACCTTCCCGTGGTGCAGCTGTTAGTAAGCATAATTTTACGAGCTGAACTAAAGGGAGGGGCTACTCATCCATTAGCACTGGTCAGCTTGATGAGTTAATGACTGAATTTGGTATAATTTTCCTTTATCCAATACCTGATTCCCTCTTTACCCTTTCCTATCCAGTCCTCTGACTGAACTCTTACTTTCTTCGATCCCGACGGCATTAGAGCATTTGAGGCCTAGGGGTTCATTTCCCTTTCCTTCCTCCTCTTTCTACTTTTCTGTTCCTAGTGCTGACCTGCTATGGCACTAAAATCGTCTTCCAGTGGCTTAAGGAGGGAAAGCTGGTGATCAACAAGATCTCCCAGCTAGTCCAATGGACCCGTCGACCAACAGCAGGTGTGGTCCTCCAGACATTCTGGGAGTTGTATGTGAATGAAGTAGCCACCAAAACGTTAAAATATGGTGTTCACTTAAATCGGCTACAACTTGCCATTTAACCGCTTCAATATCCAATACAATGGCCAACACCTTCCTAGGACTTATGAATCCAAATATCTTGGAGTTACTTTCGATAGTAAGTTAACATGGAGCAACCATTTGAAATACATTTCTGAAAAAGCTCGTAAAAGATTCTCCCTTCTAAAAAGACTAGCAGGAAAGAAATGGGGATGCTCTAGGAATACTTTGAACACTACATACAAAATGTTTATACAGCTAGTGCTGACATACTGCGGAGAAATTTTAATTACTTCACCTTTCATAAACGACATAGAATATGTTCAAAACCAAGCTCTCAGACTCATTACTGGTGGAATAAAAACAACTCCAATAGATTCTATGAGATTCCTCACTAATATTAACAGTATCAAAATGACAATAGAAGAAAAAGCACTGATTCAATATGAAAAATTTATCAGATTACCAGGACACAATTGGCATTCATACAGCCCTCTTTGTAGATTGAAAACTCAAAAAAGTTTCATATCCATTGTTCAAGAATTAAAACAGAAAATCAATATCCCGAATTTAAAAGAAAACTTACAAATTAAACCAAACCCTTTAACTCTATTAAATATAGAATATAATCTAAATTTAACAGAAGAAATACTAAATCAGAAGTAAACACTGAAATACTGAAACAATTGTCTTTAGAGACAATTAATATTAGGTACCCTCCACAAAACTGGCTTCATTTATACACCGACGGATCCTTGATTTCCAGAGAACAAGGTGCCGGTGCAGGTGTTACGTGCTGTCTCTTCTCACTTTGTAGATCACTTGGATATGGAACAACAAGTTTTGATGGTGAAATCATTGCAATAAGTGAACGTCTCAGGAATCTTCTATACCACATCAATAAATTTAAGAATGCAGTTATATTGTCAGACTCCAAAGCAGCTATTCTATCAATCGTCTCTAAACACACACCTTCATCTCAAACAGCAGAAATAACTAAAATGCTCTCTCAATTAATATCACTCAATAAAAGAATAGTATTCCAATGGATACCATCCCATTGTGGAATCCTGAGAAATGAGAATGCAGATGCTTTAGCAAAGAAGGGCAGCACTGCTACTTACAGACCTGTTACTAAATCTATGTATTACTCTGTGAAGAGATTTATTAAATCTACATACTTAGACTTCAAGAAACAAAATTTTATAACACAATCCCAAGGGAAAAAATGGAACTCTCTGCATCAAAATCCACAGTTAATTCCCGATTTACCACGAAAATCGTCTGTAGCTGCATTTAGATTGGCAACAGGCCATGATTGTTTGGCTAAACACCTGCATAGAATTGGAATATATCAGTCCCCTAACTGCCCATTGTGCAACTCAAATGAAGAAATGGATTCGGAACACCTCAAAATCTGTGCTTCATTGGCTGGTCATGATAATATCTTTGAAAAATATTGGAGTGCAAAAGGTCAAATGACTTTGTTGTCAAATGCCTGGCATTAGAAAACAACAACAACAACATATATGGGTCATTTGGAGAATTTGTATAACAATGACGTCCATCAATTCATACCCTCCCTATTATTTCATTTATAATGATAGAGTTTTAAATTCCTAACAGTGAGTAGTTTCAATACTAATGTAGTAAACTTCACAAGAATTATTTCCTTCATGTGAAATATTTCACGAGAATAAAATAAAATTCTCATAATAACAGCTAAAATGCCGTGTCCATACTAGTTAAGTTTTTAAAATGGAGCATGATTATGTCCAGATAAAGGTTTGTTTAATGATGTAATTGAGAAAAAAATTAAAGAACATTTTATATTATCAAAACGTCTTCACTTATGTCTGAGTTTATATTTCTTAACTAAGATTGCATAATTACTCTAGTCCTGTGAATCAGTCACGTCTGTTACACCATTCTGTTGCTATGGATACAAAGTTGAAAAAGAAATACCACAGACATCAGCACAAGGCAGGATGATGCACGAAGCGTCATCTTGATTGTACTGTTTTGTTCACCCATTTTGAATTGGCGTGTTTGTGTGTCATACTCTTGCTTTATGTTTTAGTCTAAGCTTGCATTTTTACTCTGTCAGATCTGTTTGTGTTGTGTTTTCCACAAATAACAACATATAAAGTCAAGATCAAGAGGACATAATAGTACAAGTGTGCAGTAATTAAATTGGTATTTTGAAGATTTTTTTAAGCAAACAAATTTTAGGTTAGCATATGGTTTTGTTTGTTTTGACATGTCTGTTACCTGTCAGATCTGTTACTCCATGTCATGTCTGTTACATCATATAAAATAGTGCCTTAATTTTTTCTAATCATCTATCATTAAAGAAACTAAGGCTCAAATATCTTCGCCTTAAGGGCAATCTACTAAGATAATTGTTACTGAAAGAATGCTTTTCTATTAGTTACTGAAGAAGTTATTATCTTTATATTAGGTAACAGATCTGATATTAAGGTATTTAAAATATTTGTTCATTTTTGATCTGAAGTTAGTTCTGTTACTATTCTAAGACCAATGCACTGTTTAAAGAATATATGATATAGAAAATAAAGGACTTCTATTTCTATAAAAGATTCACTGTCTTGTCTTGTAACACACCTGACATTTAACCGTACCATCAAAGATTCATTGATACTTGTAGAGAATGCTGTAAAGCAAGGTGAGTGTACAGTGGCTGATTACTATGGCAGAGACATTGCACTATATTAATACATGCAGAATATGCACTACATAGTACTTTAATTTTGACGTTCTCAAGCGTCCATTTGTTATACAAATTTTGCAAATGACCCATATAGATAATATACTTTACATCTGATGCCAGAAAGGGTGGGCATGCGCACTATACCTATGTTTTATAATAAAGATAGAGTTATTTATTGTAAGTGAGGATTTTTTTAAACATGACACATACTATCACTGCCTTCAGAATGTTATTTATTTTATGTATCTTACAGGTTGAATGACCGTGTTTTGAATCAGGATAAAAGTCAGTACTTAGATATGTCAGGATCAGCTCTTTCAGAAGAGATTCCGCTCACCTTGAAATCATTCTCTAATCTATCTCCACGTGACAAGACAGCCACTGTCATCAGTCGAGGTGTGCAGTACTTCATGAAGAAGCAGCAGTCTGAGTCAACACCACATATTGTTACACATTGGATTGTGACAGACCTGGGAACTGCAGAGGGAAGGCAGTTGTTGACACATGCGTTGGATCAGATGGTATGACGATCATTAATTACAGTCTTATCTTTTTCTTCTGTCTCCTCATTTTGCTTCTTCTCATTTTACTCATTCACTTTCTTTTCTTCTTTTTATTCTCAATTTTTATATTTTTCTTTTCTCTTTTTACTCCCCTCACACTCTTCCTTTCCATTTTCTTTCTTTTCATCCTCCTTTTTTTCAGCTTTCTCTATTTCACGAAATAGGCAACTCTACATGTTCCAACTTCATTCTTCAGTTTATATTTCCTGAATAACCAAGAAATGGATTCGGAACATCTCAAAATCTGTGCTTCAGTGGCTGGTCATGATAATATCTTTGAAAAATATTGGAGTGCAAGAGGTCAAATGAATTTATTGTCAAACGCCTGGCATTAGAAAACAACAACAACATATTTCATGAATTCTTCCTGATTCTTTAGACATGTATTACATATAACTGTTTAATACTCAACTTTATATTTACATAAGTCAGTTACATCAGCTGCTTGTCTATGCGGATGACGTGAATATATTAGGAGAAAATCCACAAACGATTAGGGAAAACACGGAAATTTTACTTGAAGCAAGTAAAGAGATAGGTTTGGAAGTAAATCCCGAAAAGACAAAGTATATGATTATGTCTCGTGACGAGTATATTGTACGAAATGGAAATATAAAAATTGGAAATTTATCCTTTCAAGAGGTGGAAAAATTCAAATACCTGGGAGCAACAGTAAAAAATATAAATGATACTCGGGAGGAAATTAAACACAGAATAAATATGGGAAATGCATGTTATTATTCTGTTGAGAAGCTTTTATCATCCAGTCTGCTGTCAAAAAATCTGAAAGTTGGAATTTATAAAACAGTTATATTACCAGTTGTTCTTTATGGTTGTGAAACTTGGACTCTCACTTGAGAGAGGAACATAGTTTAAGGGTGTTTGAGAATAAGGTGCTTAGGAAAATATTTGGGGCTAAGAGGGATGAAGTTACAGGAGAATGGAGAAAGTTACACAACACAGAACTGCACGCATTGTATTCTTCACCTGACATAATTGGGAACATTAAATCCCGACGTTTGAGATGGGCAGGGCATGTAGCACGTATGAGCGAATCCAGAAATGCATATAGAGTGTTATTTGGGAGGCCGGAGGGAAAAAGACCTTTGGGGAGGCCGAGACTGGATAGGGACCAATGGCAGGCTTATGTGAGAGCGGCAATGAACCTCCGAGTTCCTTAAAAGCCAGTAAGTAAGTTTTATCCCTTCTGTTCATGACCAGTCATTTAGTCTGTGATAGAGTATGCAGTTTGGTCTTTCCACTAGTGACAGGCAAATCTCCTAATGCTCTCGCTCATTCTCACAGACTATGATAGTCACAGTTTCGAGAATGACGTTATAAGATTGACAACAAATGAGACTCGGGAAGTCTCACTTGATAAGTGGACAGGAGATGTGATGTCATCCAATTCAGCAAATATCAACCACTTAATACATACACTGGATAATTGCATATATTTACTTGTTATATATGGTATTTTAATTTATGTTGCTTTGTTGTTAGTGGTTTTCATAGATCTCGACTGAAATAGTAGTCATTCAATATAAATGCAATGGTATTTGTGTGAATAGATTTACTATGTCATTAAAGAACCATGTAAAACAAAATTTTCAGTCAAGTGTGGCGTCTTCAAAAATCATTGCATATTGTATACCGGGACATCATTTTCAACCACTGCTGCTGCTGTGGTGGCGCTTTGTAATACATATTTTTCAAGTTCACCACTTCAATGAGAACTAGATGACCGTCACTCTCAGATTTTTATTTTTTTCTTTCCCCCTCCCAACAAGAAAGGGTGCATCACCTTCCTGATGACTAAGTAAAAAACAAATAGGAAACTGTAAATATGTAAATAATTTGTAAGACTATATCTACTAGATATATGTTTAAATAACCTTTAGTACTGCACTCTAGTTATTCCCAATTTTGCTTTTTAAGTTAATATTTTTTCACTACGGAATACAATTACAATCTAATGATAGTTATTAATTATCTGAATTTGAATCTATAAGGCCCGCAATGTAATAACACAAAATTTTCATCTAAGCAAAATTACTAAAGTGAGAAGTCGAAGTCAATATGAACCTCAAATGCTATCGCCATTTTAAAGTCAAAGCAGGTTACCATCTTCGGTCTAGGAATTTGAATTTATTCCGTACTTTATTTTAGATTCCATTCTTTTTTTTTTTTTAAGACCCAGAAACAAAATTTGGGCCACCTGAATTTTCGAAGTTCCAGTTATAACATTTTGTTTCTAGGTCTGTACATACGTAGAGCATGTATATATAATTTAAGAAACATATTAAACTCAGAGTTTGAAACAGAATGTTGAAATAAAAAATACAGACTTGTAAACTAGAATAATAGAGATTCAGTGCTGTATAGGCCCTAATATGTTAAAGTAACGTACGTATATGAAAATGTATCCAATTTAGCCTTGCCAGTAACTGACTTTTGAAGTAGGTAATTTAAAACTTCTGTAATGTTCTTCATTACAAGAAAAATATGTTCAGTGTTCAACCTTTCTTTATTCAGTCATTCTCAAACAAAAGCTAACAATGTCAACAATTAACAGAAGAATGTTCACACCGAGAAAGGAAACATCCTTATATAACACTTCTTCCACTTAAAAAATAGAATATAATCAGCTGTTATATTTCACGTGTAATATAATTATACAAAGAAATATTACATTTCTTCAATGAGCCTTTTCGGAGGCTTAATCTCCTCTAATACCATCAAGCACTCTACTATTACTGTCACACTCAATGTTAACATTATGTTCTATTGGCAAGTCAGTATTATTATCACCTGAACAATCTATTTTATCTGCCTCTTTAATCTCTAATGATTCCTTGTTTTCATCCTCACTTCCCTTTCGATCAAAAATTGAATTTCCCCATGCAACAGGAATATTGGATCTTTTACTAAGTTGATTCACATGTCGAATCCATCTGCTCTGCAAAGAAGGTATAGCCACCCTGAATCGACGAGGGCCTAAAACTTGTTCTATTATTCCTGCAATCCATGAACCTTCCTTTTTTCGGTAGTCTTTGACCCATACTTTCTCCCTTACTTGCCAAGGTCTATTTATCCCACCATATTTCTGAATCTGTTTCTAATATGTAGTTTTCCTCGTCGCCAATGTAATGTTCTTCATTACAAGGAAAATATGTTCAGTTTTCAACCTTTCTTTATTCAGTCATTCTCAAACAAAAGCTAACAATTTCAACAATTAACAAAAGAATGTTCACACTGAGAAAGGAAACATCCTTACATAACAACTTCCATAGGCCAATTTATTCATAGCTATTTCTTTGTTAAGTGCTATCATTTCTCTGTGATTAATTGCTTAGAGTAGCGACCAGAAAATTGGCATGTGAGGAAATGCAAGTAAAGGTTTTTATTACTGGCTGAGACTACACGTGACAGTGGTCTCTCCCGTGTGCAGTGTTGTACAACGCAATGGTGTGCTGTATGTCCTCCTATGCACTACCTTGCACTATCGAGAGTCAAAACACAGTGATGCGATAACGGGCGAGAATATGGTTTTGCCTGCCTCTGCTTTCCATGTTATTTCTAAATTTGTCATTTTGTCTACGTTTCTGTGTCTTTGGTAGGAATTTTATTTCAGCATTGGATTTTATCTTTCCTCCTGAATTCTCATTTGTCACTGCCATATAATAAAATTTGAGTAGTCATTACTTGCATTATTTTATTTTAGTATTTAATCTGGTTTTGTTGTTGGTTACAATCTTGAATGTAAATTGCATAAATGGAAGCAATACTGAAATAAGTATTATAGCAATTTATAAAAAGAAAACTAAGAATTTGTATGTTGAAAATGTATTTCTTTTGAAAATCTTGGTGATCCGATTCACTCATTAGCTGTGATTTATTTATGATTAGTTCAATTTCAAATTGTAGTTATATCTATGTTAAATTTTTTGTGTATCTTTATTTTGCAGCGTTCCAGTGGCAGTATTCGTGTGGGAGTTCTGCTAAATCCATCAAGCACAGGAAACTTTCAACAGTTAGACAGATATATTTTGGCAGCACCAAAAGTTCTACAGCCCGGTCATGCCAATCAATTTATGAACAAGATTTTGTCAGATGATAATCTTGTGAACGCGATAAATAGTGAAGGAGGAAAAGATCCTAAAGAAATATATATGTCTGTATGTATATAATCTTCTTTCTAACATATCTTGTGGCATGTTATGGTGTCAGTCATCTGTTTGTTAGATCTTACAAATGACCGCTTGTGATTTAGAATTTGATGTGGGAATCGCTGTGTATACAGATTGATCAAAAATAGTTGTCACAAATTGATATATTTGCACTAATAGAAGAATATTGAGATAGAGAACTTAAACACTGGTGGAAATTTTAATATTATTTATTTAAAGAGGGGGGGGGGGAATAGTAACATCGTGGTACTGTTGTACTGTGTGTTTTATTTCTGTAATTATCATCATATGATCTTCCTATATGAAAGGTAAGAGTGCCACACACAATAAATATTGTTTGAAGTGATAAAAAAAGAAGTAACAGCTCAATACTCTTGTACTGTGTGCTTTCTTTTAGTTCTGAGTGAAGATGGGTACTGAGTCAATGGTATTTTAACATTTCGATGGCTGAGAACAAGACTGTTTCAAGTTCATTTTACTAAATTTTCAGGAGAGCTATTTTAAGTTCCTGACTTTCGAAACTGTAATAATACATTAACATTAACCACAGAAAGTTGCTAGCATGTTTTAAAGGATGTTTTTGCATTGTTAATTAATAAAGAAACTTTAAAATCGTATTTTATTTCTGAATATAAGAGGTCAGAAGGTCAAGGAAATTATTAAAGCAATAATACCAAAGTGTTCCATGTCCAGTTGAAATCAATAAATGATTAATTTTATTGTGTAATGAATAATGATTCAACATATTTTGCTCTCATTCCTTCAATATAGCGTTCCAGAATTGCCTAACCACTAGAGAGACGTAGTTGTACAGAGATTTAATGTCCTGTATTTTGTGATCAGTTTTTCAAACACTAACACTTAATGTGTTAGAAGTCTGAGAGCATAAATATGCAATCCACCATTAAAGAATCAAGCAGGCTAACCAACATGACGTACACAATCAATCAATCTTCTTAATGTATCCAGCTGTTTGCTGACAACGTAAAGTCCACTATAGTACACTGTAGAACACGACTTGCACAAACATACTAGAAATTAAAATTGCACTAAATAATATTGGAAACCCTAAAATAGCCTATAAAACCCATAAAACTTCAATTTTAATTAATGAAAGTCATATTTAGCTTATATGACGAGAAATTATGATATAAATAGGTTATTCAGTTGTAAGCATAGAAACACATAGCAAATGATGGTAATAGGTAAAATTGGTTATGGAATGGAAATATAACTATCTAAAGGACATGGAACAGTTTGAAATAGGCTCATAGCAAGATCATGGGGAGGAATATTTACAATTTTGTTCGATTCATACATGTGGACAAGGACATGGAACGCAATGAAACACAGATTTCTTTCTTATGAAAAGTTGGACTTAGAACAGTCTGATTCTCAGCCATCGATTTCTTGATATGTGTTGTTTGAAATAGTGAGAATGGAAGAATCTGGTTCCAAAACATTTTGAAGATATAAAAGTAACAAGAACTTCCATTATGTGAAAGAAGTCAGATTTGCAGTACAACCCTTAAAAAAACTTGTTATGCATGAATGCAAATAACTATTAATTGACTGGGAAGTTATGCTGTTAACAGTTTTTCATGTTTACTAATATTTTTTCTTCTCAACTGACTAAATATATAGTAAATATTTGAAATTAAAAATGCACAGTATAAGTTTTCCCTTTGGATACTTGTGTCCAATGCACTAGTATAATGCACTAACTACATAATTTAACCAGTAGTCTAAATCAAAGCTGTAGTACATTATACCTTCACTGTAAGTGCTACAGCCATGAGGTCCCAAATTCATAGGAGAATCTAGTTTTTGCATGTTGTTCCGGCACTTCTCAGTTGTGTCCTTATTGACAGCACTCTTGTTTTTAACATGACGTAGATGATCGACTGATCTTCGAAGAAGTATTTCCTTTTCGTCTTCATCCATTGTGGCAAGCTTCCCACTGGCAATTTGGTTTTGTTTGCAGGTAGTGCAAAGGTCTGTTTTGGCTTTACTATGATATTACTGCAGAATGTTCGCCAAATAGAATACCATGTTTATAAAGTTATGGGAACTTGGTCTGAAGAGCTACAACTGTCTTGATACAAAGTATGAATTTGTTTCTTAGTCATGATAGTTGGAAGTCATTGTCATACTACATCAGAATTCTGCACCATGTTTTGACAGGTGTTTAGCGGAGAAAATCCGGAGTCACATGTGAGTGTGATTGCATCTTGCACAGCTGCCAGTAACTCTTCATAGTGTGCTACTGGTTATTAATCCCACTGCATGATTAGCAAGATTACCAACACAGATCTTCATGAAGTAAAGGGGGGTATGCCCATTTCTCGACTACTCAGTAGATATACATATATTCACGTACTTTTTTAAAAAGTTACATACTCGATTGGTAAAATTAAAAAAAAAAATAAATAAGTTTCATTATTCCACGTTCAATTTACTTTGATTTCTTTAATTATGAACGTAGGAAATATGATAAAAGTTCATGAAAAAAAGCTGTTCCTTGCATTTTGACTAAAGCACAGTACACCTCTTCTGTTCTGTAGAATACATTTTGACTAGTTTCTTAATGATATGCGTGTTCATGTTCATGCACATATAATGTGAAGTTACATTATGTTGTTGTTGATGTTGAAGTCATTTGACCTCTTGTACTCCAATATTTTTCAAAGATATTATCATGGCCAGCCACTGAAGCACAGATTTTGAGGTGTTCCGAATCCATTTCTTGGTTTGAGTTGCACAATGGGCAGTTAGGGGACTGATATATTCCAATTCTATGCAGGTGTTTGGCCAAACAGTCTTGGCCTGTTGCCAATCTAAATGCAGCTACAGACGATTTTCGTTACATTATGTTCAGTATTTCATTTCTCTTTCATAATCAAAGGAAACGTGCAGGATACTGTTTGTTTAGTCAACTGTCCGAACCTCTCCAGTGATACCAACAAGACACCACTTCCTTTCCCACTCCATTGCATACATTGCCGACTAGCTACATAGGCTCTATTACACTAATCACACTTCAGATGTATACAAACAATTGTTTTTCCTCTAACACATATCGTTAAGTAAGATATACTGTCTGATAATAATAGACAGAAGACAAGGTGGGCGGACGAACTCAGGTCAAAATTCTGCCATCTATGGTCAAGAACAGCGAAAGGCCGACAACAATGGAAACTCATTACAAAGTGACTTGCAACCCAAGCAGTGATTAGTGAATAGTGGACCCTTCAATGTAAACCCAGACAGCATCTTACTATGACATTACAAAAGTGGCTAACTGGGAACTGCTTGACAAGCCACCCTGCATAGCCAGGAGGTTGCCCTTCACGGGATTTTGTGGCTAATTCTAATCAGCCAGATGATGCAGGATATTGTATAGTGTAAATTTATTTGATTTGTGAAATATAATCGAAGATATTTGGTATTAGGTTGATGCAGAAGTTCGTAGCGTTTTTGTTCGTCATCACAACTCCGCAGTGTTCAGGGATTGTTTATCGTTTGTCATTTGGCGTGTTGTGCTTGTAAACACTCCTTGAATTTTGCGGATTTGAAGAAAGTCTGCATTATTTGTGGGTTAAAGATGATGGAGTGTCAAGTAGAGTTGGGCAACACAATTCTTTTTCAGAAGTCGATTCCAACTATTCTTTTGAATCGTCAATGAGTTCACGATTCTTCCTACTCTGCGATTCCAACGATTCGTCAACGAACGACTTACAGGACACTTTCCATTGCAAACCACGCGTAGAACAAAAACGTTCTACATCTCTCGCATAGATGGCATAAGAGGCAAGACATTGGATTGCCTCTTTCTCATTGGCTGGAACTATTCAGCATGACCTCCATTAATCTACAAAATTACCCAAGATAATGTTTCTAAATTATAATTTATGAACTGAACCTTATTACGAAGTACATTTTTTGCATTACATCTCTATTTAACTATGCACATTTCAGGTTTGTGTTCATTATTTTCCATACTTAACAAATGCAGTATTTTGATTTCACTCTCGCTCGGGAGTATTCGGCATGGTTTGGAAATGTCCACTGACAAGTTACATCAAACAAGTAAATAGAATCGTGGGTTACGATACCATGTCAATTCGTTACTATTCTTTTGAACGACGATTCGTTACGATTCTTTTGAATGACGATTCGTTGATACCACAAATCGATTCTTACGATTCTTTATTATTAGTCGTTCGAATGAACAATTCGTTCACGAATCGTCCCAACTCTAGTGTCAAGTGACACAAAAAACGAACACTTCCGACATATTCTTCTATTTGAGTTTAATTGCGGAGCAAAGGCAGGGGAGACGGCTCGAAACATTTGTGCCATGTAGGGGAGAATGCCATTGTAGAAAACACTGCAAGAAAAGGTTCTGTCATTTCAGCACACAACACCCAGTACAAAAGTTAGTGTCTGTCCACAGAAGGTGATATTATGTGTCTGGTGGCATAAAGAAGGCATAATTTACTATGAATTGCTTCCCAGGAATGTAACCATAACTGCTGACATTTAATGCCAACAACTGAGATGCCTTGTGGCCGCAATTGAATAAAAATGACTGGGAAGACTGCAACACAGTAATGCATGTCAGCACTCCGCTAACATGACGAAAGCAGCTATCCAGAAGCTTGGTTCGGAGATAATTCCACATTCTCCATATTCTCCTGACCTTGTGTCTTTTCCGTTCCCTATCCAACAATATTCACGCGAACTCCTTTGGTAACAAAGATGCTTGACAAACTTGGCTTGGAAACTTCTTTAACTCCACACCAATGGAACAGATTTCTTCAGATGTGAAATTGAAAAACTATCCAGTGTTGGCAGTTTCCAGACATAAAGTCCAGGATTATAATGTCCATACGTCAAAATGTCCATGGAATAATGTCCACGTTGAAAATGTCCATGTTAAATCGTCCAGAGTCAAAATGTCCATAGTTCTATAATGTCCACTTCACTCTGATGTCCAGAGTCACAATGGCCATAGCTCTTGGTTTGTACACTATATCCATTGTTCATGGTAGTTATAGTAGCCTATGTAAAAATTTTCAAATGCAGAACTAATTAGAACTGAATTTTTTAAAGACGGAACGAAATCCTCAGTTAATGCCATCACAGAAGGGTAGGCCACTTCTTTCTTTTCGTGGATACCTGTACCAATATCATGACTTTAATAGAGACAGGACAAAAATATATTGGTGATACAGGAACATGAACCTCCCATGCAGCACACAAACAACGCTGTAGAAGACTGGCACAATCTTCTTCAACGCGTGATGGCTGTATATCCACTTGGCGACTTATACAGTGCCTAAAGCGCGAAGAAAATGGAATTTGGACACAAATATTGCAAGTAAGAGTGAGGCATACACAAATTAAAGAGCCGGGAGTGAAACATATTTGATGAATCAAAGACAAATTGTGAGAAACTACAACAGGTACAAAGAAAAAGGAGAAATTCTCTTAAATCTTAAAAGTATTGGTTACCATCCTAAAAGTGGGGCTCCGGTTCCTGATGATTAATAACTTATTTGTACGAGTTATGGAATAAAATTTATTGTGTTCTATTCAAGCAGAATTTTCCTTTGAACTTGGACATTATGAATGTTTGACACTATGGATATTTTGACCTAACGGACGTTTTATCATATGGCCTTACTGTCGTATGGACATTTTTACCGTACGCACATTTTGACAATATGAACATTTTGACCTTATGGACGTTTTATCATATGGACGTTCTGTAGTATGGACTATATATGGTGGAAGCGTGTTGGCAGAGAGTCATAGATAATGTTGTTGTTGTTGTTGTTTATGCCAGGCGCTTGACAATAAAGTCATTTGACCTCTTGCACTCCAATATTTTTCAAAGATATTATCATGACCAGCCACTGAAGCACAGATTTTGAGGTGTTCCGAATCCATTTCTTGGTTTGAGTTGCACAATGGACAGTTAGGGGACTGATATATTCCAATTCTATGCAGGTGTTTGGCCAAACAATCATGGCCTGTTGCCAATCTAAATGCAGCTACAGACGATTTTCGTGGTAAATCGGGAATTAACTGTGGATTTTGATGCAGAGAGTTCCATTTTTTCCCATGGGATTGTGTTATTAAATTTTGTTTGTTGAAGTCTAAGTATGTAGATTTAATAAATCTTTTCACAGAGTAATATGTAGATTTAGTAATAGGTCTGTAAGTAGCAGTGCTGCCCTTCTTTGCTAAAGCATAGATAATGTAGGAGACTGCATTACTGGTTAATTCATGTCTTCAATTCATCTGGGATGAAAGCATTTGTCATAGTGAAAATACGCTGCTAACTTTTGCATCAACCCAGTACTTGTGTAAACATTAATTTGACTATTTTGCAGGGTGTGGATCTGACTGGCTTATCTGAAGCCCTGCAAGAGGATATGTCTGAGATATTAAGAATACAACAAACATACTGCCAGCAAGTGCTTAATATCCCACCTGGTGGCAGGGCTATTGTTACAAATGGAAGGGTGCTTGGACCGTTAGAGGACAGCGAGAAATTTACACTGGATGATTTCTCTCTTTTGGAGAGGTACAGCATGAATAGCTATGGAGACAAAATACTTCAGACACTAAAAAAGAAGAGATTAGATGATGATGATGATGATGGTAATTTTTCATTATTTTTATTTCACTATGTCAATGTTTTATGCTTTAAAATTCTTTCTTAAGTTAATTGTAGATATCAGAAGCAGATTTGACAAAATTATATTTGTTAAAGCTTATTTATTTAGATATAGTATCAGCAGGGCTGGGCAAAATACTGATATCCAAGTATTTGAAATACAAATACAAAATACTTCAAAAAATTGTATTTGAAATACAAATACGAAATACTTCAAAAAAATTAAACAAAATACATTTCTATTTAAAATACTCGATACAATATATAGGCCTAAAGAAATAAAAACATCACTGAAAATCTAAAATATTATATTAACATTAAAAGTATTTTTACATCGAAATTTTATATAAACACTGAAACTGAACATTCTTCCTTTTCCCAGTCAGCAATGAAATTATGCTACATATGAATAATTACTGCTCCCTTTAAAAAAAAAAACAGTTTCTCAAGAAGTTTATCAGATAAGGATCCTTTTGCTTGTGAATGAACAAATCCTGCAAAACAGAACAGTCTTTCTACAGGTGCAGAGGAACACAAACTTATATTATACTTTATAAAAGCTTGTTTCACTGTTGGGTAATTCTCTAGAGTGCACAGGGTTGTCCCTTTGCCATTGAAGATGAGACGGCTATCTGACACTGCCTCACCAAATGATAAGAAAGGACACAGAATATATATATATTTATTTGTTCCATAATATTCTTACATTTGCTTTACAGCATAGAATAAAGAACATGTCCAATTCTTATGTTTAACAATAAAATGCAATACATATAAAATGCAAATATGAAATATGTACAGAATTAATACCGTAATAACAATAATATTTTATACAATGTAATATGTTTACCATTTAATATTATTATAATATTTACACAGTACTGTGAAATGTCAAGAATTCATCTACAGAATAGAAAGTGTGAGATATTAAGTAATTTTTTAGTTTTGTCTTAAATAATGCAGGGTTTTGGCTATGATTCTTAATGTCTTCAGGAAGACTATTGAACAATTTTATCACCATGTAACGTACTCCCCTTTGAAAGCATGATAAATTTGATGATGGCGTATGAAAATCATTCCTTCTGCGGGTATTTATACTATGTATGGCTGAGTTAGTTGGAAAATTTTCTTTATTACATAAGAGGAAATTTATTGTAGAGTATATGTATTGATTTGTTAAGGTTAGAATCTCTAACTTTTTAAAAAATAATCTACATGATTCTCTAGCCTTTGCTCCAACTATTATTCTAATGGCTCTTTTTTGTAATAAGAATATATTTTTACTATCTACAGAATTTCCCCAAAATATTATTCCGTAGGACATAATGGAATGAAAATAGGCAAAATATATTGTCTTTAAGATACTGCTGTTTAGAAATTGTTGTAACGACCTAATTGCGAAGCATGCTGAGCTAAGTTTGGGGGTTATTTCTTTGATATGATTTTTCCAATTTATTGTATTATTAATATGCAAACCAAGAAATTTGGTTGTTGATGTTTCTAGTAGAGGTATATTGTTGATAGTTGTGTCCAATGTTTCAGAGATTAAATTTGAAGTGGCTTTAAATTGAATTATGTTAGTTTTATTAATGTTTAATGCTAGTTTATTGGTTGTAAACCAGTCATAAATTTTAAGGAGAATTGTTTCTGTTTTATATTTGAATGTGACAAAGTTATTGTCTGTAATTATGATACTTGTGTCATCTGCAAATAGTATAGGATAACCTATTCCTTTTATTATGGGGCCAAGGTCATTTATAAAAATTAAAAAAAGAAGAGGCCCTAATATAGATCCCTGTGGAACCCCTGTATGAACATTTCCCCATGTTGAAGTAGATTTAAAGGAGTTATTAAATGCGTTGATTTCTACTTTTTGTTTTCTGTTCAGGAGATATGACTCAAACCACTGATATGCTATGCCTTTAATACCATAGTATTCTAATTTTTGTAGTAGAATTTTATGGTTAATACAATCAAAAGCTTTGGAGAGATCACAGAATATCCCTCCTACTTGTAATTTTTTATTAATAGCTTCCAGAATTTTATCAGTTAAATTAAATGTCACTTGCTCAGTTGATTTATTCTTTCTGAATCCAAATTGTTCTGGAATGAGAATGTTGTATCTATCAAGATGATGATATACTCTTTTATATATAACTTTTTCGAAGACCTTTGAGAAGACTGGTAGAAGGGATATGGGCCTGTAGTTTTCGGGCAAGGTTCTGTCCCCTTTCTTGAATAAAGGAATAACAACTGAATATTTCAGTTGCTCTGGAAATACACCATTAAACATTGAAAAGTTACATAAGTAAGACAGGGGCTTGGCTATTATTTGTGAACTGGCTTTTAATATTTTACTAGTAATTTCATCATATCCCGAGGAATTTTTAGACTTTAATTGCTTTAGAATTGTAATTATTTCTCGTGAATTTGTTGGAAAAATTTGAATATTTGGGAAAGTTACAGGAATAGATATTTTCAAACAATTGATGGCATTATTATTATTATTATTATTATTATTATTATTATTATTATTATTATTATTCTGTGGGATGTTTAGGTTATCAGTTATTGAGAGAAAATGATTGTTGAATATGTTCGCAACTTCTGTTGCATCTGATGTTTTTCTATTATCTGTTACAAGAGTGTAACCTTGTTCTTTACTTCTACACTTTCCACTTTCTTTTTTTATTATGTTCCAAGTTGTTTTGATTTTATTATTCGAGTTCAGAATAATTCCGTTATAGTAAAGTTCTTTGGCTTTTAAGATTACTTTGTGTAATATTTTAGAGTACTTTTTAAAGTGAGCTATTAATTTGGGGTCATTACTATTTCTACTTTGAATATAGAGAGACCTCTTAGTTTTACAAGAGATTTTTATGCCTTGTGTAATCGAATTGTTTTTAGATGTTTGAGAATTTTTGTACTTTACAGGAAAACTGGATTCAAAGATATTTAAGAATGTATTATGAAACACATTGAATTTACTATTCATATCACCATTTTCATATACTGATTCCCATGTTTCATTTTTTAGTTTAGCTTCGAAGTCTCTTAAAGATTCTTCATTTATGACCCTTAACCTAAATTTATTCGGGTGTTTTGATGCAGGAATGCTATAATTTCTTCTTATTAGTTGAGCATCGTGGTCTGAAAGACCATTTATAATGGGAACTGTGCGGTAACTATCTAATCTATCTCCCCTTATAATTATATTATCAATTGCAGAAATCGATCCTTTTTGTATTCTAGTTGGAAAATTGACTGTATGTATTAAATTGAAGGTTGCTAATAATGTGTTAAATTCCTCTTTTTTAGTGTTCTCAGTGAGATAGTCAATATTTAAGTCCTCGCAAAATATGTATTCTTGTTTTTTTTTCATGTATGTGTTGTAATGTATTTTCTAGTAGATGAAGAAAATGTTTGAAATCTCCAGAGGGCGACCTGTATATACCTATAACTATAAGATTACCAGATTTTAATTCTAATTCTACCGCACACAGCTCTAAATCTTTTTCTCTGCTAAATTTTGAAAGGCTGATATTTTTAAAATTTATATCGTTTCGAATAAATAAGCACACACCTCCTTTCTGTTGTCTACAATAGCTATCTCCTAGTTTGTATCCTTCCAGTGAAAGTGCTGATAATTCCTGTTGTTTCATATGATGTTCAGTGACGCATATTATATATGGGTTTATTTGTTCTATTTCTAAGAATGTTAATAACTCTGGTGACTTAAGAGAAGATAGTCCAGATCCAAGTCTCGGTCAGGTCTAGAATAAATCCCAGACCTGACCGAGAATCGAACCAGCTGAAACCAGCTGAGCAGTTCTCTGTTTCACCTGTTTATATCAGGTTTGAATTGCAATATTTGAGAGACTGAGTCATAAAGAGAAATCCATCGACTTGGGCAAGGAAACTTTGATGAATATTTCAAGATATCTGATATAATTTCTGAGGATTTGGGTCTCCTAGACGCAGTCCATAATGCTGAACATTTAGCAAGTGTTGGGTGATGGATCCTTGATGTTGTTGGAGATTTCTTTATGGCTTTAAGGGAATCAGTTGTGGCAAGGAAACTAAGTGTATGGCTAGCACATCTGAAATGGGTAGGCAAATAAGACAAAAGTTCATTCTTCAAATCCAAATCCAAAACTTGAAGGACAAGAAGAAAAAGAAGTATTTTAAGTATTTGAAATACAAAATACATTAATTTTATGTATTTAAATACAAAATGCTTTCGAATATCCTTACAAATTATAAAATACAAATGTATTTCAAATACTGCCCAGCCCTGAGTATCAGTTATTTGAGCCTTAACTAAACTTGTTTTAATCATATCTTATATATAAAAGTCAATGTGGCTATGTATGTGTGTATGTACTCTATACAAATCTACATGCTTTGATTCATATTTGTCGAAGTTTACACATTTAACCTTCATAACCAGGAGAAGAGCATTCGCTACATTAAAATTGGACAGATGGACATTAAATTATTGAAAACAATAAAAATTAAAAAGAAATATGTTCAACCATGCATAAATAATATAAGGTGAACAGTCAGTCTTGGTAGCGTAGTCGGTAGCACTGGCCTTCTGTACTCGAGGTTGCAGTTTCAATCCCAGCCCAGATCGATGGCATTTAAGTGTGCTTAAATGCGACAGGCTCATGTCAGTAGATTTACTGGTATGTAAAAGAACTCCTGCGGGACAAAATTCCGGCACACTGGCGCTGATATAACCTTGGCAGTTGCGAGCATCGTTAAATAAACCATAATTTAATTTTATAAGTTGAGCATCATCTAATCACGAATCAGAAACATGGTGACACACATCTTTCGTTATAACTCTTCCTCCATTGACGGCCATATTGCTACTGAAATATTGAATGAAATAACATTAAATTAAAATTACGTAAATGAGGGACGATCTCTTGATTGAATGTGTCATGTGGCATGAATATACAGTATAATATGGCATAAACAAATTTTTGTTAATAATTAAGAAGTCGAAATCAAACATAACAGGTAGGAAACATGAAAGTATTCATAACACGCAAATTCAACCAATTTACTACATAGCTCTCTGTAGCATAGTAGTAGAGTCAAAAGCTTTAGTGTAGAGGGACCCGGCTTCGAACCTGAGGTCAACTGGTTTTTTTTATTATTATTTTGATAATTTATTTACATTATTTTAAATACGTTATTTTATTTTAACCAACATAAAGGGGCTTCTACTATATAAATAATATATTCGTAGTATTTTATTTATGCTGTCTCAAAGTTACCATACAATATATTATGAAATGTACATTCGTAAGCTCGCTGAAAATAACAGTGTATTAATTCTAAAATATATGTCTTTCAGAATATTGTTGTACATGTCCGAATATGTGATATTGCTAAATTATATCTTTATTATCATATGAATGTACAATAGTATGTATGTTAAAGCAATCAATTTGCTGTGCTCTGGGTTCGAATCCTAGTTAGGCTGATTACCTTGTAGAGTTTTTTTCCGAAGTGAGGTAATCTGATGGCGAATTCTCAGACTCGTTCCTCTTAAAATACTATCTCACTGTCACAAGTTTTAAGTAAAAAATTGAGTGAAATACAGAAAGCTACATTTATTCCAACAATCTTAAAAATTTCGAATATGATGTACAGTATTTGATTTTTTTTTTCATGAGAAATATTTGTACACGTTTCCTTCTAAGACAAAGCATGTATGTTTACATAAATGTTATTATATTTTATTTGACATGTATACATGAGCTGATAGTTATAACACTAAATGAAGGTAGAGACTCTAATTGTGTGGTTCTGGTTGCAGATTCTGATGAAGCACTGAAGAATAGTGATGTATTGATGCAAGCTATGGCTCTTGTAGTCTCTCGTCCTCAGTCACGCAGTCGGTTTGAGATCCCAGTCCACAGTGATATTCATAGGTAAACAAACAAATAAGTACTTTTTTACTTCCACCTTCTGATGATATTAATTCTTCCTCCCCACTTTAAGACACTATGCCATCTTAGATGTTGCCAGGGGTACACAATGAAAAGTACAGTACCTGGCCACATTATTATAATCACTCACATTTTTACTATACTTTACATATTACTTCCTCATTTGAACTCTAGTTTCCTTTCTTAAGCAGAATTCACATTACATATTTAATTTTTAAACAATATTAAGTATAATTACAATGATAACAATGTTAATTCAAGAAATATTGATAAATAACCAACCACACCTCATTTTTACAGAAATTTCAGTATTTCGTACGACCTCCTTTGGCTTTAATTACAGCTCCAATTCTCTTTGGCATCCTTACAATACACTTCTGTATTATTTCCTGGATCCTCTCATTGTGATTCCAAACATGTATCAGCCTTTCAATAAGTCCAACTCTGGTAGTAATAAATTCTTTTGCCATCTCTCTTTTTACGAGTTTCCAGACGTTCTCAATGGGGTTCAAGCCCAGTGTGTTTCCTGGCTATGGCAAAAGTGGAATGTTTTTGGAAGCCAGAAACATTTTGACTCTCCTAGCAGTGTGGCAAGGTGCACCATCTTGCATAAAAATATATTTCTCCCCATTTGGGAACCATTCGTTCAGCTGAAGGATAAGCCTGTTTTCCAATACCTGGATATGTTGATCTTGTTTCATTGTTCCCTGAACAATGTAGAGTCGTCCTGAACCTTTGCCTGATATCACAGACCATATCATGACTGATATTGGGTGTTTAACTGGTTTAACCAGGCATCCAGGAGCAAAATTTTCTCCCTTTCGTCGACGAACAAAAATAGCTTTGTCCATCAAACACTGAAAGGTAGATTCATCAGAGAAGCAAACCTGAAAATTGTCAAAGAAACTGATAAAAAAAACTCTAAATTAAATACTGTATTTAATACTTAAAGACAAAATTTAGAGTTTTTTAATCAGTTTCTTTGACAATTTTCAGGTTTGCTTCTCCGATGAATCTACCTTTCAGTGTTTGATGGACAAAGCTATTTTTGTTCGTCGACGAAAGGGAGAAAATTTTGCTCCTGGATGCCTGGTTAAACCAGTTAAACACCCAATATCAGTCATGATATGGTCTGTGATATCAGGCAAAGGTTCAGGACGATTCTACATTGTTCAGGGAACAATGAAACAAGATCAATATATCCAGGTATTGGAAAACAGGCTTATCTTTCAGCTGAACGAATGGTTCCCAAATGGGGAGAAATATATTTTTATGCAAGATGGTGCACCTTGCCACACTGCTAGGAGAGTCAAAACGTTTCTGGCTTCCAAAAACATTCCACTTTTGCCATGGCCAGGAAACTCATCGGACTTGAACCCCATTGAGAACGTCTGGAAACTCGTAAAAAGAGAGATGGCAAAAGAATTTATTACTACCAGAGTTGGACTTATTGAAAGGCTGATACATGTTTGGAATCACAATGAGAGGATCCAGGAAATAATACAGAAGTGTATTGTAAGCATGCCAGAGAGAATTGAAGCTGTAATTAAAGCCAAATGAGGTCATACGAAATACTGAAATTTCTGTAAAAATGAGGTGTGGTTGACTGTTTATCAATACTTCTTGAATTAACATTGTTATAATTGTAATTATACTTAATATTGTTTAAAAATTAAATATGTAATGTGAATTCTGCTTAAGAAAGGAAACCAGAGTTCAAAAGAGGAAGTAATATGTAAAATATAGTAAAAATGTGAGTGATTATAATAATGTGGCCAGGTACTGTAGATCTGTTATATCAAGATAATGATGAAGTTTGATGGACAGATAATGTAATGCTGGCAGAAGAAATGAAAATATTTCCGAAAATCCTGGTCCAAATACTATCTCTGTTTTCCTCGATTTTGTTAGTCCGACAGTGCTGAATTCATTTGAGACAGTGCATTACTCCTGATAATAGGCGAGATGTTGGTTAGCGTAGTTGAATTTTAACATAGATGAAAAATAGATGAAAATTTTGTTTGAAGTTATCTCATTTACAGACAGTGCCCTTTAGTAAACTATAAATCTGGTAAGATAAGGAGCCACTAGCTTTACTTTTCCTCTGAAGGAAGACATGCTAGTTAAATTCATCATGAACCAGATTCGAATCTGCTGACCTCGGTTCTATTGCACGCTGAAACTATTGATAACTGTTGCATATACATGATTTGTGTGTTGCAGTGTGGTGAAACTTCCTCCCCACAACATATCAGAGCCCGCTTTCGACATTGCTGTCATCGTAGATCCTGTATCTAGAGGTGCTCAGAGGGTTGGCCCAATCCTATCAGTATTGCAGGAAGTTTTGAATTGCCACATCAAAGTGTACTTAAACTGTGTGGAGAAGAATAGTGATATGCCATTAAAAAGGTAATTTCATTCATTCGTTTAGTGTTCTACCCAAGGGCAGGTAAAATAGATAACCTTTATTAAAAACTGTTTGTCAATTTTAACGTGAACATAAAGTATAAAAATGTTAATAGTAAAGTGTGACAGAAATTTAAATGTTTGTGAATAGTAGGATATGGTCTTACAGTATGGTAGGTACTTGTGGATATTGAGTTTGTATTCACGTGGAATTAACCCGTAAGTGGTGAGGTATTTTTCTATCCATAACTGGTGAGGTGGGGATTGCACTTACCCCAACTAAGAAACTTGTATCGTAGCACTCAGATAAACTGAGTTTTTAATTTATATAATCAAGTACTTTTATTTGTTTTAACTAGGTTTTCTTCAGAATTAGGGAAACAGGCAGCATAATAAGCAATGAAAAAGAAAAAAATATCTGAATTGAACAGGAATCCTCTGCACATCTCCCTGGCGCAGGCTTCTTTTTTTTACAATTGCTGAGGTACTCACAGTCACCACCTCACCAACTACGGGTTAAGTTTTTGTGTTTGTAATTATTTCTGTGTTTCTTTCTAGCATAACAAAATAGTAATTATGTCTTTACTTAAATATTCACTGAAAGAGTCATAATATTTTTCTTATTTACAGGTGAATGAGTTTCATTTCAGAAAACTTAAATTTACTCAGAAATTGCATGTAAATGAACCAGAAGTTAAGTTTCTACCGTTTTTGTTTCCGTTTATTTAATTATTTGTAATATATCTTGTACAGGAAAGATATTTTTTTTATTTCTATTCGGATAAATTAATTATTCAAAAGCAGTGGGACGTTATTTCTTCCCAAAAAATTTTAGATCAACTCCTTTCTTCTTTCAAATCCGAACAAGACTTTGCAAGTCTCCTTGCTCTTCAAGAGAGTGAGTTTGAAGCTTGGTTACACACATTACAATCTCCTCACATCGACACTCTAATAGATAATACATCCTTTAAAATCGCAATGGCTTTATGCCCTGGTTGTAAACTCTGCCAGCCACAGCAACGTATTTGCAGAGGAATTGCTGATATTTACGGCCATCATGCACTCAGCTGTGTGAGGAGCAAGGGTCGCATTCCCAGACATACATCACTCAATGATATCATTAAAAGATCTCTGACTTCTTGTGGCGTCCCGTCTCTTTGGAACCACCAGGTATTAGTCGCGCAGATGGTAAACGACCCGATGGTCTCACCTTAATTCCATGGTCTAGAGGAAAATCTTTAATTTGGGACTCCACTTGCGTTGACACTCTAGCTCCATCTCACTTGCCTAATACCTCCAGATGCGCAGCATCTGCTCCTAAATTAGCCGTGAAGAATAAATTCAATAAATATGCTCATCTTTTAGACAATTATATCATTGTCCCCTTTGCTGTGGAGACCTTCGGTCCTTGGAGTCATGACGCTAAAGTTTTGGTATCTCAAATCGGCCAAATTTTGATCTCCATTACCGGTGATCGTCGTTGCACTACTTATTTGCGTCAACGTTTAAGTATTGCAATTCAACGTGGAAATGCAATGAGCACTTTGGGTACCCTTCCCGAGTCCAGCCCTTTGGGCGAACTCTTTCTCCTGTAAAAATTTTTTACTCTGTGTGTAAATATTTCTGTTTAGTATTATTCGATTTTTCTTATATTTCGTTATGTCGTCTTTATATAGTATTTTAACTGGAGATGAATTTGATGTGAGATGTTAGCTTTCAAATACAGTACCTGCTTGCCGCTGTGGATTGAAGACTGAGAGATATGGAAGCATTGTGCTTCTGTAACCAGCAAGTGGCTTTTTCGCTGTATTGACAACAAGAATCAGTCAGCAGCACATGATACTGTAGTGTGTGTGTTATTAGTAGCCATATATGTTGTAATAATAATAATAATAATAATAATAATAATAATAATAATAATGACGACGACAATGGTTTCATACTGCCCCAGTGATACAAATCACATGAAAACTCGAAAAAGTTTTAATTCAGTTACACAATATTACAGAAGCCAAAATATCATTGCAGATGAAGTTACACCACATTTAACTAACCCAACAGAATATATCGATATTTGTTATTCAAAAGAATACAGTAGTTATATAAATAAGCACCAATATCAACAGAAAACATAGCAAATTGATTGCTTCATTGAAATTAATGTAATTTTCTATTTATTTCCAGTTTTTACCGTTTTGTATTGGAGCCAGAAATACATTTTACATCAGATGGCAGACAAACCAGTGGCCCAATGGCAAGATTTGCTAACATGCCCACATCTCCATTGTTGACACAAAATATGCAAGTACCTGAAAATTGGCTGGTGGAGTCTGTCCGAAGTCCATATGATCTGGATAATATTCGTTTGGAAGATGTAGACAGTGTCGTACACAGGTAACACATTTCACTTTTAATTGCAGTGGATTGTTTCAGAAAAGGTACGGTCACACATCACTACTTTTGCAGTGCTGCAGTACAAAATACTACGCAACTCTCGTACTGCGACGTGTGAACAACGGTGCAACCCGAAAAGTAGCGGCTGCCGAACCTGCTGCTCGCTACTTTTTCATGCTGTCACAGCTTAAAAGTAGCGACGTGTGAACAGGATTCTCAGGGTTGCAGCCGCATCATTTTTGGTATTGGTTTTGTTGAAACTTTTGCAGCGGTTGCGAACAGTGTTGCCACCCAAATGTGCCAATAATACTTTTATTGTTTGAATATATTTTAATGTTTGATGTGATGAAAAATAAATGATTTGTAATAGTTAGTAAGTGTACAACACAGTCAGAGTATATATGCTGGTGATATAATTAATTTTTTTAATTTTCCCTAGCATAGTTTCAAACAGAAGGGTTGTCAACATCAATTACTTGAATATTCTGTTGATTATCAATTACGTATCCGGACTACTACAAAAGAATCGTTCGTTTTCAAACTGCTAAATTCTCCAAAGTATTACTGGTACAACAATGAGTGATGCACCAAAAGAACCGGAAACGCACCTGGTTTGCATTGTGTACACCAGTTGGCAGCACGAGTGTAGTGCCTGCACAAAATGGTGACAAAACAGGAAAAGAGTTTTTGTGTGTTGGAATATGCGAGATGTACGTCTGTTATAACAGTGCAACACGCATTCAGACGAGAATATGGACACGAACCGCATGTAAACAGAGCAGTTTGCAGTGGTATCAGCAATTCAAGGACACTGGTTGTATGTGTAAGGGGAAAAGTACTGGTCGACCGACAGTGGAGAGAGTGCGAGAATCTTTCGTGCATAGTCCACAAAAATCAACAGCTCATGAAAGCCGCAAAATTGGAATACCACAGCAAACTGTGGAAGAGTTAAAGTTCAAACCATATCGTTTACAGCTTCTGCAACATTTAAAAGCAGAAGATTACGGCCGGCATCTGCAATTTTGCACCACAATGCAGGAAGCAATGGAGGACGAAGATTTCACCTCAAAGTTGATATTTAGTGACGAATGCACATTTCATTTATCTGGGGTTGTTAATCTTCATAATGTGCGTATTTGGGGCAGTCAAAATCCTCATGCATTTGTAATGCTTGAAAGAGATTCGTCAAAGGTAATGTTTTCTGTGTGATGTCACAGACAAAGATGTATGGTCCGTTTTTCTCTTGTGAGAACACTTATGGGTACATCTTACCTAGATATGTTGACTTTGTGTTTGTTTCCACAACTAACCGAAGATTCAGACAATTCTGTCTTCCAACAAACGGGGCACCCCCTCATTGGATGCTTGCTGTTAGTGAATACCTGAACCATGAACTGCCGAATCGCTGGATTGGGCGTATTGGTGCAGATGACCAAGCTCTGTTCCCTTGGCCCACCAGGTCACCAGACCTAACGCCATGTGACTTCTACCTTTGGGGGTACATTAAGGACCGCGTCTACGTACCTCCACTGCCACAGACACTGGTACAGCTGAGGGAGCGCATCAGTAATGCAGTAATGGCCATTGACTGGACAATGCTACACAATGTGTGGAAAGAACTAGACGAGGGACACACATAGAACATTTGTGGAGTGTGGGAATAAATGTGTTGCGTGTATGGTTCTTTTGATGTATCACTCATTGTTGTACATGTGATGAGGATGAGGATGGCTTGTAAAATTATGCTTACTAACAGCTGCACACGGGCAGGTAGGGATGGGACATTGGGTATTTGTCCAGGTTGGTTCCTTAAAGCCTTCAATGGGAAGGATTAATGGCTCTCCACCCTGTATTCTGCCAATACCCTTTTGCAGTAAAAGTAAATTGTATGTGCAATATTTTTATGCTGAATTTCTCTTATTTTCCAGAGCTATTGCACCATTTCATTTGAAACTGCAGCTAATGTCAAAAAGATAATTCGTGCTTTTTTCGCAGTGAATTTGAACTGGAGTACTTGCTTCTGGAGGGTCACTGTTTTGAAGCTACAATGGGTAACCCTCCACGAGGTCTGCAGATTACACTGGGAACAGAGACACAACCCGTTGTTGTGGATACAATTGTCATGGCAAATCTTGGCTACTTTCAGTTGAAAGCAAACCCAGGAGCTTGGTTGCTTCGCCTGAGGCAGGGTCGCTCAGCAGATATATTTGATATTGTCAGGTGAGATAGTTATTCTAGAATAGAATTAAACAAAATGAATAATATTAGTTCATTCACCAGAGTCCGTTCTAGTTCTTCAAACAGTTAATGAGTAAAATACTTCATTTAACTGAGTCAATGAGTAACATACTTTATTTAACTGCCATGGTGAGTCAGTCCAAGAGCGCTGGGCTTATAAGCCAGAGGACCTGGGTTCAATTCCTGTTTTATCTTGAATTTATAACTTGTGTTGGGCAAGTCTGTGGTCCAGGTAATGTAGGGATTTGCAGATTTGCTCCGGGAATTCTTTTTCCTCTGTGACATTCTAATAATTCACCACCACCACCACCACCACCGCCGCCGCCGCCACCACCACCACCACCACCACCACCACCACCACCACCACCACCACCACCACCACCACCACCACCTCCACCTCCTCCTCCTCCCATTATGAGTGTGATGTGGACCACCATCCATGGTTCATTTGGGATAGTCTCTATAAACTAAGTGGTCTACGGTTCTAGGGACTAGTGACATTTTTGAGCCCGCTTGTAGAGTCCAGGCAAATAACGACAAGTTAAGGGCACTGCAATTGGATTCCCCCCCCCCCCCCACAAATAAAGCTTTATTATCCCTTTCTAATTAATCTTATTATTTCAAGTGCATTTTATTTCATTATCGTAATAGTTCATCGTCATCTTCATCAACTTTCAGATTATAAGCTTATTTTTAAGCTGTTGACTGATTGCTGTAACTTCATATGTGAACAATTGGTATCCAATACTTTATTGTCCCCCTTTCCAATCATCATTTGTTTTTGTTGTAATATTTTGTTTCTTGTAGCCATGATGGATCGGACACACCTGCTAACTCGACGGATATTAAAGTGCTTATCAGCTCATTCCGCAGTCACGTTTTAAAACTGAAGGTTGCCAAGAAGCCAGACAAAATGCACATGGATCTGCTTTCAGATGACAGTGATCCAAACTCTGGCATATGGAATTCTATCACCAGGTAATAGCACAAACAATATTAGTCATAGTGGTAATGGCAATGTTGAGAGAACAGCAGGTGTAACTAAAGAATGTTTGACACATGAGCACAGCTGATATTGTAAAACTATTATGTTCTGCAGCAAATGAATAAAAATGTTCCTTTTCGTATCAATAGCCACCTATAGGTGATGGGTTGTTACTGTGTACTTCTTAATGTTTAGGTGAGGGGTTTGGACTTTTTCCAAAAGTCCAAACCCCTCACCTAAACATTAAGAATCCACCATTGCTTTCCAACCCCTCATTTAGATCAACACTGTGTATTTCTGTTGCTTCATATTTTACAGATATGACATATTTCTCACCTGCTGCCAAAAATTAATGACCATCTCTGCAATAATATTTGGAAAACAGGTCTTTATCCTAAAACTTGGAAAAATGCAATTATAATTTCTGTTCTCTTTATCCTAAAACTTGGAAAAATGCAATTATAATTCCTACTCTCTTTATCCTAAAACTTGGAAAAATGCAATTATAATTCCTATTCTCAAACCAGGTAAAGACAAATTGGACCCTAAATCATATAGACCGATATCTTTAACATCCTGTATTTCTAAATTACTGGATCACATTGTTCACAGAAGATTAACCTGGAGACTTGAAACTTTCAATCTTTTAAGCCCATATCAGTTTGGCTTAAGGCCATCATGTGGCACAACTGAAGCTGATATATTTTGCTCAAGAAATTTATAGAGGTTTCACAGAAAAAAAAAAACACATTAGCTGTAATAATAGACTTTGAAGCTGCTTTTGATAATATTCCTCTTAGATCCATTTTATTACAATCTATGAAACTTGAAATCAAAGACAGAATGCTAAGATTTCTACTTTCTTTTCTTAATGAAAGAACAATTCAAACCTCGGTAAATAACCATTTATCCTTAACCAAAAAAATTATAGGTGATGAACCTCAAGCCCAAATTTATTTAATATAATGTTACATGACGTACCTGATGTTGTTCCACCTGAGGTAAAAATAAGTATCTATGCATTTGATGTTACAATATGGGCTGTGAACAGCGATCCAAATGAAACATTAAGAGTGATGTTTGTAACGTTATTCCATCTGTCTTTATGTTTTTAATTATGGTATTATAACATAGTTAAGAAGAATATAAAGAAATAAAAAATTTTAAATGTTCTTAAAGTTACTGCATTTTACCCATTAGCGTATCATTGTTTCTTTGTGCCCAAGAAAACAAAGTCAGCCGTGATCATATGTAACCAATGAAATTCGCGATTTCAAAGCAGTGGTTGTATGAGAAATATAACATACAAGATACAAGTATGAAATCCTTATGTTAGTAAACACATGTTAATTTTAAAGAAACGAAGCTTGGTGAAACAGTCAACTTTTAAGGATCTCGTTAAAATTAAATGACCTGATTGCTGACAAGCCATTTGTGCTTATTTAAAGAAGCTTGGTGAAACCGGCCATGAGAAATAACATTGTCAGTTTGATAGATCTTGTAGTTACATATGTGATATTCTTTTATAGGTTTCATCACTGTTTGTATATAATACGTAAAAATTAGTAGCTGTTCTTTGTAATCTTCTTAATTGTGATTTTATATGATTTTAGTACTTTTGGAGGATCAAAAACGAATGAGGAAGATGGAGAAGAGAAGCTTAATATCTTCTCTCTTGCATCTGGCCACTTGTATGAGCGATTCCTACGTATCATGATGTTAAGTGTCTTGAAAAACACAAACACACCTGTGAAGTTCTGGTTTCTGAAGAACTACTTGTCACCAACATTTAAGGTGAGACGTTATGTTAAATGCATAATGTTGTTGTTGTTTTCTAATGCCAGGCGTTTGACAATAAAATCATTTGACCTCTTGCACTCCAATATTTTTCAAAGATATTATCATGGCCAGCCACTGAAGCATAGATTTTGAGGTGTTCCAGATCCATTTCTTGGTTTGAGTTGCACAATGGGCAGTTAGGGGACTGATATATTCCAATTCTATGCAGGTGTTTAGCCAAACAATCATGGCCTGTTGCCAATCTAAATGCAGCTACAGACGATTTGCGTGGTAAATCGGGAATTAACTGTGGATTATGATGCAGAGAGTTCCATTTTTTCCCTTGAGATTGTGTTATCAAATTTTGTTTGTTGAAGTCTAAGTATGTAGATTTAATAAATCTTTTCACAGAGTAATACATAGATTTAGTAACAGGTCTGTAAGTAGCAGTGCTGCCCTTCTTTGCTAAAGCATCCTCATTCTCATTTCCCAGGATTCCACAATGGGATGGTATCCATTGGAATACAATTCTTTTATTGAGTGATATTAATTGAGAGAGCATTTTAGTTATTTCTGTTGTTTGAGATGAAGGTGTGTGTTTAGAGACTATTGATAGATTAGCTGCTTTGGAGTCTGACAATATAACTGCATTCTTAAATTTATTGATGTGGCATAGAAGATTCCGGAGACTTTCACTTATTGCAACAATTTCTCCATCAAAACTTGTTGTTCCATATCCAAGAGATCTATAAGGTGAGAAGAGACAGCATGTAACACCTGCACTGGCACCTTGTTCTCTGGAGATCAAGGATCCGTCGGTGTATAAATGAAGCCAGTTTTGTGGAGAGTACCTAATATTAATTGTCTCTAAAGACAGCTGTTCATTATTTCAGTGTTTACTTCTGATTTCAGTATTTCTTCTGTTAAATTTAGATTATATTCTATATTTAATAGAGTTAAAGAGTTTGGTTTAATTTGTAAGTTTTCTTTTAAATTCGGGATATTGATTTTCTGTTTTAATTCTTGAACAATGGATATGAAACTTTTTGAAGTTTTCAATCTACAGAGAGGATTGTATGAATGCAAATTGTTTCCTGGTAATCTGATAAGTTTTTCATATTGGATCAGTGCTTTTTCTTCTATTGTCATTTTGATGCTGTTAATATTAGTGAGGAATCTCATAGAATCTATTGGAGTTGTTTTGATTCCACCAGTAATGAGTCTGAGAGCTTGGTTTTGAACATATTCTATTTCGTTTATGGAAGGTGAAGTAATTAAAATTTCTCCGCAGTATGTCAGCACTGGCTGTATAAACATTTTGTATGTAATGTTCAAAGTATTCCTAGAGCATCCCCATTTCTTTCCTGCTAGTGTTTTTAGAAGGGAGAATCTTTTACGAGCTTTTTCAGAGATGTATTTCAAATGGTTGCTCCATGTTAACTTACTATCGAAAATAATGTTAATGTGTTGAATTTACTCTATGTCAGAATGTTGTTGTTGTTTTCTAATGCCAGGCATTTGACAATGAAGTCATTTGACCTCTTGCACTCCAATATTTTTCAAAGGTATTGTCATGGTTAGCCACTGACACACAGATTGTGAGATGTTCTGAATCCATTTTTTGATTTGAGTTGCACAATGGGCAGTTAGGAGACTGATATATTCCAATTCTATACAGATGCTTGGCCAAACAGTCATGGCCTGTTGCCAATCTAAATGCAGCTACAGACGATTTGCGTGGTAAATCTGGAATTAACTGTAACTATGTCAGAATGTTGGGTCACTAAAGATAGGCTTAGCAGTGTAACCTGAACAGTACATTTAATCTGCATAATCCCTGAGTAGGACCAGGAAGATTGTGTTATCTTAATGAAGAAAACTCAGATACTTGCCTTCTCCCAGTAGTTTTAAAATTCATCCGTTAATATGTATCTACCGTAGTGGCACAGTTATCATTATGCAATGAATTCTTATGAGCAATAAAACTACTTAGCAAGGGAAAGGAAAGTTAGATCTCCCATGCAATAGATTTATGACATGTATTACTATTGGCTCAATGTTAAGAAACTAGGGGAAGTGACCATACAGTCCTTCAATAAATGCAGTCCTAAAAGTGGGCAGCAATCATCGGGTGGTGCAGGTCTGTCTGAAGGCAATGTTACATATTATCAGTATTGAAATCTGTGCAGTACACTGCACTCCTATTATAACTAAAATTCTCATCTTGAGTGACAATACGACTGACCACAATGTCATGAGTTCTTTGCTTTGATGGTACTTATTTTAAATTTTAATGACCGGTATATGGTCACATAATTTTTTCCATCATCCTAATGATAGGTAACATGCCTTCTTAATAAGGCATGTTTTATGATGCAGTAGGCAATCAAATTCATGACTTCAGTTTTCTTAGAGCTGTTTATAGTTTTTTTCCTGGAGATTTAATTTTTCTTCATGAATATTTACTAATTTTGACTCTCTTAGTATTGCATTGTGGATTCAGACTTCCCAGTAGCAGCAGCATGTTATGTAACATGAGATACTTATAATTTTCTGATTGACATTTCTTTGTCAAAATATTTCCGATTATTTCATTAGCCATACTGTGGATAGTAATATTTGTTGATACCATGATCTCTTTTGAAGTTCTTAGAACATTAATACGCGTGAATCTCATGCTAGAAAGAAGAATATCTATACAGACTGTACACGTTATTATCCTGTGCAAGAGATACGCTGCTCAATTCTCAATCTCACCTACACACATTGTCAACTGCTGCAGGTAGTTCGCATATTTTCTGCATAGTAAACATCATTAGTGCTATATTTCTCATGAGAACTTGTAGAGAGTTTACCTAAATTTCTCACCCATATCATAGTTCAAGTTCACTCATTGTCCTTATCTGTTCTCCTGGCATAATAAATTTCATTTCATGTGTGTCTCACCTCAGAAATGGAATTTAACACTCAGGGTGGGTGGGTGCAAGGAGATCTTACTTTATCTGGAGGTATTGGGAACCAATAAACCAAATGTTTCTTTTTCAGGACTTCTTACCTCATATGGCTAAAGATTATGGCTTTGAATATGAGTTAGTGCAGTATAAATGGCCACGGTGGCTTCATCAGCAGACCGAGAAACAGCGAATTATATGGGGCTACAAGATACTATTTCTTGATGTCCTGTTTCCATTGGATGTTAAGAAGATCATATTTGTAGATGCAGATCAGGTAAGCTGATTGATTGATACTGTTTACTGAATCAATTATCCTATTTACCAGGCTATAGTTTCAAGATATCAGAAGAAACTAAAACAACCCTAAAATTAGTAGCATACAATCATATTTATGTTATCTATCTCGTTTTAATATGCTTTTCAGAATTAACAAGTTACTGGTGTTTTTGATCTTCACTTTCTGTAAGTCCTGGCCTCATACAGTATTTCTCCCAGTTTTTTTTCAGTGTTCCCTGACTACTCATTTATCTAGATTTGTAATAGAAGAAACTTTTCAGACTTATTTCAAAACTCATTTTTTGTGCATATTGAAATCATTTCTGTCTGCACTCTATTACTTAGGCATTTGTGGAAAATATTCAAGTCATTTGTAGTATACTCACTTCAGTTCTCTCTATAATCTTATGCTTTTCTTATCATTCACTGAAAATTAATTTCTGCTATCTATATTCTCCCTGCAAACTGACGAAGTGTTTCACCAAAGCCGGAGGGAGCAACAGAAATTGATGATGATGATGATGATGATGATGATGATGATGATGATGATGATGATGATGATGATGATGATGATGATGATGATATCACAGTCTACTATATACAGTCACGAAGCTTAATACTAACTAAATATGCAAACATAGACAGTTGAAATATGCATCCATAGATAGTTGCTAACCACCAAGTTCACTACTATCGCCTCATCACAGACTCTTTCCCTAGCAGACGATAAAATGTATTGTACTTTCGATATCGTGTTCTTTTGAAAAAATTAACACCTTCCTTCCACTATTGAAATATGAATACATAAGGTTTATATATTATTTTCATAAAATATATATTATATTCAATAAACTCACCTTCCTGGATCTTTCGGAAGAAGGATAACTCTAACCTATTTTTCTTACAATTTATAGTACTACAAACGTCTCCTTGTTCCATATTATTATTCAAATTATTGTATTTCAGCCATTTACAGTTATTACAACCGATAACGAACATTTCACAGTTTACATAGCTTTTCACAAAAATGTGAAATACGGCACAGTCAATGCTTTTTCGATCTAGACCAGGCCGTAATGTTTGTTCGGGTTTTCTATTTCAATGTATGGAGCTCAGTCAAATATTATATTATAACTTTATTGCTTATCATTGCTAAGCTTTATTTAGTGTAATGTGTCCATAAGTTCCGTTTACTTCTTGTTGCATAATATGTTGCAGAAATAATTACAAAACTGTGTTATTTTAATGTGAAGAGAATTTTACATGTTAACATAATCTGTTCGCGTCAACATTTCAAGTTTAAAATGGAAGCTATTTTGAGGTTTAATAAAAAAGAATTTATATTGTGATTTCAATTTAGCACATCTACCTTCCTTAATTTTAGACAAAACATTTACCATACCACTCCTATGAAATTAGTGTACGTACAATTGTGTTACTTCGTCTCTTAAGTAGTAGATAAATACAATAATTCAGTACTCAATTGCAGTATTAAAATACGGACAAATTGAATGTCCGGGGTATCATACATGACATTATGTTTAATTATAATGTATGATTCCGAATTTAGGAGTATAAGTTAAATATAGTAAACATAACCTATAATTTTCATATGAATGGCAAGGCATTGGAGGCCACTAAAATTAGACAGAAAGGAGCAACTGGTACAGTAAATATAACCTATAATTTCAACATATCTAAATATCCGTGTGGCGCAATTGAAAATTATTGAATCGTGCATAAATGAATGTACAAGAATTTCGCAATATTTAATCGAAATAAAGGCAGGTATTACACATACGAACAACGTAATTTTCACACCATAAATAATATTACACCTTAACTCGCAAGTGAATTATGTCTGAAGTGTCTCATAATCATTGTTTTAAATTTTATTAATGGAATTACACTACATTTTAGAGAAACATATGTTACTGTTTATGCATTCCAACTAATTTATATGGTTGAAATGCCGCCCTTCGTGATCAGGTTAAGCGAGTTACATCGTCTGCCTTACGGTCTGTATTAGATCACGAAGGCTGTGGCATAGTCTATTGTTCCTAGTACTCACAGCGCTCCAAGCGGCTAGCAACTATTGCGAGAATTGCAAAAAATCATCCCAAGCTTCGTGACTTTATATAGTAGACTGTGATGATATTCTCCCTGTCTTTCTCTCTCCTTCCTCTCTTTCTACTATTTCTTCATGTATCTATCCTTTTATACATATATAGGCGTTCAAATAGACATTCATACGTGAATGTGTGGCTGCTCGAAGCACACTGTTTGCTGACAGAGTCGGATATTCATAGCGTCTTAAGTCAAGCCCGTAGATTGCTCATGCACATTACAATAACTACCTGCCTTTGTCATAGAAGATACTGGACATGATGTCCTTGTGCCGCCACACATCTCACACCTATTAAGAAAATTAGCATTAATATGCATTAGTTCTTCTTCTGAAATTGCTGCGATTTCCTTTCTTATATTGTCTTTCAGTTCTTCCAACATATGCGGGTTATTCCAATACACTTTTTTTTTAAGTTCCTCACTCGTAATGCCCCATTTCGATTACTGTGATATTCTGTGTGCTGACCTAAGCATTACTTTAGCGCAGAGACTGCAACGTGTTCATAATATGTGTGTATGTTTTGTCTGTAATATTCGCCGGACTGATCATGTAACACCATCCCTCGAAATGTTGTCCTGGCTCCATCTAGAAGATCGTAGGAAAATCCACTGTCTTTCCCTTATCTTTCACATATTACATTTCTCCACTCTTGTCTATCTTGCATCTCGTTTTCAAAATTTATCCACCCATCATAACCTAGACACACGATCACAACACTCCTCAATATTATCCATTCCCTCCCACCGAACATCCTATATTCATCTTCTTTCACTGTGGCTGTTCCTCGACTTTGGAATTCCCTACCAAGTAATGTCAGGGACTGTTAGTCATGAATAAACTAAGGAAATGTTTTTCAAACAGTCCTCATTAACGATAATAGTTGTTTCATGTTTTTTCAGTGTTTAATGGTTATTATTACCTGGCTCAGGAATTGAATGACGACTGTTGCTTATGAAAGAATTGTGCTATCACACATTTATTAATATTCTTGCAGAGGGTGATTGTCCATCAATCCTTGATTTTAGCATTGTGCATAAGCTGTTAGCACACTGATACAATCACAGCGTAATATTGTCATTTCTTGTACAAAAGTGCCTATTAGTTGTTCTCCAATTTCTATCACACGACTTTCTGCTTTCTGATCATGAGAATTCGTGGGGTTCTGTTTGTTTTGCTTGTTGACAAAAATGACGTCATACTTTTATTAATGACAGACAATATAACAAGCTATAAATTACGAACATTCCTTCCATTTGAAGTTACACGGCAGGTGTTACACTATATGGAACGATGATGGGATACCAAATTTCTCTATCATAAAAGTTGACTACAGTAAAGAAAAATCGTTGCTGAAAATATAGCATAATATTGGCTGTAATTTTGCATGCCATAATTTCATTATGTACATTTTGTCATATTATGATACAGTTGGCACCATTGAAACTGAAAGCTCTTCCTACAATGCTTACAAAGAGAGAACTTTTCACTGCACACTCCTCATGTAGCGCTGTTGAAGTGAGTGACAGCTGTCCTACCTATCATAACAATTGAGGACCGTTTTTGCAAAACTTGCTAACTGAAAAAAACTAAATTTTACAAGAGAGACAAAACACTATAGTAAGCAAGTTTTGCTGTATCTCTCACTTATAGGAGAAAGCAAGTTTTGAAAAAACGATCACACTTTGACACACTACAATGAAGAGAAATAACCCAATTTTACTAAGACTCTTTGAACAACATGTAGAGGCTTGCCTTGTGTTAACGAATCCATCAAAATCTCAATTTTGCAAATTTTGTAGTTAGCAAGTTTTGCAAAAACGGTCCTCAATTGTTCTCTTTGGTTACACAGTTCTGAGCATAACATAGCATAGTAGGTTGAGGTGCAGCATATGAGAACTGTATTATGGTTCTGCTTTCTTAATGAATGAGAAGAAAGGAAGAATGCTGCAAAGGAATAATTTTGCAATGCTGTATTAACACAAAAACTTCTAACATAAATAAATCTTAGTTTGCAGCATTTGTAAATTGTAAGCATTGCTTGTATGGATGCTTCACCTCTGATAATAATAACAGCAACAATATCAATATTGTTATAACATAAATTCCTTAGAAAGAATCCAGTATACGGCAGCTAAATTTGTTAACGGTAAAAGAGAAGATGGAAAAGATACGATAAAAGAACTTAAATGGGAAACTTTGGAAAACAGACGTAGGAAAACTAGAATAACATCATTGTATAGAGCACATCTAGGTCAGAAAGCATGGGTAGACATAACGACTTGGTTAGAAAAGCCAATGTACTATGGTAGGAACGATCATGACTTTAAAATCAAAGGAAACAGAAAACGGATGTAGATAAATTCTCATTTTTAAATAGAACTATAAATGATTGGAATGACCTGCCTGCAGCAGTCTTTGAGGGCTGTCCTTAAGGAGATTCAAGAATAACTTAAAAAGTTGTGTATAAAGTGGAAATTAAAATTAAGGTGACATTTAACATTTAATTTTTAAGGTGACATGTATTTATTTAGCCTGACGAGTTACTCCCTTGGTTTGAATTGTAAATTATTTAAAAATAGCGTGTAAGAAGGTCTTAGACTAGAAATGTTTAGCTTAAATGTAGTTCTGTTTATAAGTATGCATAAGGGTGTAAGGGAGTAAGGGTGTAATTATTTGACTTATTTGAGGTGAGTCAGTGAAGGTATGGTTTTACAGTGCAGTGAATAGTTCCGATCAGTGATAATTTATAGCGTCAATGAAATGTGTTCTATAGTGTCAGTGAAATGTGTCCTAAAGTGTCAGTGAAATGCGTCATAGTGCCACTACAGTGAGTGAGATGAGAGTAAAGTGAAAGACTATTGAAACTTATGTAGGGCCTATACATATGTAGATTGTATTGTAAAATTAGGTTATTTTATGTTAGGTTATTAATTTTAATTATTGTGTTAAATTGTATTGCATATTGTTATTGTATTGTGTATATAATTGTATTGTGCATTGTATAATTGTATTGTGTATTGTAATTATATTGTGTGTTGTTTATATTGTGTATACCACTGCCACCGGATGCTTGCCCACTTGCAGTGTAAATAATTTTTTTTATTTATTTATTTAAATTTAAATATACAGAATAAAGAATATAATTACAAACAAGAGAAATAGAAATAAAATAATACAATCAATATAAAAAAGGAGATACAGTAGTATTAACAAAATTTGAGACCAAATGAGCAGCGCTTGTACATACATAAGATATTTCTGTAATCTTTCTATATAAAACACGTACTCATAATGAATTAATTACTTACAGGTTGTACGAGCAGACATGAAGGAACTTCGAGACCTTGACCTGGGTGGTGCTCCTTATGGTTATACACCATTCTGTGATAGCCGCACTGAGATGGATGGTTTCCGATTCTGGAAGCAGGGTTACTGGAGAAATCATCTTCAGGGTAGACGGTACCATATCAGTGCCCTGTATATAGTAGATCTACGTCGATTTAGGAGAATAGCTGCTGGTGATCGACTGCGAGGGCAGTACCAAGCCCTGAGTCAAGATCCCAACTCGCTGTCCAACTTGGATCAGGTATTATACTTTAATGAATGCGGTAATTTAGTTTCGAAGCATCATTGTTGAGAGCTCAAATTGAGCAAGCATTTTTGTTGTTATTGTGATTTTCTCTGGGGGCAAGCATCATATTGATGCCATATAATCAAGGTTGCATAATTTGTCCTTTCACAGTCAAGATGAAAAAAAGCACAAATACAATTGAACCTTAAAATTTATATTCCACAGTTTAATCTAAAGATGCCCTTTCACCTACCCTGTTCAACATCTACTTGGAGGATTTAGTGAAGAACTGTTTTCAGAACATGGGAGGAGTGATAGTAGCAGGAAGAAGAATAAAGTGCTGCTTATATGGTGGTGTTAGCAGAAGAGGATGTGATACTAAGAAATATGCTACTGCAACTAAATGGCATCTGTAAGCAGAAAAACACACACAAGACGAAGACCATGGTTATCAGGAAAAAAATAAAGAAGATAAATGTGTGAATTCGAAATGAGACAGTAGAAAAAGTTGACAGCTTGAAATACTTGAAGTGTGCTGTAAGTAGTAACATGAAATGTTGCCAGGAAGTTAAAAGGAGGATAGCAATGGCAAAGAAAACTTTTAATGCAAAAAGGAGCATCTTCAGTGAACCTCTGGAAAAAGAAGTAAAAAAGAGACTAGTAAAGTGCTTTGTGTGGAGTGTGGCACTGTATGGGGAAGAAACATGGATATTAAGACGAAATGAAGAGAAAGTATTAGAAGCATTTGAAATGTGGATATGGAGAAAAATGGAGCATGTGAAATGGACAGACAGATAAGAAATGAAGCTGTGTTGGAAAGAGTGGGCCAGGAAAGAATAATGCTGAAACTAATCAGGAAGAGAAAAAGAAATTGGCTGTGTCACTGACAAACTGCCTACTGAAGGATGCACTGGAAGGAATGGAGAATGGGAGAAAAATTTGGGACAGAAGAAATCAGATGATAGACAACATTAAGATATGTGGATCATATGCGAAAACTATAAAAAGTTGGTAACTACAAGTAGAGCCATAAGTCACTTTATCCCCTCCCCCAATTTATTTCATAATTAACTAACAATTGACGACTCATATACATACACATACCTTAGCATATTTATCCAGGAGATCTGTGTGCACATTGCTACCATGACATAACTGAATATGACACCATATTCGACGAGAGGTTTTGTGAAGAAAATCTTCTGTTATATTCCTGAATGCATCTCACATAGCAAAATTGCAATTGATTAATTGCAAAATATTATAGGGGTGACGTGACTTATAGCCCTACCTTGAAAAGCAATAAGATGTACCAACTTTCTCCTGTAATTCCATGATATGATATGATTTATTGTCACTCAACCATTTGGTCCTGCTGGCCCTTCACATTATTGTGTAAGCCCACGATATAGACCAGCAGTTGATGTTATGTTAACAACATAAAATAATATCATTCAACTCCAAATTTCATTATTACTTAAACACAGATTTTTTTTACTGTGTTATATAAATGTTGTTGTTTTCTAATGCCAGGTGTTTGACAATAAAGTCATTTGACCTCTTGCACTCCAATATTTTTCAAAGATATTATCATGACCAGCCACTGAAGCACAGATTTTGAGGTGTTCCGAATCCATTTTTGTTATATAAATGTATCTCGTAAATTTAGCTGCATTGTACAGTCATCCTGCAACTTGTCAGACATGTGGTCTTATTTTAAACGTATGAGTAATTGTATTGTAATGAGTACATGCATTTACAAGTTGTAACTTCATTTTTAAGCCAAGACAATAAGTATAGAGACACAACGATCGAATTAGCAGACACTTTCTTTAATTTTTCAAATTATTTATTGGTAGTTAAAGTACATTCGTTATCTTTTGCAATTGCAGGATAAAGAAAAGTAATAATGGGCATAAAACAGTGAAGTACCATAACAGTTGCAGTAACTTAACTGTTTACAATCCAGTGATATTTTTAGGAGGGTGAAGCAGTGAAGTTTTTTTTTTCCCCCCCTCAGGAGTCACGAAGTAGAGGTGACTGCTGAAATAAGAGAATATTTATGCATGATTTATGGAAAATGTAGTTGGTTCCAGAGAAGAATGACTACATTTCACAATGTGTAATAATGGATCAATATTGTTAAGTATGTAATTGTGATAATTTACATGTTTTCTGTTCTAAATAAGTTTTTTTTATTTCAAGGATCTACCAAACAATATGATACACCAAGTGGCAATAAAATCCTTACCACAGGAGTGGTTATGGTGTGAGACGTGGTGTGATGATGCCTCTAAACAGTATGCAAAGACTATTGACTTGGTGAGTTTCTGTTATTGTAATTTTTCACCAAACATCCATACATAATTAATAATCTGAACATTAATATTTTTAATGCAAACAATTATAGTCGCGTCGTTGTTATTTCCAGTGTGACTCCTCCTCTTTACCTATGCCTTAGGAACTGAATGCTCTATAAAGTCTAGGTAGGTAGTATCGTTCGCCATTTTTGCTCTTTCGTTCCCGAGCTACCAGATGAGGAATCTATTTGCCACACCATTAAACATTATTATGTCTTAGCTCCTATGATAGTAAATCAAACGCACTGTAATTCAGCAAATAATTGAGTGGCAAATAACGTCCTCGTGTGCTTTCTGCAAACGCCAATGAAAGAGCCAAAATGGCGGGCGATTATATTAAGTATTTATCGAGTCTTAGGAAGTGCATAACGTCAGCAGCGAATCACAAGACGCACACGTTTAAATGTAGCCAATCTGCAACGTGATTGGCTGCCGGAAATAAGAGTGACGGGACTATAATAGTTAATAAGCACAACACAGAGCATAAGTATTATACTCATTACAGGAATCAGATATGCAGTCGGAAGAATTGTCTGAACTATCTGCTGTAACTTACAGTAATAGGTCAGAATGTCACAAAATGACCGATTACAATGGCTGGACAAGGAGCAGGGAACCACTAGAACTTGAGGCCCTCATACTATAATAATGCTGTGCCCACTATAGAAATTTCGTAGACTCTGCCACACTTTGGTCTTAAGAATCGGACTATCAGTTACCAGTAAATATATATACGCTATTTTTGTGGGAAAAAAATTAGCACTGGATTATGTTGAAGATAGGCAAGGCAAAGTTCACTTCAGTTTTAGACAGGATTCACAGCAAGAAATATCTTTCAGTCTGCAGTTCCCAAAGTACTTGTAACTTACTGTGACATGTGAACATTAGCTTTCTGTCTGTTAGCTCATTCCCTAAGATGAGGTTACGTTACTAAAGTGTATGAATAATACTGTTAAATTTTTTTGGCATAAATATGTCTATATCGAAGTGTCACTTTGTCTAAAAAGTAATTTTAATAGAAGACGTGTTTACATCAAACTGTCGACCTCGGTAGCGTAGTCAGTATAGCACTGCCTTCTGTGCTCGAAGTTGCGGGTTCGATCCCGAATGCAACAGGCACATGTCAGTAGATTTACTGGCATGTAGAAGAACTCCTGTGGGACAAAATTCTGGCACACTGATGATGCTGATATAATCTCTGCGATTGCGAGCGTCGTTAAGTAAACCATAATAATTTTTTAATTACATCAAACTCTTCGAAACCAAGGTTCCATTGTTTGCTTATTATATGTGTATTAAATTTATTCCTTTCAGTTATCCTCTTACTTCTATGGATATGTTCTCTCTCCTTACATTTGTGTTTTATATTAATAATTCTTTTCGTATACTTATGTAGCCTCTTTTGTAATTGATAACACTGTAAAAAGGTAAAAAAGGTAAAGGTAAAGGTAAAGGTATCCCCGTAACATGCCATGAAGGCACTTGGGGGGGCATGGAGGTAGAGCCCCATGCTTTCCGTGACCTCGGCACTAGAATGAGATGGTGTGGTCGGCACCACGCTCTGACCGCCTTTTACCCCCGGGAAAGACCCGGTACTCAATTTTATAGGAGGCTGAGTGAACCTCGGGGCCGTTCTGAAAGTTTGGCAACGAGAAAAAATCCTGTCACCACCTGGGATCGAACCCCGGCTGTAAAAAGGTAGAGTTCGTTTTTCTCGCAGCTGCATGTGAGAATATTCTCACTACTGTGAATCACTCTTTTGTTTATGGAGAGTGCTGAAATGATAGTTTTTGTAGAGAGACTGATTATTTTTCATGACACTGTATTAAATGTTTACAGAATAACTTTTCGTGTTATACGGGAAAGTTTTAAGTAACGAATTTACTGTTCAGTTAGAAATTTGAAGAGAATAAATCTGCAAGCAAGGAAATCATGTATACATGGTGCTGAACTTAATTCATTTTCATATTGAGAGTTTATATGATTATTGATAAACTTGGAATTAGTACAAAATTGTTTTTGTTTACAGTGTAATAATCCTTTAACAAAAGAAGCAAAACTTACAGCTGCTATGAGGATAGTTTCTGAATGGAAGGATTATGACTTAGAAATAAAAAATCTACAAAATAAAATAGATAGAAATGAAATTCGAGAGGAAAGTAGTTCCAAACAAGAAAGAAACGCAGAGTGGAAAGCAGGTGAGTTGTAACTAGTTGTTCTGTTGTTAATGTCTCTTGTTTGAAGGAGAGTAGGATATCTAATCAATAATCATGCATTTACACTGTTAATGTTCTCAGCCACATAAGGGCTCTGATATACTGTACATGTTTTTTTACTATGAATATCGAAACTATAGACTACGTTTTTATACAACTCTGGGAAGACATCTCGAGAGACTTTTTGAAGTGAATTTTAGATTTTTATTACTCTTTAAGTATGTTCTGTGGATTTTTAAAGAAGCAAAATTTGCGGCATGTTGTTATGTTGAAAACAAAGTGTTTGTTTTATATGGTTGATTGCATAATCCTAGAAGCAGTGTTAGTCTTGTCATGTCTTATCATTTCTTTCATATATTTTATAAGACATTTTGATGTCTATTGCAGCATTCATATTCATTATACCTCACTTTTGCCATTGCTATCCTCCTTTTGACCTCCTGGCAGCAGCTCATGTTACTGCTTACAGTACACCCCAAGTATTGAAGCTGTCCACTTATTCTACTGCTTCATTTCGAATTCGCATGTTTACCTTATTTATTTTTCTTCCAATAACCATGCTCTTCATCTTGTTTGCATATAGGACATAATGTGTGTTAATTATATAATTCTAGTATTTAACGCATAATTTCAAACAGACAAGTTGCCAAGATTGTTTGCGAGGTTGGGGCTTTCGTTGCATTATGCTACGAGAAGCATATTGGCGTTATTCTTAGTGGCATTATAATAAATATTTCACGCATGAATATTAATTGGGACTAAACCAATAATAGCTAATTGAACCTACAGAGTACTTGTTGGAACTTGCAAAATGTCGATAATCACAGTAGTAATAAAAGATGGTTGTTCTTAGCAGAAAGTTAGTGAAGTGGATATGTCAGAAAATGTTAAAAGGAAATTGGATGTTGTTCAGGCCCATTATGATAAAAAGGCTGTAGCAGTCAAAAATAATATAAATGCGTATTTAATCTGGATGACATCAGTTGCCAACATTGGCATAAAGTTCTTGTGAAATAATTCATTCCTTTCACATATTTGTTGAAGGAAATTGTTGTAATTTGGATGACATCGGTTGCCAACAATCGCACTAAGTTCTTATGAAATAGTTAATCCCTTTTACATATTTATTGAAGGAAATTGTTATAATTTGGATGACTTCAGTTGCCAACATTCACACAAAGTTCTTGTGAAATAATTAATTCCTTTCACATATTTGTTGAAGGAAATTGTTGTAATTTGGATGACATCAATTGCCAACAATCGCACTTAGTCCTTGTGAAATAGTTAATTCACATAGTTATTGAACGAAATTGTAACGCTCCACATTGTTCGCTGTTTTTATCCGCTCCTTTTCAGTACCTTCTTTCTTTGTAGTTCGATGTTTTGTTGTCTGTTTTTTAATTAAAGCAGCTGATAAGCAAGCTGCTTCCGCTGCTCACATTCCATCATTAAAAAATATAGTTGCATACCTCATGAATCTAACCACAAAATGAATTGAAAAATCAACACTGATTCAAAGCTGCAGCTGAACTGTAATATGCAAAAGCAGTGCCTTGTGTGTAAATAGGAGGAGCTTTCGCAGCTCTCAGCTTGCACACTGCTTTTGGCTTATGTGTGAATGAGCAAATTCTGCAAGTGCACTAGAAAAATTTCTCAGCTGCAGAATTGACATGTGACTGTAGATATGCTGTTCAGTTAAAACTTATTTCCAAAATGTACTTGCAGACAGTCTTACATAAGTAATACAAAATAAATCTTACATTATACCTTATTGTTAATACTAATATCAGTATTATTATTATTATTATTATTATTATTATTATTATTATTATTATTACTACTACTACTTTTACTCTATTTTGTAGGGTTATAAAGACTTTAATAACAATGTGAAAATGCTATTGTATGTGCGTGTGTTTGTATGGAGTTACTTATTGTGATTTTTCTTTCCAGATGATCATGAAGTGCATTCTGAGTTATGATACTCCACGGCTGTGATTAGTTTTACTTATTTGCAAATAATAATATTGAAGATACGTATGAAGTGTGAATGTTATGAGATGAAGCATTGTCGTCAAGATTTATTTAAAAAGTAAAGAAACCATCATCATTACCATCATTTTCCTATTCATCGATTTAAAATTAAAGTGATGATTGTTTTTGTTAACTATATTTTTTTATAACTCTTCCTTAATTTTTTTTACATATTTCCATTTTTCCTACATTATATTTCCTGAATTTTTTAAATGTATTAATCCTTTTCGCTTACAAAATGAAGGGAACGATCATGTTTACTAAGTCGAAACGTCATTTCAGTTTCCTTGTTTTACAGAACTTAATTATATACAAAAGCTAGCCTGCAAATACATAATAGAAGAGTGAGAAATGATTTCTTAATGTTTGTATTTACATTTGTACATACAAAGATATGTGGTATCAGCTTTTAGTCATGTGGAATATTGAACCTAAGTCACTTCAGAGGAATATTTTCCTTCAGTAAATAAAGAATGAGATCTTTTGTTAAACTGCTCATAAAAATATATTTTCGTATTTGTTTTAAGTTTTGTCTTGTTTACTTATTTACATCATTAAGTAGAATTTGCAAGATTGCATCTGTGCTACAACTGATATTTAAATAATCATGGTATGTAACATTTATGGTACGTAAGGTTTGGATAGAGATGTTCTTACTGTTACTGCTTCCATCCCCACTGCCACCACCATAATCAGGCTAACAAGCCTTTTGTTGCTCAACTATATTATACCACATTGTTTATCATTATGTAAGGTTCGTCAGTCATTTATGCGTAGTAGTTAGAGATCTTTTTGAACACTATCAATCTACACCAATCATCGTCTTCCACTTGATATTCTTTCTGTAGGTCATTCTTACATGATTAGTTTAATTTCGTTTTCTCGTGGTACTCTCAGCACGTGTCCAATCCATTTAAACCTCTTTGATTTTTTTACATTATATCTGGTTGTTTATATATTTTATTGTATAACCCTCCATTCGTGATTAATATGTGTCGTATTTATGAGTCCAAATATTATTAACATCATTCTTTCAAATGTTCTTAATTTTGCGTCATCTTTCGTGTTAAGTTCCATATCGAAATTCTTATGTTAGAAATGACAATAATTGATTTAGCATTTTTTAAATATGATTTGCAAGATGACTGGCTTGTGCAAAATTAAGTGTACTATGTTAGATAGAAATTATCGAGGTAGATACAAATTTAAATTTTAAGCAGCTCTGCTTTGTATTACTAATGAAATTTTGTGAAGATTACTTGCTTGGTTTTATAAACGAGCAGAGTTTTGATTAAGCTTCCAAGCCGAAGAACTTTATCTGTTATGTAACATAGACGATATTTTAAGACCAAGTATTACAACAGTAATAATAGAAAAAAAAAAAAAAATATATATATATATATATATAAATTTATAATACATCTATTATGATTGTTTTGCCAAGATCGTTCCTTTAATTGATCTCTTTTGTTGTGAATGTCATTTTTAGCATGTGTGTGAAAATATAATGCATCCTCTTAATTTATTTTCAGCTTTGAATACAGAACTGTTTAAAATTGCATCTAACTTCATAAGTGCGAGAGTAATTCGTATGCTTTCCTTGATATCTTCTCAGTCTTTGGATGTGCACTTGGAACAACATAAAATGGATTGCTGTTATATTCCAGTATTGTTCAGTTTGTCATAATTAAACACGATTCATCACATAATTAAGAGAGAACAGAAATTATTATGCCATTGGCCTTTGAAGGTAAGCAACCAGGCAGACCAAAAATAATAATGAACCAGTAGAACAAGTTTCTCATTTTAATGATCTTACAGATAAACTGTATAAATTTCAACATGTGTGATATAATATACAGAACTCTGAGAAACAAAACAGCTCAAGTTGTATGAAGTCCCAATGCTGATGTATGGTTCAGAGAATTGGACACTAAATAGATCTGACAAGGAAAATTGATACCAGTGAAATTAGGTTTTTAAGAATAGTTGCTTGTCGTACTTTGCTTGATCAAGTGAACAGTAATGAAATTAGAAATAGGCTAAACATATTTAACCTAAATGAAAAAAAATTATTTTAAATAAAAATAGCTGGTGTGATCACATAATGCAAATGGGTCCTAATAGAATAAGTAAAAAGATTCTACATTATAAACCAGAAGTTATAGAGATGTTGATCATCCTGGAACCAGATGGAGATATTTTCTCTTGAGTCGGAACAGGCCTTTGAGCCTACCATGTAGATGATGATGATGATGATGATGATGGAGAAGAGCCAATGACTTTGTTGTCAACTGCCTGTTATTAGAGACCAACCATCATCATATTGAAATTATTGTGCCCTTCAGATGAACTCAGCAAAAACAGCCTTTTGAACAGAACCAATTTCACCAAAAATCTTAACAATTCAATAAACGTTTTGATATCAGTTTTAAGAAACTCTTCTCTCTCTCTCTCTCTCTCTCTCTCTCTCTCTCTCTCTCTCTCTCACACACACACACACACACACACACACACACACGCACGCACAAGCACACAACCTCTGCGAAAATAACAAAAAGCTTTGTGTTAAAAAATTGAAATTTTTATTTCTCCAAATAATGCTATAGAGAAAGTAAAAATAGTTTCCACATATATTTATTTTTCTATCTATATCTTCATCGTGATCATCATCATCTTTTTCACAGGTTACATGGGTTAGGCCAGGCCTGCTGGCCTATTCTGGCTCAGTATTTCATTTTCTCAACCTTCCCAAATTTCTTCTGCACCGTGACCGATGTTGCCATGCTGCTTTTTTGGAGGCTACCTCTGTTCATTCTTTTCAGATGTTCACTTTATTTAGTTTTACATTTTATTATCTGTTCATTGATAAGTTCTTTCTTGTGTCCTCATTCCTAATGTAAACCATGCTTGAGCATGTTTTATTTCACGTAAAAATTTCACTTCTGAGGACTGTACACTGTTTTCATCTTGATGTTTCATTACCCCATATCCACTTCCATAAAGAAAAGTAGGTATCAAATATTCTTCTAATTGTGCTACACATCGGATATTTTGCTAATTTCATTTCTTTTATAACAAAAGAAATACGTTATAGAAAATACAATACAATAAAGTGCAAAATGTTTCCTTAATTGTAGCAACTGATAATGTTGAATTCAGGTTACTTCAAGAGCTCGTTTTGTGTTGTGCTGAGTATATATAATATTTTTATAATAGCTTAGTAGAGAGTTGACACTGCATACTAGTTACAACCCAAGTGTTACTTAAAAGTTGTCTGAAAACTTTTTTTATAAATGATGTTGTTCAAAGCACTTACTGCATATATCAGTTATGGATTCAGTATTTTGTTGTAAATGTAACATTAATTATTTTAGGTGAAGTGCACGGTTTTTGTGCCTCTTTGATAGAACCTTAATGTCTGTATAAAGTGGCTAGTAGGGGTGCTATAATAAATCCTTATGCACAGCGTTACAATTTGTTCCATAGTCGTTAGTATGAAAACTTTGGGAGTTCCTCAAATATATTTATATCCTCCTCACATGAAATACTTAGGTACACAGTTCTCTCTTACTCTTTCTATGGCATCAGAACTAATTTTAGTTTACAAAAATATTGCATAAAAGAAAGATTACTATGTTTGGATAATATAATTAATGAAGACATCCTAAATTCTGAAAACTACAGTAATAATGTGACATGATGTTTTATGTAACCACACTTTCAAACAAGAGGCTATTCACAGATGAGGTGGTGTGGCGATGATGAAACAATTTTGAAATGAGAAAAAGTAAGGTAAACTGAACTTTCTGAAAATACTGCCAAAGAGCCACTTTGTTCAAGGTAAATATAATCAGGTCTACTAGGAATTGAAGTTACATTATCATTACATTTTTCGAACTTAGCGTGGCCAAAGTAGAGAGTTAGACTTGAGACATAGTTCTTCTTATAAATGTTTTAACTCTTCTCTTTAAGAAAGTGAATATTCCTGTAAGAATGACACCAGTTTTCACAATTCCTGGAAAATAAATCTTACTTCTCATAAAACCATTTGGCTATTAGTTCTTTGTTACAAATAAAAGATTGTCTTCACATTGAGTGGGGGAAAAATGACTGTAAATACCTTAAAAAAAGGATTAAGGTTAAACAGTTTTGCTGTTAGTAGGTACTTCGTGTGATCAAAAGTTTCTTTAGCTTGGAGGCAAATAATATTGCACAAAGATTTTGAACAATAGCTTTCCTTATTTCGCTGGAGGATGATTTTCTTCGTGGTAAGTAGCTGCAGGGATTTCTCCCAGCAGTGTCTACTTCAAGAGATTTATTAATTGCATTATAAAAGGTGGAGTTTACATAATGATTCTCTAGATAACTATGCAACACATTAATGTGAAAAATCACATAAAAAATTAACTAAAACTGGATCAGATTATTTTGTTAATAATCACTCCCCCAACTCCACTGTAACTGACAGAAGTTCTGTTGCTGCTTGTACAGTTGGTTGATTCAGGTTGGTCTGAAGGTTTCATCAAGCACATATCTGATGCATAGTACAAGGTTAGCCAATGAAATGGGCGATTTTAAAACTTCAATAATTATTGACTGATTACTTTGAAACGAAACTTTCACTTCACATTTAAAGTATACAGAATAACATTTACCTCTACCTCATAAAATTCTTATTTTCTAAACATTACATCCTGCAAGTGGGACCCATTTCGTTGCACACATTCTTCAAGTCTAAGTCTAGCCTTGTGACTGGTCTCACCATCCTGTTGAAACTACGTATCTCTATTGATGAGAGGATTATTGGCAATTTATGGAGACAAAAATTTTTTAATCATTCGGACATATCATTGTGATGATACAGCAACAGATGTCCCATTATCGTCCTCAAAGGAATAAGGACCGATGATTCCAAATGATGCTATTGCACACCAAACTGTGACTTTGACACTGTGTAATGGTTCCTCATGCATTTCATAAGGGTTAGTTGGTAACCAGTATCGAAAGTTTTATTGACTTATCCAAAGAGATGAAAATGAGCTTCGTCACTCATCAGCATATTGTGGACAATGTCTTCCTTAACATATCCAAGAATTGTTGGCAAAAAGTCATGGCATAAGTTTTTATTTAATACCTGGCTAAACTTACCGAATGAAATTTTAGCAATACCATGAGTTTTTGAAGACAATAAATTTGAAATTTTATCTATCAGAGAAAATGAATACTTCAAAAAATTATTTCGGGCCTCCAAATGTGTTATAATTTCAGGTAATTTAGCCCCTTACTGCATAGGACAGTTTTGCACACACTGGTTTAATATTCAAATAACTTAAGTAGTTTTCTCTTTCTCAACTGATGTCACATATGGTCAAATCCAGTTATTCTTCCAGTGTCAGATCTGTCCCAGTATGCAGTTTGAAATATTATATACTTATATTATAAGTTATATGAATATAAAACCGGTATGTGCCATATTTGTCCCAGTATGCGGTAAGGGGTGAGAGAAACTCTTATTAATATACCGGATCATTTTCTCAATGCCATCTTCAGAAAAACATTCCTGAGCTATTGCAATGCATCTTCCGCATTTAAGGAATCTAACGCTGTTTTTACTTCACTGAAATGTTCCGCATAGTATGACACAGTCTCTAACCACGTACCTCAATGAGTTAAAACTGCTCAGGAGGTAAAGGCAGAGTTGCAAATAGTTCACGAAATTTTTTTAACTCTAAAGTGACGCCTTCACATATACTTTGCTTAACATTGGAGACAAGTAAGTCCACATCTTTTTAATTGACTCCAGTAGTTTGTGACACAATGTAAACTATGAGCAAGGCAAATCAGGTGAATTAATTTGGGATAAAGAACTTTTAATCCAGCTCCCACTTTAACTATATAAGGAGCAGAATCATTGCGAAATAATACATTGTCATACTGTACTCCTGGCCACAAGAAAGTTAAAGAGTCATTGAAGAATTTTGCAACCGTGTTATGATTTACTCGGTCAAGTAGTTGAATATTTAAGAGGATTTTTTTTTTTAATTCCAAATTTATTTATTTACTACGTAGGTTTCAGCTACATTAGACATTGCAGCCTGAAAGAGCAGAAGCTTGTGCTTGGGTGCAGTTCAGTTCAGCTATACAAAATAATTTATAAAATTGAAGAGTGTTCATTCAGTACAATAACATTAATAAAGACAACATGTAATAATATACAAATATAAAAACTACAAAAGTTCATGTGTATTACGGTAAACTTCAATTTTAAACTCAAGGAGTGTTCATTCAGTAGGATACCATTAAAATAGAGTAAAATATAGACAGCATGTAATAATATATACAAACATAGGTTCTCGCTGATAATGTATATCTATTATCAGGCAGTACATCTCACTTGACGGTATGTGTCAGAGGAAGAACAATTGTTTGCATACATCTGAAGTCTGATTAGTGGAATATGTAGCCAATTGGCGATGTATGCAATGGAAGGGGAAAGGAATGACATATTACCCCATTATCTCCTGGCCTAGTTGCCTCATAAGTGGTGCCATGTTGGTATCACTTGTGAGGTTCTGACCGGTCTTTAGACAGTTGACTAAACAACAACAAACATAGAAACTACAGAAGTACATGCGTATTAACTTACATTTTAAACTCAAAGAGCATTCATTGAGTACGATAGCATTAATATAGAGTAAAATACATTGTAATATATATAAATATACGAAGGACGCCCCAAAAGTAAGTTTACAAGGCATATTTTTTAATATTCACATTTTATTTTGTACATAAAACACTGCACATTGTGCTCTACGCTCAACACTACTTTTCAACATAGTCTCCATAGTGATTAAGGCATTTGTCTAATCGTTGGTCGAGCTTGTCGATGCCACTCTCGTAAAATGTGGTGCCCTTTGTGTTGAGCCAGTGTTTCATTGCTGTTTTGATGGAATCTGTGCCCTCCAAGACAATCCTGCAATGCCGGGAAGAGATTATAATCACTCGGTGCAAGAACAAGCTGTATGGTGGATGTCTCAAAGTCTCCCACCGAAAATGTAGCAACCGTTCTTGAGTGGCATTGGCAGTGTGTGGCCGAGCATTATCGTGGAAGAGTAAGCACATCCTTTGAGAGCAGTCCAGGACGTTTACATCTAATGGCAGCTCATAAATTTTCCAATGTTGCACCGTATACATCTGCATTTATTGTTGCTCCCTTCTCCAAGAAATCGACCAGCAACACATCCTTTTGATCTCAGAAGACAGTAGCCATCACTTTGCCAGCCGACTTCACGACCTTAGTTTTCAACCATCTTGGACTAGGCTACCAAGTCATTCACAGAATAGGAGTGGTAAGCAAAATAAACTCAGGCTGCAGTGTAAGGCTTCGGGTTCCTCCTCCATACAAGAGAGAGAGAAAAGCAATTACCATGGACATTATATGAAGAATCGGACGATGTTAGTTTCTGTAAAATTTGTAAGGAAAATTTTGAGAAACAGTAAGATGGAGTCTGCCCACTGCTGTGGAGTAATAGCACGTCTGGCCATGACACTAGCGGGCCTGGATTCAAATCCTGGTTGGGGTTTTTTCCCCCTCAACCAATTGAAGCAGAATTGCTGGGTAACTTTCGGCGTTGGACCTCGGACTCATTTCACCATCATTAATTCACATATCATCATCATCATCATCATCCATACAATAGCCCGGGTTAAGTTCACAGTGCGCCATGCTGTTACTTATTTGTATAAGAGCGTGACCGTTCAGCTATCCAATCATTCACACGAATAGGACTGGTAAATACAGGTTGCAGTGTAAGCCTTCGGGGCTCTCCTCTGTACAAAAAAAAAGTGTCCAATCTCTCTCCCCCCCCCCCCCCCAAATATTTCAAAGCAATCGGCAACTATGTAAAAGATAACTACGATAGGTAAAAAATTAATCTACTCTACGACTGGTGATATATATATATATTTATTTATTTATTTTACTTCTCTTACTTTCTTTATATCAACACAATGATTTGATGTTCATAAATTATTTCTAAAAAAAATCTGAAGACAATTTTGACTTAAAAAGGGGAAATTTTGCTAGCATCGTAGAGAAATTCGAAATGTGTTTGGCAACACTGTCGATGGCGCATGGTGGTGAACACATGGTTGGATGACATGTTTAATTGTTCGTAAGGTGTTTATGGATATATATGATATCCGGTGTGGCACGTGTTTAGGTGAACTGCGGGTGTTAGTAGAGAGTTTTAATCAATAATTAGGCCTATATACAGTCTCAGCATATAGTTACAGTGATTCTCAAGAAGAAGATACATGATCTGAATGTAAAGAGTCCATGTGTAGTTGTAATTTGCATCATTAGTAATTTAAATAATTTATGTAATAATCAAATATTTACATACAATCGATCAAGTTGTTAATCATGCACCTAACTAATCACAGAAGTTGGCGGAAGATAGTCACTAAATGGTAAATGTCATCCATAACCTAGTTGTAAAAAATAACTCAGTTAATATACTTTCATGTACATAAACGTACAGAAGGATAATAGGTGTGACGTTAACTTGTGTCGTTCATACTGGGTAAAATTTGGTGAAACGAGCGTTGAGGGACTTCCTTTCTCTATCCGTCCCTCCTCCTCCTCCTCCTCCTCCTCCTCCTTCTCCTCATTTTTAAGGACTAGTAGACCCGTCAGTAGACTAGTCATTGATGCAACAAAGTTAGATTGGATTTGATGAGGAGATAGTTTAGTGACAAGTAGCCCTACTGTCAATGATAAGATTTGATATAGGCCTAGTTTGATGATGAAACAGCTTAGTGGTACAGAAAGCAGCTTTACTCTCACTTAAAAGATTCGGTAAGATTTGATGAGATTTTTAGTGACAAGTAGCCCCACTCTTATTAGTGATAAGTTTGGATAGGATTTAATGAGGAGATAGATTAATGTCTAGTGATTCGTGCAGAAAATGACACAAGTGAGTGTCTAGTGATTCGTGCAGAAAATGACACGAGTGAATGTCATGCCCATTATCTCTCTGCACCTTCATAAATATGTGGATGCCAGGTCCATTATCCCTCTGTATATACATGCGCCAACTTATATTAATTATTATTAGAGGCTGTTATTAACATTACAGCTGATTTTTCCGAATGACTACCCAAACCAGTAGGTATCCTCCTCTTTCCACAAAAACGAGGATAAATATATCCTCAAAATGTTTTTTTTAAACATAATTTATATAATTATGATAAAAATACTCCAAATTAGTTAAAATAAAATTTCAACAAAATAATTGTAATTTACATGAAATAAAAAAATGTGTAATAAATGAAGTGTAAAACATCTGTAGTTTATATGATGCTGGAAATATTTAAATAGGTCTATATTCCAGAATAATTTTCGTGTGATGGTGGTGTCTGTATATTATTTTACATAGTTATTTTATGTGTAGGCTTACTAAATAGGCCAAATAGGAATCTTATTTTGCGGTGGAACAAAAATCATCGGTAGTATATGAAAAGTTCATAAGTAGGGAGTATTTTGTGAAGGAAAATGTGTTGTTAATCTAATTTTATCTGCTTCTGATACATAATGTCAAATTTTATGACATTAATAAAGATGTCGTAATGAACTACTTTAGGGCCTACCACATTAGTGCGATAAAATGAAGCACATATTGAAATTGTTTCACATTCATTCATAGTTTCGTGTCTTTCATTGCAAATCAAGCATTCTCCAATCTTTCCTATTTTCCACCTTCCTCTTAGTCTCCACATACGGTCTATATGGGGTGAACCATAAGTAATGTCATTAATTTCAAGGTGTTATTCCTTGAGACATTTCAAACAAAAAGGTTTAAAACAATTTTGCTCATTTTTGTTTCCTTTTCGAGAAAAAAATTGTTTTATGTGAAAAATTTGATAGTATGTTTTGGGCAAACCGTTGATTTAATTCTCTATATGTTCAGTCAATTTAAGAGAGCAATGTATTATGATACTAAATGATTGAAAAAAGTATTAGTTCTGTCCTTTGATTTTACAGAAACCAATTTGATGCAAACAAATGTAATATTTCAAAATTCCTTTGCAAAACGAAAAGTTACATTTGAAGACATTTCTTGAGCCCACTGACAAAGAAGTGAAACATCACTGAGCACCTGTGTCATTTAATGACAAGTTTCACAGATTAATTTCCTGCATCAAATCCTGGAAACTCCTGGATAAGGAATCCTTTTGAATAATGTTACGAAAAACTTAACATCTTTTTCTTCGGAAGAGCAAGACACACTTGTTGACGTTACTTGTGATAGAAGGGAGTAAAATTAAATTTATCTTTTTCTTTTGCTGACTAAATAATTTTCATTTTATTTTCTGTTTTTTACTTATTAAGAGTTAGTCCACATTTTCTCAAAAAATTACTTTTCATAGTTGAGTGTATTAATACTAGAAATAAGATCTCTACTTAATAATACCTTTTATATAACAAGTCAGTTTAAGTATAATTAATTACTATAAAATTATTATGTTCCAGTATACTTCTTCAGACACAACAGTGCCGGCGAGCTACAAACCATGCCCGAATAAACAAAGTTTTAATTGCAAACCGAGGAGAAATTGCATGTCGTGTAATGAGGACGGCCAAGAAACTAGGAGTGCAGACAGTAGCAGTGTACAGCGATGCGGATATTAATTCCATGCATGCAGAAATGGTATGATAGATGTTTAATTCAACAGAGGTAGAGGTCTGGGAAGAAGGGAATTGCTCATATTATTGTACATGATGAAGTATTACTGCATAGTTTAGGTTAAAAGTAATTTCGTCAAAAAATTTGAAAAGATACTTATAGGCCTATGCGGTATAATTCCCAAGAAGATCTGATGGCCTTTAGAACAAAAGTTGCGTCTTAACTGAATGTGATGTCAGTTTTCGAAATAATATCAGTATTTTTTACTAAAATGTTTATGTCCTTCCCTACATCTGCATAGTAAATAAAGGACATTGAATCAGTGGCAGCTCGTGACGTAAAAGGTGTGTGAAGCAGTGTTAGGTCGACTTCTAATTTTATAACAAAAATCATGTATATTAAATACCGGTATATTTAAAATACGTGCCATTGATGATGATAACGATAATAATAGTAATAGTAGGCCTAATAATAATAATAATAATAATAATACTTACTTACTGGCTTTTAAGGAACCCGGACGTTCATTGCCGCCCTCACATAAGCCTGCCATTGGTCCCTATCCTGAGCAAGATTAATCCAGTCTCTACCATCATATCCCACCTCCCTCAAATCCATTTTAATACCTATTATCTTCCCACCTACGTCTCGGCCTCTCAACTAACACTCTATATGCATTTCTGGATTCGTCCATACGTGCTACATGTCCTGCCCATCTCAAACGTCTGGATTTTATGTTCCTAATTATGTCAGGTGAAGAATACAATGCGTGCAGTTCTGCGTTGTGTAACTTTCTCCATTCTCCTGTAACTTCATCCCTCTTAGCCCCAAATATTTTCCTAAGAACCTTATTCTCAAACATCCTTAATCTCTGTTCCTTTCTCAAAGTGAGAGTCCAAGTTTCACAACCATACAGAACAACCGGTAATATAACTGTTTTATAAATTCTAACTTTCAGATTTTTTGACAGAAGACTAGATGACAAAAGCTTCTCAACCGAATAATAATACGCATTTCCCATATTCTGCGTTTAATTTCCTCCCGAGTGTCATTTATATTTGTTACTGTTGCTCCAAGATATTTGAATTTTTCCACCTCTTCGAAAGATAAATCTCCAATTTTTATATTTCCATTTCGTACAATATTCTGGTTACGAGACATAATCATATACTTAGACTTTTCGGGATTTACTTCCAACCCTATCGCTTTACTTGCTCCAACTAGAATTTCCGCGTTTTCCCTAATCGTTTGTGGATTTTCCCCTAGCATATTCACGTCATCCGCATAGACAAGAAGCTTATGTAACCCATTCAACTCCAAACCCTATTATCCTGAACTTTCCTAATGGCATATTCTAGAGCGAAGTTAAAAAGTAAAGGTGATAGTGCATCTCCCTGCTTTAGCCCGCAGTGAATTGGAAAAGCATAAGATAGAAACTGGCCTATACGGATTCTGCTGTAAGTTTCACTAAGACACATTTTAATTAATCGAACTAGTTTCTTGGGAATACCAAATTCAATAAGAATATTATATAAAACTTCTCTCTTAACCGAGTCATACGCCTTTTTGAAATCTATGAATAACTGATGTACTGTACCCTTATACTCCCATTTTTTCTCCAATATCTGTCGAATACAAAAAATCTGATCAATAGTCGATCTATTACTCCTAAAACCACACTGATGATCCCCAATAATTTTATCTACGTATGGAGTTAATCTTCTCAAAAGGATATTCGACAAAATTTTGTACATCAACAAAAGTGATATTCCTCGAAAGTTACTACAGTTAGTCTTGTCCCCCTTCTTAAAAATAGGTACGATTATGGACTCCTTCCATTGTTCTGGTACAATTTCCTTTTCCCAAATTGCAAGTACAAGTTTATAGATTTCGCTAGATAATGACCTTCCACCCTCTTGTATTAATTCTGCTGGAATTTGATCAATACCTGGAGACTTGTACTTTTTCAGATTTTGTATCGCAATTTCGACTTCAGAAAGTGTGGGTTCCGGTATGAATGGCTCAGCAGTTTGTATTTAAATTTCGTCCTGATCATTTCTATTTGGCCTATGTATATTTAGTAGTTGCCCAATAATAATAATAATAAATAATAATAATAAAATCATAAATTAACCGTAATAAATAATCATACCAATTTTTTAAAGACAAGTTGAATCCGTCTGTTCATGGCAACAAATTTATCAGTAACATCGTTGTGGAAAGGCTGATTTTTTCATAATTTTGTGCATAATTTGCATCTGCGTAGAAATATTTGTGATTGACGAGACTTTTTGTTGTGACATGCAACTACGCAAATAGTTTTTAATGCGATTCATATAAGAAAAACCTCTTTCCACAGATAAATTTATTAATAAACAGCCCAAATCCCTAAAGTACGTTGATTTTTATGAACAAATATTACTCGTACCATAATTATTTAAAATTGTCCTAATAATTAATGTAATAAGAACAGTAGAGAAAACAGTATTACAATTCACACAATGCGATCTTTATGGACACTTGCTCACGAAACCGCGGAAAAATTTAACTTTGTATATAGGCTACAGTAGTACCTACAACGCTAACATGATAGCCATGTTTTCTCAATTCCTCTTACATTATATTTCCACTTTTCTCAAGACTCGTGCTTGCTTCTTTAGCAAAACAGTTAAAAAAATTACAAATATATATTCATTTGGTAGGCCTGTAACTATTCTATGGGCGAAGTTAATTTTACGCTTTTAAATTTCTGTAATTTTCATTGTTAGAGTTGGCTACCCTGAATAGTCCCTTTGTCGTTGATTGGCAGAATGTTGTGAATTTGTCTCTTCTACTATTTCACGTCCGACCAAAGCGGGGGTGAGGGGTGTAGCCTTGTTGCCATGGTAACCATAGCTGAGTGAAACACTAACAGGAGGAAAATCGAGCTCACTTCACTGGCACAGAACTTAAATGTATCGGAGTTTTGTTGTTAAGGTAACCATAGCAAGCGAAATAGAAATTCGCAATGCAAGAAGTGGATTCACCGACGCTATGTTTGTCAATTGTTCATCGCGGCGCGATTTTTGAACGTACATAAATATAAATATAAAATCAGTCACACTGTGATGTATAGTAAAAGCAAAGTGAATTTTTCAATTTTTAAAAATTCTATGGTGAAATTGTGCTTCACATCCAAACAGCAAATGTGCCGAGTATTTAAATAGATGATATACATTTGCTAACTTCTCAGGATCAATGGAAATAATCCAAAGAACTTTTATTCATAATTTTGAAGAGTGTTTTAAAAGACAGTAATAATTGTGATTTATCAGGTTTAACATTTATTTATTTTTTAAGGCTGATGAAGCTTACAATATTGGCCCACCTTCATCCCAGGAAAGTTACCTGAGAGGGGACAAGATTATTGATGTTGCAAAACGTTCTGGTTGTGAGGCCATACATCCAGGATATGGCTTCCTGTCAGAAAATACAGAATTTGCAGAATTATGTCAAGTGTCAAAGATTGTATTCATAGGTCCACCAGCCAGTGCTATAAGAGACATGGGAATTAAAAGGTGATTTCTGAGAACTTACGAATTTATTTGGAAGATTTTTACATATACTACATATGATTACTTTGAAACAGTATTGAATGTAGAGACAGAAAGTATTAGAAATTTCTACTTCTTCTGTTTCTGTCACTTATGCTGATCCTACTCTGTAGTTCCTCAGTTTCCTTGTGATTTTCTTTCTCATTCCCCTTTCTTCTTCTACTTCTCCTCTTTCTTTAACTTTAGCCTCCGTCTCAAGAGCATTTGAGCATTTAATATTCATTTTCTTATGCTCACTCTATTACCATACGAGCTATTCCATCTCAAATCGACCGAAATATAGAGAAAATTGACCTTACAATTTCTAAATAAGTTACAATGAAACTTTTTTTGTACGTAGAGAACTGTGATACAATGCTTTGTGCAAAGTTTGAGGCATCAGAACTTCATAGTGTTTAAATTAAAAATATTTAAATGTATCGTATTTTCATAAAATTAGCAACTTTAAACTGTTGTAGCTCCGAAACCCTTTCACCCAATGATCAAAATCATGGTTTATTTTGATGCTGAGAAATTAAAGTTTATATTGACATATAAACAGATTTTATTACTTTTTATGGAAATGGAGAAATTTAGATTTTTTCTCATTAAGACGCCTTTGCCTAGGAAAAAATATAAAAAATATATAGTTAGATTCTGCATTGAAAATACAAATAAACACATATTTTTACTGATGGTATGTTGATAAGAAAGTATTGAAAATATCAAATAAAGAAAATAAATAGTACGTGTGTGAACTAACCAGATGACTGTGAGGCGGGAGCTAGCCGAGACAAGCAAGGCCAGAGACAAACACGTGATGTTTTGTCTAGTAGCGCATAGCTGGGCTAACTTTATCACAGGTTTTCATAAACACAGGAGTAAAATGACGCCCAACGCTCGCTTATCTTCAGCCCTCAACCAGTGCGTGCGGTACTGCACTGTTCAAGTCCAGGCATGTGAAAATAATTTATTTAATCCCCTCGAAACTTATTGCCGTACCACTAAGCAAACAATGCCGAATCCCTCTTAATAATGCAAGATTTTTTCTGAATATTTTTTACATTTTTACAAATTAGCAAAAAGCCTAAAAGTAAGTAAAATCAGACTATCTGTCTCTCTGTATACAATAAAAACAAGGATTACTTCTTAACATAACCTACCAAATGTCAGCTTCAAAATAAGCCCTCGTTCAATGTTCTGCAGTAAATGGTTCCAGAGTTCTGAGTGCTGAAAGAGGCTTGTTTTTATAAAATACGCAAAATTTGTCGCTCAACAATACGAAAACCGTTTGACTTTCGATAGTACTGTATATTTTTGAAAATGTACTCTCCTCAGCACCTTGTATAAATAGGGAAAAAATTAGAGTATAAAAAAATGGGAGGTTTTTTACTGATCGATTTCATATGGAATAGCCCGTATGTAACTGTTTCAATTTAGCAAGTACTGTTCTTATTTTTATCTTTAAATTAGTATTTGTACGATTCCAAGCTAATTAACTGTTAATGAGGTCATGCCAAAAACTGCGCACAGCAGATAAACATTTACATATAAAACATATTTGGAATGTATTGCATTAAAAAAACTGCCCATATGTGTGGAGAGAATAGTTGAGTTGTGTGAATTGCTGCCCAAGATGAGTCCTGCACCAGCTGAGCAATTACTACCTACTCGAGACCAGGGGCGACTCGATTTTATTCAAGCTTTTATTTCGCAACCTTACAGTTAATATAGGCAGCTACTTTTTATTAAAGATTTGGTAAATTTATTATATAAACAACTTTCCTTTTGGTTTTGGTTATCTTCAGATTTCTAGTGAGGTCTGTGCTTGTTCTTTATATAACAAATTTACCAAATCTTTAGTGATAAAAGTGTTAAACTTGTGTAATCAAGATGTATATTTTTTTTATATATTTGTATGTCTGTTGTGGAGATTTAACAATTTTCACAAATTGACGGGAGGTTTCTTCATGAGCTCACTAACAGTTTCCTTATTAGATTATCACGTACATGATATCCTGATAAATTGAACCACTCAGCTGTCATTATTAATGATCTTTTACTGCTTAAGAACAGTATTGCAACTAATGCTCTAGTAATGACTGTGTATAATGTAATAAATTGTAGTTATTTGTTTTATTTAAATTTCTTACAAAACTCTATGCAAAGTAAACTACTCAGATTTGGTAATTTGAATTATATTTCATTATTTATTTTTCATTTTTTGATTTTAAAGAATTTAAATGCAGCGATTTTTCTTCTTTAGTTCGGTATATGATATGATATTTATTATATTACAGTTCACAGACAAAGTACATACAAGTAATCATTTAAACCCTTACATTACACACTTTATAATTTTACACATAGATATATTATTATTTAAATACAATTTCTACAATTTAAATATTTAATATACAAAAAAGTTTTGTTTTATCTTGCGTTTAGTTTTGTATAATAGTTCATAAAATTACTGAATTACAATATGGAGTTTTGTGTATTAAAAGTAACTTTTACGGGTAAAATTAAGTAAGAAAGAGAAAAGGCAAAACCTATATACTTTCTTAATACTAAAAAAAAGAAAAATGAAAACCAATAACAATGTTAATTCAATTTTTTGAATGCCTTGTATGTCTAACAAATAAATAATTCTGTAAATGTAACTCTTTATTTCACAAAATATTTGAAGTTTGCTTTGTGAAACTGGGTGGTGAAGTGTTGCTGCTTATGAGTGCTGGTGTGGTGGAACTCATTTTGATAAGAGAAAGATGAAGTGCGTGTTTTGTGCATTCTTTTGCAGGGAATTTTCTCATTATGATTTTACTTAGTACCCCAAAGTATAATCATCTGGAGTAATTTTCCTAAAAGTATGAAATAATAATTACAGGTAATGAATTAATTGTGACTAACACAATCAGAGAAATTATTGTGTTCCATGAAAGCTACTTACACAGTTGGTTTTTAATATCTGTACTCAATATTTATTAGATAAACGTGATCTTTCCTTTGTTCTGCTCTCCAAAATTAGTAGGCCTAACTTAAAACTTACATAGATTTTCCTACCAGTGAAAGAAAAGAAGGTGATTGTTTTAAGCACTATCAGCTAGACGTCGATTAGGTACAACGTGAACTACACTGCTTGCTTAGCAACCACAAAACGCATACTTTCATTCAATTGTATGGTACAAAAATATGTAAGATTACTATTTACTAATAATAAATAACGGTCTGTTAGTAATATACAAAATAAATAATAATACAGTAGTAGTAGTAGTAATAATAATAATAATAATAATAATAATCATCATCATCATCAGCCTTCACGAATTAGGCCTCTGTAGACCTGTTTCGGCCCCATCTAGCAGTCTTCTTAACGGTCTTCCTGGTCGACGATGTCCTCTAGGTTTATATTGCATCATAATTTTTGGGATTCTTGAATTTTCCATTCTTCTTACATGATCTAGCCAATTGAATTTGTATCTGGTGATTTTTTCTTCTACTGACTCTACTTCTAATTGTTCTAAAATTTCTTCATTCCTTTTTCGGTCTAAAAGAGTATATCCTGCTGTTCTCCTGAAAAATTTCATTTCCGTTGCTTTGATTCTGTTCATGTCTTTTTTCTTTAATGTCCAAATCTCGCTTCCGTATAGAAGGGTGGGTAATGCTAGTGTATTATATATTTTTATTCTTGTAGATTTTTGTACTAATTTAGCTTTTAATGTATTGTTTATTATTCCTAGAATTTGTGTAAATTTGGTAATTTTCTTGTTCACATCTTTTTCATTTTGATAAGATATTTCACAACCCAGATAATTGAAATTTTGCACTTGTTCGAGGCATTGGTTATTGTGTATTATCTTACTTCTCACTGGGTCTTGTCCTAAAAATGCCATTACTTTTGATTTTTGTGCTGTAATAATAATAATAATAATAATAATAATAATAATAATAATAAATACAAGATTGGTACATTACTGTGTGGATCTCAAAAATACAACTTCATACATCACAAAAAATTTATTTGCAACTTGTAAATTATTAATTCTACCTTTATGAAAAAGGCACCTGAAAAATAATTTTTCGAGAAAATATGATTATGCACTCTCATGGTTTTTCTTTCGTTTACCAGTTATGAATATATTTATTTTTTATTTTATTTTAGTAGGTTATTTTACGATGCTTTATCAGCTTAGGTTATTTAGCGTCTGAATGAGATGAAGGTGATAATGCAGGTGAAATGAGTCCGGGGTCCAACACCGAAAGTTACCCAGCATTTGCTCGTTATGAATATATATTATTGACATCCATTAAAAGAGAAGGGACAGTGTTTTATTTGTATTACTGCTTTATAAATGTAAAGATGAAATGAGGAAGGAAATCCGAAATACGAAGGATTTTCCAGGCTGCTTCAAGCAACGTGAAAATTTAAAATCAGATATTCAAAACATGTTTTGGTAAATGTATGCATGGTTTCTCATTTGTTGTTTTGTAATAATTTATCATCTTTTTTTTATGTTATAAAGCACTTCAAAATCTATAATGATAGCTGCAGGAGTACCTGTAATTGAAGGGTACCATGGAGATGACCAGTCTACAGCAAAATTGAAAGAAGAAGCTGAACGCATTGGCTTCCCTGTAATGATTAAAGCAGTTCGTGGTGGAGGAGGAAAGGTACAGGCAGTTTCTCTTAAATTTTCTGATTATGTACAAGTTAAAGCTTTTCTTGTCTCCAGCATGATAAAATACAGGAATAATGTTTATGTATATACACTATACACATATTTATTTATATTAGCTTGCATCTAAACTGAGTATTCCAATTATTATGTATATAGGTAAGGCATGAAAATATCACAATCGTGATAAATGCAACAAATTTTTGCTCCTTTTTTCAGTTTTCTGTATATTTCATCACAATATTGCAGCCCTTTGAAGCCAATTTCATTATTGCGAATTAAGGGTAGAAATAGATATTATTGCAATAAATTGTACTTTCAGCAAAATACAACTGATTTCGAAGAATGTGTAATCTTTTTTTTTTAATTTCAATTTGAATATGCTTTTCAGATTTTGTTTCATTCTTCAGGACACAGCTGGGAATTTCGTTTTTGTGGCCTGGCACACTGTGAATCGGAGGTCTGCATTGGATGTTTTCGGTTGAGCGCCAAGTAGTTCATAGCATAATCCGATAGGTAGCGCACATGCATGATGAGTAAAATTGTCACGAGCGATAATTCCTCTAACGGTATAAGCCGAGCATTAGACATTCGTTCTTGTTACAGTGATGAACTGTGTAGTAACATCATAGATATTTATCATTTCAAAACTTTGCAGTGTTTAACTAACCTCTCCATAGTACAACTACAAAACTTGCTTTAAAATGTAATATAAATGTTGTAAGTAAATGTTTTTTTTTTTTTTTTTTTCCCCCCACACAGGAGTGATTTTGTTTTTGCCACATCTGATAGATGTTATTGGATGTAAACGTATGGAGAACACAATCATGATAATGCAAGAACCGTATCAAGTTTTCTAGTAATAATAATAATCTCTAATAATTAGTGTATCAATCTTTGCGTCTGTAACAGTTGCGCAACATTATTATTCGTTTTGTTATATTTCTGTGATGTTATCTCTGTACTAATATTGTTATAAATCTACTGCTATATCAATAATATTTTGTAAAACGTTTCTACATTGTCTCAATATATAGGCGGAACACTATGTATGGACCTATCATATTATATGTGGTAAATCAAATATTGAATAATTATTATTTAGCAATAATAACTGTATATCGAAGTTTGTCATACTATTTTATTTATAACTTCATGTTCCTGTTTTGGTACGTTCCATTGACTGTTCCATTAAACGTTTGTCATAAACACAGAAAATAAAGCCTTACTTTTACCATGTGAGCAAAACATATGTGTATCTTATCTGTCGCCTTCCATACAAGATAAGACATGTCGGTGAGATGACCTTGTACTGTGCTTCTATTTATTACGAGCGTATCACGACCGATCGTATCTCACTCGAGGGTGCGACACTCGACCGAGTTCAAGCGAGTGATTTAACTCCAATACAAAACACTGCTGTGAACCATGGATATGCAATATTAGTCTTTGTTTTCCTTTGACTGCCTCATGGTCTGGTGGTCAGCATGCTGGAGGTCATTGATTCGATTCCCCAAGAACAGTTTGTTTGAAGAAGGAAAGTTCCTGGGTGTCTAAGAGTCTGGAAATTTGTATGATTGCGAGTGTGCAGGGTTATTAATTAATAAGTTTTCAAATAAAATCAGAACTATCATTCAGAAATCATTGTGTGTCAGATTCTTTTAAATAACTGTGTCATCATGACTTAGATTACTCAGTCTAAATATGGAATTATAAAATCAACTTGTAGTTGTAAAATGCTGCATAAGGAAACAGGATTCATACTTTTTTTTTTTTTTTTTAATGTTTGTTGCATTTGTTAAGAGACAGTTGCAGAAAAATTATGTTCTAATTTCTAATTATTTTTGCAACGTATAACGTATATACACTGCTGTTGCCAGTATAGTTAGTAAGAATTGATGAAATGTCGTGTGTTTCTTAAAATATAATGTATTATACCTTTTCCTTGCAGGGTATGAGAATTGCTTTCACAGCATCTGAATTTGAATCGCAACTGGAATCAGCAAGACGAGAGGCTCTGAAATCGTTCGGTGATCAAGCAATGCTTCTTGAGAAATTTGTCGAAGAACCAAGACATGTTGAAGTGCAGGTTTTTGGAGATCATCATGGTAACTACGTTCATCTGTTTGAACGCGACTGCAGTGTCCAGCGCAGACATCAGAAGATCATTGAAGAAGCCCCAGCTGTAAGTTGCATATACAGTAATATCAAGAATATTAGTTTGTTTCAAATTTCTCCAAACATGGCCGACAAAATTATTTGTGAATTTGGCTAATTCAACTGATTTGAATTTCATTTCTTAAATGTGAGCATTTGTAAAACCGAAAGTGAGAATTTATTTATTTATTTATTTATTCTGGTGTAGTTAAGGCCATCAGGCCTTCTCTTCCACAACACCAGGAATACAAATACAATAATAGAAATAAACAAAAAAAAAATTCACTATATACAAAATAAAGCTACACAAGAAATAAAGAGAGAGAGAAAAAACACTATAAACGAAGTAAAGCCACACAAAAATATACACAGGTTGCAGTCACACAAACTTTAAATGAGTGATTAAGTATCATAATTAATTGTATCCTAACTAATTAACTAACATAAACAAGAAACTTGGAATTTTAATCTAGATTAAAAAAGAAAAAGGAAAAAAAAAAACACAAATCAATACTTCTAGCAATACCTAAAAAGCATTAAATAAGACAAAATTTGCAATTTAATTTTGAATTGTGATAAAGTCCGGCAGTCCCTGACGTCATTAGGTAATGAATTCCAGAGACGAGGTATTTCTACAGTATAGGAAGATGAGTATAAAGACGTTCTATGATGAGGGAAAGAAAGAAGTGCTTGATGTCGGTTTTGAAGAGTTGTAAGAAATTGAAAGCGCGATAACAGATAATTTGGAGTAGAAGTATGCATGATTCTAAACAAAAGAGACAGTGGAGTATGCACACATTATGAACACGTTGTAGTCTCTCAGCTAAGAGTGAACTTACATTAGTTAGCAAGGAATCGCAATAATCAGAATGGGGCATTACAAGCATCTGAATAAGATTCTTTTTTAGACTAAGTGGTAGAAATTCTTTCATATGAAACAAGGAGTGAAGTTGAGAAAATATTTTTTTGCAAATATGTGTTGCTTGAGTCTTCCAATTTAGATCGCTATCCATAAAAATGCCAAGATTTTTAACTGTTTCACTGTATTTAACAATAATCCCATTCAGTATTATATGTGGTATAGTACTACTATCAAGAGTGCTTCGTAGACGATTATGTCCCATTACCATTGCTTGTGATTTCTCTGGGTTTAACCTTAATCCAAATTTGTGTGCCCACAGTGAAATTGAATTCAAGTCTTCGTGAAGAATTGGTGACTAGCAGAGGGAATTTCACATAATTTCCACATTCGGATGCCAGAAGCATTGTAGATAGCCTGTGAAGCTGTCTACTTTCAAAAGTTAAAACATTCTCTCCTCTCTCTCCACCCTCCCTTCTCTTATGTCCTTCTCCTTTCCTCCCTCTTTCTCTCTCTATCCCCTTCTTTTACTCCCCTTCGTCTGTTTCCCATCCTTTCTGTTCCTCCCCTCCATATCCCCTCACTTCATTTGTCCCGTCTCTTTTTCTCTTACCTTCTCCTTTTTTTCCTCCCCCCCCCCCCTTTCGTCATTCTCTGTATAGCTTCTGTGCTTAAAAACAGCTTTAAATTATGGATTTCAGATACAATTATAATTTTGTTATATCCAAATAACCTTTGTAGTTCGCAAGGAATACATGATAAAGAATCGCAGTTACAATTTTATCATCTCTGATTAGCTTCTATAGTTAAAAGGAGACAATTGATAAGAAATTACAATTAAAATTATCTTATGTCTCAATTACATCTACAATTTAAAATGATATGAAATCTCAAATTGTGTGGCATTTTGTAGCCTGCAGTTTCCAGTTCACTACGGGCTGAATTAGGACAAGCAGCAATACGAGCAGCCCAAGCTGTGAACTATGTAGGGGCAGGGACAGTGGAATTTATCCTTGATCGCCGTACCCACGCATTTTACTTCATGGAGATGAATACTCGTCTGCAAGTAGAGCATCCCGTTACAGAGATGATCACCAATACTGATCTAGTTGAATGGCAGCTCAAGGTAAGTCTTGTTAAACTTCTGAATTGTGTCAAAAAGGACGCATTTATTGCAGATTTAGGTACCCTAAGATTTCTCATCAAGAAAAGAAATCAAATTTGATGTGACCATAGTGTCAAGATGGTAGGTTTTCTATGAGTACTTAGGTGTTTCTGCAGTTTTCATTCACCACTGTGTCATTGTCACAAAATATTCCATGTAGCTTGAAACACATGATAATAACGAATTACAGTTTCGACTGTCATCTTTTCTTTTCAGAATAGTAAATCAAGAATTATACATCTTGATTACACAACTTCTAACACTATATCACTTCGGAATATATACCGGTACTGTATTTATTTCATGTGTTAAAATTAATTAGGTACCTTGTTGTTGACTAGTTTCAACCTGTTGTAGGTTATCTTCAGAACTGGGCGATTATATTCTCAACATACAACTCAATTTCAGAACACACACTATTTGACTCTACATTACACTTTACAAACACACCCCCACAGGAAGCACAATCAGAAGGCGCGAAAACCCGGAACCCCAGTTCTGAAGATAACCTACAACAGGTTGAAACTAGTCAACAGCAAGTCACCTAATTTTAACACGTGAAAGAAATACAGTATATATATTCCCAAGAATTATAGTTATCTTGTCGTCTCTGAATTGCTTTTGCAATGAAAAGGGAAATTAATTAAGGAATTTCCATTTCAAATATCTTCTCTTTTTCTTTGAATATCCTTGTAGTTCAAAAGGTTTACATGAAACTTAGCAAACCCAAATAAATGCGTCCTTTTGAACTACAATTGTCATTCGATTGTCTCTGAATGTCCTCTGTATTTGTAAAAGACGTTAAATAAAATGAAATACAAACATGATAGAAAGTTCTACTTCCCAATGAGGGGTTGGGTGCAAGAAAGGCACTTCTCTCAAATGCAAATTTTGAGAAAATTGATGTTGAAAATTTAAACTGTAATAATGTTATCTATGCACACCTTCACATTTTGGGTACTCCTGACCTCTACGATCACAGTACTGAACTACAACTTGGTGATCATATGCATAACAGATCAGAGAACACAATAAAGCGTTTTACTCAAAAAGGACACATCCTCTAAAATGCTCTTCTTCCACCCAGTCCCTCAATTACAACTACATTCATTATCTGATCGTCTCTTAATAGTCTGTGTAGTTGAAAATGAACTCTAAATAATAATTACAACTACATTCATTATGTGATCGTCTCTTAATAGTCTGTGTACTTGAAAATGAACTTTAAATAATAATTACAACTACATTCATTATCTGATCGTCTCTTAATAGTCCGTGTAGTTGAAAATGAACTTTAAATAATAATTACAACTACATTCATTACCTGGTCATCTCTTAATAGTCCGTGTAGTTGAAAATGAACTTTAAATAATAATTACAACTACATTCATTATCTGATCGTCTCTTAATAGTCCGTGTAGTTGAAAATGAACTTTAAATAGTAATTACAACTACATTCATTATCTGATCGTCTCTTAATAGTCCGTGTAGTTGAAAATGAACTTTAAATAATAATTAAAACTTCATTCATTATCTGATCGTCTCTTAATAGTCTGTGTAGTTGAAAATGAACTTTAAATAATAATTACAACTACATTCATTATCTGATCGTCTCTTAATAGTCTGTGTAGTTGAAAATGAACTTTAAATAATAATTACAACTACATTCATTATCTGATCGTCTCTTAATAGTCTGTGTAGTTGAAAATGAACTTTAAATAATAATTACAACTACATACTGAAATCAGAAGTAAACACTGAAATACTGAAACAATTGTCTTTAGAGACAATTAATATTAGGTACCCTCCACAAAACTGGCTTCATTTCTACACCGACGGATCCTTGATCTCCAGAGAACAAGGTGCCGGTGCAGGTGTTACGTGCTGTCTCTTCTCACTTTATAGATCTCTTGGATATGGAACAACAAGTTTTGATGGTGAAATCATTGCAATAAGGGAAAGTCTCAGGAATCTTGTATGCCACATCAATAAATTTAGGAATGCAGTTATATTGTCAGACTCCAAAGCAGCTATTCTATCAATAGTCTCTAAACACACACCTTCATCTCAAACAACAGAAATAACTAAAATGCTCTCTCAATTAATATCACTCAATAAAAGAATTGTATTCCAATGGATACCATCCCATTGTGGAATCCTGGGATATGAGAATGTGGATGCTTTAGCAAAGAAGGGCAGCACTGCTACTTACAGACCTGTTACTAAATCTACGTATTTCTCTGTGAAAAGATTTATTAAATCTACATACTTAGACTTCAACAAACAAAATTTAATAACGCAATCCCAAGGGAAAAAATGGAACTCTCTGCATCAAAATCCACAGTTAATTCCCGATTTACCACGAAAATCGTCTGTAGCTGCATTTAGATTGGCAACAGGCCATGACTGTTTGGCCAAACACGTGCATAGAATTGGAATATATCAGTCCCTTAACTGTCCATTGTGCAACTCAATCCAAGAAATGGATTCGGAACATGGCTGGTCATGATAATATCTTTGAAAAATATTGGAGTGCAAGAGGTCAAATGACTTCATTGTCAAATGCCTGGCATTAGAAAACAACAACAACTACATTCATTATCTGATCGTCTCTTAATAGTCTGTATAGTTGAAAATGAACTCTAAATAATAATTACAACTACATTCATTATGTGATCGTCTCTTAATAGTCTGTGTACTTGAAAATGAACTTTAAATAATAATTACAACTACATTCATTATCTGATCGTCTCTTAATAGTCCGTGTAGTTGAAAATGAACTTTAAATAATAATTACAACTACATTCATTATCTGATCGTCTTTTAATAGTCCGTGTAGTTGAAAATGAACTTTAAATAATAATTACAACTACATTCATTATCTGATCATCTCTTAATAGTCCGTGTAGTTGAAAATGAACTTTAAATAATAATTACAACTACATTCATTATCTGATCGTCTCTTAATAGTCTGTGTAGTTGAAAATGAACTTTAAATAATAATTACAACTACATTCATTATCTGATCGTCTGTTAACTGAGATAAGACTGACGTTCTATATATAGGACCCTGACGTTTTATTTTTTTAACATTGCTGTGTAAGATTTTCATAGTCGGCAATCATGATACCATAATCTTCATGTGTTATAAATTGCCTCCAATTTTTTTTCTTATATTTAGTCTGTCATAGTCAATGTTATTATCATATTTGTGTGAAATGTCCGGTGACCTATATGTAGGACGTCAGTCTTATCTGGGTTAATAGTCTGTGTAATTGAAAATTGACTTTAAATAATGATTATAACTACATTCATTGTCTGAGTGTCTCTGTACTTGAAAATGGATTTTAAATAATTATATCTGTATTTATTATCTGTTCGTATCTGAATATTTTCTATAGTTGAAAAAGGACTTCAAAAATAATTATAATACTCACTATCTGATTGTCTCTGAATATTTGAAAATGGATTGAAAATAGTAATTATAGTTACTAATTTATTTGAGCATTTTTGAATAGTCTGATTGAAATGGGGAGTTAATTACATAATTACTATTCTGTGAAACGAGACTATAAACCAGTATACCCACAGAAGAAGAGCATCAAGTTTAATCAGTTTTGAATTCCTCAACGTAAGTGATGTGGATTGATTCTGGACAGATTATATGATATATAATATGATCATTGGTTGACAAAATGACTCTGGCGTTAGACTTTTTCCATGTATTCAATTTCTTTTGTCATTCATATTAACATCTTCATTATAATCATATCATAATATTTTCGTCCTGAATTATGTATGTAATTGAAAAGGGACATTAAATGAAAAATTAGCAATTGCCAAAACTGCGGAAATCTGAGAATAGCTAGCTTCAGAGACTAATCCCTAGTTCCTCAGTGTGAATGCTTGTACTGTCCTGTTGCTGAACCATTGAATAAGAGTAACACAGAGATTTTCCTAGGAATGTTCTTGAGAGAGAAACTACATTTCACAGGTGGCTGGTGGAGAGAAACTTCCATTATCACAAGAGGAAATTCTACTTCGAGGTCATGCATTCGAGGCCCGTATCTATGCCGAAAGTCCAAATAACAATTTTATGCCTGGTGCTGGACCACTGCATTATTTGTCTACACCATTGCCAAGCACAGATGTTCGTGTGGAAACAGGTAAAAAAAAAAAAAAGATGGCATTTGCTTATACAAAAATTAAAATTCACATGTCTAATGTGTTGATTAGTATCTTAATATGTAGTATGCACATTCTTTTGTCATGTTATAACTTGTTATGGAAAAGGCAATAATGACTTATTGTTAGAGGAAGCTTGTTTGAGTGTCTTTTATTAGAAACAATAATATTTAGTTATATGTTATGAACGCATTTGATCAAAAAGATACAATTTCACAATCTCACTGCTAAGGTGTGGTGGGTGGTATAGTGAGTTAGTGATAGTAAAATACATATCTGCTACTGTATACGAAAATTTACTAAAGACAGCTTGCAGAATTTGTTATTGATGATCTATCTGTTAAACTCAGTCGGCAGATTCATTGGCCTGCTGCTTTGGGCTTGGGTTGGATCCCTCGTTTGTTCTGATTGGTTGGTTTCTTCCGAGGTTTTACCCAGTCATGGGGTGGATGCTGGGTGGTCTATGGCAAGTCCTTAGCCTCATCTCATTTCATTGCCGTTTGGTCTGATTACTGGTTGGGTTTTTTCCGAGGTTTGCCCCAATCATAAGGCAAATGCCAGGTAATGTGTGGCGAATCCTCGGCCTCATCTCACTACAGCTCACCAAAAAATTATGTTGTAAAATTTTGACTTGTTCCATATCTTAAAGCTTCAATGCTAATATAAGCTCTGAAATAAAATGAAAAAGCCACTAACACTACATTAATTACTGCTGAGTAATCTACTCTCTGCAATTCATGTCCAAAAAAGTTTCTGGTGTGTGACACGTTTTGGATTTTAACAATTATTACTTTGAAGTATACATTTTTGGAAATGTATGACCTATCATGTTTTATCCGACACTATTTCTGGTGAAAATATAAATTCAAGAAAGAATGTCATTAAAACTGATTTGAAATAATTCACTCTTTTATCTTAGGGATTGAAATAAACCAATTTTTATTTTTCAAAGAAAAGGCCTGACAGTTAATTTGCATGCTTTTCAAATGAATTAACACATTTTTACTGAATATGAACAAAATTCGACTACAGACATGTCAGAAACAATTCGAATGTGGAATTTTACTAAAATATTTCTAATCCAAGGGCAGGGTCCTTAATTTGTCATTATTCTTCCCAACTCTATGAGCAGTTCATACATGTCACTAATGCCAAGAAATGTAGGGAGTATCCAGAGTGCACCACAGATGATGATGATGATGATGATGATGATGATTATTGAGAACCGGAGTACCTGGAGAAAACCCCCTTTTCTGTACTTCTTTCCTAGCTTTTGTGATCCGTACTGCCTACATCCTCTTCCACAATTCAGAGATGCTAGCACGTAAAGTGTTTCTGGACATGGGTTTATTAACAAAATATGATCAGATGGTACCTATCTACCTACCACCGAGCCTTGTAACATAATTTTTTTACATCCTGTGTAACTTGGAAACCATACAATAACTTTCACAGTACAGTAAACAGAAAACCAATAATTATTCCACTTCTGTATAAAAAATAATTTACAAATTGCTGTAATATGAAATATCAGTAAATATTTTCCATTGCCAATGGTTTGTTACTGGCATTATTGCCACAGATACCAACAAACTGGCTAGCTGCAATATGTGTGTGTGTGTGTGTCTAATGCCTACCCACTACACTTTGTATGATTCGGGTTCCGCATATTGAGGATAGATGGCAGGACTGTGACCCATTTTCAAATTGCACACCACTTCGGAGGGCCACGTTATGCATAGCTGCAATATGTTGTAACCCTCAAATATGTGGGATACTACATTTTGCTATTATGGCTGTGGACTTGGCAGACATTTGCAAAATGTTTTAATTCTTGCAACTTTGGGACATAACATATTGCTAGTGAATATTATGTCTTGAGATTGGAATACAAAATATATATATATATATATATATATATATATATATATATATATATATATATATATATACTAGTGGCTTGTGCAGCAAATGCTGCAAACTAAGTTCATTAGACGTTCAAATAAAAATTTTTCAGATTTATTTTCAATGAAGAATACCAGACATTTTGAAAGTTATTTGCTTCCGTAATAATGAAACATACTCCCTCTGAATGGTTTTTTTTAATGCCAAATACTTTTTCTTGAACCTATCCACCTTCAGTTTTTGAGTTTCAACGCGGAAACGCAAGTAATGATGTCAGGACGATCAGTGAGTTTTTCATGTGGGAGTAAAGCAATAGCTATTTCAGGTCATTGTGGATTGTAGGTGAAAGTTAAAAAAATGTCAGGTTTGCTATGCTTTCGAACAATAGACATAGCATCTTGGTATAGCTACTGCATGTAGGGCTTGAAATGTAGAGGGTAAAATCATTTTATCCTGCTAAGAGATCTTGCTGAAGTGATCGGGAGACTACATAATTTTGTAGGCTTCTATTTTATCAGTAAGTAATACCATTTGGTCTTTCTTAGGAACTATAATTTTTGCGCTCTCTCGAGCCAATACTGAAGAGAATGACGCATATAAATATCTATACCACATCGTCATTAAGTAGGGCCTATATGAAAAACATCCAACCCCACTTGATTAATAACTATAAAATATTTGATTTTTAATAACAATATTATTATCTTACGTAAGTTTTGTAGTTTATATACTATATAGCCGCCACTCAATAAATTATAGAAATGAAGATCTAATTTAAGATATTCTCTACATCTACTTACATAACCCCTAAACGTTTCACTTTCATATTGTGACAGCGACGTGAGATTCGAATCTCCCGCTGGTCATGAGTTCGAATCTCACGTCGCTGTCACAATATCATCAATATAGCATTAATATGTACAATTAATGAAAAATAGTCACATCATGGCATTAACTATAATAATATTTCATTTCTAATGGTAATAATGTGATCAAACCACCTCAAGTTTTGTAGATTTTAATATCCAATACACAGCTGTACCCAGAAAATTACACACCGCAGAGTCAGACCTGTAAATTATTTTTAGTAAGTCTAGAAGTTTTTAATAACAAATTGAATTTGAGCTCTAAATATGTGAGCAACCCTGCAGGTCATGGCCTTCGTGTAATAGCCTATTGTTTATTGTAGTGTGTGTTTTGTTTTATTCTGAAATACTTACTAGTTCTCAAAACTGATGAAAGATGGATTTTGGAAAATAGGAAAATTATATAGGAAAACTAACACTTCACTGAAAGTTACTATTTTTCTGAAAATCCTTGGATGCCAAGCTTCAAAATGACAAATCTGTTCAGTTGTTTTCCCTTAATTTCCATTACCAGTTCAAATTTTATATATATAGATAAATTATAATAATAATAATTATTAAGGCACGATCATGAAAGTAAATTAATTGTTCTATATATATATATATATATATATATATATATATATATAATGTAATAGTGAGTAAAGGAAAAATCGTGTGTCACACCTTAAAATATTCCTAAATGATCCATTATAAGGCAGTAAAAATTGTTTAAATTATGACTAACTATTTGTGCAGATGCAGTTTAAATGTTAGCAAATTTTTATTTTTTTTATTTATTTTTTTATTTATTTATTTATTTTTTTCTCCATGCATACACGCACAAGTTCTCTTAAAAGAATTTGTATAGTGAATCTTATACTTGGACCATTTTTGTGTAGGTGTACGACAGGGAGATGAGGTGTCTGTGCACTATGACCCCATGATTGCAAAATTAGTTGTTTGGGGTGAGAATCGAACTGATGCTCTCATGAAGATGAGAGCCCAACTTGCTGAATACAATGTGAGTAACTATACGAACTTGTCTTCTTTTGGTGAAATACAACTTCAGACTATTTTATAATATGTGTTGTGAGACAACTGGTGATTTTTCTTTGTACACCCATTTATAGCAGTCATTCAGCTGAAGGAGTGGACCTTGATTGGGATTAAATCTAGTAGTATCTGCATTCGAAAAAGTGACCAGGAGGCAGATCTCCTCAGAGTATTTTATTTTTCACTCTCATTTTCATTTATTGTATACACTACTGTCGCAAAACTGTTTTATTTATTTTTATTTATTTGTTATTTACAAACCTCGATATCTCGACAGTAATCGGTGGAAGATTCGAATTAAAACCTTCGAATGAGACAAGTTGCTCTGTATATTACACTATAAAAATAAATATTCGAGATAAAGAACAAGTTAAAGTGCCAGGGATATAATTTAAGCTTCGAGATATTGTACTGTATATCTTTCACAGACTGTAGTTTCATGACTTCTTAAATTATATTGTACAACATATGTATATGTTCTTGTATAGTCCCTAAATATGGGTTATATTCACAAGAATTAAAGAAAGAAAGTATATTCGACACTATTTCTGGTGAAAATATAAATCCAAGGAAGAATAAGAACAAACAGTAAGGTAACATAAAGTTTTGAGGAGAATGAAGAAAAAGTTTGAAACCACCAAATAAATAAATCAACCGAGAATTAAAATAAATGATCTTCCCAAAAACGTTTTTTTAAACACTTAAAACACTGGAATTTGGTAAAATTTTGTATTTTAAAGGATGTTGGTTAAAAGTTGTGATTAAAAAATGCTTAATCCCTTTCATACCATAAGTTACTGAGCCGTGCTAAGAAAAAAATATATTTTCTTTTTGTCTTTTGAATAAGTATGTATATCTTTATTAAACTGAAATGTAATATTACTATGTATTAAATTGTTAATAACTGTGTATATGAAAATAGCAGCACCTAATTTGATAATTAATTCAACTGATAGAAGGAAGGAAACTTGATAAAGATATTTAACTGGAGTCAAATAATGAAAACGTAATAGATTTCTTAAAGCTCTATTTTGAATAATTTGCAAAGGTCTCAAAGCAGTTTTCTTGTTATGTCTCCAAATAAATGACATATGCATCAAATTAGAATGGATAAAAGCATAATTAATATACATTCAAAAAACAAGATATAGGCAAAGATCTTTTAAGTCTTAAAAATACCAGAAATTGGAGCAGTCTTGTTACAGACAGCCAAAATATACTTTTTAATTCATAGTGTTCTGCCCAAGGGCAGGTCTTTCACTGCAAACCCAGCACTCTCCAGTCTTTCTTATTTTCTGCCTTCCTCTTTTTCTCCTCATAATATGATCCATACATCTTAATGTCGTCTATCATTTGATATCTTCTTCTGCCCCAAACTCTTCTCCCTTTCACCATTCCTTCCATTGTATCCTTCAGAAGGCAGTTTCTTCTCAGCCAGTGACCCAGCCAATTCCTTTTCCTCTTTCTGATCAATTTCAGTATCATTCTTTCTTCATCCACTCCAAACACAGCTTTGTTTCTTCACACTTCACTTCTCCATATCCACATTTCAAATGCTTCTAGTCGCTTCTCTTCACTTCGTCGTAATGTCCATGTTTCTCCCCCATACAATGCTACACTCCACACAAAGCACTTCACTAGCCTCTTCCTTAGTTCTTTCTCCAGAGGTCCGCAGAAGATGTTCCTTTTTCTATTAAAAGCTTCCTTAAAATATGCTTAACCCATGTTAAATGTTCATCAACAGTCAAAGCTAAAAAATTTAACTGATGCAGCTTTTTGTATTATAGAATCGTTAAACTTCAATTTTTTTTTTCGGAATAATATAATACAAAGAAGATTAGAGAAATAGTAAGAGAGTTTTATTCAAATTCAAAGAAAGCTTATTTGTGCTTACAGTTTTCAAGAGTAATAATGTCTGCCTCAAACTTTTCAAACAGTTCTTCAATGGAGTCAGTAATATAAAATGCACTAGTGACATCTGCAAAAAAAAAGGTTTCTGTATTTAATATTGTTTGTGTAGTTATTTATATTTTTACATTAATTTATTTCTTTATTAATTTACTCATCCATTTCTTTTTCTATATATAATTATTGTTCATTTATGCCTGTACAAATTAATATTTGATCTTTTTCTTCGTTACTTGATGATTCTTTTATTCATACTATCATTCATCCATCAGTAATTAATTCACCATTAAGTATATACTCGTTTTTTAATATGTTTATAATAATATGTTTTAATATGTTTATATGTTCTTTGTTTGTTTATTCGCAGATAATTGGTGTGGACACTAATGTAGACTTTTTGATAGATTTGTGCAACCATAGAGAATTTATTTCGGGACATGTCCATACAAATTTCATAGATCACCATCATTCAGAACTTTTAGTAGAGAAGTCTCCTTCGGACAGCATGATTGTACAGGTAAACATTACAAATCACAATATCATTTCATTCAGTGTAGACAAGAGAATGTTGTTTAATTTTATTCTATTCTTGAACTTGACAGTTAATTAAAACTATGGCATAACAAATAAAATAACGAAATCGTAAAGCATATGTAAAGTATTAAAACGAACATTGAGTAAAACAAGAACAAACAAAACACAGTTAAAATTTTACGACTGATCTAAGGTGAAATGGAACAGGTCCTGAAATGAGGAGGAGCAGAAGAAGATGATGATGACGACGATCTTGATGTTATTTTCTTACAGTTTATCATAATTTTCTTTTTGGTCATTGGTATATAAAGTTATTCCTTGACTCACTTCTTCATTCCATTGTCTGATTATGTTATTTATGTGAAGTAATATTGGTGAAAGAGTGAAGTCTAGTTTTGATCTTACAGAATATATGACTTTGGCTTGGATATTTCTCTATTTTCAAAACAAATATGCTTTTATTTATGCTTTAAATAGCTTGTCTTAAATGCTGTGTAGTATTGATTAGAATAGTGGTTTGCAACTCTGCTTTCTGCACGAGAGTATACAATCATTGTAGAAAGTCTTTAGTCAAAACATTTTGTGAGTTAAACCAGTAGGCAGTGGCGCACTCAAGACTGATTCAGTATGGCATAAAAGTGCAAAAGTTCATATATATATAACGTCATGTTATAAAGCAGATAGAGAATTATTGATCTTCTATTTGATGGACAAACAGATGTCATTTCCCATCTGGCTTTGTTAGATTGAGTTTTCACATTCTGTGCTATTACAGTGGCACCCTTTTGGCTAAATCCACCACTGATTGGCTGCAGGTCACTCACATATCTGCACACTTCGTGCTCAGTGCTGCCTTTTGTATTGTATTGTATTTATTAACATTCCATGGTATTCGTACATCGCTTCACAGCTAGAATATGGAACATGTCAAACGAAAGAAAAAAATCTTAATAGTACTATAAAGTCTTAATCATAGTCAGAGTCTAGTTGAAATATATACAGAAGAGTTTTACAATATAGTCTACTAGTACAACACAAAGTTTTAGTATCAATCCTCTTATATATAAAAGTCAATGTGGCTATGTATATATGTATGTACTCTCTACAAATCTACACGCTTTGACCGATACTTGCCAAAGTTTTCATATGTAACCTTCATAATCAGGAGAAGAACATAGGCTACATTAAAATCGGACAAATGGACGTTAAATTAATTAAAAAGATAACAAGTAAAAATAAATACAATCAAACATTCATGTATAATATTAAAATGCAATCTTATACAGTCAATTGTTCTTTATTATTGTCTGTTGTATTCAACATCGACTTCCATGAGGCCGTGGAAAATAACACGAAATGAAATAACATTGTTGATACATCATGAAGGCCAAAATCTAGACAATCTAGGTTGTGTGACTGTAGCCTGTATATAGAGGAAAGACAATTCATTTTGGTTGTCTGTAGTTGGATTTCAGAGATTTCCGAAAAGTCTAACAACCAGTTTAATTTAAAATTGAAGCAGAAAGGAAAACACAGGTAACGACGGGTGATTTCAGCTAGTACTTAATACAACACAGAAATATTCATGTAGCGTTGTTGAATGGGAGCCCACCAAAGGTGTACACATGTCAACTTCTGGGTTAGAGTTTGACAAAATTCAAAATTCTGCTCTTAAAGCTCTAAATCAACTACATGAATGGAATACATCAAATTTGATGACACTCAATTTAAGCAAAAGTAACTACCAAATATTTTCACTCTGTAAAAAAGAAAGAGAATTCAATATCCAATACAATGGCCAACACCTACCTAGGACTTATGAATCCAAATATCTTGGAGTTATTTTCGATAGTAAGTTAACATGGAGCAACCATTTGAAATACATTTCTGAAAAAGCTCGTAAAAGAATCTCCCTTCTAAAAAGACTAGCAGGAAAGAAATGGGGATGCTCTAGGAATACTTTGAACACTACATACAAAATGTTTATACAGCCAGTGCTGACATACTGCGGAGAAATTTTGATTACTTCACCTTTCATAAACGACATAGAATATGTTCAAAACCAAGCTCTCAGACTCATTACTGGTGGAATCAAAACAACTCCAATAGATTCTTTGAGATTCCTAACTAACAGTAACAGCATCAAAATGACAATAGAAGAAAAAGCACTGATTCAATATGAAAAACTTATCAGATTACCAGAAAACAATTTGCATTCATACAGTCCTCTCTGTAGATTGAAAACTCAAAAAAGTTTCATATCCATTGTTCAAGAATTAAAACAGAAAATCAATATCCCGAATTTAAAAGAAAACTTACAAATTAAACCAAACTCTTTAACTCTATTAAATATAGAATATAATCTAAATTTAACAGAAGAAATACTGAAATAAGAAGTAAACACTGAAATACTGAAACAATTGTCTTTAGAGACAATATTAGGTACCCTCCACAAAACTGGCTTCATTTATACACCGACAGATCCTTGATCTCCAGAGAACAAGGTGCCAGTGCAGGTGTTACGTGCTGTCTCTTCTCACCTTATAGATCTCTTGGATATGGAACAACAAGTTTTGATGGTGAAATCATTGCAATAAGGGAAAGTCTCAGGGATCTTGTATGCCACATCAATAAATTTAGGAATGCAGTTATATTGTCAGACTCCAAAGCAGCTATTCTATCAATAGTCTCTAAACACACACCTTCATCTCAAACAGCAGAAATAACTAAAATGCTCTCTCAATTAATATCACTCAATAAAAGAATTGTATTCCAATGGATACCATCCCATTGTGGAATCCTGGGAAATGAGAATGTGGATGCTTTAGCAAAGAAGGGCAGCACTGCTACTTACAGACCTGTTACTAAATCTACGTATTACTCTGTGAAAAGATTTATTAAATCTACATACTTAGACTTCAAGAAACAAAATTTAATAACACAATCCCAAGGGAAAAAATGGAACTCTCTGCATCAAAATCCACAGTTAATTCCCGATTTACCACGAAAATCGTCTGTAGCTGCATTTAGATTGGCAACAGGCCATGATTGTTTGGCCAAACACCTGCATAGAATTGGAATATATCAGTCCCCTAACTGTCCATTGTGCAACTCAAACCAAGAAATGGATTCGGAACATCTGAAAATCTGTGCTTCAGTGGCTGGTCATGATAATATCTTTGAAAAATATTGGAGTGCAAGAGGTCAAATGACTTCATTGTCAAATGCCTGGCATTAGAAAACAACAACATATATTTTCGTTTGGTTTAATTTTGTTTATAGTTTCATTTTCTATTATTTTATTCGTATTTCTGGCGGTGTGGAAGAAGGCCTAATGGCCTTAACTACATCAGAATAAATAAATGAGTGAATGAATAAATTAAAAACAGGTGAATGTAAGGCACATGGCGAAATGTTTTCTTTTCGATGCTTGATCTACAGGTGATTAAATTGAGTTAACCCTGGCAGACATTTGGCTAAGAAGTTCATTAATTCATGTACATGACGCTATGGAAAGATTAACCTTTTAGGGATGAGGAAAGCTTAGGAAAGACAATTCGTTTTGGTTGTCTGTAGTTGGATTTCAGAGATTTCCGAAAAGTCTAACAACCAGTTTAATTAAAAATAGAAGCAGAAAGGAAAACATAGGTGATTTCAGCTAGTACTTAATACAACACAGAAATATTCATGTAGCGTTGTTGAATGGGAGCCCACCAAAGGTGTACACATGTCAACTTCTGGGTTAGAGTTTTCTTTGATTTACCACATTGGCTCCAATCTAGTGCGTTGTCAAAATAATATAATAGTAGTCACAATTTTTCAGATGTTCTACATGGAAAAATTAAACTATCCCAATATAATACTACCTACACTTTGAAAATGTTATAGAATTAAAAAAGTATTGTACATGTTTAAAGCTATTGTCAAGTTTCCAGTTTCACTCTTTAGCAACGTCCTCTTCTGGTTATCACTTCTGGATTTCATCATCATCATCATCGTCATCATTTCCTTCTTCAGTTTGGTAATCGTCCTCACTGATCCATGTTATTAGAAGTACAGCACCTTTGAAACCCTTCACAATTGACTGACTGCTAATTCTACTTCATGCTGTGGTTATTCACTTGGTTTTTTCAATTTGCCTGTTTTGGTTAAAGCATGACCTCTTTTAAGGAACCAGTCATTATTGTGTGTGTTTAGGTTATCCTTAAAGGATTTATTAACAGCAACATCTAACACTTGAAGCTGAGGTGCCATCCCCCCTGGAATAACAATGACTAAATCAGTGTCTACTTCTGCTACCTGCTTTATGATTTTTCAGTCGTGTTACCACGAAAAGAATAACAAATTAAGATTCCTGTCGTGTAATTGCTCTTTAGGAAGGGTTTTCCATTTTAGAATTACATATGGTGGCAGTCTGTGAATCTTACAAATAAACTACTTTTACGACTGAAAAAGGCTACAACTACTTCTATGACTAAAAAAGACTAGAAGTACTTTTATGACTGAAAAAGACTACGCTGCTATTATATGAGTATGGTTTTCATACAGCTGTTTTTATGTAAAAAAAAAAAAAAAACATTGTACTATATTTGGGCCAGTACAGTACTTTATTTAGTGCTTCACGTTAAAAGCTATGTGAGTTTCCAGATGTACAGTGAAACCAATCTGTCTGCATCTGGGAGGTGTCTTTTATTGGGAGGGAGGCTCCCTAATCTAACAGTAAATTTATAATATGCATTATGTATCGCTTTATGTTTAAATGAAATGTATTACTGTAGTTTAGTTCTAAATACAGTCTACTATACTACAGTAAATTCTTTGCAACTTTGAACTACAGTAGATAAGACCGAAAAAGGAAAATACAGTACTGTGCCATGCAATTTTATTCTAGGTCTACAGTTACGCAGCACTGTAATTTACAGTTTTCAACTTAACCTTTACATTCAGGTGCCATGTCTCTCGAAACCGAACAGCTGATTGAAGTGAAGAGAATAATCCTACTAACCCTACCATGTGTCGAATACAATTTCACGATCACGGAAATCTTGGACCTATCAGACAGGTTAAATTTTTTGACTTTGTTTATCCACCTGCTTCCAGCTAACAAGGGATAGCCAGCTGGGCTAGGGGTAGCCTACCAGACCCTTGTTGTCTTTTTTTCATGTTAAAGAATTTCTGTACAGTTCTCAAAACTAAATTTTCCATTTTTGTAACACATTAGGTCTTGAAATCCAAGTTCTGTCCGCAGTCAGGAGGTAAAGCAAGCTTTAGGACTGTGAAACAGCTGTCCGTGTCTGTGTCTGAGAGTGTCCGTAAACGAGAGTTAAATTTATCATTATTTCTATATTATTTCAGTTGGGACATAAAAATCTGTCCGTATATGAGGAGTGTCCGTATCTTGGAGGTGTCCATAAGGAGAGGTTTCACTGTATTCACTTCTTATATTTATAAATTTATCATGAGTATGTTGTCTCTTGTCGGACATCCTGGTCTGAATTCATTGTGTTCTTCTTTTAAAATTGCCTCAACTGTATTTCATTGTCTAAGAGTTAGAATTGTGGAATAAATTTTACTTACTAAAGATGATAATGCTTAACCTTTTAACTGCTGATTTTTTTTTTTTTTACAAATTATTTTGTAGGTTAAATATACACATGAAACTTGGGGAATATACTCTGAGTTAAACCACGTTCAGAGATTCCATTCTATGCTTTGGAAGCCTTGTTTCTATTGCATCACCTGTACCATCGGAGTGATGGGTGATGTAAGGATACGTACGTGATGAATTTGTCTGCCGTTACTCTGACAGCCTAAGCAGCGAAAAGGTTAATGAAGAATTTGTGGAGTTATAGGAAAAGAATGGCAGTACTCTGCAAAAGTCTAACCAAAACACATGGACTTATTACATATCCTGCATGGAAAGCGACACAATAGCTCTTTGACTTGTGGTATGCTCCCTGAATGTATAGTTGCTTTAAACCATACTGTCATATCGTCGTTGATTTTTATGAAGCCTCCTATGTGACAGTACACAGTATAATTTTTTCAGGAGGAAGAAAAAAGTAATTAAATATCAATAGCCCTACATAAGAATATTAGATAATTCGATAGAAAACATTGGTGAATATGATGATATCATCGAGGATCAGTGTATGCCTATTGATGTTTAATTAATAGTTTCAATCTTCTTAATGTATTCAGCTGTTCGCTGACAACATAAAGTCCACTATAGTCCACTGTAGTCTATTCAGTTGTTGTTTTTCATGAGAAATGAGGGGTACTTTGATCCGTGTTTATTATAGATGCCTGTTGCTAGTAGCCAGAGTTGGGGTGTAGTCAATGTATACTGCAGGGCTGTGTCTTCTGCAACTGGTACTGATGATTTTAATTTATCTCTTTTGCGGTTTATGGATGCACAGTATAGAAGAATGTGTTCCAGATCTTCATCATGATTATTACACCACAGACAAGTAGGATTATCAGAAATGTGAAATCGGTGTAAGTACAATTGAGTGACAATGTGACCTGTTCTGGCTCTTGTTAAAAATGTTTGAACATGTCTGGGCAAGTTTTTGTACATTTTCAGGTCATTTGGTTTCTTTTGTACAGACTGTAAAATCTTTCCTTTGTCAGAAGAGAGCCAATAGTTGATCCATAGGTTTGTAAAATGAGACCTTACTGAAGCAAAAGCACTGGATAGAGATATCACTTGAAGAGGTCTTGATTGCAAATATGTTGCCTGTTTTGCAATATTATCGACTTTCTCGTTTCCAGGTATATCACAATGACTAGGTATCCATTGAAATGTTATTTCCTTTTGGAGTTCTCTTACTTTACTTAGCTGTTTCTGAATTGGAATAATTCTATGTGCATATAGGTTTGGTACATATTTAATTATACAGCAGCGTGCAAATTAATCCGAACAACATAATTACTGATGCAAAAACACTCAAACGGGATAAAAAAAGGATCTAAGACATACCTCAGTAATCTATGTGGCCTCCCTTGTTCCTAATAACAGCTCTGAGACGATTTGGCATGGATTCCACTAATTTCCAACAAATATTCTTCATTTCTTCATCGCGAAACCATACACCAATGAGGGCAGAAATCATCATCTCCTTTGTAGAACAATCCATTTTTTGCATTCTTCTTTTGCAAATTGACCACAAGTTCTCAATGGGGTTGATGTCGGGTGAGTTGCCTGGCCAGGGGAGTACCTGAATATTCTTCTTGTTGAAGAATTCTGTAGTTTTTCGAGATGTATGGCATGGTCCCAGGTCTTGTTGGAACACACCTCTGCCATCCGTAAATGATTTTTGCAGCTGGGGTACGATTCTGGTTTCCAATAAGTGAATATATTTGTCAGAATTCATCATTCCCTTGATAGGTATTAATGCTCCAGGCCCTTCATGTGTAAAAAACCCCAAAACATTACTTTAGGGGGGTATTTGGGTGCTTGTTGGAGATAGCTGCTGTTACTTTTTCGGATCCTTTCCGTACTTAAGAAACACGGTGGCCGTGGACCTCGAAATGAGACTCATCGGAAAAAAGTACATTCTTCCAGTCATTCACTGTCCAGTGTTGATGTAATTTTGCCCACATTAAACGTTTTTTGCACATAACAGGGGTTAGCAGTTGCTTCTTAATAGGCTTACGAGCCCTTCGTCCAGCTTCCAAAAGCCTATGCCGCACTGTTGTGACGTGAATATTCGCCTCAGTGGTAGCCATTAACTTGCGGGTTAAGTCGACAGCAGTTAGTCTAGGATTTAATTTACTTTTCCTGACAATTAAACGATCATCTGTAGGTGAAGTCTTCCTTTTCCGGCCACAGTTTCCTTTTTTCTGGGGTTTGATGGATCCCTGTATCGTTTTATGATCGAATTAACAGTAGCCAAACCGATGTGACCTTCTGCAGCAATTTGCCTCTGTGTCATAGAAGAATGCTCTGCTAATGTTATAATTTTAGACCATTTTCGTGGAATTGTATCCATTTGTGAAGACGACAGAATGTGCACAGGATTGCAGTATTAAGTCTTCAACACAACTGAAATGCTTATAAGTACAAAACGACAGGCAAAATGTCACATATAAAAAAAATAATGACAGACCTTCAACAATGGAATTACACGTACTACAGATGTCAATTAAAGCGGTATGAGCAACTGTGAGGCCAACAATGACAGAAAATGTAAAAATATGTCATGTTCGGATTAATTTGCACGCTACTGTATTAAATATAGCCCCCTTGAAGTCGGTAAGTATGCAAATAGATTTTTCAGAAATTTGAGTAACACACTGAAGAGCAGCATCAATAGCTAGCAATTCAGTGTCAAGACTGGAGGAAGATGAACATGGTATAAAATAACTTTCTTGATATTTTGGAATATAATACCCTACTCCTGATGTCCCATTATTAGGATTTGGAGATCCATCTGTATAAATTCTGGAATCACCCATTTCCATGGAGGAATTTTGTTCACAACTGGAGTTTTAGCAATGAGTGTGTCTGTGATATAGATTGGTATTTCTTCTTTTTTAATTAATAGTTTGTTCTTCCTGAAAAATTATGCTCTGTAATGTCACATAGGAGGTTTCATAAAATCAACGATGATATACAGTTGCCTGTGTAATATGAGTGCTGCAGGATAATGTCAATGTCTGTTTGCAGGCAGTGCTGGCATTGGTTCTGAATGAGAAACTTGAAGCTCAGAAGGCTGCAGCTGCCTCCAGTGATCCTTTTAGTCCATTTTCTTCAGAAATGGGAATGAGGCTTAACCATTTGCTAGTGCGAAATATCAAATTCACCTGTGGGAAAAAAGGTATGTAATGAAAAACTAAATTCTAAAAGTGTATGGTGCTGCCAAGACTAATTTTTCATTTCCTGTATATATCCATATCATTTTTATTTTTTTGTGTCAAAGCGAACTGCTGTAGTGATATCTTGTTGCAGCTGTTTCAGCACAGATCACATATAAAAGACCTGATGGTTACCTAGTTAAAGTTGACGGAGCTGACAAAGAGCATGAAGTATTTGGAAAGCTCTCCAGTACTGACAATAAATTAGAAATGATCTGTTACGTGGACAAGCAGGTGATGAAGTCACGTGTAGTCGTCAGTCCCACGGATGTTTATTTGTTCACTAAGGTAACAAATAAGTTAATTATAACTTTATTTGTTGTAATTATTCACTTAATTGCCTTGTTATATGACTACTACACTGGTATATTGTGTCTCCTAAAATCTGATAATGTAACATAACAATCATTAACTCCACTCATTCATTCGTTTGTTTCTTTGCTGGTTCATTGCTTTTTTTTCAGATTTCAATCTTTTACTTTATTAAACTATCATGTGTATGTATGTATGTATGTATGTATGTATGTATTTATTTATTAACAACAATTGGGTATACACCCGGTGGCAGTGGTATATAATATACAATAATACCATTACAATAATACAATAATTACAGTAACAAAATAAACGTAAATTTACTTCTAACTATAAATAAATAGATGCAATAAACCTAGGACTATAAATAAAAACTATGCTATAATAATGCTTACAATAAGCAAAAGTAAACCTAACTTATTTCACCCAACTATTACCAATTTAAGTAATTACATATTACCTTAACTAATTACGTAATAGGTAATATTATCATCTTAATTAATTACATATCACCTTAATTTATTTACATATCAACTTAATTACATATCTTAATTAATTACATATCAACTTAATTAATTACATGACACAACTTAGATATTTACACTGCACCTACAAATTACATTGTCAGTCTAATCTTCTCAACCTTTACTTAAATGTATTGATTTTGAGAGGACCACCCTGAAAGATTGCCGCAGGTCAGTGCTGTCAATGCTAAATATTCACTATAGTCCAAATTATTAAATAAAGCATAGAATTTAATTCTGATCTTTGCCATAGCAATTATGGAACTGAAGACTGCCAAATATTTATTGAGTTTAAAAAAAATGTGATTTAGTTAAATTTTCATGTTTTGATATAGTAAGAACAAATTCTACTTTTATTTCAACTTTCCACTTGTGCTCTCTCCGTCACTCACTCACACTCTTACTGACTCATTCACTCACCTACTCACTCTCTTTCTTTCCTTTCCTTACTCTTCATCTTTCCCACACAGTCACATACAATATTAAGTTCATGTTGTCTTGAAAAGTTTCAAGAAAATTGTTTTTGTTGTTTCTGTTTTGTTATGTCTGCAAATGATGTAAACATTTTCAATATTAGGCGAATATTATGTCTTGAAAATTCTTAGTTATGTCAGAAAATGTTTTTATTCTCTTTTATTGTATCCACATGCACCATTGTGCAAATTTCTATTATTATGCATGCTTTTATACAAGATGTCTTGGTATACTTTACAGGACGGCAGCTGCCGATTTTCCTTACCAGTCCCAAAGTTCATGACACAGCAGATGGTTGGTGGTGGAGCTTCAGGTGGTGACACAGCAGTTGCTCCAATGCCTGGAGTAGTAGAGAAGTTGTTTGTGCGATCAGGAGACATTGTTAAGCTAGGAGATCCCCTTCTCGTCATTATTGCTATGAAGATGGAGGTATGCTCTCATAAGTGAAGTTACGTCACAGGATGTCAGATGTTAACTATTTGGGAAGTAGGTATCACATACACTTGCGTGCTCTTGCCCAAAATCATTCTTCATCTTCAGAAGAAAACATTTTTTTTTTTCGTTAGTTTTAAATACATATATAATTGCAGATTGAAGAAACCAGATAAAAATTGAACTTCTTGAAATTTGCTTGCTTGCTTGGTCGTGGATCAGTCGGTGGGTTAGGTTGGGTTGAGGTTGGTAATACTTCCACGTGAAGACCTTGCTGGACTTTTCTAGACTAGAGAATTGAAGTTTTATGATCATGTTGTTGTTTTCTAATGCAGGCATTTGACAATAAAGTCATTTGACCTCTTGCACTCCAATATTTTTCAAAGATATTGTCATGGTTAGCCACTGACGCACAGATTTTGAGATGTTCTGAATCCATTTCTTGATTTGAAGTGAAAATGGCAAGTTGTAGCCGATTTAAGTGAACACCATATTTTAACGTTTTGGTGGCTACTTCGTTCACACACAACCCCCAGAATGTCTGGAGGACCACACCTACTGTTGGTCGACGGGTGCATTGGACCTAGTTGGGAGATCTTGTTGATCACCAGCTTTCCCTCCTTAAGCCACTGGAGGACGATTTTAGTGCCATAGCAGGTCAGCACTAGGAACAGAAAAGTAGAAAGAGGAGGAAGGAAAGTGAAATGAACCCCTAGGCCTCGAATGCTCTAATGCCGTCGGGATCGAAGAAAGTAAGAGTTCAGTCAGAGGACTGGATAGGAAAGGATAAAGAGGGAATTAGGTATTGAATAGAGGAAAATTATACCAAATTCAGTCATTAACTCATCAAGCTGACCAGTGCTAATTGATGAGTAGCCCCTCCCTTTATTCAGCTTGTAAAATTATGCTTACTAACAGCTGCACAACGGGAAGGTAGGGATGGGACATTGGGTATTTGTCCAGGTTGGTTCCTTAAAGCCTTTAATGGCTCTCCCCCCCTGTATTCGACAAATACCGTTTTGCAGCCAGTTTTATGATCACTGCATCTGTTAGATGAAATTTATTACCTGTGATGCTAAGTTGGTAAATGAGAATAATGACTAACAGAATTGAATTTTAAAGTGAACAAGAGATAACCAGTAATTTTTGCCTGTCCTCTGATTCAGGAACCAGACAAGCATAAATGTGCAACACAGACCTCATAACTTTATTTTCCTTTTGACTATCGAGAACAACTGCATATTATGACATATTATGTGTCCAAACCTAATTTTTGCATTTTTGCATTGTGATATCTTTGTAGTGTTGTAGAAAAAAGTAAAAGTATCTCCTTTAGATGCCATAGAGGTGCATGGGGGACACGAATGTAAAGCATCATGTTTTCATGACCTTGGCACTAGAATAAGGTGATGTGATCCGACGCCTTTTAACCTGGAAAGAGCCAATACAAAAGTTGACAGGAGGCTGTGTGGGTCCAGAGGGCCATTCTGGAAGTTATGGTAGTGAGAAATATCCCGCCAACACCTGGCATTGAACCCAGAACCTTTGTAATATTGTTGTATCTGTGAAATTTTAATGATGAATTATCATTACAGTGAGCTACTTGCATAGCTCAGTCGGTTAAGGTACTCGCCTGCTGATCCAGAATTGCACTCAGGCAAGAGTTCAATTCCTTCTTGAGCTGATTACCTGGTTGGGGTTTTCCGAGGTTTTCCTCAACCTAAGACGAATGTCAGGTAATCTATTGCGAATTCTCGGCCTCATCTCTCCAAGTATAGTCTTGCTATTGCCTATTCCATTGATGATAAATAACCTAGAAGTTGGTACAGTGTCGCTAAATAACCAACTAAAATATGATTATAGTATGAGATTCTTCATTGAAATTAATTGAGGGTTTTATGTTTCAGTATATTATTCGTGCTCCAAGAGGTGGCCAGGTGGAGAAGGTCAACTGCAGTGTTGGGGAGAGTGTGTCAAAAAATGCTGCTGTCGTCAAGTTTGTTGAAGAGGCTGAGAAAGAAGCTGACAACTGAGATAATCTGTAAGACAAACCAAAACACGCATTCATGGGAAGCATGTAATTTTTGTAACAAAAAGAAGTGCTAGTTTCTTTGATGTACCATATCCTCTTGTTTGGAGGAAGATTATAGTTAGTTATTTTAATACTTTCACTCAGGATTTAAAGTGAGGGAAGGAGGTATTTAAATGTGAAAAAATTCAATATTTTAATTTCTGCATCTTAATGAAATTATTTTTGGACGAAAGGGATTATTTTTATCAATTCCAGATCTGTGAAAGGCGATATTTTTATAATGACGGCCAATTCAGACTATATAGTTACAAATATTTTCGTCTAGTTTGATTTCGTAATATCATTGAAATGTTAAAACAAAATGATATGTGCAATTACATCTGAATGTACTTAATGACTGTTGTAATGTTGGATCACAGTCATTGCAAAGTGAAATTAAACATATTATGCGTGTGTAAGTATATATATATATATATATATATATATATATATATATATATATACATGCACACAGTCCTGAATAAAGCTGAGATTTATATGTAGTAAGAGCTAAGAATGACACCGAGTATAGTTGAGTGAATGTGGTATTGTTAGGAGGATTTTTAAGCCTGATTCAGAAGACTCTGAAATGTAATAAAAGAGAACTTGTAATGTAATAAGGATTAGACAGTGCATCTTGTAAACACCCTTAACAGTACCAAATGGAAGTACTGAATCACAAGAATGGGGGCATGGCTTGTATGTTTATAAACTATACCGTCTAAAAATATTAACTTTTAGTACATATAAATGTCAGCTTTAGCTCATGAACAATCACGTAATTTACAGAGGAATTAAATAATGCAATTGCATATACAGCATGATTCAAAAGTTCCGATCCATTTTCAAGAAACTGAAATGTAATGTTTTTCTTTTATAGGTAATATAAACATGCTTACTAAAGACGATAGAATGGCCATAGTTTGTGGGTGGTTGAAAGATTTATCCTATGCTTAGGTCCAGGTGATGTTTTTGCGGAAATTTCACAAACCTGGTTCTTCAAGGGCAAATATCAGGATCTTGATGAAATTCTGAAAACAGTAGTTGTACTGGATGAACATCGGCAGAAACTGTGGGCAGCATACAGACACGCAGACTTAGCAGAGAGCTTGGTGTATCCCAATGGAGAATCCAACACTTTAAGCTTAATAAACGTTGCTGCATGCGCTTGAGGATGAAGGCCATGTGTTACAATCTCCCTGTGGCTGTGGAACATGAGTACTTGATGAATAACATCTTGTTTAGTGATGAGGCAAACTTCCATGCATGTTGAGGCTTGAGGGCTACATTCAATTGCGTTCTGAATGCTGCGAATAGTTCCTGCCGATTTCACTGGTATTCCTGAACATCTTATATCCAGTACGGATCCCATTCTGAGAAATTTGTTCATCAAGAGCCTGATATTTGCTCTATTTGTGAAATTTCGGCAAAAAACACTGCCAGGATCTGAGGATAGGTTAACCCTTTCAACCGTCTACAAACTATGGCTATTCTCTCTTATTTACTAAGCATGGTTTATATTACCTGTAAAAGCAAAACATTACACTTCATTTTCATAAAAATGAATCGGAACTTTTGAATCACTCTGTATTGTATACAGTGGAATATCGTTGAAACATTCAGGTATGAATATAGGTCGCAGAGAAAATAATAATTGGGTCCCTGAGTGAAAAAGAAATGTAGATAATGATAATAATAATAATAATAATAATAATAGTAATAATAATAATAATAATAATAATGATAAATAATAATAATAATAATAGTAATAATAATAATGATGATAAATAATGATACTAATAATATTAGTAATAATAATGATAAATAATAATATTAATAATAATAATAATAGTAATAATAATGATAAATAATAATATTAATAATATAAATAATGATTAATAATAATAATAATAATAAATAATAATGATAAAAATAATAATAATAATAAATAATAATAATGATAAATAATAATAATAATAATAATAATAATAATAATAATAATAATCTCCTCTTTGTTTTTGAACACAGGGACGAACTTCATTCAGTCACAGATTTATTAACACTCGTTCCCACATATACTAGTCTCTAGGAAGGAAATTTTTCGGCACTTTGAGGAGACAAACTTGTGAATTGTGTCTTCAAAATCTATCTCTGCCAAATTTCATTTCAGTACTCATCAGACTTAAATTATTTAAGCATGATTGTGCGATTTCTTAATCCATCTATTATTAATTTTAGCTTGGAAAATGAACGTTCTCGAGATGCATTGGTTACAGACAGTGTCATAAAAATTCTCATAGCAGTTTCCATATTGGAGAATGATGACAAAATATTCTAATTTTTTCATGTAACTGCATAGGTCATGAATATTAGCATCATTATAATCTTGATCATGTCCAGCATATTCTTGCAAAGATTTCATATTAACTTTTAGATATACAGCGAAGTGGTGGCACTCAGATATCAGCTCTGCTGAATAAGATATCCATTATAAAAATTTATAAGATTTTCACAGTACTTTGATATTTCTGAACTGCCCTACAATGCAGATTTTCCAGAAACCCAAATCTCTGAAAAATGTACATAAGCTTTACTTTGAAGTTTCGGAATTTTCTTAATACTTTCTTCTCATTCTTTAGCTTTCTTTCACTTAGCACAACCACTTTAAAAACACCTCATTACTAATGATAAGTTAACAGGGAGAAGTGCTAAAACAGAAAATATAATTTAATAATTAGTAGACTCACTGACACGATCACTTACTTTGGAAAGTTCGATGAATATGTTGGTTTGGTGAAATTCCGTTGTTGTAATAATTTTTAAATAACATTTATTAAATTATATAATTATATAACAATATCCGATATATTAAATTAATAAAGGAATATGTAATCTTTGGTATAATATAATATATAAAAATTGTTATTGAAATATAAATGATTTGAATGGCTGCATTATTATGTCATGGTTTGTAAGTTCAGAGAAAAAAAAAAAACATGCGAGAGAAATTAATTGTTGCACACTTGCCAAGCTTAGCATTCCTGGTTTATACAGAGGCACTCTAGCTGGCTGAGACTCAGCTACAAAGATGCTAGTACAGTATTGTCGAAGTAGGCAGCAACAATACTTTTGACCGAATAATGTTTTGCTCAAAAATTTGCTATAGGTATTTGATTTTACCCTATAATTATATTATTATTATTATTATTATTATTATTATTATTATTATTATGAGTCCCCTTTATAATCTAAAACTCCTAGCAGCTGCCACGTTTTCCCATGCATTAAAATGGCACTGAACACTTTTTTATGGGGACCAAAAGATTCTAAACATTATAAACAGGAAAATGCACTAAAGTTTTAACATGTACTATCATAAATAGATGTCATATATTATACCGAAAACCCAGTAATGAGGAATATACTTCTGAGGAGATTCTACTGATCTCATATTTGAGATAGTTATTTTATTATTTTATTTTTATTTTAGGGTTTTCTTTTTTTAATTTCTTTTTTTATTTTAGTGTTTTTAATGTTATCCCATTATATGGATACAATGTTTACTTTAGGAAATATGATATGCTAAGGCAGGAGATTTTCAGAAGTAGAAAATAAAAATGTCATCAGATAAACAAGTGTGAATGAACTCTATGAAAGGCAGTCGCTGCTCTTGGTTTTAAAATTGAGGAAGGCTCTAGGCTGAAATGGCAAATTTTCAGGATCTCGAGCATGAATATTTGTTTATTTATTTTTTATTTGTTTATTCGTGTATTTCTGTAACTGGAAATTTTTAACAATAAGTTGTTATAATATATCTAACGGGCACTTGACTTACCTAATTCATTTGCTTGTAAACGAAATCGGACCTTCTCTCTTTCTGTACAGCAAAGTGGTCAGTGACTAGTTCATTGAAGTTTGGCTATTCCAGAAGCTTTTTTTCGATGGAACACATTGCAAGTGCAGAAAGGCGGCCTTCTTTCATTGTCTTTCGTGTGAAAGTTTTCACTCGTTTAGAGTAGAGAAGCACTGTTCTGCCTGTCTGGTGCCCATCAGTGTGCTCACTATGATGTTAAAGAATTTAACGCTCTTGGGAAAAGCATTCACCAAATTGTTGTCATAAAGACAATTCAATAAAGTTAATGCACCGGATGATTTTACAAAATCTGTTCGGCCATATATCACATTCAGTTCATGACACATTTCTTTAGGGTTCAAATTAAACAAACCAAGAGCTATTTTCAGTTCATTATCAGGGAAAGCAATGTGATGTCTTGAAAATAATGATAGCTCAAACAACTTTGCCACCGACAGATGATCACTAAATAGAAAATGATCATTGATTTGAGTCGTGATTATATCAAAGACTTCTTTTACACACATCCTCCAAGAGTCCATAAAACGAGACCGTTTAGCACATGGTTGTTCCCCTTCCCAGCAGTTGTCTATATATATCAAGTGAAGATCTGACTTGCTGAACAGATGACACAAAGTCAGATACATACTTCATTGCTTTTACAGAATCGATCCGTTTTTGCTGAAGTTCATTCAACAAAATTTCACAAAGAGGCATAACTTTATTAAACAAACCTAACCAAAATAGGAAATTATCGTCTTTTAGAAAACTCTTTTTCCCATGGCCTTATTCAGTGTCTTGCAGTCATTGCTTTCGTCATCAATGATTTTATCCAGGCACTCCACAATTTCCAGTTTATATTTATGTACCGTAGTCACGCACTATGATTTGAAATTTCACCTGAACAATTGAGGGCAACTGTGAATGCGTTTCTTTACAACCTCGTCAAATACAGCGGCATGTTTAGGAGAGTGAAAAAAAAAAGGAAGAGACTCCTTCCAGGTTACTAAAGAAAATTCGCATTTGCTTATTCCCAGTTACGCAGCGTTCAACAATTAAATTTAACTGATGCGCATAGCAGAGAATAAAATGGGCACTTTCATATCTTTCTCTGACCTTCATTTGAACCCCACCATTTTTCCTGCTCATGACTGGACATCCATCATAACTCTGAGAAATGAGCTTTTCAGGCATCTCATTTATTTTCATTTTTTCTAGCTCACTGAAAATGGCTTCACTTACACCTTTCGCACTATTATTTTTTGGCTGGACGAAACTAATGAATCTTTCATTTATACTCCCCAATAATTCATATCGAACTATGAAAACCATCTGTGACAGAGTTGCGCTGTCAATAGTTTCATCAACATCGATTGCGATATAATCAGTCTGTGATAATTCAGTTCTAATCGTATTAAGACAAATCTCGTAAATTGAATCTAGTAATTCATTTTGAAACCCAAGAACATACAATTTTCTGTTCTTTCTATGTGCTGCTTCAGAACACTATCTACTTCTGACATCGGACTAACCAGCCCACGAAAAATTCCAGGATTGTTGGAATTTTCAGTTTTGTCATGCCCCCTTAAGGCGAACTCAAACTTACCACAGAACTTAATGCAATCTATCAGTTTTCCTAGTATGTACCGGTTCTTAGATACATTTTCATTGTATTTTTTTTTACACTTTAGCCGTAAGCACTATCTAGCTGACACCTAATGTCTACCTTTCCTAGTATCGAAAATTCAATGAAACTATTTAAGTGTTTTTCACTTGAATTATGTTTCTTTACTTTTGCATGAACATTTTTTTAAGTCTGTAATTCCAGTCTCAGTCCAATGGCTGTCATTAGAATTTGTGACAAGGCACGTGAAGCAAAAGAATGCATTTTTCATTTCACATCCACAGACCCACTCAGTGCATTATACAATGCTCTATTAAAACTACGGGTATAACCCCCTCGTGATTTGCACTGTTTTTGTTCTTGAACAATTTTAAGATCAGCCTGAGGCATGCCAAGTTCCTTCACTTTTAATCTAGTTTCATGGTCCAAACTTTTCCCCCATAAACTACACACACAATTCATTGTTCTCAAATAAACACTCACAAACAGTTCTCGCAATCACAAGTTCACAACCGCATACAGTACTGATACTCGTATTACGAAGGACAAGCCAAAACTAATTCGCACGTTAGAATTTCCATTGTGTTATTTTCCCGTCCCTGACAGAGATTTAAAAAACTTTCACTTTATGGGAGTCCAGGGATACCAATTGTGTCAACGAATAACTAAACAACTCCATCTTATCATCGCAATGTTACCCTAAAATGCCAATTAGGCCTATGACCTACCGTAAAATTAATGAGAGAGCAGACACGTAACCTCAAGAATGGATTGTCAGACATTGTTTCTTTTCTCTTCTCTGGGAGAGTTTTTTAAACTCAGAGCCAGAAAATGTTAGCAGCGACTCGAGGCGTAGATCTCTACGCCTTAGCTGTACCCTTATTAACCAGACCCTATTAGGAAACCACCCCGTCCTGTTTCTATTATGCGGAAGGGAGAGTAGAGGTTGAGCCTCCGTTATTGCTGTATAACCTGTCTCAAAAACATCTTTTGGTACCAACAGTTCCAAATATATTGACTGTTATTAACGAACAAGCCAAGTAAAGTTTCGATGTTTCTCCTCTATAGAAAATCTTTATTCTACTATTAAACACAAACAAATGTCAAGATATTTATAAGGGTGGCTCCGCCTAAGAGTCTTCACGAGCCGCTACTGATGAAAGATAAAGCTTTTGGAGCATAGCTCGAATATTTATTACGTTTTTTCGTCAATACTTATGTTTTGGAATAATCTTAACATATATTATTCACATTTTAAAGTTTTTAAATGCAATCTCAAGAAAAATTATTCTTATTTATCCATTACATTCTGTACAGTTATTGGTAGTAAATATCAAAATGTCATGATAGTTTGTGCAAGTTTTTAATAAGCCAATCTTGTGTGGGTTATTGCTTCTCTTTTTTCCGCATCTTTATTCATTGAAGTAATAATGTGTTTCAATACACTTGATTTGGTCTTGTTCAATGGTACTGTGAATACAGTAGAAAATTTGCCAACGCCCTGACAAGGAACTTTCCACATCAAATCGAAGCCTCTTTTGAAAGTCTGTACATGGATAAATATTGTAAAATAACAAGTAGCCTAAAAGATTTAGTCAATCAGACAGACTGTAAAACGCAAATAATTGGTTTGAAATATTTATTTATTTCTCTAATGGCATGGAACATTAACAAAAAGTCATCAATTGTCCATCTGATTCTGGCTTCCCAATATTTTGCGAAAAGCCGGGCAACGTATCAAGTCCATATCTTCATCCAGATTACAGAGCTTGCTTGAAGGAGCCGGAACTTCGCAACAGCTTCTTGTCTTGGCCAGTCAGGTGTGCTCTGTAAGGAAGTCTTCCAGGGCTTGGTTGTCTTCTTTGATTCTAAACTCATGAGGTATTGTCCCTTCATTTGCTTCTTTATGTAGAGTTTAGAGGAGTGGTATGATGTTACTGACTTGAAGCAACTAGTGAGCATGGCAGCTTTTTGGTTTGAAATATTGTGTACAGTATATATGCTGGAATAACCTAGTTATAATGTTACAATGGATTCATTATAAGCTAGCTGTGCTCCACATAAGTCACAATTTAACGAGGTCAGTATCTACTTGAACTGTGTGTTATACTGTTTGTCAACAGTAATACATTGTGAAGAGGAAGGCAGAAAATAGGAAAGACTGTAGAATGCTGGATTTACAGTGAAAGACCTGCCCTTAGGCAGAACACTATGAATTGTGATAAAAATGACGTGTCTAGCTGATGAGAAGTGAAGGTTCATGAAGTACTGGTGCATACCTATATGCAAGAGACTATGCAGATGCAGATTTTTCATTATTTTTGGAAGTTATTTTGTGTTTTATGGTTCATATTGGCAGCAAAGTTTTGTATTTAAGCTTTCCTTACAGTACCTACCTGTAAACGAATTTTTGACTGGATTTCGTCCTCATGATTTTGAAAGACAGTGTATTGTAGATTATGGAATTATTTCACAATTTCTACAGATATAGGTGGAATGGATTCTTGACTGCAAGTAATGGGCAATGATAGAAGTGTAGGCTTTCATGGCCGGCGTCAATAGTAGAAAAGTTTTCCGGGCTATGAGGCCGTGGTCTGTTGGTTGTGAGACCAAACGTTTCGTTCACTGCTGCGGTGAACATCTTCAGTGGTGTCTATTGCTGGTGCGGCTGGTTCTACTGCATGTGCGGCACACGCAGTAGAACCAGCCGCACCAGCAATAGACACCACTGAAGATGTTCACCGCAGCAGTGAACGAAACGTTTGGTCTCACAACCAACAGACCACGGCCTCATAGCCCGGAAAACTTTTCTACTAATGATAGAAGTGTCTTGCGTGTGGCCTTCAACTGGGTCCTGTACTCTTGTTTTCATTCGACTTCTGATATGTGGCCTTTTTCGAATACCCTCAGCATCTTGTCAGTTGCGATGGTATTTTACTCCGAATTTCTTGGGCATGTTTGAAATCCTCACAAACTGGCTCTCGTAATTTAACGCTCAAATAAATTGTATTTTTATCCACTGATAGCATTGATAGAATGAGGTATTGCTTGCTTACATATCTCAAGTCACAGTGATGTAATCTGCTCTGACTCATATCGCAGCATCATGACAAGGTCACTAAAGACCCATTTTCACTGTGCTTCCCCTTGCCCCTTACACTTTTAGTCGAACCAGTTTACATATTGTTAAAAAGCGACATCTGTCCTCTAATTGTAAATAAATCATTAACATAGCTCCTACAGTTTCCATGTAGTGAGCATTTAAAATTTTTGCATTTTGCACTTTTGGAACTTTGTGTGTACTTCCTCACTCACACTCAGGGAAAAAATGTAAAATATTCTGCTAGACCGAAATCCATAGAACACGAAGTCTCTCCTGTGATGGTTTTAGGAGAAGTTCAGAAAATTAGTGAACTTTCGAGTATCAGACACAGAGTATGCAGTATGAATTGCATTCTAAGTTGGGCATTTTCCTTACTGAATGTAAATCCTACTGATTTGTGCTTTTATGATTGTATAAAGAGAAGTACTTTTTTTTTTATCATGATCTCATACTGAAGAACTGAAGTGGCCAGTTACTTAGGAAATAAAGAATATTATGCAGGAATTTTCTCTACACTCTAAAGTGCTGTACAGGGCCTTGAAAGGAGGATATGACGTGTGTATCCAATGCCTGCCCACTTCACTTGTGTGATTCGGTTCCGCACATTGCAGATAGATGGCAGTACTGTGATGAAGGGAGGATGATAATAACTGTAGGTCATATTTCAGTTTTAATGTGAATCGTGTTAACAGAACTCTTTTCTTTTATGAACATAACGGTGCTGTTTCTTATGTAAATACTTTAACAAACTGTCAGCAATTTCAAAGAGTATCTTGACTCTTGAATAATTTCATGTAGGGAACATGTCACAGTTGTCTACAGCTTGAATTAATCGTGTACTAATATTACACCTCATTTATAAGTTAAAGTATCTGTATTTTTATATTGTTTATATTTTCGGGCAATTTACTACATTTAAAAGTAATAACTGATTTTCATAATATTTCAAGGGTTTTTAATATTCGCAAATCATGGTAAGAAATTATTTTTTATAACATGTATACATACCTTAATTTGTATGTGTGTGAGATTATATGTCAGAACAGTTTTTGGCATGTCACTATCTTGTTTAAGCACATGTGTTCACATCAAATGTACCTGAACATGTTTATTTTTATATACACTATGTTTCAATAAAGATTTTAAATAGATGCCTATGGTTTCCTTTGTAATTTGCACGTTTGTGGTTGTTTCAGAAACACGAACATGTATTATATATAGACTTGTGTCCTGGAACTTAACATTTCCAACATACTTGAGTACTCAGTTTGAAGTAGCCAGATGTAACGAGTTCAACAGAGTACAACCTCTGCCATGATGCTTCAATCTGTATGTAATTCTGAAATGTTAAGTTTCAGAGCACGAAACATCCAAAAGCCTAAAAAACACATGGACATTTTATTGTTAAAATATAGTTTTAAAATAAGTGCTGTATGAGGTTATAAAAATTCTGGGAAAATATATACATGTTCATGTCATTTATCTTCTAGAACAGGGATGCGATATTGTGAGTCCATAATGCTCGAAGGCCGGGCGTCCCAAAGCAATGCAAAGACATCGCAATACGTACCTATACACTGTCACTGGCAGAGGTAGCAATATGAGGTCTTCAAACCGACGTCGCATGCTTCATAGTGATTGGGAGGAGGACTATTTTTCTGTTGATAACAATAAAATCAGATGTTTGATCAGCTCGATGCAATTCAACTATGTTTCTCACTTTAATGTTAAAAGACATTTTAACAAATCTCATCATGCAAACTATGGGAAGCATGTACTTTCAGACATAATAAATTATTGTTTTCCAGTGTTTGTAACCATCACTAGTAACAATGTATGCTTTAATATTGAGCTATTAACTTCTTTTTTTTTTACAAGGTACAGAAACGGAAGAAGAAACTGGAGGAAATCAGTGGCGTATACTGGTTAAAGGGTTTGGGCTACCGCTGACCCTATTATTACACAAAATATATCTAACAATTACTTTAATTTTAATTACTATGGTAAAACTAATAATACAAAATTATTACATTATGTTATATTATAAACTTTTTCTTTTGTAATTTCATTGGGCTACCGCCGGTAGCCCCGGTAGCCAGCAAAATATGCCTAAAGCAACTATAAACATAGACTAAATGAAACCCCGTCTGAAAAACAAATTGAGAAAATAATGAGGATTGGTTTCACTATCTCGAAGCACATTTCTAAAACACTAAGGTCATTCATCAAAGAATGTGTCATATTATACCTGGTAAGGTTTATCTTGTCTCAGTAGCAATAAAACCAAGTCCCTTCAAATGAGGGTGGAGATTATAGGAGGGATGTAAATTTTCAGGATTCCTTTCAAAACCTTGTTATTGTACAGGCTGTCGGAACTCAGTTTCTTGAAAGACAAGCTCAGTGACGGAACTACACAGTACGAAGAGAGATGTTTTGTTATTTTATTTTGTGCTACAGAATGTATCAATTAGTCCCTTCCACCACTGGATGGATGGACGGCACCGCTCCACTCCCCCATCGCCATAACAACACAGACGAAGTAAGATATATCTCCTTTCTCTCTCTTTTCACAGTGAGACAAGATACATCAGACAGCCTTTAGCTGCACAAGATATTTGTTCCCATCAGTTACATTCGTTCATGGCAGTAAGTTTGTCAACGGAGTAGTAGGAATGGCTACTGACATTGAGGAATAGCTTTCTGAAAAGTTTCAAAACTGTTTATGGTTTTCTCTGGCTTTGGCTGAAAGAACGGGCAGAAGTGACACAGCTCAGTTAGCTGTGTTTATTAGGGCCATTGATTCAATTTTTGGATCTTGTACCCCCTTAAAAATAAAACCTGCGGGGAAGATATATTTGAAGCACTATTGAATATTGAATGCAAATTCCAACTAAATTGGAAGAAACTTGTTGGTATTGTGACCGATGGTGCACCTGCAATGATAGGAAAACAACTGGTTTTATAGGCAGAATAAGGGAATTTCAGGCAGGTATGGGAATCTCTCCTGATAATTTCAAAATTGTGCACTGCACAGAAAGGCACATTGTGCTAAATCTGCAATTACGGAGGCCGTCATGAAAGTGATAGTAAAAACTGTGAACTTGATAAGATCAAAGTCCCTTTGCCATCACTAATTCAAGGAGTTTCTGGAGGAAAACTAAGGTGAGCCATTGTTTTTATCATTAATTTTGTTCACACCAATTTTTAAAAAGTCCTTTTTTCAGCAATGTCCTCTTATTTTAGATTTCATGTCCTTCTATAGAATTTCTTCTCATGGTAAACCTAACTAGTATTCACAATGGTTGACGGTAAAATGTGCAATTCTGTGACAGAAACTTCAGCGCAAAAGTGCTACATCTGTGGCGTTACCCCCAAAACAATGAACATTCGTTGTAGGACAGAAACATAGGACTGCAGCCACTATGGATTTGGACTTTCTCCTTTGCATGCCTGGGTCAGGTTTTTTGAATGCCTTTTACACATTGCTTATCGACTTGTCATAAAAAAGTGGCTGGTGAGAAAACTAGAAGAAAAAGAAGTATCTTTAAGAAAACAGGAGATAATAGAAAGCTTTCGTACTGAAATGGGAGTGATTGTTGACCAACCAAAGCCTGGAAGTGTTGGAAACTCTAATGACGGCAATACTGTTCAGTGAGCCAGTTAAATCTGCATCACTTACAGGAATCGACGAACAATTAATCAGACACTTCTTTGTTATTCTGCGCACAATATCGAGTGGTTTTTCAGTTGATGTAGAGAAATTTGATACATTTGCTTTTAAAACAAGAGATTTATATTTCAAATTTTACCTGTGGTACTTTATGCCAGTCAATGTGCACAAAGTGCTTATACACAGGGCTCTGCAATATTACCAATTGGAATGCTCTCCGAAGAAACTCAAGAAGCTGGAAACAAACAAATTAGGAGACATAGAGAAGGACATGCACGAAAAACATCGTGACAAGACAACATTAGAGATGTGTTGAACTTTCTTTTATTAAGTTCTGATCCTGTGATCTCAAATGCTTCTCCTTTATTACAGAAAAGACAAAAATCTTTGCCCTTAGCAGTTCAATTATTAAGTGAACCAAAAATTCTGGAAAGGTCGCAAGGAATGAGCAAATGCCGTGACAAAGGAGAAAATGACAGCAACACAGACAGCTGCAACAACGATGAAGATCGTGGTGATAATGATTATGACTATGACTGTTAGAACTTTACACAAACTTTGGACATGCCAGTTTTATTTTAAGACATTGTGGTAGATAAAGTAATTTTATAGCTAGGCTATTCTTTAAGAAATCATAATTGAAGAAACAAAAAGTTACGTGCCGGTATTAATTTTACCCCTATCTAGCCATAAATATGTATATATTAATTTGTAATAACATATTAGTTAATATAATGCCTATCAGATGCATTTGTGACTTCATTATAATTTTTTCCTGTCAGATTTCATATCTGGCCCTCTGTGCATTGTTTATCTAAAGTTAAATCTTTGTCCAAATTAACTTGATTGGCATATCTTTGTACAATGCAGAATAAAATTGATAAAATGGCTTAGAATTAAGAATAGTGACATTTTTAGAGTGTAAGAATTCAATGTATGTCAATAGGTCACCATATTTTATTTTTTTATATGCTTTAGCTTCAACCATTGAAAGCAGTTAAATTGTTTCATAGGTTTTCACCATTTTTTTTTTTTTTTTTTAGATATTCTATGCATAATATCGCACATTAATCAATATTTATATTAATTCTAGTAGAAATGCGAAATGCCGGACATTTCAATTTTTTTTAAATGCCTGCCAGACAGGATAAAATGATAAAAAAAAAGAGGACATATCCTTTTGCCGGACGGATAGTAACCCTAACGAGGTATCACACCTTAGCCATCGATATCCGACCATGAAACGAGCCAGCATGGGTTCGATTCCTAGTTGGGGTAAGTTAACTGGTTTGAGGGTTTATCCGGGGTTTTCCCTCAACCCATTAAGAGCAAAATATACTGGGGGACTTCCGGTGCTGACTCTGGACTCCTTTCGCTGGCATTATCACTTTAATTTCACTCAGACACTAGGTAACTATTGCAGTTGATAAAGCGTCGTAAAATAAATAACTTTACTATTAAAAAAATTGCTTTATCGACATGAGTCGCAACAGAGAAAATATATATAATAAACATAATATATTTTCTTAATAGATGATGGTAGTTTTACGATAGCTAGTGACATCTTGTGGATATTTCGTAAACTACTGTTCCTCTTGCCAACCCAATTAGAAAATATTGCGCTTACATTTAGATTATAAAGATGTATACAATTTGAATGACACTCAAACAGTTCTATGTACAGTATAATATCCGTAATTAATCATTTTTTATATAAATTTAAAAGCATTCTTTTATGCTATTACTAATATGACGGACTTTTTCCGATGACAGTTTAGAATGTTGTCTTCCAGTCGTTTTGGTCTATTATTCTCTTTCTAACTCGTTGGTTTTGGTCAACCTGAAATAAATAAGTGAATAACTGTCCATGTGCTGCGACAACTAATTGTCATGTGATATGAGTCGAAGGTTTGACATTTGAGGTACTTTAGCTTTATCGGTTGTATTTGCATGGTTATGTATGGTATTGCGATTCACTGTATTGTAGTCATAATATAAGCATTTACAGTTATTATTATAACACAGAATTGCATGTATTTTGGAGTGGAGGATATAAAAGTGATACCGTTTTTTTTAACTAAATTGTAAGTTATTTGTGTTTTAAAATAACTTAAAATTCAAACTTTGGAATTCGTACCGATGTTGAGATGATCTCGGAATCCTGAAGTTTTCCCTGATGCTCAATTGTGGTATATAATAAGGGATACAAAGACGTATGCTTCACAATTTCTTAACTATTGCAGTGTGCGATCAAGAAGAGCCAAAATGTTGAATTTGGAAAGGATACCAGATCAAGTAGGATACCTTCTCTTGGCCGAAGATGGTGCTGTTATTTCGGTTAGTATTCTTAGAAAAAAAAAAAATGTTCATTAGTCGTTTTAGTCTGTCTTGTTCTGTATAGGTCTATTTTGGAAAGCATCCCATTTTTCTACTAGGCCTATATTTCTGAAACTCTTCAATTCCGATATATTTTCATGTGTTGGTAATTTGCTAGGAGACGTCGTTGCATATAGACTATTTTTACACTATACCTAAAATTTGTTTTTGCAAGATATACTAAAACCCTAAACTGACCTAACCTAACCTTTTCCTTAATCTGTGACAGGTTACGTTAGGTTAGGTTAGTGTTTTAGTATACGTTGTATACACTAAGGTTAGGTTTAGTGTAAAAGTGGTCTATATGCAACGACGTCTCCTAGCAAATTACCCATGTGTTAAAACGATTGAAATGTTTATTTTTTGGCATAAACGATCACAGAAGAAAGTCAGGACTTATGTCGGTGCACAATCTAGAAAATTTTACGACTGTTTAAAAAACTTCTCAACAACTTACCGCCATAGTTTCTCCTGTCTAATTCAAGATAAAGTACTAGGGTAAATACTATCCTACACCAAGGCTTTACAGCCCCTATCGAAAGTATTTACGTACTATTGTTAACGTAAAAACGACATATGAACGACTTCTCGTCAATAATTAACAATTAATTTTAATTATGTTCCGGTCATTTGCTGCAAATAAAAATTACATCATGGATTCAGCATTCAAAATACACTCAAAATACTACAATGTTACCTCTGAATGGAAAAAAAGGGTGTTTTTCTAAATAATTACCCCTTGTTCTGTGCAAATCAGTCTTGTACATTGAGGTAAAATTGAAATATTCATAATTAATTTTTTCAATACTCTAGGTACCGTATGCTAGATTTGTAACCGAATTTACTATACCACTTGAGGTGACGAATTGTGATGACTGACAAATCCATTGAACAACAATGCATGGTGTTAGGGGGAAAAAAAGTAATGAAATGTGGAAATTTTCTTTCTTCCATTGAGAATCTTATATTTGTCCTGTGTTGTCACAAGCATTGGCTTTATGACAAATTGATTACACAACCACGTATAGCTAATAGTTGTTCCAAGTGGTGTAAGAGTGAAGTGCTTTCCTGTAGGCCCAAGGGTTACGGTTTCAAACTTCATATTTTTAATAGCCTGTAAGGTTTCTGGAAATTCAGGAAACATAACATTTTGTTTAAGACTATAACCTCTTCGAAGAACAGCAAATTCCAATTCTAAGGAAAAGGACAGGAAATTGAAACGAATAACTAGGTCTAAGTATTTGTTTTTATCCATGAAGTAGTGATTGTTAGTGGTAGTGGTGATGTAGAAAACTATGATTGAAAATATAAAAAATGCCATCTGAAGTTGTATGGAGTCCACATTAGCAGAAACATAGGCCATTGCTGGAACCCTTGCCCACGTCCAAGGTCAGTGTAACAGAGGTTTACTCCTCCGAAATGCCAGACACCATCATGTTCGATCCTTAATTGCAACTGCTTTAAGAAAAAAGTCTTGGACAGTAGAAGAGGAAGCCTTTTGCCTTGCTACCAATGGCTCCTCTAGACATATTGACATCATAGCGTATTCCCAGACTACCAAGAAAGGTTATATAATTGATCCTACTATAAGGATTGAAACGGGGAGTAGCCAGCCGGAGGATGTCAATCAAGAAAAGATCAACAGTTGATTACTTCAAAGCAAAATACCAGGTTGAAGACATTGAGGTGATTGGTCTTCTTATTGTAGCTCGTGGTGTGATTCCCAAGTTCTTTGAAAGCTTCAGGAAGACTTTTGAACTACCACAGACACTTACTGCTGACATCATAACTTCAGTTTTGAAACGCTCTTGCCAAATTCTGAGTCATCATATTCACTCTGTTTAATTTTTTTTCTTCACTTTATAATTCATATATGTTTATTTACAAAATTTATGTAAACATTTAATATTGTAAAATTCATGTAGGAGAGTATACTGAGTCCTTCTGGGCTACCTCCAGTGGGAGGCAGTTATTATTGTATATCAAATAACTTTTTGTTTTCGCTCTGATAGTTGGTTATATAATTACATACTTCATCCAAAGCAGTGATGCTAACATTTTATTCACGTACGTATTGTACAAACATTATTTGAGTTCTTGACTACTGGTATTCCAAGTTTTGTAGGAGTTATTTACAAAATGGCTCTTTGATTTTTTATGATCTTAAATCGTCACTGATGCCAAAGGAATGCATGCAACGACTTCAGAATACTTTTGGAGATGAAGCATCATCAGCAAGGACTGTGTATAATTGGTTTGCGGAATTCAAATGTGGACGTACTTAATAGCCATGATTTCTGCAAGGATCAGCCTGCTACAGGGATCAATGACAGAAATATCGGTGCACCATTATTAATGAATCACTTATGCCGAGATTAGAACATCTTTGGAGTGCAATACAAAAGATCCTCCATAACCATCTTGCTGTGAGGATGCTCGGTGGATTCCACGTATGACAGAAGCTGAGAAGGAAGCACATATTGATTGGTACACGGAAATGCTTAAAAAATCCAATTGAAGCACGTCAAATTCCGTTTTTGACATCTTAACTAGTGACGAAACATGGATTTGCTGTTATGAGCCAGGAGATCAACTGCAGTTGGCACAATGGATCTTCCCAGATGAAGATAAGCGAACAGAAATCACAAGAGGCCGAAGCACTGAGAAGAAAATGGTTGTCTCATTCTGGTCGTGATCATCTCTGTTCCACTGGAGGGCCGTCATATGATTCATAAACAAGTGGTATACAACCATTTGTTTACTGACAGTCTTGGAAAAACTGCGAAGCCGTATCATCCTCTGTCATGACAATTTATCATCCCACACTGCGGAACAGATTGTGGGCTTTTTGGTCACTTAAAGTGTGAAATTAATGACTCATTGTCCTACAGTCCTGATATGGAATAATACGATTTCTTCTTGTTCCCAACCATTAAAAAGGAATTGGGGGTGGGGGATTGTCCTTTTTTAATACCTCAGAAACTGCGATTGAGGCCTTCAACGAACTGCTATCTGAAGTGCCTCTGGAAAAGTGAGTGCAGTGCTTTGATGACTGGGTCTATCGGATGGACACATGCATAAAATTTAAGGGGAAATATTTTGAGAAGCAGAAAGCTGAAAGAAATAATTTGTTACTATACATATCGGTTGCAGAAACTTGCATTGTGACCCAAAGTATTTGAGATAAAAAAGAATCACTGTTTCGGGCAAACGATTTGTAAAACATTGGGAATATGTCCGCTATTATCTTAAAAAGAAAATTCTTCCTGTAGCACCACGCACAGCATTTTGCAGACATTGTCTTGCAATATTCCTAATATTTTGAGATAACATCTTTCAGTTGCTCTAGGGTTGTTGGGTGCCACGAAAACTCGTTCTTTAAAGTAACTCCACAACGAAAATTCTGGAGATAGTGGAGGCTGTGTTGTTGGAAGTGCCTACTAATGACACGACTTCCAAAGATCCGTGTAATTGTGGGGCAGTGCACCAAAGTTCTGTAGCATACTGTAGTAGCATTCCCCATTACTGTGACAGTCTCTATTATTCCATTGTTGTCTTCTTTGAAGTAATATGGACCAATGGTGAATTGCTTTCAAATCATGAAGACGACGTTGAATTAAAACCTGGAGGTAATTTTCAGATCATATTTTATAATTACATGTGTTAATCTCATCATTAAGAAAAATGCATGCTTCTTCTGTTGAGAAAACTTTGACCAGCCAATGATTATTTCGTTTAATCTCTGGTAGCACAAATATAGCAATTAATCATATCTTTCCTGCTTGAGTGTGAACACTGGTAGATATATTAGTTTATATAGATACAGACATAGCCTAGTGTTTTCTTAGAATTGTCCAAACTATGCTATAACTCATTTGAAGATGCCTGGACACCTGACTAGCACTACAAATTCCATAATAATTATTTATACTTACGTCATTACTTGTCTGAAGCACCTCAGTTGCAGTGACAGTGATTATTTCGTTGAATCTCTGGTAGCACAAATGTAGCAATTAATCATATCTTTCCTGCTTGAGTGTGAACACTAGTAGATATATTAGTTTATATAGATACAGACATAGCCTAGTGTTTTCGTAGAATTGTTCAAACTGTGCTATAACTCATTTGAAGATGCCTGGACACCTGACCAGCACTACAAATTCCATAATAATTATTTATACTTCTGTCATTACTTGTCTGAAGCACCTCAGCTGCAGTGACATCGTTGATTTCTTTGATCTTCCAGATTTCTTATCAGCAACAGAACCAGTTTCCAGATTAAACCTCGTAATTACAGATGGAACTTGGGACTTCTTTTAAATTGTGTGTTCTACATTTTGTCAGACATTGATAAAGATTCTGTATGCTTTCATAATAGTATTGGCCGAGCTGTATTCTAACATTTAATGATAGAACTATGGCTTGAAATTTCAGAATTCTTGTATCAATAGCCTACTAATAAAATAATTTATGTTTTAATTAACAAAACAGTAACTGTGGAAAAAATTACAAAATGTGACAAATGAAATACTCTATTGTTTGTTCAGCACAGTGATGTTTTTTTCCTACCTCAAATATTATTATAATATTTATAACACTTTACATTTTGAAGTGACTTCGATTGGCCTTATACATTCGCTATCTCAAAGTACTTGTATACAGTAGGTTCTCTGAGTCATTTCTGAAAGTTGTTGCATGTTATTCATATTCACTCATTTGGAAAATATGTCCGTATCAGTCATTTACAGGCGGCCGGGTAGCTCAGTTGGTAGAGCAGCTGGCTACGGACTGGAAGGTCCGGGGTTCGATCCCGGGTGGTGACAGGATTTTTTCTCGTTGCCAAACTTTCAGAATGGCCCCGAGGTTCACTCAGCCTCCTATAAAATTGAGTACCGGGTCTTTCCTGGGGGTAAAAGGCGGTCAGAGCGTGGTGCTGACCACACCACCTCATTCTAGTGCCGAGGTCATGGAAAGCATGGTGCTCTACCTCCATGCCCCCAAGTGCCTTCATGGCATGTTACGGGGATACCTTTACCTTTACCATTAGTCATTTACCAATAATCGAGAGTTCCGAATAGGATTATGTATGCACAACTCTTAAAATTATGTGCCACTCTAAGAGCTCGTTTGATTATTTGTTGCTGGTTGAAAATCCTACCAGCTTCATACAAAAGAATCTTCTTGTCACAGAAATTCATCACCAGTTATACAAGGCTTACAGATCTAATGTTTCTCCCTAAATAAAAAGAAATTGTCAGTCATTTGTAACCCAAAGTTTGTGGATTTTTGGCTTCAGGTAGCAAAAGTGTTTCCATTTGATTGTTGGAGCAAAGAATCACATTTAATGTTTAAGGTAACTATGACATCCTACCAAAATGTAGACAGTCGTTATAAAAAAAACAAACAAAAAACAAAAGACTTGTCTCTCAAGTGATGTTCTTGAGCTGCTTAGAGTATATTCAACCTTCCAAAATACAGTCCCAATCTTGATCTCAGTGAATAGCATAGGCATTTCATTAGTGATAGCCAAAAATAGCAGTGAAGAATTTGCAATCTTCGTTGGCAGTAGGTTACTTTAATAAAGGCATTCATTCATAAGCTCGTGCCACGCTATGATAAATGCCTGATTTTCGTGGTGATTATAAATAAAGGTTGCAGTTAAAGTTTAAATGTAATAAAAATTGGTTTTAGGCCTAACTTACTTTGTGTTTGTTTAATGGTCTTTTCTTTTCAAATGTCTGTCATAATATAAATACAGACATATTATGCAGAGATATTGATGTTACCAGGGCCCGATTTAGGTATAGTGCCGCCCTTAGGCAGTGCTAAAATTTGCCCCCCCCCCCCCCCCCCCCAACCTTCGCAAACAATTTATAAGCAGCTATTATATAGGTCATGTTTAGTTTAAATTAGTTTTAAATGAAATGTTACAATTCAGAAAACAATAAATTACTGGAATCAAAATACATGCTTCTAACTTCTGAATTATAAATATTTCCTTCTCACTTTCTTCCCAGAGAAAGCATTCATGATGTCATCAAAGTCGATCTGACAAAGCATAGCAGACTTGATGCAAAGAAATATGTTCAAACCTTATCACTGTTGAAACAAAATTGATTTGTGAAAGGCAAACTGTGCTTTATTTTTAAGCATTGGTGTTTTGTTGGTGGTATAATTATTACGAGTATTTCTTACTTCGATAGGAAATATAAAGTAAATTGAAAAATAAACTCCAACTTTTTGTAGAATGAAACTTTCATATCGAATTATATAGTGCACATGCTGGAAAGTGGTTAAATAGTATTGTGGACGATATATTATATTGTAAATGTAACTGACAGTTCTGGTTACTATTCATAGCGATAATATAATAAATTGGGAAATTAAACGCAGAATAAATATGGGAAATGCCTGTTATTATTCAGTTGAGAAGCTTTTGTCATCCAGTCTGCTGTCAAAAAATCTGAAAGTTAGACTTTATAAAACAGTTATATTAAGCTTACCGGTTGTTCTGTATGGCTGTGAAACTTGGACTCTCACTTTGAGAGAGGAACAGAGATTAAGGGTGTTTGAGAATAAGGTTCTTAGGAAAATATTTGGGGCTAAGAGGGATGAAGTTACAGGAGAATGGAGAAAGTTACACAACACAGAACTGCACGCATTGTATTCTTCACCTGACATAATTAGGAACATTAAATCCAGACGTTTGAGATGGGCAGGGTATGTAGCACGTATGGGCGAATCCAGGAATGCATATAGAGTGTTAGTTGGGAGGCCGGAGGGAAAAAGACCTTTAGGGAGGCCGAGACGTAGATGGGAAGATAATATTAAAATGGATTTGAGGGAGGTAGGATATGATGGTAGAGACTGTATTAATCTTGCTCAGGATAGGTACCAATGGTGGGCTTATGTGAGGGCGGCAATGAACCTCCGGGTTCCTTAAAAGCCAGTAAGTAAGTAATATAATAAACACACATCCAATTTGATTTGCAGCAATGCATTCTTGTTTATACAGGCAGTTTCATAGTACAATAACGTGATACTGGCATTACAATATACATAATTATGCAGGTGCAGACTTTCCTTTTACTCTCACCACGACAATGCGATAACAAAACTATATCCGACTTCCACAAGTTGTTCAAGAACAAACTTCCGAAAAGATTCACAACAAGTACGGTATTTTAAAAACAAATATATATATATATATAGAAGGAAGAGAAAATGCCGCTCTAGACAGCTGCCTAGGTTGCCTAGGCGTAAATCCGGCACTGGATGTTACCAGTTTTTAGGGACCATAGGATGCAATTTGGGAATTGAATTGTCACAGGCTTCAGAATTCCCCCCCCCCCCCCTCCCTCCTGTAATGCCATAATTATATTTCTGCATAGTACTTCTAAAATTTTAATTAAGCTGTTTACTATATAATCATCATTTTTGCTCTATATTTCTGCTTTCACAGATGTCTGGTATGAGGAGTTCGAGTGATGACATGGAATATTTATCCAGTGATGATGAATTACTTATATTAGAATTATTTAAATAAAGTGAGAGGCCTAAAATTGAAAACTATTTTGAAAATACTGTACATAGGCATAGGTACAATAATGAATTTATATAACATTTCCGAATGAGCATGCATGTAGCAGAAAGTGTGGGAAAATTACAGTTACCAATCTGGAGGCAATAGAAAGTTAAATTCGTTTCAGTAAATTTAATAAGTATAGTTATGGTATGCTGGGCACCAGAGCTGTTCCTCCAGAGATGTAGCTAATAGGGTTACCAGACTTCTGGGTTTTGCAGGGCATTGTAGAAAATTAGAAAATGTTCTGCTTTTCTCTCTCGTGTACCAAAGAGAGAATGTCTATGTCTGAAGTCCATTAAAGGAATTATGTTTATAAAATTTAATTTAAGACGTATATCTTATTTGAATTTTCACGAGTAGACCTATTGAAACATTTTCTGTCCTGATTGTCCAGTTTTCACTACCATAATATAAAAGTGTGGAGTTAGCAAGTATATTGTATAATTCCAATAGTCTGATTTTCTGTGGTTTAAACGTACTGCTTCTTTGGTAACAAGGGCTTCCTGAATGGTTAATATCTAGGCCTATCTATTTTATTATGATGTAGTACATTTTACTTCAGTTACCTATACTCCTAGCATCCGAAGTTAAGATCTTAATTAGGGGACCCAGAATAGTTACTTGTACTTTGTACCTAAATTTTATAATAAATTGACTGAAAATTTAAAACATTTAAATAGTAAAGCTTTATAAAACTAGAGTAATCACATGGTTAGTAAAGCATTCTTTTTATTCAATTGATGAATTTTAAAATTTTAATTCATGTAATGTCAATATGTAATTTATTTTTTAACAATGTACTATTTACTGCCTTTTTTATATTGACTTTGTCAATCACCTGTATAGTGCCTAAAGATAATTAATAGATGCTACATCTACACCTCACTCCAGTGCACCATCTGCAAACAACCAGATACTGTAACAAATGGAGAACATCTACTATAAATCAAGCAGTAACTGAAGTCCAAGGAGATATACATACTAGGTTCAAAAAGTTCCCGGAATTTGCTAGCATCATAGAAACAACGTACCTTAAACACTATTCTACAGCATTCCCTTCAAAATAGTTGCCTTCCGCAACAACACACTTTTGCCAACGCGTGTAGAGTTCCTGGAAGCAGGCCTGGAAGCCATTTTGTGAAACCCGTCTTAGTGCTCTCGTCGCGTTTGCGATAACCTCTTCAGCATTGAATCTCCGTCCTTTCAGATGACTTTTCAGACGGGGAAACAGAAAGTAATCAGGTGGTGAGAGATCAGGAGAGTATGGTGGGTGATCCAAAGCAGTTATGTTGTGCCTGGCAAGAAAATTCTTTACAATAATTGCGCGATGAGCAGGTGCATTGTCATGCATAAGGAACCAGTTGTTTTCTACCCACTTTTCTGGACGTTTCCTTCTCACTGCGTCCCAGAGGCGACGGAGGGTTTCTACGTACAATTCTTTCGTTACAGTACGACCTTCTGGAATGAACTCATGGTGCATGAGACCCTGAGAGTCGAAGAAAACTTCCAAAATATCTTTGCTTTAAGTGTGCTTAAATGCGACAGGCTCATGTCAGTAGATTTACTGGCATGTGAAAGAACTCCTGCGTGACAAAATTCCGGCACATCCGGCGATGCTGATATAACCTCTGCAGTTGCGAGCGTCGTTAAATAAAACATAACATTTAAAATAACTTTGCCTTTGGAAGTGTCCCTAGGAAATTTTTGCTTCCGAGGAGATGTTTTCGATTTCCACTCAGATGACTGTCGTTTTGGGACTGGGTCGTACAAGTAGCACCAGTTTCATTTTGTTTAAGAAATCACCATCTTCATCAGCCATACTGATCATGTCCCCAGCAAAACACAGAACTTGATGTTTGTACTTTGCTCTGTGGACATAATTACAAAATGCGACGAACAAACAAAACACTATGATAAACAAATGCCTACAACTCAAAACCAATAGTTGCCATTATCAACGAACTTTAAGGAAATGACATCATGAATGTTACCAACAAAACAAATGTATAATATCCCTTGTTATATATTAATACGAAAAATGGTAGTAAAATTCCGGGAACTTTTTGAACCTAGTAGTATTAATGAAGTACGTTTGGGATGCTAGATGGAAAATGGAAGAAATCCCAAATTCAGAGCATTAGCAAACAACAAAGAATTATTGTTTATTATGCCTGTTATATTCAAATAATTGTTTAATTTATGGCAGATTTATCTTCTTCTGCCACATATGAAATCAAATTTCCTAAATATTTGAATGTATTCACTTGTTATATTGTTTTGTTGTTGATGACTGTCTTACTTAATGGATTCGGTCCTTTAAATGCCATTAATTTTGAATAAACATTTATTTATACACAATATCTTTGTTAAAATAGGTACATAAATTTGTAGTACAGTGAAACTTCCCTTAACGGACTCCTCTCACTAGCGGACATTTAAAAATTCCCCTGCAAAATAACATTGATCCTTATGATAAAATTCTTCCAAATAGCGGACATTCTCAATAACGGATGCAGACACTGAAATGTATCTCCCAACAACAATTAAAACTTCCAAATAACGGACAGCGTGAAAGAAAAAAAAAAAAAGAAGAAAAAGACGGTTGTAAATTAAACGGAATTCTAACTGAATTCTTTGCAACAATCATTATCGTGCATTTGAACGTTCTTGTACTTTATTGAAGGTAAGCAGCACAGTTGTTAGTTGTGATACTGTACGTGAGCAGTCCGTACTTTCTTAGTTTGTCAAGTTGAGTGTTCGGAAGTACAGTCACATTAAAAATGTCACAAAAACGTAAACGTTTGTCACTAGTAGAGAAAGTGGATATTGTAAAGCATAGTGAGAAGGAGAAATGAAGTGTTCGTGAGCTGGCCACAAAGTTTAATGTGGGAAAAACTCAGTTAGTGAAATTTTGAAAGACAAGGATGTTATTTTAAAGTCAACAATTCTAGATTTATTTGTGTGAGGTGAAGTGGTACAGTGACTGATGTTTATTTCATTTACAAAACATTTACTGGTACGATTTCTCTCTGGATGAATACTGTAAACAATCTCACTGTCTACTGTACTGTACTGTACTGTACTGTACTGTAAAATATAATGTTGAATATGTATGAGAAATTTTAATATACTGTATACAGTACATACTAACGATTTTCTAAATAGCGGACACTTCTCAATAACGGACATTTAATTTTTCCCCGGCGGTGTCCGCTACTGTACATACATTAGAACCATAGGTGCTGATTTTTAATTTTTTCAATAGATGCACACGCTGTAGCACTGATATAAATCGGTAAAAATAAATTCTTGGCGCCTGCATTTCGTTCAGCTTACTACTGGATATAGAAGCTGCAACATTAACTCCTTGTCAGCAAAGGAACACACCATGATACATGCCTAAGCAAGGAGCTCCTTTAGTGTATTTCAAATCATTTAATAGGAAGAAACCCCTTCTGTAACAAAACGTTTTTGTAGCTCTTTGGTACGCAATAGAAAAGAGTTGCAAATTTTGGATTAGTTTCTAGAGCAATCTCTAAGAGAGTAATAAGATGATAATGTAAGTCGATAATGACTTCAACTGAGAATACTAATGAATGCTACTGTACACTGCGGTGAAGGAAAGATTAACTACCCTATACTGCCAATATTGAATTTGCTTATTTAGTGACCCATTATCTCAGGAACTGCTGAATTTTTACAGGATAAAGGTACAAGGACAAATGGACGCAGATCTGTAAAAAAAAAACGCATGTGTAAAAAAATTTTAATGTTGATTTTATTTTATTTATTATGAACAAACTAATAGATATACTTCTCTTATTGTGCGGCCATTTCATTCTTGTATTGTCGTCAACATGTGTTTAAAATTTCATTCTTTTGTCATTTATAGTTTCTGAGAAAATTGGGAATTTGCATACAAAATAACAGTGAAATCAGCATTATTTAAACTATTCTAATTTTTTTACTAATTATATTTCTTGATAATGTGAAGCATGTATCTTTATCCTATAAACGTCGTAATATATCTTGAGTAGTTCTAGAGATAATGGTTCATTAAATAAGCAAATTTAACACTGGTGCATTGGTGGTAGGGTAGTTAATCTTCCCTGGAAAAGAACTCTATCAATAGCTAACGCAGATTTTTTAAAATTGCATTGTGTAAATTGAATAGATTATATTATTTTGTGAAGCCCATCCATGAAAATTATTTTTTCATCCCATTGTGGCATGAAGATTAAAATCGAAATTAATTTCAGTTCAAAAATCATTAAATATATCTGTTGGGTGCTTGAGCCCTGGAGCACCCTTGTATTCGGCACCTATGATTAGAACAATAGGTATAACTCTAGAGTCTTTATTTTATGTGTGATATTAGCAGCAATTTTACTGGTCGCATTGAGATGGAGCACAGAGCTTCCTGCAGACTACTGTAGATGTGTATTTGTATCATTCTGCAGGAAACAGAACTAACTTTATTTGTATACGTTGTTAAAAATTGGTCACTTTGTCTTTCATGTTACAGTCTGGTGGAGAACTGGAGAATGATGAGAGAGTAGCAAATATCATTTATGGTCTGATCACTTTGACTGATAAAGTTGACACAACTATGCAAGAGGAGGGTTTCAAACGAATTTCAGGTATATTGTATTAAAACATCAGGCAGTTACGATTGTACATTCATAGTCTAGTAGGTACATTCTTGTTCAGTTTAGACCTGGCCATTGCCATTGGATTTTTAAAGGTGATGAAATATTCTCTGTATTGTTTCCTTTGAAAAGGAAGCAAAGCTGAAGGCCCTATGTTGCGCACTGACGTGTAAACGAATGCTATTCATGAAGGAGAGGATTTCAGGTAAAAGAGTACTGTAGCCTTTTCTCACACAAATTTCCTTGTTTATATGGAAGCACATGAACTGAAGTGGCTCTGATGTTCGAATCAAGAAAGCAGAAATCAGTTCCTAACTTGTCGCGAAGTCTCTGAGGGACTTTTGAAAGGAAGGTGCAGACCTTTATTAACAGTGTTAGGTGTCAAGAGATGTACCAGAAGCCAACATGCTGATGTGTATGAAAACTTACCCTTTGAACCCAATTATAATCTGAATTTAACAGTCATACTAATTTTGAGGCCTTTTTTACATACGATGGGAACAAAGTGTTTTCAGTTTCACAGCAATATTAATATTAATACTTTTACTCGTTGATTTAATTACAAAAAAAATATTTACAGCAACTCACCCTACCAATTTAGAAATACTGGCATCATCATGTTTCCGACATGCAAACATTTTCATTTTCTGGAATGACATTCCAGTGTATTCTGGTTCAACTAAGCCACTGCTTTTACTTCTAATGTTAAATTAAACATGGAAATATTACATTTGCTCGGAATTCATTCCACTCTTAATGGAAGTGAAAGTTGAACAAATTACCTTTTTTATTATTTATTTTTAATTATTTGTCTTATTAAATTCCTGCGTGTAAGTAAGGTAATATAGTTATTTACTGATAATTCTTGATAGTGAGAGGTTGCCATGTTTCTTATTGGGTCAGAGCTTCATGGATTCAAACCTGAGAAAAGGGCGATGGGTGTTCTAAAGGCAATAAAATCCTTAGTATCGCTCCCTGCAGCAGGCAAATGAAGTCGAGAGTCCTGCAGTGTTGATTGATAGCCTGTAATAGTACGCTGTGTGTGAATAAGACGGCTCTATACAACATTTACAGGCCATATCTCTCCCATGTCGAAATTCTACTTTAACATCACCATCCTGTTATTGGAAAAATGGATTCCTTCTTACAACTATCTTTATCCCAGAAACGGAAGTGGATATTACCACTCTAGCAGGGCTCAACAAGGTTCTAGATGCTCACTACATCTGAAGACATTGGAGACCAACCTACAATTAATTCTTTCCTCTGATGATGTTTAGTGAAGCAGCCAATTCTCAATTATTATTTTTCTCACACCTGTTTAACATGTTATTGTTCAGTCAACTGTCTGAAGACGGTTCTGGACCCCACAAGTGACACTAACAAGACATCACTCATGAGGCAACTAGGCCAAGAAATAATGGGGTAGGGTGGCCAGTTTTCTTTTCTCCCTCCATTGGATGCATCGCTAACTAGTTACACACGATATTGCAGTAATCTTATAATATGTATTGTAATTCTAATCAATGTAGGCTAAGTTAATAAATTAATTCCAGTTGTTGTTTTTAAATACATAGTATTTTGTGCCCGATCACGTTTTGTATTGAAGAACAAGAAATGTATTTCAGAAATTAATGTAATACATTTTTGCTAAGTATAAAATATCAGTGCTGTAAGGTAAGGTCTTTACTGTGGTTGCATCTTTCGGGATATAGGTAACACAGTACGTTTCCTACATATAATACACTCATTGCAAGTCACCTAAAAGGGTTGCTTACTCTGTGTTCATTGTGCCAGGATAGCTCTGACTTTGAACAAAGGTAAATCTTCACCAATTGTAGGTAATGGCACCATGTCATATATATTGAAATTGTAACTTAACATTAGTCACCTAGGAAGCGTAAGCGACTCTGTAGAGTCCATTATGCCAAATGGAAGAGTTAATTCGCGTAAGAAAAGTCTCTCTATATGATATCACATGGTTGGTTGAAATGTATGAGTAAGGTATAATTTGTAGTTAGTGATATAGTTAATCAAGTTCATGAAAATGAAGTGAATATATCATCCACTTGAATTTAGCATTTCATTTAGACCCCCTGAAACAACATTAGACATAGTGGTCAGCATGGCTCAAGGTCAGTGCTTTTAGACACAAATCTTCATTTGTCAGTTGGAAATGTAACCCAGTCCATTGTATGCTACTACTCGTACTTGGAGCCACACTGAGGGACATGCATTTATTTAGCATTATTTGTGGATGTAACATGTCAGAGATAGGTTTGGAAGTACATCCCGAAAACACAAAGTACATGATTGTGTCTCGTGACCAGAATATTGTACGAAATAGAAATATAAAAATTGGAAGTTTATTCTTTGAAGAGGTAGAAAAATTCAAATATCTTGGATACTCGGCAGGAAATTAAATGCAGAATAAATATGGGAAATGTGTTACTATTTGGTTGAGAAGCTTTTATCATCCAGACTGCTCTCAAGAAATCTGAAAGTTAGAATTTATAAAACAGTTATATTACCGGTTGTTCTGTATGGTTGTGAAACTTGGACTCTTACTTTGAGAGAGGAACAGAGGTTAAGGGTGTTTGAGAATAAGGTGCTTAGGAAAATATTTGGGGTTAAGAGGGATGAAGTTACAGGAGAATGGAGAAAGTTACACAATGCAGAACTGCATGAATTTTATTCTTCACTTGACATAATTAGGAACATTAAATCCAGACGTTTGAGATGGGCAGGGCATGTAGCATGTATGGGTGAATCCAAAAATATATATAGAGTGTTAGTTGGGAGGCTGGAGGGAATAAGACCTTTGGGGAGGCCGAGACGTAGGTGGGCGGATAATATTAAAATGGATTTGAGGGAGTTGGGATATGATGGTAGGGGCTGGATTAATCTTGCTCAGGATAGGGACCAATGGCGGTCTTATGTGAGGGCAGCAATGAACCTGCAGGTTCCTTAAAAGCCAGTAAGTAAGTAACTAAGTAACATGATGTCAGAATGACTGAATACATTCAAATTTCTCAGATAAAATAAATCATATTACTATCTGTGTCACAGCTCTTAATTCTTGTGAGACGAGATATGGAGTAGTGGCAAAACACCAAGTAGTGTACAGTAAATACAGAACTATTCATCACTTTAGCAAAGTAATTGCCGAATATAACTTGGTAATAATTATCATCACAGAAAATGAAAATTGTGACATTTTATGGAAAAGATTCAGTAAAAACAAAAATACTTCTGAGTAATATTTATATTGAATAAGTAATCAGTTTTAATTATTTAGATGCTTTCATAGATAATGATAGAAAGTTATGAATAACAAAATAAATCTATTTCAACACTCATATAGTATAATCAAGAGAACATTAGCAAGGAAAGAATGTAAGGAAACCCTACTTAAATTCTATGAAGTGATGGTAGCTGTGTTATATGATTCCAAATGTTATGAATAACAAAATAAATCTATTTCAACACTCATGTAGTATAATCAAGAGAACATTAGCAAGGAAAGAATGTGAGGAAACCCTACTTAAATTCTATGAAGTGATGGTAGCTGTGTTATATGATTCCAAATGTTGGGCTCCAAATAAAGATTCAATGAGAATATTGAAAATGGCAGAAATGAAATTCTTCAGAGTTGGTGCAGATTACATTATGATGAATAAATGAAGAAATTAAGTTAGGAACTCGTGAAGAACTAAGAGTATTGAAACTTATCAATAAAGTAGAACTATATAGAGGGAAATGGTCTGGACACAACTGTAGAGTGAATGATGATAGCATATCCCGTAGTGTGTTGAACTTTGAAAGCAGAGGTCAGAGTATAGAATTATGTAGAGGGAAATGGTCTGGGCACAATTGTAGAGTGAATGATGATAGCATATCCCGTAGTGTGTTGAACTTTGAAAGCAGAGGTCAGAGTATAGAATTATGTAGAGGGAAATGGTCTGGGCACAGTTGTAGAGTGAATGATGATAGCATATCCCGTAGTGTGTTGAACTTTGAAAGCAGAGGTCAGAGTATAGAATTATGTAGAGGGAAATGGTCTGGGCACAGTTGCAGAGTGAATGATGATAGCATATCCCGTAGTGTGTTGAACTTTGAAAGCAGAGGTCAGAGTATAGAATTATGTAGAGGGAAATGGTCTGGGCACAATTGTAGAGTGAATGATGATAGCATATCCCGTAGTGTGTTGAACTTTGAAAGCAGAGGTCAGAGTATAGAATTATGTAGAGGGAAATGGTATGGGCACAACTGTAGAGTGAATGACGATAGCATATCCCGTAGTGTGTTGAACTTTGAAAGCAGAGGTCAGAGTATAGAATTATGTAGAGGGAAATGGTATGGGCACAACTGTAGAGTGAATGACGATAGCATATCCCGTAGTGTGTTGAACTTTAAAAGCAGAGATCAGAGTATAGAATTATGTAGAGGGAAATGATATGGGCACAACTGTAGAGTGAATGACGATAGCATATCCCGTAGTGTGTTGAACTTTGAAAGCAGAGGTCAGAGTATAGAATTATGTAGAGGGAAATGGTATGGGCACAACTGTAGAGTGAATGACGATAGCATATCCCGTAGTGTGTTGAACTTTGAAAGCAGAGTATAGAATTATGTAGAGGGAAATGGTCTGGGCACAATTGTAGAGTGAATGATGATAGCATATCCTGTAGTGTGTTGAACTTTGAAAGCAGAGGTCAGAGTATAGAATTATGTAGAGGGAAATGGTATGGGCACAACTGTAGAGTGAATGACGATAGCATATCCCGTAATGTGTTGAACTTTGAAAGCAGAGGTCAGAGTATAGAATTATGTAGAGGGAAATGGTATGGGCACAACTGTAGAGTGAATGACGATAACATGTCCCATAGTGCAGTGGTTGCCAAATGTCACGAAATATGTCGTAATAGAAATGCAACCCGCATATGACTATCTCAGTGAGAATGGTGGAGTGAGTACCTCCTCAGATAATGCAGAGAATGGAGGTGCAGAGATGGAAAACAAAAACAATATAATATTAGCTACATACACTTCATCCGTGTTAACTTTTACCCAATTTATTCGTTATTGTATTGTATTTTATTTATTAACATTCCATGGTATTCATACATTGCTTACAGCTAGAATATGGAACAAGTCAAAAAACCTTAATACTATTATAAAGTCTTAATTTATAGTCACAATCTAGATGAAATATATACAGACAAGGTTTACAATATAGTCTACTAGTACAACACATAGTTTTAGTATCAATTTCATGAAGCGTTATTGAATGTCATGAATTCACCTACAGAATAGAAGGCGTGAGAAATTAGGTACTTCTTTAATTTGGCCCTAAATAATCTTATGTTTTGAGTTTCATTTTTTATATCCATAGGAAGGCTATTAAAAATTTTTAGTGCCATATAACGCACTCCTTTTTGATAGCACGATAGACTTGCCGATGGAGTATGAAAGTCAATTTTTTGACATGTATTTATGCTATGAACTGTTGAATTAGTTACAAAGTTTTCACGATTACATACGAGGAAGATTATTAATGAAAATATATACTGACAAGCCATGGGCATTATTTGTAGTTTTTTGAAAATAGTCCTACAAGATTCCCTAGATTTGGCACCTACCATTATTCTAATTACTCTTTTTTGTAATAGAAATATACTGTTACTATCTGTGGAATTTCCCCAGAATATTATTCCAAAACTCATTACCGAGTGGAAGTATGCAAAGTATATTGTTTTTAAGGTATTGATATTTACTATCTTTTGCATAGATCTAATAGCAAAACAAGCTGAATTTAGTTTGGGGGTAATTTCTTTTATATGATTTTTCCAATTTAACACATTATCGATTTTTAAGCCAAGAAATTTGGTTGTTGTTTCTAATAGGGATCTGTTGTTAATTATTACGCTAGAAATTTGCGAGGTTGAATTTGGACAGGATTTAAATTGAATTATGTTAGTTTTGTGACATATTATTATTGTAGTATTAATAAAAGAATATATATTTTCTTATTCACCATGAAAGAAAACATGCACTTTACGTCAGTACACTTTTGAAATCCCAAAAACGTACCTGGTTGTTCATGAAGTGTGAAAATATGCTACAGTGGTCAAAGAAGCACCGAAGCATTTTACCCTGACTAAGACATAGAAGCTGATGCTTTTTTATAGTTTGTTTATTAAAAAATATTCAGCTTACAGGTAAGGGCGTGGTGCTCTCTATGTCAAGAAGAATAATAATATCATATTGTACATTGCCGTTTTATACTCTATTTAACATTTTACAACGAATTAAGCACCTCATATTTTCGCCATCAAGGAAGAAAAACTGTTCCTCCCATGCTTCTTAAAATTTGTTTTCTCTTTTGAAAGAGAAACTTCGAAATACAGTATCCTACACACAAGTGTACGTCTGCTGCTGATAATCTGCTTGCTTCTAAGGAAGTGAAGAGGTAAGAAAAGGGTGGGGGTATGATAAGACTTGAGTAGAGGCAGGGGCTTGTGTTTTCATATTAGCGTGTTGAACTATGGAAGCAGTGAAAGTCTGTAAGAAGATGGATCTATGGCTTATGAAGAAGAGTGCAGGGTAAAATGGCAAGGGGAAATATGTTGGTGATATGAATGCTTACATTACGTGATGCGTTAATGATACTGTTAACTAAAAGATATGCAAACTTCGTCAGTTGCTGGTTATTGCTCTTGTTCTTAGGAAGTAAGAAGTTAAGCTATTAATTACACTTCGTACAAGATTAAGCAGTTATTAATACTTACTGGCTTTTAAGGAACCCGGAGGTTCATTGCCGTCCTCACATAAGCCCGCCATTGGTCCCTATCCTGAGCAAGATTAATCCATTCTCTATCATCATATCCCACCTCCCTCAAATCCATTTTAATATTATCTTCCCATCTACGTCTCGGCCTCCCTAAAGGTCTTTTTCCCTCCAGCCTCCCAACTAACATTCTATATGCATTTCTGGATTCGCCCATACGTGCTACATGCCCTGCCCATCTCAAATGTCTGGATTTAATGTTCCTAATTATGTCAGGTGAAGAATACAATGCGTGCAGTTCTGCGTTGTGTAACTTTCTCCATTCTCCTGTAACTTCATCCCTCTTAGCCCCAAATATTTTCCTAAGCACCTTATTCTCAAATACCCTTAACCTATGTTCCTCTCTCAAAGTGAGAGTCCAAGTTTCACAGCCATACAGAACAACCGGTAAGCTTAATATAACTGTTTTATAAATTCTAACTTTCAGATTTCTTGAGAGCAGACTGGATGATGAAAGCTTCTCAACCGAATAATAACAGGCATTTCCCATATTTATTCTGTGTTTAATTTCCTCCCGAGTATCATTTATATTTCTTACTGTTGCTCCAAGCTATTTGAACTTCTCCATCTCTTCAAAAGATAAATTTCCAATTTTTATATTTCCATTTCGTACAATATTCTCGTCACGAGACATAATAAGCAGTTATTAATAGTTTCTTTATTAAAATAATAATAATAATATCCTTCAATTTCCTTACACTTATTGGAAATAATGTTTTCGGCATGAGTAGTACAGTAATAACCTGGCTACTGGAATGTTTACCATAATCGGCAGTTTGGTCATAAAGGTTACATTCCTGCTTCTCCTGAGTAACAGTAATAACTATACTTTAGAGTTTGAACAGATGCTTTATTTGTCTAAATGCTGACATGATGACGACGATGACAATAACTGCAGTAGAACCCCGTTTATTTGGCTCAAACAGGACCAGGCACAATCCGGATAATTTAGAAAACTCATTGATGACATAAAGACAGTTAAAGTACAGCTCACGCGGAAGATATGAAAGCCTGATTACGTCATTTGGGAGGAGGGAGGATAGAGTGCAAACAGCAGCAAGTGCGTGCTAAACATCTAATTGAAAACATTGACCTCTTAACTTGAGCTGCTACTCTGAGTCCTCAAGCTCTGCTATCCTGTCACAGCTGGATCATCATCATCATCATCATCATCATCATCATCATCATCATCATCATCACTGATACGACAGAGGTTTATGACGACCGAGGTTTATGATAATGGGAGCTATGACATCATTGAACAATAACTCACGTTTCATATAATCCTTTTCAAATTTTTTAAAATTTTCACATGCAGGACACCAATCTACTTCAGTCATACTGTTAAATTTCTGTCACTGAATTTAATTTACAATTTATATTTTTACTAGGGACCGAATGTTCTCGATTGGGTTTAATTCAGGATGATAGAAGGGAAGTCTAAGTAAAATATGCCTGGCACTTTCAAGAATGGCGCCTACATAATATTTGACAAACAAAAGTTTGTGCATTTGTGTAAGTTTGTATGTATAACATTGGTTTCAAGATATCACTATAAGGAATGCCTTTCTTTTTAAAGGCGTTCCTTCACTACAGGTTTTTAATTGGTGGTTCAATTTCACGCAACATTACGGTTAACTAATGCTATCAAATAGAACAGAATTCGAGGCCAAATTTGGAATCAAGTTCTCTCGAATGCATTTGTAATAATAATTTGGTTTATTTGAGAATGATAATCCCCAGATCTCTGCTGAGCTTTCCAAATTAGTAGGACATTGGGTACGAACCCTGTTCACCTCTGGTGTGCATCATTATTAGGCAATGTTCCTTTGATACCGACACTAGAAATCCTTGTTTAATTTTGAAATGAGCTATTTTCCTAACCACAATTGCAACTTATAAATGCTTAAGCCAACTTTATGTACACAATTTAAGTACCGGTACACTTATAAATGCTACCACTGAATGTTTTTAAAACTCCCGTACTGTAACAAAAAGAGATTCACTACAAGCACCTATTAGGAGGAGTGTGTGAACAACTGACAGAGAAATGTTTTGCAACTGGACTTTATGCGTGCATGTGTGCGTTTTTTTTTTTTTCAGTGTACATATACTGTAGGTTAAACACTCTGAAAATATGTGTTCCTTAACTGTTGTGAGGAGGAAAGGAACTGGCCACGCTACCCCATTATCTCCTGGCCTAGTTGTCTCATAAGTGATGCCTCCTTGGTATCACTTGTGAGGTTCACACCTGTCTTTGGACAGTTGACTAAATAACAATTGTTGTAAAAATATAGTGTGTAGGCCTAAAATTAGCATAAAACATTTAATTTATGCCTAAAGTTTGTATAAAATATTTATTATTTTTTAATTCCTTGAATTAAAAACTTACAAAATTTGGTTTATGTTAATTCATTTCATATAAAAAAACAAGCTTATACAGTATATTTTTATGGTAAGTAGGTAACCACCATACTAGGCCTATGTATAAATAAATTTGCGTAATTATTTGCACATTAGGTAAATGGTACTAAATTTCTGATATTAATTTAAAATCGTTTTATTTAATAACATTAATTAACTTACCCTGGGTATCATTTAGCAATTCTATAACGTAGGCCTTTTTAAATCTGTATTAGTTGTTCTATTGATATAAATGTTAATACATTTTGAACATTTTTTAATAGTATTTTCAAGAATTTAAGTTGGGCTGATTACTTGGTTGGGTTTTTTCCGAGATTTTCTCCAACCGTAAGGAGAATGTCAGGTAATCTATGGCGAATCCTCGACCTCATCTCGCCAAATACCATTTCGCTATCACCAATCCCATTGGCACTAAATAACCTAGTCGTTGATACAGTGTCATTAAATGACCAAGTAAAAAAAATGACGTCAAATATACGGGTGAAGTTACAAAAGCTTGTGGTGGCGAAGAATTTAAAGTGTCTGTGATGTCCAAGGAAGGGAAGTACTACAAATGGCTAACATATTGGTGTATTCGTCACATGACATTACACAGGAAATATCACCACATATGGTTGTAAACAACCATGGATATTTTAAACTTAAAAGTGTATTTTAATGTAATCTAGTGTTGTTTAATATAATAAGAACTGTAGGCATATTGTGTAAGTCTTTCATAAGAAATTATGTATTATAGTGCACTTAAAACAATTAGTAATAACATTATAGAAATGTTCGTGTGTCACAACATATTTGCAATATTTTATTTCTTAATGATACTGTTAATTTTTGTCAAGTTTGTGATTTAGCAGTTACATGTACTACACAAATGTCTTAATTGTTTGAAAAACAACTGAATGCATTTATGTCATTTGACACAATAATATGAACATTTTCCATTTTGGTAATAAATCAAGTGGCAAGAGAATGTTCATGTGTCACACCATACAATATTTCATATTTTTTACATTATTAATTATTCGTTTTCATTAAGAATTTGTGTTCATATTTAGGAATACTTATGTTAAAAGACAATAATGTCTTTTTCATGAACTACTAAGTATTTAATTAAATATCCTGTGAGTTAGTTACTTGAAAAATGTTAGGTGTGTCACTATGGAATGACCCTGTTATATTTATAAATGCAGTGAAAAATAATTTGTAGGAAGTCATAGAGTTCTCCAAGTCTTTTTATGAAGTCACGTTATTTCTCTTGTTACAGTTGTGTATGATGACCACTGCTACGTAATCTGTCTGTCTAATAAGAAGATACATGTAGTCAAGAGAAAATTCGCTATGGACCAAATGGAGCCTGTAATTGTCTAGTAGTGTTCACGATGTTATCTTTTGAAATCGTTTACTTAAAATGACATTAAAGGTGAGGTTGGTAGAATATTATATTTCTGACTGGTGATAAGGGCAGATGTTGGTAATTGTATCATACTCACCGCATGTCATACCGATGTACAGTGAGACGCATTTATCGTGATCGGAGATAGGCGGTGCCAGTCCCCTCCATATATCCCCAGCACTGATACAACACTTACAGTAAGAGTTGTAGAATTTGTACTTATCTAGCCCATATTCGTTGCTCAAAATGTCCACCATTCACTGCAATAAATTGTTCACATCTTTTTATGAAATTGTTATTCACAAAGATCCTCATTTTTCCATCCATGACTTGATCAGAAACCACAGCAGTGAAAAACTTGGATTTTACTTCAACACACTAGTTGTGCAATTCAGCAGTACCGATGTCACAATTTGAGGAGTTGGAACAGCTATTTATAATTGAAAATGTTGATTACTGACATACGAGTAGATAGCAAAGATGTGACGTAATGTGTCCGTGTGTGTACGCCCCTGCCTCGCACTAGTGACTAGCCACTCCTCAGCCAGATGGCAGACCTCTATCTCGGATCTCAATAAATGCTCCACTCTGTACATTGAATCAAAAGCATATATGTGAAGAGACTTAGTGCGTTTGTTTCGTAAGTTTGCAGTTAGAGAGGCTGAAACGAACATCAATACTTGCTGCTTAATTTCACTTTGAGTGGTTATATTTGCCAATTACGTGTATTTGTTAAAAACCTAAACCCATTTAATGTTTTCTTAACAAGAAGTATCAAATGAACTGCCGATTTCCATAACATTTTGAATCACTGAATAATTTGTGTATATGGAAAAGTTAAATGTTAAAAAAAAGATTAACATATACTTAAGCAGTTTCAGATTTGAGAGCTCTGTCTCTGTTCATTATTCTGTTTATTAATGAAATTTAGCACATAACTTGTACATGGTGTGAAATGATGCAGGTGTGTGTGTTGAACAGTTTCTGTTAAAGAGGCATTTTATAGGCGTGTTAATACGAGTTTTAATACTGTTAATTACATTTTGAGTTAAGAATGGAATCTTTGGTATGATATGAAGTGTATCTTAATTTTTTAATGGTTGGAATTTATTACGAAATAAAGTACCTTTCTATTGTCAGCAAGTCTTCTTTTGGTTAGGAAAGAAATGTATTCTTTTCATGACATAGAATCAAGGTATGAACGTTTTCAATAATGTGTGCAAAGGAAATTTCTGATCCTAAAGATTGTTTAAGATTAAGAAATGATCAGGATGAAATTCAAATACAAATTGTTGAGCCATTTATACCCGAACCCACACTTTCAGAAGTCGAAATTGCGATAGAAAATCTGAAAAAGTACAAGTCTCCAGGTATCGATCAAATTCCAACAGAATTAATACAAGAGGGTGGAAGCGCATTATCTAGCGAAATTTATAAACTTGTACTTGCTATTTGGGAAAAGGAAATTGTACCAGAACAATGGAAGAAGTCCATAATCGTACCTATCTTTAAGAAGGGGGACAAGACTAACTAGTAACTTTCGAGGAATATCACTTTTGTTGACATTGTACAAAATTTTGTCCAATATTCTTTTGAGAAGATTAACTCTGTATGTAGATTAAATTATTGGGGATCGTCAGTGTGGTTTTAGGTGTAATAAATCTACTGTTGATCAGATTTTTTGTATTCGACAGATATTGGAGAAAAAACGGGAGTATAAGGGTACAGTACATCAGTTATTCATAGATTTCAAAAAGGCATATGACTCTGTTAAGAGAGAAGTTTTATTTAATATTCTTATTGAATTTGGTATTCCCAAGAAACTAGTTCGATTAATTATAATGTGTCTCAGTGAAACTTACAGCAGAGTCTGTATAGGTCAGTTTCTATATGATGCTTTCCCAATTCATTGTGGGCTAAAGCAGGGAGATGCACTATCACCTTTACTTTTTAACTTCGCTCTAGAGCAACGTTTCTCAAACTTTTCTTTCTACGGAACCCTTTTAAAGCTAAAATAGAACTGTGGAACCCAGTGGAATATTAGTGATATATATATATATATATATATATATATATATATATTATATAATATATATATATTAAATTACAAAATGTATTTTTACCACTAACATTACACATTTTTATTGATGTCACATATTATACATATTTAAAAATTATAAATAATATTGTTGAACTATATTTGCTGTTATTACAAAGATTAGTAATCCTGGTTTAGTTTTACCACTAACATTAAACATTAAACATGTTTTTGTCAGTAAATATATAACAAGTATAAATTAAATTAAATCCGCTTGCATTGTTAACACTGTTTTGAAATTCACACTAAAATTCAGGTACTTAATTTTTTTTTTTTTTCAGAAGAAACACCTATTTAAATAGATCAGAGAGACGAATGTTTTTGTTGTTTATGCCTGCATATTTCTTTAATACCGGGTTTAATGTTGGAAAGCTAAAGTCTCATGTCTGGTTCTGCATGCAGTCTGTTTCGGTATTTAGTTTTGATAGACGTTTACACTGAAAACCCAGTTTCACATAGGTAAATGCTTACAACAGGAAGTAGAATTGTGATAGCTTTCTTTGATAAAACTGAGTACTCTCTTCTCAGGCTGTGCCGAAAATTCACCACAGGGAGATTCTTAAACCGAGGTTGCAGGGATGAATCAGACGTCACTTCCAGTAATGCTTCATATCCTTCAGAAGCGAGGGAAGAAGGGTTTTTCTTTGATATCAAATGGATTTTTGACTCAAGTTTTGAGAATTGTTTTCACTTTCCTGTTCTGGAAAATACTGCTCTACATTGTCGCGCATATTCTCCCAATGCTTTACAAATTCTTCATTGATTTCATCAAGTTCTCGAAGAGTTTCTTCGTTCTCCTCACGGAAATCTTTCAAAGCAGGGTAGCTCTCAAATTCACGGCCGGCTAGAGTTCTCATCCAGAGCTGCAATTTTTTCTTGAAAGTTCTGATTTTATTTTCTGCATTTAATATATTAGCACAAAAATTATGCTAAGTAGGCAAATCTCAAGAGCCATTGACTGTCACTCAAACGATCGTCCAACTCGAAATGGTGATCAATGAAGAAAGCCATCACCTCAGCTTTAAGTTCGAAGAGTCTACTTAAAGTTTTTCTACGAGAAACTTATCTCACTTCTGTATAGAGAAGCAGAGATTTATGAAGGCTTCCCATGTCGTCACAAATTATTTTGAAGAGTCTTGAATTTAGTTTTCTGGACTTGATAAAATTAACGATTTTTACTGCTTCTTTAAGAATATTTTTGGGGGACACTGGAATTTTTTATATGGCCAAAGCTTGACGGTGCAAAATATAAGGACTGATTTTGCAATTTTTTGCAACTGACTTTTTGCATGATACTGCACCAACTGTTTTCCCAACCATTGCCTTTGCACCATCCGTGCAGACATGAACGCAATTGTCCCAGGGTATATGATTTTCTTCAAAGTACTCACTAACAAGTCTGAAAATTTCAGATCCTGTTGCATTAGCTGGCAGCGGTTTACGTATTAGCATATCTTCTTCAATAGCACCTCCATATTGTTAACGGACAAACACTAGTACAACTGCCAGATCTGCTACATCACTTGACTCATCTATCTCTAGTGCAAATTGACATGATCTCAGCCGACGGTTTAATTCTTCCTTGACGTAAGCTGCCATATCTTGAATGCGACGAGCCACTGTGTCATTTGAAAGCGGCATGGAAGATAATTGTTTAGCGTCCTTCTCATTGATCATGCACTTAACCATGTCAATTGCGCAGGGTGTTATTAATTTTTCGGCTATTTTGTGGGACTCATCTGCCTGAGCCACTCTGTAGCTTATAATGAAAGATGCCTCTGTTGCTTTTTCATTTGTACTATAAGATGATATTTGTACTATAAGATGACTGAGCTAAGAACTTTTGTGAATTTAGTAACTCCGACGTTTTCTATCAGAGAAATCAATATTCTTGTCATGAAACTGAGTATGGTTTGTTTCAAAATGGCGACGTAATTTTGAAGGTGCCATCGAATTATTAGGTAAAATTCTGCCACATATTACACACTGAGGGCAATTTTTAGCATCCATGAAGTCCAAGGCTAAGTAACTCTCATTATGTTTACGTTTTTTAATTACAGGTTCATGTTATGTTTTTGATATTGGCTCCTTCACATTTTCAGGTGACGAGAAGCTATTTTGTAAACCTGGTGTTTCCATTTCGCCTTCATCAGACCCACATACTTGTTTAGGGATTGTTGAAGTTATAATGGCACACTTGGATGTTGATTGTTTTAATGATCCTGTTTTAAGCCACCGATCCATGATTCAGTGTCACTCTGTATTTAAAAAAGTAGAGTTAGGATCAGTATCACTCTGTATTAAAAATACGATGACGTAGAGCGCAATAATCGGTCTTGCCCTCTATTTACACAATCCTGAAGAGAGATGACAAAACTCGCACAATTTTTCTTTAAAACATTTGCCTTTTTCGAATATTACTAAATAAACGTTGAGACACAAAATTAACACATAACTCACCTTGAACTTCAAAATAATGTTCTTTCTTCTCCAAAAGAAATTTCCTGTGCTTTCTTGAAGGAACGTCAAAACAAATCTGCGAAATATCCTTCACAGAACTTTCAATTAATTTCGTATACAATTTACACCTGTGCATTATTGTTGAAAAATGTGTTAGCTGCAGACACTTAAGTTATTATTATTATTTCAACAATGTGCATTAATGATTAAATTGCCGTAAACGGTACCCATTGTTGTCTGATTATAGTCAATAGAATGGCTGAATAAACAGTTATAGTTCTGTTCTTATTCTTTTTCATGTTTTTTTATAACATTATATTTTAGAGATTAAAAAGTAAATAATTTCACATAAGGAATTGTGCGGAACCCCTAAGAGTTGCTCACGGAACCCCGGGGTTCCGGGGAACACACTTTGAGAAACGCTGCTCTAGAGTATGCCATTAGGAAAGTTCAGGATAACAGACAGGGTTTGGAATTGGACGGGTTACATCAGCTGCTTGTCTATGCGGATGACGTGAATATGTTAGGAGAAAATTAGGGAAAACACGAAAATTTTACTTGAAGCAAGTAAAGTGATAGGCTTGGAAGTAAATCCCGAAAAGACAAAGTATATGATTATGTCTCGTGACCACAATATTGTATGAAATGGAAACATAAAAATTGGAGATTTATCCTTCGAAGAGGTTGAAAAATTCAAATATCTTGGAGCAACAGTAATAAATATAAATGACACTCGGGAGGAAACACAGAATAAATATGGGAAATGCCTGTTATTATTCGTTTGAGAAGCTTTTGTCATCTAGTCTGCTGTCAAAAAATGTGAAAGTTAGAATTTATAAAACAATTCTATTACCGGTTGTTCTGTATGGTTGTGAAACTTGGACTCTCACTTTGAGAGAGGAACAGAGATTAAGGGTGTTTGAGAATAAGGTTTTTAGGAAATTATTTGGGGCTAAGAGGGATGAAGTTACAGGAGAATGGAGAAAGTTACACAACGCAGAACTGCACGCATTGTTTTCTTCACCTGACATAATTAGGAATATTAAATCTAGACGTTTGAGATGGGCAAGGCATGTAGCATGTTTGGGCGAATCCAGAAATGCATATAGAATGTTAGTTGGGAGACTGGAGGGAAAAAGACCTTTGGGGAGGCCGAGATGTAGATGGGAGGATAATATTAAAATGGATTTGAGTGAGGTAGGATATGATGATAGAGACTGGATTAATCTTGCACAGGATGGGGACCGATGGAGGGTTTATGTGAGGGCAGCAATGAACCTCTGGGTTTCTTAAAAGCCATTTGTTGTAAGTAAGTAAAGGATTGTTTAAGCTTTCTATTCACTTAAAAAACTTATAAACTGCTAAATCTGTCTATCTTCGTAGTGTATCCAGCTATTTGCTGACAATAAGTGTTCCACTATGTTTCACTATGAAAATGAGTTTGGAATTCTGTCTAGGTACTCAGTAAGTGTAGCTATTTCATTATAATTATGTTAGGATTTGGGAAACACAAGAAAGTGACATTGGGAAATACGAAACAACAGATGCCTTAAATAAACAAGCAACATACAAAACATTTCTGTGAGGTGAAGATTATGATCATTTTAGTATGATTATTAAACTTAATGGGAATTTTGTAGTAAAACTAGTTGCTGAACTATTCCCATTTTCCTTCTCTTCACTCCTCCTTCTTCTCTTCCTCCTTACCTTTATCGTGATGCCTCTTCTCTTCTGAAGCCTATATTATTAACTTCGTTCTAAGAGGTACTTTCATAGATTTTTTGAATGACTCCTACCACGTTTTCTAGTCAGTTTAATTCTATGCCAATTTCGGCACGGTATTATACATTTGTTTTCTTTGTGTCATCGCTATTTTGATGGTAAATCTTGTTGTAAAACTTAACTTGATTGGACTTTTTTTTAAGCGCTATTTATGTTTTTTATTGTGCTTCACTATCGAATCCAAATGTTGTCTTTGATGTCATATTATATCATTATCATTTGCAGATCAAGTATTAGTTAGACCTAGTGGATCCGTTACGGTCTCCTGCCAACATTTCATAGGACGTCCCTATTTCCTGTGATCTCGTGGAGCATAGGACAGAATATATTTAGGTATTCTGCTCGGGGGCATCTGTTCTATGTGGGATTTCCAATTCGAATGTTGAATGTACTAAACCTCCATGTTGATGTCTCCTCTGTGGTTCTCCTCATGAACTTCATCTCCACCGCTGTCAAACATTTCTCATTTGTTTTCCTTATGGTCCATGCCTCACTATCCCATGTTAGAATATGTCTGGCAAGAATCTTGTAGAGTGTTTATGGAAATTTATCCTTTGAAGAGATGGAAAAATTCAAATATCTTGGAGCAACAGTAACAATATAAATGACTCTCAGGAGGAAATTAAACGCAGAATAAATATGGGAAATGCGTGTTATTATTCGGTTAAGAAGCTTTTGTCATCCATTCTGCTCTCAAAAGAGCTGAAAGTTAGAATTTATAAAACAATTATATTACCGGTTGTTCTATATGGCTGTGAAACTTGGACTGTCACATTGAGAGAGGAACAGAGGTTAAGGGAGTTTGAGAATAAGGTGCTTAGGAAAATATTTGGGGCTAAGACGGATGAAGTTACAGGAGAATGGAGAAAATTACACAATGCAGAACTGCATGCATTGTATTCTTCACCTGACATAATTAGGAACATTAAATCCATACATTTGAGATGGGCAGGGCATGTAGCACATATGGGCGAATCCAGAAATGCATATAGAGTGTTAGTTGGGAGGCCAGAGGGAAAAAGACCTTTGGGGAGGCCGAAACGTAGATGGGAGGATAATATTAAAATGGATTTGAGGGTGGGGGGATATTATTTTAGAGACTGGATTAATGTTGCTCAGGGTAGGGACCAATGGCGAGCTTGTGTGAGGGCGGCAATGAATGTCCAGATTCCTTAAAAGCCACAAGTAAGTAAGTAAGTGTAGTGTTTATGTATTCGTAATGGTTTAAAATCTTGATTTATTACCCCAGTGACTTTAATATATTTTAAATGAAAGAAGAATGTAATTCAGTCAATACTTAACAGTAAGAAATACAATAACATTTATGTTATGACAAAATTAACATTACGTATATTTTATCGACAAACGTTTTTGCCAATTATATTGTCATCTTCAGGTCGAACGAAACATGTTAACAAAATGAACACTTGGTCTTAACTAGTTAAAATAATGTTAAAAGTAGGATATAAAATTAAAACAGTTAATAAAATTGAGTGATGCAGCCATCAAGTTGTATGTAGAAAATTATGTATAGTAGAAAGCATATATGATGAGGGGGACGGCAAAACCTCTTCTAGTATTGCGGTAGCAGTTTGGAAATCAGATTAAAGATGCTACTAATAGGGCGGTCATTTTGCTGAGTAATGGTGACAGGATAAAACCTTGTAATTAGCAAGGATGGTATGAACAAAATTGTTTGAAAGTATTATTTAAGATCGTATAGAACGTTACTTACAAGAGTTGAAAGAGTTGGCTGGAGTTGATTAGAGCGGCGGCACGACTGACCTTTACATTAAGAAGTAGCTTACAAAGAAAACTGCATACCCGACAAGACTAGTAGATGATCAGAAGTTAATTCTGTATAATCTTAAACAGCGGGTTATTTGAATTTGGATATTGTTCATTAAGCAGGTGGCTATTGTTATTATTAGAGTGAGTGCTAATATATAATTCTTCAGCAGCATTCATGTAATTGTGATCATTGATAATTTTTAGAACCTGCAAAGCATCTTCTATGCCCATGAGATCGTGATTTTGATTGATAAGATGTGAGGCAAATTTTGAGTTATTCCTATTGAATTTAAAGTCCGAGACGTGTTCTCTGTAGCGAGTGCGAAAGTTCCTTTTAGTTTGGCCTAGGCCTACGTATTTGCTGGGACAATTTTTAAATTGCAATAAGTAGATCGCACTATTGGCAAATTTATTGTGGTTTTGTAGGTTGTTGGGAATAATATTATTCAATTTGTTATTGGTACGGAAGGACACGTTAATCTTCTCCTTTTTAAAAAGGTTACCTAATTTGTATGAAACATTTCCAAAGAATATCATGGGTTTCCAGTTGGTGGTTTTAACCTTTTTGTTAGAACTTATTAAAGTACTATTAGTTTTTGTTTTTGGTTTAAGTTTATTCTTACGTTTCCTTATCAAATTGGTAATGTGTTTCTTATTGAAGCCATTGATGTTTGCTAAATTTAAAATGTATTGGTATTCAGCCTGATAATTCTTTTTGTTTAATGGGACTTTAAGTAACTGGTCTATTAGAAAGCGGAAATTACTAATCTTATGTGTGTAGGGATGGTTAGAATTAAATTGAATGGAATGATTAGTAGTTGTAGGTTTCCTATAAATGTTGTAGCAAAATTTAGATCCTTTAATGGCTATATTCAAATCCAAAAAATTTATAGATCTATTATACTCTGTCTCACATGTAAATTTTAAGTTGGAATGCAGGTTATTGAAACTTTTAAGAATGTCTTCGTGTGTTACATTATTACTATTGTAAAGTATAGGGGAGAGTCGGGTAGTATCGGACATCGGGTAGTATCGGACAGTGCGTTTTTTTCATCTACCGCCATATGGTAGTACCTGAATGACATGGTTATGTTTCTCTATGCGACATTACTGAAACGTAACCATGTCAATCAGGTACTATCATCGTGTGGTAGACGAAAGAAACTCACTATTCGATATTACCCGATGTCCGATACTACCCGACTCTCCCCTAAGAGTATCACATATTGTGTCTTTAAATCACATATTGTCAATGAAATTTCATAAAACCAAATATTTTGAAATAAAGATATAAAACTCACATATTTTCGGGATTTCTTTGTCTTTACATCACATATTGTCAATGAAATTTCACAAAACCAAATATTTTGAAATAAATAGTTAAAACTCACATATTTTCGGGATTTCTTTGTCGTTACATCACATATTGTCAATGAAATTTCATAAAACCAAATATTTTGAAACAAATAAAAGTCACATATTTTCGCGATTTCTTTGTCTTTCCTTCTCAACTGCCAAGAAATGAGTGCTGCTAACCATGTACCTCCTTAGCTAGATTATTTAATGAAATGATGGAGTTGATATGGCCAGGTGGAATTAACTACGATAACGTGCTCTTCTCTTTCTTACCATTGGAGCGGCATACATGAAGAAAGCTGCAATGGGAGTGTGAGTTACCCCAACCTGATACATGTGTATGTGGTTCATTGCTTGCATCGTATTTACGAGACAATATGTACTGTGTTTCCAAATGTTGACTGCAACTGGCTTCATTAAAATACGCCAAGCTCACAACATGCGATGTGGAAAGAACATTTTCACGCTACAAGACCTTGTTTCGTGATAATAGACATTCCTGTACAAGTGAGAATTTGAGAATGGTGTTCATTACACACTGCAATGCCGGTAAGATGTAGAGTTTAATAAAATTGAAGAAAATTTGTAGCACATATTTTCGAGCTTTTGGTACATATTTTTAGATTTATAGCACATAAAAACAAATAATTTCCACATTTTTAGCACATAAAATTCTGCGCCCTGGTTATCAATCTGTAGTTCACTACAGTCCAGAGCAAACCTATTTACCTATCAGAAAGTGTATGTGAAAGCCTAATAAAACCCTGAACAAACCAAACCTAACCAGTCATTGATCCTCGACCTTACGAAAACCCGCATTCTATCTATGTACCTATCAAAAAGCATATATTTAATGCATACGGAAAGCCAGAACAAACCAAATCACTTATTTTTGTCCAAAGTGACAGAAAAAGATGTTCCAGAAAATATAGAAACTTGACAAATTTGGTGAGGATAACTTTTGTTGGTAGTTGCCACGGATGAAATGTTCCTGCAAAAAGAACTATAGAACAAAAAATTGCAAGCATTTCAGACATGTGCAAGTTATATTATACAAGTCAACATGTCATACTGCTAACACTTGTAAAAATCATGATAATGTAAAACCATATTTTTTGGAACATTTGAGTTGTAGTGATAAAAATTATTTTGCTTTCTCAGTTCATGATTTCATAACAATAACAGTAAAATACAGTGATAATAATAATAATAATAGTAATAATAATAATAATAATAATAATAATAATAATAATAATAATAATAATATAAAGCATCCTATAATGTGGCAGAAATTAAGCCATTTACAGATGCAGAGATTGTTAAATTAGTGCCTTCTAGCTGTAGGCCTATGTAACAATTCATTTTCTAAATTTCCAAAATGAGAACATTACAGATCAAATAAAACAACAATTCAACCTGCTCGTATTGATGTGATTTTTGCAGAAGAGTAGCAAAGTCTGTTACCCATGATTTGCCGGTCGTTTACGTGTAACTCTGGCGGCAGGCACGCCAATCTTCACCCAGTCCAAGGCCGCCACGAAACAATCCGGCCGAGCTACAAACGCACTGTATTAGGGAAAACACGGGAATTTTACTTACAGCAAGTAAAGAGATAGGTTTGGAAGTAAATCCTGGAAAGACAAAGTATATGATTATGTCTCGTGACCAGAATATTGTATGAAATGGAAATATAAAAATTGGAGATTTATCCTTCATAGAGGTGGAAAAATTCAAATATCTTGGAGCAACAGTAATAAATATAAATGATACTCGGGAGGAAATTAAACACAGAATAAATATGGGAAATGCCTGTTATTATTCGGTTGAGAAGCTTCTGTCGTCCAGTGTGCTGTCGAAAAATCTGAAAGTTAGAATTTATAAAACAGTTATATTACTGGTTGTTCTTTATGGTTGTGAAACTTGGACTCTCACTTTGAGAGAGGAACAGAGATTAAGGGTGTTTGAGAATAAAGTTCTTAGGAAAATATTTGGAGCTAAGAGGGATGAAGTTACAGGAGAATGGAGAAAGTTACACAACACAGAACTGCACGCATTGTATTCTTCACCTGACATAATTAGGAACATTAAATCCAGACATTTGAGATGGGCAGGGCATGTAGCACGTATGGGCGAATCCAGAAATGCATATAGAGTGTTAGTTGGAAGGCTGGAGGGAAAAAGACCTTTGGGGAGGCCGAGACGTAGATGGGAGGATAATATGAAAATGAACTTGAGAGATGTGGGATATGATTTTAGAGACTGAATTAATCTTGCACAGGATAGGGACCAATGGCGGGCTTATGTGAGGGCATTAATGAAGCTTCGGGTTCCTTAAAAGCCGTAAGTATTATTATTATTTATTGTTCACTGCTGTGGAGTAACGGTTAGCATGCCTGACCGTGAAACAAGCGGGCCCAGATTCAAATTCTGGCTGGGACAAGTTACCTGGTTGAGATTTTTTCGGGGTTTTCCCCTAACCTATCAAGAGCAAATGCTGGATAACTTAGCACTGGATTCTGGACTTATTTCACTTGCACTATCACCTTCATTTTACTCGGATGCTAGATAACCATAGCAATTGGTAAAGCGTCGGAAAATAACCAATTAAAATTATTATTTATTATTAGGTTGTATACTGCATTTATTTGTAGTAATAGGCCTGTGCCATCCAACAATGATTAGTGAATAAAAAGTTAGCAGAAGAGTTATATAATGTACAAAAATATGATGATTATGATGATGGTGATGATAATAATAGTAATAATAATAATAATATTAATAATAATAATAATACGATAAAAAATTTACAGTTAATGCAAATTCTAAATTCATAAAATAAATCGATAAAATGCATCACCATACAAGTTAGCAGTTTTAATGCATGCGGTAAGATTTTTAGAATTTTTATTGTAGAAAGAAAGTTGTTAGTTTCATATCTTTCGGAGGAATACGAATGCTGACATTATCTATGAAAGATTGACAGGTTGTACAATCTTTTAAAGACTTTGGATAAAAACAGGACATCAAGGTCTTTGTGTCTGAAATATGAATTAATAAAATCACAGTTCTTCTCAACTAAGCCTATTCTTGGAGTCATTTCGCAGAAATAATAATATCGATAGTAATAATGTCTGAATTAAAGTGGAAAGCATTACCGCAAAAAGAAAAAGATATGTTGTTTATTAACTTTATCCAGTCTCCCCACCTCTTAACCCCATGAAAAATAGTCTGAAGTAATCAACCAGTGGTTATGTATCACAATGTTACAAGAGAGAAAAGAATATAGGAATACAAGCTACTTTACAAATGAAGCTGAGTGGTGTAATCTGCTATAAGGCACGGAATATTTAAGTGAAGCCAACCAGCATGATTGGCAGCGATGCCAAATCGACTTAGGGGTCTCACAGTGACACAAGGTCTTGCAGTAATCCCGCTCGGCAACATTGCAGGCCAGGCTTGAACCTGCTAACATCACGAGTAGCAAGACTCGTTTGTTTAGAACAGTCTTTTGCTTGTTGAAAGTCAGTCGTTCTTAGTAATTTAGGTCAAAATAATTATAATGGTCACTATTTTTCAGAATGAACGAGCTACGTACATGCTAACCTAAGAATGAAATACATACACAATATGTAAAACACTGATTCTGTACATGAAGAAACTTTAATCTTATTATATGACAACTTTGTGTAATTCTGTGTTATCGGAACAGCATTTTATTAAGAATGACGGAGACTTCAATGCTTGTGTGGGTTCATAACCTTTCGTATACATCTGATGAAAGAAAAGAAAAAGGACAGTAAATGAAAATAGGGGATGAAGAGGAAAAGGGAACTCTTGAGGATTTTTTAACAGTGGAACCAGCCTAAGGAAACCAGGACTGAAAGAGATTATACTGGGCCTACTTATGTTCTATTATTGTTCACATGAGTAACTGCATGACAAATTCACACTGAGATAGAAGTTTATATCGTCATTAGGAAATAATTATGCATGCTTTTGAATAAATACTCTTGTATTTTTATACTAATATAATGTAATATTATGTTAGGCTACATAATAGGTCTATATTACATTTTTATTAAGAAATTTGTACAATTCACCAAGTTTCCTTCATTCGAAGATAAATAATATTTTTCATTCTTCACAATTCCCTCAGCAACCATGGTAAGCCATACTTTGTCTAACCTCATTATCCATCCATCCAGCCATCTATTGCTCCTTTGATCTTTTTTCTCTCCTTTTTTCTTCTACATGACAAACTTAAGTTTTTACTGTGAATTCACATATTTAGGTGTTCTTACCACATTAGCTTCCTATTTTATATTACCTCAAGAAGTTTTTCTTCATATAATTTATCTTACAGTCAATGCTTTTTTCTGGCCTTTCTTTGTTATATTTCTCATCATGGAACAGAGAAATGTTCGAATATCTTGCCGTAAATTAAATCTTGGTTGGTAAAAGGCCGTCAAACTGCAACAGACATCATAAGGAAGAGCGTAACGAGAAAGGACAAAATATTGAAGAAATGGCTATGCTACGGAAAACTTTGGTTACCTGTATGTAGTTTCGTAAATGTTTTGTTGCAAACCAATTTTTATTTTGTTAATTCAAATTGAGACAGTTTATATGAACATAGATTTAATGTGTTTTTATTCTGACAGTTGCATTATGATTTGAAAATAAATAAGGGTTAATGGACACTAGAACTGAGTCCTGAAACTTTTACAATTTTAATTCAATTTATTTCATTTTTAAACTGTTTGTTAGATTGATGAAGTATGAGGTGTATGCAAATTTTCAGCTCAATCGAACGGCTAGTATCGAAGCAATTTTGTTTTAATTATGCAAAATAAGTAATATAATCAAAATGTTTTATGCAAGTATATTTAAATACAGCAAGTTCATATTTTTTTCATAAGGACCCTGATTCACAGGTAATATTATAACTTTGAGAAATTTACGATATCTCGGTTATTTGAGGCACAATAAGTTAAAAAAAAAAAAACATTTAACTTCTGTTTCTGATTTACATAATAATTTTTTAACTCCTAATTCTTAAAATACTTAAGATTTCTTAATGTTAGATCTTAGATAGTATATGGATGGACACGTACGAATATTTTCACTGAATTTGGTGAAAACTGCATGCGCATGGACAGACATCTAAAAATGTAGTTGCGACAAAGGGATACAATACTGAACAGGAACAGAGCCATATAAAAATCAAAGAAGACGTAGAATCATAAAACCTCTTACTATCAACTCCCTAAGTGCCCAAGGAATATTTTCGCATAAAAAGCCGAAAATTGGTTTTCTGACCATTTTTTTAAACTTCATCCTATGTTTATGTTTTAACATGATTTTTTTTCTGAACTCTGTTTAGGTCTTGATTTTCCTGTGCACTGGACAGTGTTGGTTGTCCCCCGTCCGCTCTAATAATTTTTACAGAGTTTCACCTTTTTCTCTAGATAAAAATCACTGCTTACACTGATATTTCAGACTTTGCCTTTTTAGTGGTTTTCCGGCCTACCATCTTCAAAAATTCATTCCAGTTACTAGCAGCCTGTTTAAATACTAATAATAATAATAATAATAATAATAATAATAATAATAATAATAATAATAATTACTTATAACAAATCTGTAGCCAAAATTTTTCTGGTAATTTTCGATTTTCCAAAAATAATTGGTGTTAACATGTATAATTAACCATCCTGAAACCGAAAATGGCTTTTTTGAAATTTTTGTTTGTATGTATATCTGTCTTAGATGGGAAGATAATATTAATATGGATTTGAGGTAGGTGAGATATGATGATAGAGACTGGATTAATCTTGCTGAGGATAGGGACCAGTGGCGGGCTTATGTGAGGGCGGCAATGAACCTCCGGGTTCCTTAAAAGCCAGTAAGTAAGTATGTATATCTGTCTGTCTGGATGTTTGTTACCTTTTTACGCGATAGTGGCTGAACCGATTTATATGAAAATTGGAATATAAATTAAGTTCGTTGTAACTCAAATTTTAGGCTATATGACATTCAAAATACTTTATTTAAAAGGGGGGTTATAAGGGGGCTTGAATTAAATAAATCGAAATATCTTCCTTAATATTGATTTTCATGAAAAATGTTACATAACAAAAGTTTCTTTAAAAATGATTTCCGATGAGTTTTATTCTATGCAAAATTTTGATAGAACTGATATTTAATGAGATAAATGAGTTTTAAAATAACAATGCGTTTATTATTGCCACCTAACAGGCTGTAATGAAATAAAAACAAATGACTTCGTCTGTAAGGGGCCTTGGACGACAACAACAAACGGAAGCTATTAGTATACAGAGAATGTTTCTGTGTTTGCATGAAGTAATATCGGAAGCTAATTAACCGATTTATAGGTCTATAATTATTATTTCACCATTAGAAAGTGCAGTTTCTCTAAATGGACATAATGCTATAATGTTATTACAGTAACTTCTGAGTGAATCGAGGAAAGGTAAGATTAAAATATATTCTTATGCACAGAAAACTTTATATTCTATCGAAATATTGTATAACTTGATTATTGCAACTTTATTTGGTCCACATAAATACTCTTAATTTTATACACTTCAGTTTATTTTTGTTCACAGAACATAATAGTTAAGAGTTTTGTCGTAAAGCTGAGTATTTTACTGGACCAAAAATATAACCCATAATAGGCCTAAATAAGCATTTTAGCATAGAGCTCACTGGAGCTGAGTTATTTTAAAAGGTGTCATGAAATGGCATTCCTGCGCTAATAATTTACCTATATTAGTTTTCTGTGTTTCTTAAACTAATATTTATGTAGGGTACCTCATTTTTTTATTTGCATAAACAGTGATATACAACCGAGCGAGTTGGCTCAGACGGGAGCGTTTATACACGCATTTGGGAGGTTCCGGGTTCAAACCCCGTGGCTCACTAATCTGATTGTGGGGTTTTTCATGATTTCCCTTGCCGGATTGGAAAGATACATGCCATGATTCATTGCCGCCTTAATTACCAATACCAAAAACATTAATCAAACTCTATAATCAGTTACATGAAAATAAGCCATCTACAACACAGAAAATAAGCCATCTACAACACACAATAGAAACAGAAACTCAACAAGAGTAAAAACGGCCTACTGATATACCCACATATTCTAAACACGCGACTTGACCATAGATGTTAAGGCGTTAATAAAATAAACTTAACAAAAAAAAAAAAGATGCACAGTGAGGTCAACATAAAAATTACCTTCGTACACAATCCACACTCTTAATTTGCAGTGATTTATTAAAGGATGCATTCAAGACTAATTTAGAAAAATGTTAAACGAATTATCCTTGCACCAAAAATGGATGTTCTCTGAATCAAATGATCATATTTTAATTATTTGGATGTAATAACAAATAATAAGAAACATGTTAAAGGAATTATCATTGCACTATATGAGTGGTCTCTAGGCCAAAATGATCGCATTTTAATTATTTGAATACAATTTAAATTAAGTAACATATTAAACGGTTTATCCTTCTATCAAACACGAATGTTCCCTGAACCAAATGTCTTATTTTAATTATGTAATTACTTTATATTTATTTCTAACCAGTGCAACGGAGCGCACGGGTATGGCTAGTATGCAGTCAATGCAATGCAAAAACATTGGGTAATGAGCCAAGCAGATTATGTTGCTGTTGTAAAAGTTGTTCCTCCTGAGATTCAAGAGCCCCCACAACAAATTAAAAACTTACTTATCGGAGTACATCCGTTACCAACATACTTTTTTTTTTTATATAATCTGTACTAATAATAAATCTGTAACCGAAATTTTTCTGATAATTTTCGATTTTCCAAAAATAATTGGTGTCAGCATGTATAATTAATCATTCTGAAACGAAAAATCGCTTTTTTGAAATTTTTGTTTGCATGTATGTCTGTCTGGATGTTTGTTACCTTTTTACGCTATAATGGGTGAACCGATTTATATGAAAATTGGAATATAAATTAAGTTCGTTGTAACTTAGATATATGGCATTCAAAATACTTTATTTAAAAGGGAGTTATAAGGGGGCCTTAAGTAAATAAATCGAAATATCTCGCTTATTATTGATTTTCATGAAAAATATTACATAACAAAAGTTTCTTTAAAAACGATTTCCGATTAGTTTTATTCTATGCAAAATTTTGGTAGGATTAATATTACTATGATGTACCGAAGTAAATAATATTTTCATGTCCACAATTGTGGAGTAACGGCTAGCGCGTCTGGCCGCGAAACCAGGTGGCCCGGGTTCGATTCCCGGTCGGGGAAAGTTACCTGGTTGAGGTTTTTCCGGTGTTTTCCCTCAACCCAATATGAGCAAATGCTGGGTAACTTTCGGTGTTGGACCTCGGACTCATTTCACTGGCATTACCACCTTCATCTCATTCAGACGCTAAGTAACCTAAAATGTTGATAAAGCGTCGTAAAATAACCTACTAAAAAAAGATTTCCGTTCAGGAATTCTGCATTACCATATGGCATTACCCTTTTAAAATAACATTGCTTTTTATGGCCGGGTCAGATTAAAATACGAGTAATAAAGATAAAACAAATGACTGCATTTATTTAAGGCGGTCTTGGAGTCCTTGGACAACAATCGGATTAATATACGGATGATAAAATATGTGTTTATAATATACTAAATATTATTATATTATAAAGAGAGTGTATGTGTATTTGTATGAGGCAATCTCAGGAATCTATTTTATATACTGTCGAAACTGATAATTAACTGTGTACTGCAGTTAAATTTAATGCTATTTGGAGGTACCGTACTGAAATTTGGTGTCTGATTTGCGTTGCGTTTTTTTTATGAAAGAATGAAAGTCAGAGATGAAATAATTTTACAAATATACACGCAGCACATATTAAGTACCGGTATTAATTATTCAGTAACATAACAGTACATATTTTATTGCTTAATTACGTATTTGGGTGAGCAACGGTAATGTATACTCAATAGGTAACAGTTCTATGTAGTCCACAATACTCCATATTGAATAATTAACAAACAAACTTCTCTAGCATGACTTGTGGTTTGTAGGCCATCTCAAACCCCAAACTCCACCCCTCTGAGCGCGAGATCTTATATAAGGGTGTTTCCAGGCTGGTTTTACAAACTTTCAGGGATGATGGGGAAGGGCACATGTATCAATTTGAGATAAGGAACCTGGTCCGGAAATGACTGAGTCGAAAGTTATAAGCAAAAATAGTTGTGTGGAAATGTAATTGTAATTTGGCACCACGTGCCCTCCTTCCCTTAACCTTTGCAACAGTCGTGGAAAGATGGTATGGGCCGGATGTCTCCTACGTGGTTACTTGCACCGATACAATCTGTGAGCTTGTCTACTGTTCCCATTGGCTCATCCGTATTCGAAAATCAGGTCTGCTTATTCCGCTCTCGTGTACTCCATTTCACTAGGACTGATCGACTGGACACTGCAACTTGTACACATACACTGCTGTCTACAGACGTGCATATCAGGACCGACCATGTCCGTTACACATTACGCTGTCTGCATTGATTTAGTGTAGTTTCCTGTCCCCATCCCTCAGACAGCGCAGTGAATGGAATACTGTAAGTAGACAACGTAAACAACGTCAGGTGAATACAGTATGCGTAAGATGTACAGATAAACACACTTAAATAAAGTGTACAGATGAATAAAATTATTTCATTTCCACACAACTATTTTTGCACAAACTTTTGCATCAACAAATAGAGGCCATAATCCCCACCTGTTAATAAGATTGGTTAATATTCTGTTTAAAACACGTCACACAATTTTCTGCTAAATAAGCTGTGATTTTACTTGTCACATTTTAATTTACAGGCGAAGCTTAATTCTTCCCTCAGCGTCGAAAAGTGAAATTCGGAATATTAAATTTTTGTACACGCACGTTTGAAAATATCTAACTCAAAGTATGATTGGTCACGCTTGTAAGTGACTTTAAAGAAGTAGGGAGATCAGACATAACTTAATTATGGGCGCCGGAACTTATTTTAGTGGTTTGGAAAAAATGAAAGGGAGGACTGCGGTCTGGAGTTTATTCAGCAGTCAACTGCCCCTTAGTTTGGAAGAGCAACACTGTGGTCTCGTGGTAGCGTCTTAGCTCCCGAACTTAGCGTGGCGGGGTTCGATTCGTCGCTTAGGACAAGTTGCCTGGGTGAGGTTTTTTCGGCGTTTTTCCCTGACTCCTGTGGATGAATATCAGGTAACTTTATCAGGCGTATGAAACCCCATTCATTCTCGCCACTTCTTTTCTTCCATACCATCCTCTCCTCTTCATTTCTGGTTGTCCTATTTGGTTTTCAGATCGCGCCCGCGGCGGCTGTCCGAAGCTGCTGACTTTCTCGGCCGGCCTCCATGGATATGTCAAGCAACGGAACTCACTCCCCTCTCGACGGTGGAGGGGGGCTTACACCTCAGACCGTTGAGGAGACGGAAGGGGGGGCTTACAACTCAGACCGTTTGAGGAGATAAATGTGGGGAGAGGGCTTTGGAAAGATGCAATTTTAACAGAATTATATTATTTTAATACTTCATCTTTTTAATTACCTACCTACAAATTTGGCTACATGCCGCGTGTGATAAGATCGAGGTCTTGTGTTATTTTTTTTTAAATAATTACAAATTCGGCAACTGACCATGAGTGATCTGGTTGAGGGACCCATGCGGCCCGCGATTGGACATACCAGATCATTATCATAGCCACCGGCGTAACTCAGCCGGCTGAGACGTTCGCCTGCCGATCCGAGGTTGCGCTCGGGCGTGGGTTAGATTCCCGCTTGAGCAAATTACATAGTTGGGTTTTTCCGAACCGTAAGGTGAATGTGACGTAATCTATGGCGAATTCTCAGCCTCATCTCGCCAAATACCATCTCGCTATCACCAATCCCATCGATGTTAAATAACCGAATAGTAGATACAGCGTCGTTAAATAACTAACTAAAGAAATCATCACCACCACCATCACTATCATGGGAAGATTTGTAAGAATTTGAATATCCATTTCTGCCACGGAAAGTTGAAACAAAGTACCCGCCTATTATGTCCTGTAGGCACAGTATTATGTTTTGCCCTCAAATCGAGATGTGAATACTATTAGCGCAGAAATATTTGTTTGGTTTGTATGTTTGGTCGTACTGACCTCATGTAGGCCTATTAGGTCTACTCGTAAATTGACTGAAACAACACGAACAGACGAATTTTCTATTTATAGTTGTAACAGTCGTAATAGTTTTGATGATGGTGGGGACTAGGATATTTTAAGACCTCCGTGAGTGTGTGTATTTAGACCTAAAAAGGTCGAATTTCTCTTTTACTGTTTACATTTTATTCTGCTTTTTTCTTTCTATATGTTATATATGTGTCATTTATCTTGACTTATTATTTACATTGTTTTATGGCGATCTCTTTATAGTTTTACGTATTTTATTTCGTATATTTGTAATGTTCTTTGTATTGACATTTTACTCCTTGTTGGGCACTAGAGAAGGCCCTATCGTCATAACTCTGCCGGGTCAAATAAAACTCTTATTTTTTTCCGGGGTTTTCCCTCAACCCAATACGAGCAAATGCTGGGTAACTTTCGGTGCTGGACCCCGGACTCATTTCACCGGTATTATCACCTTCATTTCATTCAGACGCTAAATAACCCAGATGTTGATACAGCGTCGTAAAAATGCCAAAATTATTATTATTATTATTATTATTATTATTATTATTATTATTATTATTATTATTATTATTATTAGGTTGAAGATGGTCATAATGACTGCGAAATGAATCCGAATTAATGAAGAAATAAGTGTTTTCTCTGTATCTGTCTCCGAGTACAGTAAACGCTTCGGAGGAACTTGACCGAGCAACTTACTACCACAGCAGGAACCTGGATTCCCTACATTCGTAGTTAAACACGCTGAGTCGCTGACTTAGCACACGTCATGGCAGCAGCGGCGGATTTTCAGGGGAGGCAAGGGAGGCCGTGCCTCCCCTAATATTTTACCAGAATACAATATGACAGTATAAATCCCAGCTGAATTAAGATCAATAAGTTATAGCAAATGACGGACATTTTTCCTTTTAAATTAATTTTACTATTCATTATGACTAAGATGTAAGTTACGTCAAGTCGACCACATCCAGTTGGTGTTGCCCGCTCGCTATAGATAGTACACATAATTCGTACCGAAAAATAACAGCGCTGTAACCTTTATAGTCGACATCTAGCAGCCTGCTGTGTCTATGCGAGAGGAGACAGCTACATCACGCTGCTCCCCGGTAACCATGACAACAGCAGTTCAACCAATAAGATAGCTGGTTAGGCGAGTGTTTAAACTTAACTAGAACGCGCGAGGGGAGCCGAATTGGAGACGGCCTACCCATCGCTAACAACTGTACTGTTATAGTCCCGTCGCTCTAATTTCCGGCAGCCAATCGCGTTGCAGGTCGGCTACATTTAAACGTGTGCGTCTTGTGATTCGCTGATTAATTTCTTAAGGCTCGATAAATACTTAATATAATCGCCCGTCATTTTAGCTCTTTCGTTGGCGTTCGCAGAAAGCACACGAAGACGTTATTTGCCGCTCAATTATTTGCTGAATTACACTGCGTTTGATCATAGGAGCTACGATATGATAATGTTTAACGGTGTGGCAAATAGATCCCTCGTATGGTAGCTCGGCAACGTAAGAACAAAAATTGCGAACGATACTACCTACCTAGACTTTATAGAGCCTTCACTTTCTAAGACGTAAGCAAAGAGGCGGTGTGACGCCGGAAATAACAGCGTCGGGACTATAGTATAGCTGCTAGTCACGGCTGCTTTCGGCTGTATTGGCAAGCTCTCTCTCTCTCTCTCTCTCTCTCTCTCTCTATCTTTCTTTCTTCTTGGTTTTATAAAACTGAGTCACGTGTTGTTAGTTTTCTCTCCGTGCGTAAAAAAATTATTTTATGTTCGTAGATTTTTCTGTTGTTTGTGGGTGTTCCTGTTATTTTTTATTTTATGTTACGAGATATATTTATTTAAACAATGCAGATTTGTCTCTAGCTTTTTTTAGTAGCAGCTGTTCAGTATCTTGTGACCTAATTGATCGGTTTGCGAAGGAAGAGGATCGTCGAGTGAATTTGCTGTACGAGTAGGCTATGTAATCTTGTTGCTATCTCGTTACTCTCGAAATATTGCTTTCCTTATTCGTTTTATGTAGCAACGAGTAACATTCTCAAATTTAATATGACCTAAAAAGACCAAATTCATAGGTTATGACTTAAAATGGCCTAAAGATACGTAATTCATATCAGGAACACTACTTAAATGACTGGTTTGAGGGTGTAATAATTTAATAAAGATACATTGTTGTAACATAATAGACTATTAATGTGTAATAATATTGGTAAATAGTTCCATAAAACATTCCATCATCAAGTGAATCATCAGGCTACTTTTTAGATTTACAATCTTAGGCCTATAATAACGGATATTTGGATGTAACTCTAAGAATATTGTAATATATTAACAGTATGTTGTTTATTTTTTCCCCCGTAAAATCATACAAATTCTTAAACATAAGATTTAAAATCCTAAATAAGTCCTAAAACACAGAGTGGAAAACCTAATTTTAGTTTCTTAAAATCTTTAAATTCTGCGCTTGGTAATGAGGTACGTCACAGGCCTTATAATTTTAATACATGTAATGCAAACTCTCATCAGTCACGTCTTGATCTCCTCAACTTTCAAACCCACCGTCCGCCACTGCATGGCAGTGAATGGAATACGTATAGTACATGCCATGTGCTGAGGAAGTGAGGACTTAAAAACATTGCGAGTCTTGTAGGTGATTCCTTAAGTCTTAAGTTGATTTTGACAGCATTATTTTTACAAATAATTTTAAAGCAGAGGATTGTTATACTGTTTGACTGAATGTCAACGTTACCCAAGACACTTGTATGACGTCACACAAGTTGGTCCCTGGTCTTGTGATCGAGGAGTGATTAAGATCGCTGAACTGTATTGTTTTTATGTGTCTGTAAGGAAATGTAACTGTTCGGATTCTTCCGCTAGGGATCGTTAGGAATCAACCAATAAAATAATTGGTTTTCAGAACGGAAGTTGAAGAGCAGCGTGTGCGACGGTATTCCTAGTAATGAAGTGCCGTGTGAACTATATTAGTATTTTATCGTTTGTTTATTGACTGAAATTGAGAAAATAGCGCTTTTTCGTGAAATATATAAACTGTATGTGGAGTTTATAATGTTTCCGCGAACGTATTTGACATCACAGGACTTGGGATAAGATGTTGGTTTCAACTTGTAGGAATAGGGGCGAGTTGAGTTGTTTATGAAGAGACGTTTAGCTGCAACACGGGACGAAATCGACATTAAATTTTCGTTTTACGGTGCTGCCAACAATTTACTTCTTGCTTTCAGAAGCAGAAAAGTAAGTGCACTATTTTATTTTAGCAGATTTCTGAATTTATATTTATAACGAATCTTCTTTGTGACGAATTTACCCTGAAATGTTGGTTTTATTTTTTGGGTATTTTCCTAGTACCCGGTACTCGTTACTTACGTCAGTTTTGGCCTAACTGATGTGATCGTCATGGTAACGTATGATGTGATAATACTTTTTTTGTGATGACGGATCGGTTACACAGATACAGGTAAGTAAACGCCAAGTTGGGTATAAGTTGGCAAATTCCCCAATAGGCGTTAGCCCCCTAAAGCAAGAAAGAACACATAAAATATAACTCGTACCTTCAACCCAAAGGTGATGGACCGATTAATTAGGCTACTATAAATTAATTGTATGAGGGTTTGGTGACCAAGTCCCCAACAGGGGTTTTTAGGGGGCAGAGCCCCCTAAAACAAGAAAGAACACATTATAAAATGTAACTCATACCTTCAACCCAAAGGTGATGGACCGGTTAATTAGGCTACTATAAATTAATTGCATGAAGGTTTGGGGGCCTAGTCTCCAACAGGGGTTTTTACTAAAATAGGAAGGAACACATTATAAAATGTAACTCGTACCTTCAACTCAAAGGTGATGGACCGGTTAATTACTATAAATTAATTGCATGAAGGTTTGGGGGCCAAGTCCCCAACAGGGGGAAGCCCCCTAAAACAAGAAAGAACACATCATAAAATATAAGTCGTACCTTCAACCCAAAGGTGATGGACCGGTTTATTAGGCTACTATAAATTAATTGCATGAGGGTTTGAGGACTAAGTCCCCCAACAGCGGTTTTTAGGGGGCTCCGCCCCCTAAAACAAGAAAGAACACATTATAAAATGTAATTCGTACCTTCAACTCAAATGTGATGGACCGGTTAATGACTATAAATTAATTGCATGAAGGTTTGGGGGCCAAGTCCCCAAGAGGGGTTTTAGGGGGCGGAGCCCCCTAAAGCAAGAAAGAACACATAAAATATAAGTCGGGGTGTCAGGCACTGAAAAGTGCCTTTTGGAAAGCATGGTGATGCGCATTTCACAAACTCAGTGCACGTACTTGCTAAAAATCCCTTTTTATTTGTCGTTATTTACGTAAAAATGATGTGCCAAAAAATAATAATTTCATACTCTCTCCACTTCCTATATTCACATTTCTTTTTTCAGTGATTTATTAAGGAATGTACCGGTATTTAAAAGACTAATTTAGAAACATGTTACATAAATCATCCTTGTGCCAAAAGAGAATGCTCCCTGGACCAAATTGTCGTATTTTGCAGTGGTCGTCAGTACTCGCTGAAATGGATAATATAATAATGTTGTGCGTAGCAAGATTAATTATTCAATTGATAGGATATTTTATGAGGTCACGACTGAGATATCTATTGTCAATTGCTTTTATTTGTCAGGAGGCCTTGACTGACGGGTATATAAGGACTGGCGCCCTTAGGTCGGGATTTGGGATGGCCCACAAGCAAGAAGTTATACTAAATATGTTTAGGATTGGTGTAAAACTGGCCTATGTAACGAGTACCGGGTACTAGGAAATTACCGGAGTCGATTTATAGAAATATACGTTTTTGGTTTCTTCAGACACCCAGAAAGTGTTTTTTGCATGCTGTTTGTCTGTCTGTCTGTCCATTTATCTTAAAATATTGGACGTACTCGTATTTCCTACATACAGACGTGGACAAATTATTAGCAAAATTGAAGATTTTTATTACATATTTTTACAAAATATGTTTCTTCAGCTTAGACTACAGTTGATATTTTTGCGTATTTCTAAATTATTAGCAAAATTGAAGATTTGTATTGCATAATTTTTTTACAAAATTTGACTCTTCAATTTGAACTACATTTGATATTTTTGCATATTTACAAATTATTAGCAAAACTGAAGATTTTTATTATATATTTTTACAAAATTTGACTCTTCAATTTGGACTACAGTTTACATTTTGGATATTTCAAAATTATTAGCAATACTGAAGATTTTTATTTTATACTTTTACAAAATTTCACTCTTCAATTTAAACTGCAGTTGACATTTTTGCATATTTACAAATTATTAGCAAAATATGAAGATTTTTATTATATATTTTTACAAAATTTGACTCTTCAATTTAAACTACAGTTGACATTTTTGCATATTTCTATCTATTGTAATGATAGAAATCTGCAAAATTGTTAACTGTAGTCTAAATTAAAAGTCAAATTTTGTACACAGAATTATCATAAAAATCGTCAATTTTGTTAATAATTTGTCCACGTCTGTATTCAGTATAAATGAACCAATTCATCCGGAAATATATATGAAGTATAATTATTTTGGTAAAACGTATCTTTATATTAAAATAATTAAATGGCAATTCAATCCAAATGGGATGGAATGATTTTCTTATCGAGTTCGTTTGTATACTTATAAAAGTTCATGTGATAAGTGAAATGGTATAGACATTGTATCTCCAAAAATGCTTTAAAATAATTATTTATACTTTCAATCGGATTATTTAGGCAAACGATTCAGGAGTTAAGATATTTGTGGAATTTAGTTTGTAAAATTAAGGTATGTCTACCATTTATAAAAATTACTGTCTAATGAATTACGTTTCTAGCTGAAGACTTGATGAGATACAAATGTCGGGGCTTAAGGATATCTACATGAACTGCTTTGTAAAATTAATGTAACCCTGGGTTGATTACCTAGTTGGGCCAGTCTTCAATATCGCCCCACATCACACAAGGTTAGTGGGTTAATTGAGGGGATTATTTAAGTGATATGAGGTACAGGAATGGGAGGAAACCGAAGTTTCATCCCTGGTTAGGTTTTTTTCAGTAGTTTTTTTCCCAATTATAAAGCGAATGTCAGGTGATAGCATGGCGAATCCTCGGATTCATTTCGCTGAATTCCATCTCACTATCATAGAATATTCCGTCGACGCTAAATACCCTAGTAGTTGATACAGCGTTAAATAACCAAATAAGCAAAACAGTTTTTTTTTGAGTACCCGGGAACTAAGGCATTTTCGGTAAATTGTATATCTACATTTTCATTTACTTACGAGTATGCACAGGGAATTATTTACTCGTATATAATTACAGAAACCTACTTCATTTGTTTTATTATCTACTAATGTTACAAAAGAAGAACTTCAGTTGGCAATTTTACATTGCAAAAGTTTGACTTTATTGTTCTACTAGCCGTACCCGTGCGCTCCGCTGCACCCGTTAGAAATAAATATAAAGTAATTACATAATTAAAATAGGACATTTGATTCAGGGAACATTCGTGTTTGATATAAGGATAAATCGTTTATTATGTTACTTAATTTAAATTGTATTTGCATAATTAAAATGCGATCATTTTGATCCAGAGACCACTCATTTGGTCATAAAAATTATTTTAGGAAATACAGGAAACGAATGTACAGAATAGCCTATCAAGTTTTCTGTGCATAAGAAGCTATTTTAATCTTACCTGTCCTCGATTCACTCAGAAGTTACTGTAATAACATTATTGCATTATGTCCATCTAGAGAAACTACACTTTCCAATGGTGAATTAATAATTAATTATACAAATCGGTTAATTTAGCTTCTGATATTACTTCATACAAACACAGAAACATTATCTGTAGGCTATCTTTCATAGCTTTCGATTGTTGCTGTCCAAGGCCCCTTATAGACGAAGCCATTTGTTTTTTAATTCAATACACGGCCTTAGATGGCAGTTATTTTAATTTTAAAACTCATTTATCTCATTAAATATCAGTCCTATCAAAATTTTTCAAGGAATAAAACTTATCGGAAATTATTTTTAAAGAAACTTTTGTTATGTAACATTTTTCACAAAAATCAATAATAAGCGAGATATTTCGATTTATTTAATTCAGGCCCCCTTATAACCCCCCTTTTAAATAATGTATTTTGAATGCCATATAGCCTAAAATCTAAGTTACAACGAACTTAATTTATATTCCAATTTTCATCGAAATCCGTTCAGCCATTATCGCGTGAAAAGGTAACAAACAGACAGACAGACAGACAGACAGACAGACAGACAGACAGACATACAAACAAAATTTTCAAAAAAGCGATTTTCGGTTTCAGGGTGGTTAATTGTATATGTTAGGACCAATTATTTTTGGAAAATCGAAAATTACCAGAAAAATTTCGGCTACAGATTTATTATTAGTATAGATTGTAAGATTCCATAGCAACATAATACATATTATGAAGCGTTGCGTTGCTTACGAAAGCTTACAAGCTGGCGCATAGCACGATCGAGAGTAGGTCTCTGAGAGTCATGACAATTTCTGCCACTAGGTTCGCCTCGCTGCACTAAGAAATGATGAATAGTTCCATTACTAAGCATTGTGTATCGTGAAAATAGTTTGATTAATTGTGCATTATTGATCGAGTACGAAAATTATAAATATGCCAAGCATATTACAGTCTTATTTGAGATTTATTGATGACTTGTTAAATATCAGTATGCAGATTTTCAGCGTCATTTAATGAAATTTACAATTTTGTTTCCCGAAAGTCTGAATTTGTTGAATTAAAAATTTTACTTCCAAACTACATTATTCATATGGTTCATTTACTTTGGCAAGTTGATTGTTTTCAGTTCCGTGTTTTTCCTTCAGATTTCGTTCTCTCTAATTTGTTATAATTGCTGAAAGTGAACTACCGGCTTTGCTACTTTCAGACTATTATTATTATTATTATTATTATTATTATTATTATTATTATTATTATTATTATTATTATTATCATCATCATCATCAAAATCAAATTAATATGGGTCTTAGCTTGTCATGCCTTAAGGCAATCAGTAGCGTTATTCGAGGAAAAGAGTATGATTTACCATCATCATTTATAGTGGCGAAATATTCCACGACAATGGTTAATTATTACTGCTGAATATTGACACATATACGATTTGCATTATTTAGGATACAACCAGGGACGTCGCTAGGGGGGTGCGAAAGGGTGCGCAAGCACCCCATAAAAATCGGAGCACCCCTTTCCGCACCCCAAAGGGCAATTTATTAACAAAATACTAGGCATAAATTATTTTGAAGAACTAAAACAAACAATTTCTTAGAAGGGGAAAAAAAACTACGTCCCATAGTGTATCGTAATGGATGTAATGAGCAACAACAATAATAATAATAATAATAATAATAATAATAATAATAATAATATTAATAAACAGATGTATAGTATGCGCGCAAGTGCATGAAAGAACATTTTGGATTTTTTATGTACCACATTTTTACAGCTCGCACCCCATTTTTAAATCTCGCACCCGTCCGCATACCGCTTGCTCTGATCCTGACGACGTCACTGGATACAACATACGCAGCAATGCGATTTTAATGTTGAGCATGCCGAGTTTAGTGTAACGTACTCCCCTCATCCTCCAAGCCAAATCAAATATTATTACGTCATTACAAGAAATAAATAAATAAATAAATAAATAAATAAATAAATAAATAATAATTACTACAATTATTCGTTGTGATAAAGTACAATTATCACTGCTTGGTGTATCGAAAATTTTACTTTATGTTTTCATTAAATTGACAAGTCATGAGTGACGACAGAAAACAGCTCAGGGGAGCGAGATTCAGACATTACTAAAAATGAAATGGGGATCGGGGAGAGCAGATGCGCATGTGCCTATGGGTGGCAAATTCTAAAAAATATTGTCACTGAGATTCCTGAGATATTTATTTATGTTTTGGGAAATGGTCAAATTCGAAAACCATTTCTAATCACATATAAGGTAAAGTACCTAAATAAGATACACTTTTTTTAACTGCTTATAAATGAGGATGGGAATAGACATTTTTAATCTGAATGAGGGGAATACATACAGCATTTCGTCTATTTTTAGAATTGACAATACAAATTTTAGTCAGTTTTTATTATTATTTTAAATTATAAAAAAAAAAAAAATAAAACTGGGAAATACTGATGTTTTGAAAAAGGATTCCAAATAAGAGATACTTGTGTTATTTAAGATTATTTTTGAACATGGACAAAAATTATCATCATTTGACTGAAAATTGAAGCAATATATAACATTTTGAAGTCCTGCAGATACTTTAATAAATCCAGGAACATTTTAAAATTGAAGAGGTCAGTGCAACAGTGACCTAACTCCTCTCAACAGAAATTCTGTTATTTGTCATTTTTCCAAGTGAAATTAAGATGGTTTACGAAAAGAACACGTCCACACCTGTGGAGTAACGGTCAGCGCGTCTGGCTGCGAAACCAGGTGGCCCGGGTTCGGATCCTGGTCGGGGCAAGTTACCTGGTTGAGATTTTTTCCGGGGTTTGCCCTCAACCCAATACGAGCAAATGCTGGGTAACTTTCGGTGTTGGACTCCGGACTCATTTCACTGACATTATCACCTTCATATCATTCAGACGCTAAATAACCTCAGAAGTTGATACAGCGTCGTAAAATAACCCAATAAAATAAAATAAACGAAAAGAACACAAAGTCGGTCAAATCGGACATGAATGTACTAATCTTATTTAGGCTACTATAGCTAACGTTAATATTTTGCTAGAGAAAGAAAAATGATAGAATATTAAATTTCGATCTCTATATTTTAATTTTAAGTTGATTGCACTTATTTTGCCGATCCCTTTAATTGACACAATTCTTATTTCGCTGTATTGAGCAAGTTAGACAAACGAAAAGTTCATCATCAGTCCTGCAGTCTTCGTGTGCCCAACGACGACATTTTGAACACTGAATCTATTTCTCCCCCCCCCCCCCTGAGCCCTGGTGTCCTCTGAAAAAAATTTAGTGCAAAACAAGCACTCTCCATCATCATAATTTTCTCCATATTCTGAGTCACTAGAGTTAATTAATTCCAATACCACAACGGATTCTTCATCACTGGACGAACTCAAGCAGTGCTTCTTGGACTGAGTTTTTATGTGATTTTTGTAGTTTTTCGAACAACTTCTTGCGAGCTCCGTATTTTCTTTGATTTTCCTTATCTAAACTCTCTCTCATTTTTTTCTTATCAGAACTGATATTATGATAGCTCCTTTTCCTGCCCTGGATGACCTTACATGCGACTACCCACTGGTTGAAGCTTACGGCTCTTGAGGTGGTGGTTGCTGCTGCTGCTGCTTCTGTAGGCCTAACTGTGGTATAACCAAAGTCACCGTTTCTGGCGCGTGAAAAAAGTAATAGGAACGCTGAAAGCGAGTAACTTATCTTTGCCATACTCTGTGGGCATTAAAGCTCACAACTGTGATTCGCAGATTGCTTACGTCACATCTGTTTAGGAGGTGGTACCACTCTCGGCCGAAGTGGCAACAGATGTCCTCTGAAAAAAATTTAGTGCAAAACAAGCACTCTCCATCATCATAATTTTCTCCATATTCTGAGTCACTAGAGTTAATTAATTCCAATACCACAACGGATTCTTCATCACTGGACGAACTCAAGCAGTGCTTCTTGGACTGAGTTTTTATGTGATTTTTGTAGTTTTTCGAACAACTTCTTGCGAGCTCCGTATTTTCTTTGATTTTCCTTATCTAAACTCTCTCTCATTTTTTTCTTATCAGAACTGATATTATGATAGCTCCTTTTCCTGCCCTGGATGACCTTACATGCGACTACCCACTGGTTGAAGCTTACGGCTCTTGAGGTGGTGGTTGCTGCTGCTGCTGCTTCTGTAGGCCTAACTGTGGTATAACCAAAGTCACCGTTTCTGGCGCGTGAAAAAAGTAATAGGAACGCTGAAAGCGAGTAACTTATCTTTGCCATACTCTGTGGGCATTAAAGCTCACAACTGTGATTCGCAGATTGCTTACGTCACATCTGTTTAGGAGGTGGTACCACTCTCGGCCGAAGTGGCAACAGATGCCACAGATATTTGAGCACACTGACCAGTCAGTGGACTGGTCAGTGTACTCAAAGACACATCCCAGAAACGCAAAGTGCGAGTGTCTTGCCTTTGACACAGTCAATGGGCAACAAGACTGAAACTGTGATTGGCAGATTGCTTACGTGACGTGTTGGGTGTTACCGTTCTCAGCTACACTGGCAACAAGTGCTCACTGACTGGCTTTTTACTCAATAACACGCGCCACAAACGCTGGCACTGGCTGTAGTGGCGATATTTACACATGTCCAACGAAATTTTCGAAATCAGGAATTACAAGTAAATTTAATAGTTTTAATAATTATACAAGATTTTTATTTGAAATGTATAGAAAATATTTTACGAATTAAGCACTTATGTTTTGATCTTCAAGTAAGGTAAATATTGTCGAACTAGCTGATTTTAATTGACTTTAGCTATTGATATTATTGTCATCTCAATGAATAATTAATTTTAGTCATTAATAATGATAACTTAATCATTTCAATTGGTAATTTTTGTAATGAATAATTGAGGACAATGGATAATTAATGAATGACCTAATTCATTTTAATTAATAGTTCAATTAATCTTTCATTGATTCTTATGTAGTTGCTGGGAGACAAACTGACACGACTAGAAGCATTACGCTTTTCATAAACTCTCAAAGGTGAGCATCATAATAATACCAAATAAAGGTTCTAAATAAGAGATACTATCTCTTAATAGGACCCCTAAGTATCTTAGGGAACGGAGTAAATAAAAATTAAATAGCTACCCAAGGTCATAAGTTATTATCTTCCTTATTATCAATCTACCTTATTATATGCAACTTTTTGCTAGCAATTTTATAAAATTAATAATAAATTTGTTATAGCTTACATTACCTGCTGTTTTCTTCCTTAACAAAAACCAGTAAAAAGTTCAAAGTATGAAAAATTACTTTTCTTGTTCTCAGCTTCGTTGCTTACTTTCAACTGAGGTTAGACAAAGAACACGATGCCTTAGAAGCACAAATATTGATTTACCATAGTTGTCGAGAGATGGCAAATTATACCGGAGAAGATAACAAGGTATCTCTTATTAGGGCCCTGTCTCTTATTTGGGTACTTTACCTCATTGCAGTCTAACTTCCTAATTAATTTAATTCTAACTCCTAATTTAAAAACTGTTTACACACACTAAAATATCATAGCATTTGCTATTGCTACCTACTACTGGATTAATCTTGCACAGGATAGGGACCGATGGTGGCGGGCTTATGTGAGGGCGGCAATGAACCTGCGGGTTCCTTAAAAGCCATTTGTAAGTAACAGGTTAATCAGCAGATATTTATTTCACCGCTGCAAGTTGTGAAAGAAAAATCGTACATTTGTACTAATCATGTATTGTGACTGTTGTTTGCTTTAGTAAAAATCATAACACTTCAACGTCAATATATTAAAAAAAAAAAAGAAAGAGATAAGTTAGGCCTACTTACAAATGATTAAATTATGAAGTCAGGTAAATGGAAGATAATAAAGTACCATAATTCATTGTAATAATAATAATAATAATAATAATAATAATAATAATAATAATAATAAATGAATACGTGAAAAGGGTAGACTACAGTGTTCATGTAAAATGTATTAAGTTTCTTTCATTATTTCCGAAAAGGTAAGGTGTATGAATTAAACAATAGAAAGGTAGTACCTTAGTTTATAATACGGTATGTAATATCTTTTAATATCAAGAATGACAGCCTTTTATTGTAATATAATTGAGACGTAGAAGTTTGGAAATTACGTCTATTATCCATAAAATATTGTACGAAGCATTTAATAAGCAATGGCGAGTCCTTTAAATGCCCCAAATGTCAATGCCATTTAAGTGTTCTGCTATGAATATTAGTATAGAACAGCGCACCGAGCGGCGGAATTGGCATTACGAGGGAACCACTTCAGACCCGTATTTCAAGCGCTATGCGCAAGCTTGTATAATCTCGTAAGCAACGTTATGAAGTAAGTTATTTTATGCAATACTTTTATAACACCCTTTTCTATGTACCAGAATAAAACTAATGAAGCTTTTTAACGAAATGTTATTGAAACATTGCAATTACTGCAATTTTGTATGCTCACATTAGGGACATTAGATGAACTCACATCTGCATGGGTTGAATTATGGAAGACTCCAGAATCTACGGACGAATCAGCAACATATTCCACAGAATTCTTCTCTCCTCCCCTTAGGATAAGATTTCTTGAATTCTAGGGATTCCTCCACATACCCTTCAGCGACAGTAGACCTACTGTACTTCCACATACCGTGTCATTTCAATGTCAGGATATCCGCTCCTGTTTGCAAGAAGCATCGCAGATGACCGTCTGAAGCAGTGGTCGTCAGCACTCGCTGAAATGGGTAACGGGTAAGAAGTATATCGGAATATGTACCGTCATGCAGAAGGGAGAGGGAGAAAGCATACTGTACCTGCCAGCTGCCACGAAGGCAAGCTGGTCAAGTTTCCCTCTTAGCCCCATATATTTTCCTAACCTCTATGTCCCTCCCAAAGTCAAAGTTCAATTTTCACAACCATATAGAACAACCGGTAATATAACTATTTTATAAATCCTAACTTTCATCTTTTTGAAAGCAGACTGGATGACGAAATCTTCTAAACCGAATAATACAATGTTATTAGTGGTATATTTTTAGCTTTCGGTTGTGATTTGCCTGCAACGTTTCTGTGTTCCTCTATTTTATCATTCATATTATTTCCCTATTTTTGTATTCGACAGATATTGGAGAAAAAATGGGAGTATAAGGGTACAGTACATCAGTTATTCATAGATTTAAAAAAGGCATATGACTCGGTTAAGAGAGACGTTTTATATAACATTCTTATTGAATTTGGTTTTCCCAAGAAACTAGTTCGATTAATTAAAATGTGTCTTAATGAAACTTACAGCAGAGTCCGTACAGGCCAGCTTCTATCTGATGCGTTTCCAATTCACTGCGGACTAAAGCAAGGAGATGCACTATCATCTTTACTTTTTAGCTTTGCTCTAGAGTATGCCATTAGGAAAGTCCAGGATAACAGAGAGGGTTTGGAATTCAACGGGTTACATCAGCTGCTTGTCTATGCGGATGACGTGAATATGTTAGGAGAAAATCCACAAACGATTAGGGAAAACACGGGAATTTTACTGGAAGCAAGTAAAGAGATTGGTTTGGAAGTAAACCCCGAAAAGACAAAGTATATGATTATGTCTCGCGACCAGAATATTGTACGAAATGAAAATATAAAAATTGGAGATTTATCCTTCCAAGAGGTTGAAAAATTCAAATATCTTGGAGCAACAGTAACAAATATAAATGTCATCCAGTCTGCTGTCAAAAAATCTGAAAGTTAGACTTTATAAAACAGTTATATTACCTGTTATTCTGTATGGTTGTGAAACTTGGATTCTCGCTTTGAGAGAGGAACAGAGATTAAGAGTGTTTGAGAATAAGGTGCTTAGGAAAATATTTGGGGCTAAGAGGGATGAAGTTACAGGAGAATGGAGAAAGTTACACAACACAGAACTGCACGTATTGTATTCTTCACCTGACATAATTAGGAACATTAAATCCAGACGTTTGAGATGGGCAGGGCATGTAGCATGTATGGGCGAATGCAGAAATGTATATAGAGTGTTAGTTGGAAGGCCGGAAGGAAAAAAGACCTTTGGGGAGGCCGAGACGTAGATGGGAAGATAATATTAAAATGGATTTGAGGGAGGTGAGATATGATGATAGAGACTGGATTAATCTTGCTCAGGATAGGGACCGATGGCGGGCTTATGTGAGGGCAGCAATGAACCTGCGGGTTCCTTAAAAGCCATTTGTAAGTAAGTATTATTTCCCTTCCTCCTCCTCTCTCAAGCTATGTAAATCTCTTTTTTTATATCATCTCTCCTTGTGCAGCTTGTAACTTTTCTGAGAAATCTCATCACTGCAGTCAGTATTATGATTTTGACTCTCTGTATCATAATTGAGTAAAACGTCCTCAGAGTAAAGAAACGATTATTATTATTATTATTATTATTATTATTATTATTATTATTATTATTATTCAATTTGAAGTAGTGTTTCACATTAGATAGTGGGTAATTTTCTGAAAAAAAAAGCACAATTTACAGTGTATTTATTTCTAGTTCTTGTTGTTTTGTTTAATGAACTGTCCGAAGACAGATCTGGACCCCACAAGTAACACTAACAAGGCATCACTCAGGAGGCAACTAGGCCAAGGGATAATGGGATAGGGTGGTCAGTTCCTTTCCCCCTCCATTGGATACATCGCTGACTACTTACATGTGACACTAATCAGATTTCAGATTATAAAAGCAATAAAATTGTTCTTCCTCTGACATATCGTCAAGTGAGATGTACTGTATTGCCTAATATACAGGGACATCATTTTATTTTTACTTCAATTTTTATTGTACCTGAGTTTTTGAATGTACTTCACTCCCACCTCTTCTACTAGTAAACTTCCAATCGTACTCCACACAGAACCAAGGCCGCGTACGCAGTCAAAGTAAGCAGTACTGAGTTAGTGAGTATAGTACGTTCCAGAAATACGTTCGCGTTTTCCAGTGACGAAAGAACTTTCAATATTGAACGATATTTTCGCACAGGTACTGTCGTCCGTTTGCTTACGTCGCATCCCGTTTTCCCTCACCCACTTCTGCTCGGCTAGTGACTGGGCTGTCTTTGTTCTTTTCTGAAAACTTTAATTTCTGTTAGGAATTGGATGTCTACGTAATATTATACTACTGTTTAAAATAACTTGAATAAAAGGGCCTCGTTAAGTAATTAACTGTCACGTGATTTCCTCCCTTTCTACGACTCTGCGACAAAATCACTTGGACGGACAGTAGATAGCATGTCTGAGTAATTTTATCTTTTCGGATCGGGCAGAAGTGAAGATTGAATTTACAGTACGTAAGGTACTCTTTTGTAGAGTAGATACAAAATTATTTCAACATGAGTTACTAGTACGAAGGACGAAACTGGTAGGCCTAATTGGAATTAGGTACATTAGTCTGTAATGCGATAATATACACAAAAGAACTGAAGCCTGTATCGAAATGAACGGCTACTATTTTCAAAAATGTGTTTAAATATCCATATTATGATTATTTTTCAATTTAACTTCATTCTCTTTATTGTAAGCTAATGTGCTGTAGACAGTATATTATACACTGCATTATGAATACGTTGGCATGGAAAGCTCAGTTCGTGAATAAAAACACTCATTGTTAATACTGTACTGTATTTTCATTAAACAAAAACCTAATGAAAATTATCAAACTCAAAATCGCGATATTTCCTAGTTTACGTAAATGGACGAACTACTTTTCTTCCCTCCTATACCTAGTGAAGTGAGTTGTTTGTATTTTACGCCAGTATCATCGAACTCCAGTCGTGGAAGGGGGTAGCAAACGGTGTTTCCGGTTCTCAAATCCCAAGGTATAGCCAGGTTAATATTAGAAATGTTAGTAAAAATAAAATGATGTCCCTGTATTTGGTGTACATATCAGCCAGAACTTCGATCAGAGGTAGTTTTTGTTATTGATGTTAATAATACTTGGAGCTGAATCGGGTATATTCAAGTGTTTCTTTAGAGCAGTGGTTCCCCTGCTTTTTGAAGGCGCGACCTAATGTTGGGCGAGACTTATATTTACGACCCTTCACTTCCGTGCCGGTATTTAACCCCATTCCAAAAATACAAATTCCTGTAAAATCGAAAACAAAGGTAATTTTAGTTAAAATCAGTGTGTATCATCCAAAGAACGACAACACGCGTTTTCTGTGAGAGACGTGCTTCACTGCAGCGGACGGCAACATCATGCAGCCGTGTGTCGTATGGAACTTCTCTGGAAACTCGTAAGATTGTTGGAACAAGTCACGCCATCTATTTTACATTGGGTACCCTTTACCGGGTGTGTGAGGACTAATAATTATTCCACATAGTGAAGACTTTATTTCCATTGTCCGACGCCATATTTGATGTATCATACTTACGGACTATTCCATCTCAAATCGACCGAAATATAGAGAAAATTGACCTTGCAATTTTAAAATACAATGAAACTTTTTCTGTCCGTAGACAACTGTGATACAATGCTTTGTGCAAAGTTTGAGGCATCAGAATTTCATAGTGTTTAAATTAATAATATTTAAATTTATCGTATTTTCATAAAATTAGCAACTTTAAACTGTTGTGGCTCCGAAACCCTTTCACGCAATGATCAAAATCATGCTTTATTTTGATGCTGAGAAGTTAAAGTTTATATTGACATGTAAACAGTTTTTCTTACTGTTTATGGAAATGGAGAAATTTAGGTTTTTCTTCATTAAGACGCCTTTGGCCACGAAAAAATATGTTTAAAATATATGGTTAGATTCCGCATTGAAAGTACAAATAAACACATATTTTTTACTGGTGCACCGTTGATAAGAAAGTATTGAAAAATCAAATAAAGAAAATGAATAGTAAGCGTGTGAGCTAACCAGCTGACTGTGAGGCGGGAGCTAGCCTACGCAAGCAAGGTCAGAAGACATAAACACGTGATGTTTCGTTTAGTAGCGCATAGCTGGACTAGCTTTATCACAAGTTTTCATAAACACAGAAGTAAAATGACGCCCAACGCTCGCTTATCTTCAGCTCTCGGTCAGTGCATGCGGTACTGCGCCGTTCAAGTCTAGGCGCAATCTATTTAATAATCTATTTAATACCCTCGAAACTTATTGCCATACCACTAAGCAAAGAATGCCGAATCCCTCTTAATAATGCAAGGTTTTTTCTCAATATTTTTTTTTACATTTTTACATATGGCCAAAAAGCCTAAAAGTAAGTAAAATCAGATTACCTTTCTCTCTGTATACAATAAAAATAAGGATTACTTCTTATCATAACCTACCAAATGTCAGCTTCAAAATAAGCTCTCGTTCAATGTTCTGCAGTAAACGGTTCCAGAGTTCTGAGCGCTGAAAGAGGCTTGTTTTTATAAAATACGCTAAATTTGTCGCTCAATAATACGAAAACCGTTTGAATTTCGATAGTATATTTTTGAAAATGCACTCCCCTCAGCACCTTGTATAAGTAGGGAAAAAATTAGAGTATTAAAAAAATGCGAAGTTTTTTACTGATCGATTTCATATGGAATAGCTCTTACTACGTTATTATGGGGTTTGGTGACGTCGACATTTGGGTTTCGTGTAACATTTTAGGCCACTCTTTTTTTAGGTGTTAAGTTTTGCCTTTCCTTCCGCTCTTAAGAGGACGGAAATATTTTTAGTACGGTTTTAGTGTTTACATGTTATCCGCCTCCTCGGTGTTGGGGAAAAGTGCCCTCTCTCTGTGTTATGTTATTTTTACTAGTCTTGTTGTGTTTTTGTTACTGTGTAAATTATCACTAGTTATTTATGATATTAATGTAAATTTTTTTAATGTAACTAGGTTCCCATTTAGGGCATTGCCCTTCCACTTTCTTGCGATCCGATACGCGCGTCACAGTTTGCACAGTTTCAAACAACAGCCTTTTGAGTATTTCCAGAATAAACTGAAAACAATTAGGACAGCCACTGAATCTATTTCTGGGTGGTTGCGTTCAACTAGCTGAAATTAAAAAAAGAGTGTGACGAAGAAACACTTGTAGAGCGTTGACCGATTTGGATTAAAAGAATGCAAGAAGCTCTTAAGTTTTTGATATTTGTAACTTTGTGTTTAAACAAAATAAGTTTCTCGTCTATGATTATCATGAAAAGAAAAGCGAGAAATCTCCTGGAACGTGAATATCGCTGTGTGTCGAGTCCAGACTTTCTGAAACACAGGCACATTTATCGCATTACTTTTTATTTGATAAATGCTGAAACATTATTTTAGATTTATTTTTAGCGTTGTTTATATTTATATTCATAAATATAACTTATTAATAACGCGTGTTTATTTTATTTTGTAAATTATGTTGCAACTCTTTGCATGACCCCCACTTCGGGAATCACTGCTTTAGAGCAACCGATGTGCCGCGGCACACTGGTGTGCCTTCACAAGATGAAAGGTGTGACGCGAAATGGTGTGTTGACAAAACATGCCCAATCCCCGAGTGTGTTGTGTGTGTTGAAAATCTCAGTAATGCTGCTATGGTTCCCAGTAAATTAAACGACATTTGGTAACAAAACATTCTTTTCTGTCAAACAAAGATGTAGCCTATATTATTATCGTCGGTTGTTGGAAGAAAAAAAAAAACAAGTGACGCTCATGACGATGTCTGTACAGGTTAAAAAAAAAGTACTTATCGTTAAAAGAAAAAAAGAAAATATATCAATGAACCAACAGGATTACAACGAAGAACTAAACACAATCAAATACATAGCACAAGAAAACGGATACAACCCCAACATAATAGACAACATAATACGTAAGACAAAACAAAACCACAAAAAAAAAACAGAAGAATACAACACAAACACAAGAACACAAAAAATACATCACACTAACAAACGAAAACAAAAACACACATAAAATTGCAACCTCATTCAAGAAATTAAATTACAACATCGCATACAGAACAAATAACACTCTACAAAAACATCTCAACACACAAACAACACAAACAAACAAATACAACCACACAGGCATATACAAACTCAAATGTAACACCTGCAACAACTTCTACATAGGACAGACAGGCAGATCATTTCAAACACGTTACAAAGAACACATCACAGCCATAACAAAATTACAAAACACCTCCACATATGCAGAACACATCACAAATGCCAACCACACCTACAGAGACATCAACACAGACATGGAAATAATGCACATTCAACCAAAAAGCCAGAAACTCAACACACTAGAACAATATGAAATATACAGACACACGAAAACACAACCCAACGAAATTCTCAACACACAACTCAATTTCAGAACACATACACTCTTTGACTCTACACCACGAACGCACCCACACAGGAAACAAGAGGCGCCAACACCAACAACGACCAGTTCCGAAGATGACCCAAAATAGGTCGAACATGTTAACAAGGTACGTTAAAATTTAACACAAGAACTACTTAACATACATATTCCGAAAAAAAAATCACACATAACAGCTGAAACTTGTTAATACCTGAAAATGGGTCGTTTGAGATGTTCCGAACTGTATGGCCCCTTGCTGACGGTAATAAAGTGTTGATGGACTTAAAGAACATTTAGTAATCTTGCAGCAGAAGTTCAAGAATTATTTCGGAGAGATTGTTCAAGATTTTTACTGGGTTCGTGATTCATTCGTTGTGAATTCAAAACATCTTCTGAATAATATACGTGTACAAGAGGAACTAGCAGATTTAAAAGCAGACAGAATATTGAAATTAAAACTTCTCGAAGTGCCTTTGGAAACATTTTAGTTGTCAATAAGGACTGAATACCCGGCTATCTTCGAGACGACAGTTAATATGTTATTGCCATTTTCAACTACATAAGTTTGTGAACTGGGCTTCTCGACGTTAACTGAAAATTAAAACATCAAAGAGGGAGAGACTCAAATCCATCGATAAGAAATGAGGCTTGCACTGTTAACGATTCCGCCACGGATCAGCCACCTGTGTGCAGCTAAGCAGGCCGAAGAATCACATTGAAGATATGAGTAAAGTTATTTACTTTAATACTAGTAATAAAAATGCGTATTTTCTACAGTGAATTAAAGTTCATGAATTCTTGAGAAATGCAAGAGTCGATTTCTGTTTTATAATAACAATAACAATAATAATAATAATAATAATAATAATAATAATAATAATAATAATAATAATAATAATAATAACAACAACATTACATTACGTAATTATATTAAGAGAGTCACATCATATGTTTCTGAGGGAATTAATATTTTGGTGTGCCGTGTTGAGTCTAAGCACATCTAGGGTGTGCCGTGAGTATAAAAAGGTTGCGGAACACTGCTTTAGAGAATGACTGTATTGTAAAGATTAAGAAATGCTTTTCTGTTTAAGTACTTCGTCAATTAAACTTGTAAGGAAGGATATAAAACATTTTGTGATGCAGAAGCACTGGCGTTTTAAAATTTGTATAAATATCTTATATAACGGTGTCCGTAAACAAGAAGTTTATAATGATGCAACGACCCCTGTTTACAGGTCACAGAGGACTCTAAATAATGGAAACGCAATACTCCTTTTCGCGTCTGCATGCAACAAGTTTCAGTTACATTTTTCAGGAAAGAAAATAGGTGTAGATGCGTGGCGAAATGAATTCAGGCACTTCTTGCAGTATTTGTAATGTTGGAAACACATGTGGCTTCGGCGGAAGCAGTCCTTGGGGACCATTGTAAACTGCTTTACAGAGGAAAGATATTCCTAGTCGATAAATGGGAGGGAGAGAGAATTCAACCTAGGACGACTTGTCGACTGGTGGTATCGCTTCAGTGGAGGAACTGTTTTCATGTCTCTTTCCAGTCCAAGAGATCTGGATCTGATAGACAGGCAATGGAAAATTATATAATCATTTTTGTTTATGTAGGCTGCACAGCACATCACCATAATTTCATCAAGGTCATGTTTTCCTACGGTAATACTTGCCTATTCATACTCTGGAGGCATTTACAGAGACATATAATATGTAAGAATCACATATATTCTCTCGAAAGGATGAGGCAGTTAAAATGTAAATTATTTATTGCTAAATCTAAAAAGAATTTAATTCTAAATTTTGTATTGCCATATTTTGATTACAATCTGAGCTTGCTGGATTCGACCCAGTAACCTGACGAACCGAAATTTTATTTGTAGATGTACACTCACTCACTCACTCACTCACTCACTCACTCACTCACTCACTCACTCACTCACTCACTCACTCACTCACTCACTCACTCACTCACTCGATCTTATCTGGATGCATATTGAATGATTTCATTAACGTAGGTTCCTTTGCTAATTAAGAAAACAAAAGTTGATCTTATCTGGATTCATATTGAATGATTTCATTAACGTAGGTTCCTTTGCTAATTAAAGAAAACGGAACTTGATCTTATCTGGATGCATATTGAATGATTTCATTAAAGTAGGTTCCTTTGCTAATTAAGAAAACGGAAGTTGATCTTATCTGGATGCATATTATATGATTTCAATGACGTAGGTTCCTCTGCTAATTAAAGAAAACGGAAGTTGATCTTATCTGGATGCATATTGAATGATTTCAATGACGTAGGTTCCTTTTCTAATTAAGAAAACGGAAGTTGATCTTATCTGGATGCATTTTATATAATTTCATTAACGTAGGTTCCTTTGCTAATTAATAAAACGGAAGTTGATCTCATCTGGATGCATATTGAATGATTTCATTAACGTAGGTTCCTTTGCTAATTAAGAAAACGGAAGTTGATCTTATCTGGATGCATATTGAATGATTTCAATGACGTAGGTTCCTTTGCTAATTAAAGAAAACGGAAGTTGATCTTATTTGGATGCATATTATATGATTTCATTAACGTTGGTTCCCTTGCTAATTAAGAAAACGGAAGTTGATCTTATCTGGATGCATATTGAATGATTTCATTAACGTAGGTTCCCTTGGTAATTAAGAAAACGGAAGTTGATCTTATCTGGATGCATATTGAATGATTTCATTAACGTAGGTTCCCTTGCTAATTAAGAAAACGGAAGTTGATCTTATCTCGATGTATATTGAATGATTTAAATTACGTAGGTTCCTTTGCTAATTAAGAAAACGGAAGTTGATCTTATCTGGATGCATATTATATGATTTCATTAACTTAGGTTCCCTTGCTAATTAAGAAAACAGAAGTTGATATTATCTGGATGCATTTGAATGATTTCAATGACGTAGGCCTATGTCTTTTGAATAACAATTCAAGAAAATATACTATAAACAGTATTATGGTTCGAGCATAATAATGGAACTGAATTATTAAGACGCTCGTTAAATACAGGGTGATTCAGACCACCCGTAAGTCATTTATTTCGGAAATTAGTCCATTAAAATTTTCGAGGAAAAAATATTTATCACTAAACCACATGTGAACTATCACTTGAGCTTAATTTCATCAGTCAGCTCTAACAGTAAGTAGGGTCAGTGGCGTATAACTTTAAAATTTCAAATGAGACTCTGGATCAAATAGGATATCATTTGATAGAGCTCTTCAAAACAAACAACTTTCATAGGAAACTTTTTTATTAATTCATATTCCTTCAATGAGAAAACGTACGAAAACGCAATGGGTGATTCGGACCACACGTAAGTCGTTTATTTCGGAATCTAGAGCATTAAAACTTTCGAGAAAAAAATATTTATAACTAAACCACATGTGAAATTTCATTTGAGCTTGATTTCATTAATCAGCTCTAACAAGAAGTAGGGTCAGTGGCGTATCACTTTAAAATTTCAAATGGGAGTCGGGGTCAAATAAGGTACCATTTAATAGAGCTCTTCAAAACAAACAACTTTCATAGGAAACGTTTTTACCAATTCCTACTCTTTCAATGAGAAAACGTACGAAAAGATAATGCCATCAATATTCAGAAATGTTGCAAGACGAAAATGTAAACAAGACAATTAATGTTGACATTTTACTGAAAGACTGGACAATTCCATTAATTTTTATAAATGTTCAAACTGTCTGCCGTTCTGAGCAGCACACACCCGTACTCTTCTTCTAACACTGTCAGTGACTCGTAACACTTCGGCGTGGTCAAGTGACTGGCAGTTCTCCCGAATTCGCTGTTTTATGTCATCTCTTATTGTGGGACAATCTTGATAGACGATATTTTTTAACCGTCCCCAAGAATAGAAATCCAAAGGATTGAAGTCAGGAGATAGTGCTGGCCATGCCACAGAACCGCAGCTCCCAATCCATCACCCAGAGAAGAGCTGATTGGCTATATCACGTGCCACCAAAGAGAAATGAGCTGGTCAACCATCCTGCTGAAGCCACATTACTACTCGTGTTGCCAGTGGTACGTCCTCCAAAGTTGGTTGAGGATGTTCTTCAGGAAGTCAACATACATGACACTATTCAGAGCACCTTCAAAGAAATAAGGTCCAATCATTCGGTGTCCGAAGATGCCACATGAGACATTAACACTCCATCTATGCTGGTTGTACCACTTCTCTCAGTCAGAGAGGTCTGACTTGAGACCAGTAGTGAACATTATGGATATTGACATCACCATTGCTCTTGAATATCGCTTCATCTGTGCAAAGAATACAGCGATGAAACCGTCGAATTTTACCTGACAATATTCTATTTTTGGGGACGATTAAAAAATATCGTTTATCAAGACTGTCCCACATTAAGAGGTGACATAAAACAGCGAATCCGGAAGAACTGCCAGTCACTTGACCACGCCGAAGTGTTACGAGTCACTGACAGTGTTAGAAGAAGAGTACGGGTGTGTGCTGCTCAGAACGGCAGACAGTTTGAACATTTATAAAAATTAATGGAATTGTCCAGTCTTTCAGTAAAATGTCAACATTAATGGTTTTGTTTACATTTTCGTCTTGCAACATTTCTGAAAATTGATGGCATTATCTTTTTGTACGTTTTCTCATTGAAAGAGTAGGAATTGGTAAAAACGTTTCCTATGAAAGTTGTTTGTTTTGAAGAGCTCTATCTAATGGTACCTTATTTGACCCCGATTCCTATTTGAAATTTTAAAGTGATACGCCACTGACCCTACTTCCTGTTAGAGCTGATTAATGAAATCAAGCTCAAATGAAAGTTCACATGTGGTTTAGTTATAAATATTTCTTTTCTCGAAAGTTTTAATGCTCTAGATTCCGAAATAAACGACTTACGTGTGGTCCGAATCACCCATTGCGTTTTCGTACGTTTTCTCATTGAAAGAATATGAATTAATAAAAACGTTTCCTATGAAAGTTGTTTGTTTTGAAGAGCTCTATCAAATGATATCCTATTTGACCCAGACTCCCATTTGAAATTTTAAAGTGATACGCCACTGACCCTACTTCCTGTAAGAGCTGACTGATTAAATTAAGCTCAAGTGATAGATCATATATGGTTTAGTGATAAATATTTTTTCTCGAAATTTTTAATGCACTAGTTTCCGAAATAAATGACTTACGGGTGGTCTGAATCACCCTGTATACAGGGTGTTTAAAAATACGGGGCATAATTTCAGATATGTACTTCTCACATGTAGACAATCAAAATAGTTCATTACAACATGTGTCCGGAAATGCTTCATTTCCGAGTTATGGCCTTCACAACATTGAAATTCACCGGAACGTTTTTCTTTCCACAGTTCGTTGTCATTACAGAAGATGTTCAAAATTTCCACCTCCTGCTTGAATACAGACCTCACATCGATGTCTCATTGACCTGCGAACACGATCCCAATCTCCAGGAGTATTGCGTATGCCCTCAGAACATGCCAAAATTCGATTCCGAAGGGATTCCAAATCAAGCACCGGAGACGAATAAACCAATGATTTTAAATGGCCTCACAAGTAGAAATCGAGAGGGTTCAGATCAGGTGAGCGTGGAGGCCAAGCAATTGGGCCACCTCTACCTATCCATCGATCAGGAAACCTTCGATCCAAGTACCGGCGAGCCGTACGACTGAAGTGTGCAAGAGCGCCATCATGCAAGAAGTGAATGTGTTGACGATTGATCAGTGGAGTGTCTTCTGAAACATGAGGTATGGTGTTTTCCAGGAAGTTTGTGTAAGCCTGCCCCGTAAGTCTGTTTACAAGTACGTACATGGGGTCCAACTAATCGATCACCAATGATACCGGCCCACATGTTGAGGGAGAACCGCACCTGGTGATGAGATGGAACAGTTGCACGTAGGTTTTCATACGCCCATACATGCTGATTGTGGAAATTTGTTATGCCATCTCGTGTGAACTGTGCTTCATCTGTAAATAATACTAAGGCAGGAAAGTTCGGATTTACACCACACTGCTGCAAGAACCACTGACAGAACCTAACTCGTGCAGGGTAATCTGCTGGTGACAGGGCCTGTACACGTTGCAAATGATAAGGATACAATTGATACTCTTTCAACAGTCTCCAGACAGTCGTATGAGGAACATTGACTTGCAACGCTACCCTTCGTGTGCTGATAGATGGAGTTATGTTCACAGCCTCCAGAATCTCCTCCTGTACTTCTGGAGTTGTAGATCTTGGTCGTCCCCTTCCCAAACCAGGAGAGTTAAGTTTTCCATAATCGCACAGACGGTAATGGAGACGTACAAATGTCTTCCGATCTGGACATTGTCGCTGTGGGTACCTCTCCTGGTACAAACGACGAGCCAGCGCAGCATTGCCGTCCGCCTTACCGTACATGAAGTGTATATCTGCCAGCTCTTGATTTGAATACATGTCGCACAGTCTAACGCCTACACAACACTGAATGTAACCTTCGCCTGGGAATGAACTGTCAGAGTTCTCTCTTAATGTCTCCTTTGACGGCAACGACCTGCGGAAAGAAAAACGTTCCGGTGAATTTCAATGTTGTGAAGGCCATAACTCGGAAATAAAGCATTTCCGGACACATGTTGTAATGAACTATTTTGATTGTCTACATGTGGGAAATACATATCTGAAATTATGCCCCGTATTTTTGAAACACTCTGTATAACGAGAAAGTATGTTTCTTCGTAACACATTTTTCAGTGCATACTTCACTTGTTTTCTCACTGGCAATAACTGGAAGATGTTGCTCGTTTGCAGGTACCGGTAAAAGTTTAGACTAAACAAGGAGTGAAGTTGTCAGTTGCTGATATCAAACTTAATGCAAACTCAAAGTACTTGTATATTCTGTTGCAATGTCTTGTGTACTTGAACCGTGTCTAAGAATAATGTAGGTTATAGTTACGAGTAGATGCGTTAGGTTGTATGGCATCATCATAATGGATGCTGTGACGTTACAGTGCATGATTCATATTTAACCCTACTGTCAGTGTGACTGACGTACTGTGGTCGATATCGGTACAAATATTAGTACACAGTTCAAGTTTATATCCGCAGTAGGTAAATGCGATGCTGGCTCTGGACGTCAGCACATTTCCTAACAGCTACGATCGGAATTTATTTTCTCAAATTATTCCTTCTTCGTTTTAATATTGATATTCATAGTGATAATAACACAATCATTTAAAGGGTGTTTGTTATGTTGCAGCCACGCTCTAAAGCAGGCATGTCAAAAATCAGACACTGAAAGTGCAGTGTATGTGCGCGGAACGCCGGTTTGTGCAGATTGCGTCATTCATGTGTTGCTCATACCAGTTCTTAGCCGGAGGGATGTACAAGAATCTATTCTGCGCTTCTAGTGTTCAATTAAATTGACATTTGGACATTATAAACATACTTAGCAGAAGGAAAAGACACAATTATTGTCAGTGTCTATATTTGACAATAATTGTAACACAATAAACAATAGACACTCAGTTATAATTCACAAAGCAGTCGTTTGTAAAGAATAATTTATTTACATGATTTTTATACAGTATTTGAAGAAAATATAAATATTGCAGTAATTTCGAAACAACAAAAAACGAACACAATATTTTTATTTTACGTAGTAGGTACTGATTATTTCAAAGTAATACTCTTTCATTGTTCCTCAAGCATTATTGGGACCATTGGTGCACAAATGCTAAGAAAGAAAATATTTTACTCGCAATTACATGCAATAGGACATTGAGAGGCTTTTACACTGGAATCATTTCCTTGCTGTATATTAATATAAATTCACATTATTATTAATAAATTGGATAAATTAAGCTTGAATTTAAATTTATATATAGTTTATTTGGAAAACGTTGAGAGCAAGTATTAGCAAGTTGGGAGCGTTACTGAATTGAGTTAAAAGAGTACTTCGTGAAGCGAGGACATTTTCTTTATGTTAGGTTTAAAGATTTATTAACGTAAGTATATAAGATAATATAGTAACGTGAGGTGGAAAATTGCCATTATGTATTATTTTTCCAGAACATTTTTCCGCCTTACAAATAGTTGCTTTCTTCCTTCCCTTACAACCTCAAGACCCTCACATGTATTACTCACTATATTCTCATCACTTCTCAGCTTATCGAGTAAAAGTTGTAAGTCGTCTAACCATTGATGGTTGTGTTAGTACAGACTCCAAAACAACATCATTGTCAGGTTTGTCTTGCCGTGAGAGTACTAATTAAGAAATAAGAGCTGGCGAATATCATATTTTGAGAACTTTACTAATATGATTTAAATTTCGTCGACCTGGTTGGCGAGTTGGTATAGCGCTGGCCTTCTATGCCCAAGGTTGCGGGTTCGATCCCGGGCCAGGTCGATGGCATTTAAGTGTGCTTAAATGCGACAGGCTCATGTCAGTAGATTTACTGGCATGTAAAAGAACTCCTGCGGGACAAAATTCCGGTACATCCGGCGACGCTGATATAACCTCTGCAGTTGCAAGCGTCGTTAAATAAAACATAACATTTTTGATTTAAATTCTCATATCACTATTAGGTCCACATGATATGATGAAAGCCTTTCATTTTAAAATAATTACTGTTGGCTGAGGAAAACATCGTAACAGTTATGTTATATGATTCGTGATTTCTCTTCTTCGTTATATCTGTGGACTCCTCACTTTATTTTCCATAACGTATTCACAATCACAGCTCAATGAGCACCCGTACTGATCTGTGTTACTGAAACCAAAGCTGATCTGCTACTATTTTTTTTTTACATATTGCAATTTTATATATTCTTACTTTTATTATATTATTGCTATATATGTGTATCGACATTGCTTTAACATTTTAATCCAATATTGTTTCCATACAAAGTGCTAATCGCTTCACAATAGTTGCCTGTGTTGTCTTCGGTTTATAATAAAAATTGGCTTGAGTACAAAGTTTAAATCTATATATGTCACAGGGATATGCGCCATGTCACTAATATCCTGAATTGTAGTTTCCCAGTATTGTTTAGTCCTCGGACACCCAAGAAAGCGATGTTGAAGATTGTCCTCTTCCTGACAATAGGGGCAAAGTGATGTTCGGGCTAATCTGATATGGTATAATTTGCTGTTTGATGGAAATATATCATTGACCACTCGAAACCATAGGTCTTGCTGTTTAAAGGTCAAAACACTGTTTCGTATATTCTTCCAGATCCGTTTCCAATTATACACAGGAAAACTGCACACAATTTTAGGAGCTGGCAATCTTCTATTCATATACTTATAAATATATTTAGCAGTGACAGAAGCTGGAATGTTTTGTGGTATGTAACTGATTTCCTGTTTAAAAGTCCGTATTTGTGGTGCATAACTTGGGAGATATCGTAAATCCGGTGGATGCTCTAATTTGGTTATGGATACCCATTTGGAGAAAAATGTGAAGGAAAAGTCATCTCCCTGTCCTTGGACGTGAAGAAGATTCCGGTAGATGAAAAGACTGAGTGCTTTAGTATAAGGGTAAAAAACTCCTAAACCTCCTTGATTTTTTGCCAGAGTTATCTGATCCCTTGGTACTCGAAGGATCTGTCGGTTCCACAGGAACCAACCTGTAGCAGAGCGCAATTTCTTTCCAATTAGACTTGGAATGGGTAAAATTTGCGCAATATACCAAGCTTTCGACAAAGCGTATGTATTGATATATTGTGCTCGCTTCACTAAGTCGGCGAATCGGAATTTTTGTGCAGACAGGACGTGGCGAATAGCATTAGTGACCGAATTCCAGTTATATCTTATTGTTTGACTAAGATCGTTGAAGAAAGTGACGCCTAGGATTTTGATGGACGACTGAATGCTAAGCCAACTGGGAAGTGGGATCTTGTCTTCTTTTCCGATGTACATAGCCTTCGTTTTCTTTTCATTTAATTGAGCTCCCGTTTCTTGACTATACTGTTGTATACATTGATACATTATTGGCAAAATGGTGGCGTCAACTGCAACTATAGTGACATCATCCGCATAAGCTCGAATAATAGTATGTGTTCGTAGGGTAAATCGAGGAAAAATTCTGTAATAAAGGATCCAAGGTGAGAGCAAAGAGATGCATAGAGAGAGAGGGCAACCTTGCCGCACCGATCTTTCCACAGGGAAGGCTTGTGTAAGATGTCCATTTATTAAAAGTTTTGAATTGCTAACAGCCATTATATTGCGTAAGCAAGCTATGAAAACTGGGTCTATGTTTAACTCCATCATTCGTTGTAGTAGATAATTATGCCGTACTCTATCAAAAGCATGGTCAAAATCAAGGGATATGAGTATATGACTTCGTTGATTTTGTTTTGCGACACTGATGCTATCACGAATTGCACATGTAGCGTTGAGAATGTTTCGGCCAGCTACTAAACATTGTTGATGAGGTCCTATTATATGCGGAAAAATTGTACTCAAACGTGTCTTCATACACCTCATAAATATCTTGTAGTCACTGTTCAGGAGAGTAATGGGACGGTAGTCTAGAGCTGTCTTTGGGCACACAATCTTAGGTATAAGTAGCATTATTCCCAAACAGATATCACTGGGAATAGCAGGAGATGTCATCATAGCATTCATTATTTCTACCATTTCCCGCTCGATTATACTCCAAAAAGCAATGTAGAACTCGACTGGAATTCCATCCGCTCCTGGTGACTTATTCAATGGACTAGCTTTAATAGCTGCCAAAATATTTTGTGTGGTTAAACGTGTTGTGAGTGTAGCTGACGGCGGGTTATTCTGACTGGCTTGTATATTGATACTTGGCGCAACAACCGGTTCGGTATATAAATTCTTGTAATACTCGTACAAAACGGAACGTATTGATGGTTGTGCTGTGTGTGCTACTCCATCAGCAGTAGTAATCAGGTTAATATATTTTCTTTTCCCCCTCTTCGTCTCTCGAATGACATCATACATGGAAGTCGACTCCTCTGGCAAACTGTTGGACCGGGCTCGTATCTGTGTACCTCTATCACGATCATGTTGAATTTTGAGGATACTTGCTTTAACTTTTTTTCAGTAAAGTAGTTAATCGAAGTTCTGTTGAGGACGAAGCATATATGTCTCGCAGTAATCCATACAAATATTCTTCATGTCCTTTTATTTCCTGTTGTCGAAGAATGCTATAGTATTTCATCCATTTTCCTAATTTTTGTTTCGTGTTGACCCACCAATCTAAAATATTTGAATACCTCGACTTCTGGCTTTGATATATTTTCCACTTGTGTTCAAAAGCATCTTTGAAATCCTCTTCCTTCAATATGCTTGTGTTAAGCTTCCATATTCCTCTGCCAAATGGAGTGGGTAGGCGTGGAATTCGTAGAGTTATTATATAACCACAATGATCAGAGAAAGCGACCGGGCATATGTCTGTACCTCGAAGATTGGACTTCAGGTTCCGTGTTATATATATTCTATCTAGCCTTGAAGCACAATTATGACTTTTATATGTATAAAGGGAGTTTTGGTGTGTCTGTGAATTCCATGAGTCCAATAGTTTTAAACCATCGATTATATTTTGGAGTTCCGGGCAAGGATGATATTCTCCGGTAGTGTCGGAGGCCTGCAAGACACAGTTAAAATCACCTCCTAATACTAATTGTTCATTTTTACATGCTAAAAGTGGTGTTATATCAGTCGTAAAAAACTTCTGACGTTCACGCCGTTTCTGAGAGCCTGAGGGCGCATACACATTCACAATATGGATATTAGCTACTCTAAGTGCTATTCCCCTTCCATCGGGAAGTTTAATTACGTCTGTATATGGAATGTGATCTTGAATCATTACAGCTGTTCCTCTCTCTTCGGGTAGAACGTTGGATTCTATATTATAACCAAATATGCTATTAAGGTCGGAAGTCCCGACCTCCTGCAGTAAACCAATCTGGATGTCCATATTGCGAAGGCCTTGTGATAATAACTTAATTTTACGGGGAGAGGAGATATTATTGACATTTAAGGTAAGAATATTAATGAAATCCGTCATGAATGAGAAATAAATATAGAAAGGGATTAAGGAAAGGAGAATTATGTTTAATAATCCTAAGGAATGAGCTTTCTTAAACCAGAATGGGTTATAATGGGGCATGGTGAAATATGTCGAACTGGGTAAACTTGTATCTTAGGTATGTCAATATGATAACTTAAGTGCAAGATATTAATCTGTTACTCGCAGAGGAGGAAACCCCAACTTGCTGCCTTCATGCTTATATGGGTGTAACCTACCCGCTCTGTTGCCCCCTTTGCTTGTCTTCTGCGCGGCTATGTCCTTGTGTTGAGTAGAAGTGGGCCTGTGGCTGGTGTCGTCTGCGTCCATCATTTCACTCCACGTCTGCTCCGCTTCAAGTTGTGTAGGTATATGTGCACTAGATTGCTTCTCTAATGGAAATGATGTACTACCGCCTTGTAAGTCGTTCTTAACAGCTGACTGATTACTACTTGATGACTTACGTTCGTTACCGCAGTCAGAATTCAACTCAGATTGAACACGCGCGCCGTCATCTGCCTTTTGTTGATCGGAATCTACACGGGTTCCTTCAATTTCATCTGCAGAATCAGTTTCAGAATTCACCGGAAGAGGTGTCGTCCCTGGATTTTGCTCTGCCTTTTCATGGTCGCGAGTATTATGTTCCCGATGTTGTTCAGTTGTTAACCCATTAGCTCCCGCCCCTCGAGACTTCTTGTGTTTGTCAATTTGGTGTTCCGTCTCCATAATGTCAGATGGACGTGATATGACGTCATCATTCCCATTAAGGTTATCGGATGCGTCATTTTCCTTTTGTTGACTAGTATGACTTCTGAGCGAAACTGTTGATCTCGACGCCGATTCGGCATTTTTAAACAAGTCACTCATAGTAAAGACAGTTCTAGGGGCAACAGTGACTTTCGCTTTTAGGTTTCTGTTAGGACATGTGTTCCGCAGATGGGATAATCCGCCACAGATGAAGCATGATTGTTCCTGGCCTGGATACGTCACATACGCCTCGTATGTAGCTACTATAATGGTGGATGGGATCGGTTTGTTAATAACTATATTTACATCTACATGAAATCGATATCGCGACGACCATTTTTCACTATCTATTTGTTTTACTTTCCCATAATTTTGGAAAACATTATGTAATCGTTCATTGGGCACCTCAGGGGGGATATTTAACACTCTTACGACAGTACTTTCTTCTTCCGCTGGGGAAAGCGTAACGTCAACTCTAGCTCCACTCTGTAAGGTTAAGGTTGATGACCCTTCGTAACGTTTCAGGTAATTCTCATACACTGTAGACGTTTTAAATTTCAAATAAACAGCATGTTGTTTACTTACGAGTTGAATTGTTTGTAGGTCGTCTTCTTGTACATTTAACTCGACTGCTATCCATTGATGAATTTCCATAACACTCGGACGTTGCTGATCCTTGTTAAATGTTGCTTTGATTGTATGCTGCCGAATAACTTTTGTTGCCATGTTAACTTACTATGCGTATATGTACACACACACAGAAATATACAACATCGTGTATGCTGCAACCACTTAATGTTAGCTGCTTGCCTGCTCAGACCCGACGCGATGCTGGACACGTCCTACTGCAACGGCTGTCAGAGCTAGACTGCTACTATAGGTACTGTACAGCCCTCCAAGCCGATTCACTCCCTCCAGGTAGGGGAATAGTAACTGCACGTTGCACGCAGACCAGTGCACAATGTGCGCGACTGCACAGTGTGCAGGGTTTGGACATGCCTGCTCTAAAGCATACAGTTATTTTGATCTGTGTTGAGCTGCAGTGATTAAGGAACAGTGTTCTGACAGTACGGGAAGGCTACGATCCCTGGTTCGAATCTGTGTAGGACATACATGTTTGTCCGTTGTTAATGTGATGTCTTGTGTCGTGCTAACCTCATGTCACGGGAGTCTCGTCGTTTGTTTAATGTTAGGTTACGAGAACTACTTCTGAAATAAGATAGAACCCGTACACAGGGTGATTCAAAATCTCTGCGACAAACTCTGAGGAGTGATAGATCTAACAAGAAGGAACCCTTTTTGTTAACAAGCTATGTCTTTTGACGCGTCGTTTCGAAGTTACCGTTGAAAATGTTTTTGCGCGGGCGAATGTCAATGTATGCGAATGTGTGCACCCCTATTTGTTTGTTGAGATGTTTGTAAGAGACGAGAGGGGTTGTTGTTGTTTGTTTACGTTTAATGTTCAATACCTTTTCCTTTCAGTTTAGTCTAATCATCAATTGAGAATGGATCTCTACACTTTTCCCGAGTTAGCAGACATGGTAATGTGATATGGGGAGGCTCGCGGAAACGGAAGAAGAGCTCTCCAATGTACCAACAACAGTTTCAAAACAGAAATCACCCTCACCACACAATGTTTGCTCGTCTTTATCAGCGCCATCGAGACGATGGGTCTCTTCGTCCCCGGCGCATTGATGGAAGACCGCGTAGATAGCCATTCTCAATTGATGATTAAACTGAACTGAAAGGAAAAAGTATTGAACATTAAACTTAAACTTAAACAAACAAACAAACAAACAAAGAAACAAAGAAACAAACAACAACAACAACAACCCTTCTCGTCTCTTAGAAACATCTCAACAAACAAACAAACAAACAAACAAACAAACAGGGGTGCACACATTCGCGTACATTGACGTACGCCCGCGCAAAAACATTTTCAACGGTAACTTCGAAACGACGCGTCAAAAGACATAGGTTGTTTAACAAAAAGAGTTCCTTATTGTTAGATCTATCGCCCCTCAGAGCTTGTCGCAGAGGTTTTGAATTACTCTGTATATGTGTATATATATTTTTTTTTTTTTTCATATCTCATCCCTGAGGTGACTACGTCATCAGTCACGTAGGCGATCCGGGATCGAGTCCCGAGTTCACTGAAAAATCCGTACCTAGTGACTCTTGTAGCGGGCAAGGTCGTTGTTGGGTTTACTCTGGGTTCTCCAGTTTCCCCACGTTAGGCATGAGCGTTATTGCATCCGATCTCATGTCCATCATCATTCCATAGCTGGTGACACGCGGAGAGGGTTGGTCCAAGGATGGGCGGTGTTAGCTGCTTGGAAACGTGGATATTCAGTGAATCTTAGCATAGTCAGCTGGTAAGGATTGGAAATGCGCCTAGCTGGGTTTCAGCGTAATAGTTTCCTAGGATGAACGTAACACTAGGATTCGACCCCCACCTTCAGGTTGATAATAATAATAATAATAATAATAATAATAATAATAATAATAATAAGAATAATAATAATTTCATAATAGAAGAATCAATTATTATGTTTGCATTAGCGTCAAATGAAAATTTGCCTATTTTCAGATTGTTAATTTGTTTTTGTGTAGATAGTCGCTAGCTCGTCAAACTGTTTGAATCGACAAGATATCGATTGGTGATATCGTCTATTAAATTGTTATTCAATATTAATATAGTATTTAGAATTAAACATTATTTCAAAATATGCTTTTCATTTAATTTTTGTAATATATACTGTACAACGTGTTCATAAGTCTTGTGTTCGCTTCGTCTGCGATGTCCGTCGCGCTGACCACATTAACCCATCCTTACAAACTCTAAACTGGCTACGGCTTAACGAACGTAGAAATTTTCATTCCCTTGTTCTCCTTTTCCAAGTCCTTCACACTTCTACACCTACCTACCTTGCCTCCCGTTTCAGTTACCTGTCATCATATCATAATCTCTTCACACGTACGCAAAATAGCCGCATACTAGCCATACCAACACGTAAGACATCATCGTATTAATCATCATACACAATCTCGCTCTCGCGCTTGTGGAATATCCTACCCAGTGACATCAGAGACTGTCGGAATTTAGTAGCGTTCAAAAGCAAGCTTATTAAGCCTTTTCTTACTGCGTAGAGTAGGTTTAATTTTTACTTAATCAATAAAAGAAATGTTTCTCTCTTCTTAACTTTTACAATAAACTGTCTAGCTTTTATTAATCAGTTAATCTTTTAGTACTTTGATTTTTATTGTATTTGTAAATTTAATATTAATTGTAATTATAATTGTAATTGTATTCTTAATATTGTAGTTGTAATCCCCTGGTAGAGGGGAAGAGAAGGCCTGATGGTCTTATCTCTATCAGGTTAAATAAATAAATAAATAATACAATAAAATATATGTAAAAGAAACCTTTTATTGCACTCAATATCATAAGTAGGGAAAGAAGCTTGGACTCCAAACATTGTCTAGAGGCCGATATAGGTTTAAGGCACACTGGCTATAGGATGGCGTTAATTGTATCTTCAGGTTCGTATGCAAGACGTCGCTTGAAGGGCGCTCTGTTCATTCGAAGATTAATGGGTAGCCTACGGGTTTTGTATTGTTCACTGCATTCTAACAGGTTGTTTCGACACAGCAAGCCTCTTTTCTGTTTAAAAAGTAAAACTTTCGTAAAGAGTTCATCTGTGATTCAGTGAAGGTGTATTAAAATGCCGCCAATAAAATCTGCAACTTTGTGCTTGTGAAAGGTTTCGGAGATGATTATTTTTCAGTCAAAGACGAAAATATATTATGGTGTAAAGTGTGTAATTTAAACATAAAAGTTAATAAGCGTCGTGATTTACAAAAATATTGTGACTCTTAAGACACATCGAACATCTGAAGTTGTTTAGTGATTCGATTTCGGTTCACTCTATTTTTTATTATTGACTTGCGCCTGATGCTGATCTGAACTTGAGAATCCACATTTTAAACACTCCATTGAAAAGTATATGTCTAGGAAATTGCAGACTCCAACACTTACCCTCGTGTTATGAAAAAACTCTAAATTCTGTTGGTAACAATAACAGAGTTAAAACAAAGCTGAAGAGTTTTTTTTAGTAGGTTATTTTACGACGCTTTATCAACATCTAAGGTTATTTAGCGTCTGAATGAGATGAAGGTGATAATGCCGGTAAAATGAGTCCGGGTTCCAACACCGAAAGTTACCCAGCATTTGCTCATATTGGGTTGAGGGAAAACCCCGGAAAAAACCACAACCAGGTAACTTGCCCCGACCGGGAATCGAACCCGGGCCACCTGGTTTCGCGGCCAGACGCGCTAGCCGTTACTCCACAGGTGTGGACAGCTGAAGAGTATTCTTGAAAAAACTGTGAAGTGCAATATGAACTGAATAATGAACAGACACAACATTCATTCATAGTGCTCTGCCCAAGAACAGGCCTTTCACTGCAAACACAGCATTCTCCAGTCTTTTCTATTTTCTGCCTTCCTCTTTGTCTCCTCATATGATCCATATATCGTAATGTCGTCTATCATCTGACATCTTCTTCTGTCCCGAACTCTTCTCCCGTTCACCATTTCTACCAGTGCATCCTTCAGAAGATAGTTTCTTCTCAACCAGCGACCCAGTCAATTCCTTTTCCTCTTTCTGATCAGTTTCAGCATCATTCTTTCTTCATCCACTCTTTCCAACATAGGTACGTATATTATAATAGAAACTATTTCAAATGCGCACCAGTAATATTGTGTAATATCGAAAGAACAGTCTCTTGTTTGAATGGCAATGGAAACTGGTTTGTACTCGTATTTGACAATTTCCAAATGTACACAGTTGTACATTGCAACAAAATTAGTGACACTTAAGTACACCATTCATTTTTATTTGAAATGGATCACCATTTTCTACAAAGAAGAGAATGAGAGTCGCTTTCGGAAATGTGTGTTACACCCTATTTGTTTTAGTCAGCTGACTATACTGGAAAATGTTTTGGTTCAAGCATAACAATGCTCTGTACCACAACACTATTTGCATAACACGCGACATAGTTAACTTCATAGGTTCGGTGTACGAATTTCCAGCCCTAATCATGAGATACCCCAGTCGTCATTATTTTAACAGTTTCTTCTGTAGTCCCGTCTGAGCCTGGTTCCGAGTTGTGGATAAACACAAACATAGTCTACATGTGGCATAACAAGCAAGTCAACATATTGTGATCAACAGACGAGCAAGTCAAATGAAGCAATCTGTACCTGGTGAATCACGTAAAACTGCCACCTCGAATATTGCCGAAACGAGAGGTGCAATTGATTCTCTTTTCCCACAGAATGGAAATACAAACGTAGCCCATACAGAGATTTCAACAGCGATCGGAAAGTGTGTTTCTAGCACTAAGTTAAGGTTTTCAATAATAACATATTAGGGTCATTTGCAAAATTTGTATAACAAATGGACGATTGAGAACGTCAAAATTAAAGTACTATTTAGTGCATATTCTGCATGTATTAATGTAGTGCAATGTCTCTGCCATAGTAATCAGCCACTGTACACTCACCTGGCTTTACAGCACTGTTTTGAACGATGTAACAGACATGACGGAGTAACAGATCTGACAGGTAACAGACATGACAAAGCAAACAAGCTTGTGCGAACCTAAAATTTTTTTGTTTAAAAATCTTCAAAATAGCAACTTAACTACTGCACACGTGCACTATTATGTCCTCTTGATCTTGACTTTATATGTTGTTATTTGTGGAAAACACAACACAAACAGATCTGACAGAGTAAAAATGCACGCTTAGACTAAAACACAAAGCAAGAGTATGACACACAAACTCGCCAAATCAAAATGGGTGAACATAGCAGTACAATCAAATTGGGTCTTTTTTTTATTAACAGGAACACGTATGGTACATAAGTGTCAGCCTTAAAAGGCTTTTACTTTAACAGACATGGTTAACAAGCAGGAACATTCATATTTTTAATTGAGGTGACCGATCTTGACGGTAGTTGTTATTTTATACTCTTGTTGCCAGGGCTCTTATCAGAGGATTGGGGTGGTACAGCAAGTCCTTATGAAAGTTTTCTGTAAATTTCTGTATAATGTCGTAGAATGATTCTATTTCAAGCATGTCTTGTAGTTGTTTATTGGTGGTTCTATAGTCTGCACCAGTGATAGTTAGGGATACTTTTCTCTGTATAGCATGAAGACGTCTGATAATTTGGAATTTTGCATTGCTCCAGATTTCGCAGCCATAGGTCATTTGAGATCTTATAACAGAAGTGTAAAGTAAAATGGGTCTTTGTGCATCATCTTGGCTTGTGCTGACATCTGTGGGATTTCTTTTTCAACTGTGTATCCATAGGAACAGAATGGTGTAACAGACCTGACTGACTTACTGGACTAGAGTAATTATGCAATCTTAGTTAAGGGAATATAAACTCAGAGACAAATGAAAAAGTTTTGATAATATTAAATGTTTCTTTAATTTTTTCCTCAATTACATTATTAAACAAACCTTTATCTGAACATAATCATGCTCCATTTTAGAAACTTAACTAGTATGGACACAGCATTTTAGCTGTTACTATGAGAATTTTATTTTATTCTCGCGAAATATTTCACATCAAGGAAATAATTATTGTGACGTTTACTACATTAGTATTGAAACTACTCACTGTTAGGAATTTATAACTCTATCGTTATAAATGCAATAATGGGAAGGTATGAATTGATGGACATCATTTGTTATACAAATTCTGCAAATGACCCATAATGCTTATTTACACTACAAGAAAATAAAAACTATTGTTTATATTTATGGGTGTATTGCGGATTATGTTGAAACTTCTAGTCAGTACTTTGTGGTATTTCATGTAACTCATACTGTTGCTAGAGAAGACAGTAGGCCTATTTAAAATGCTGAAAGGGTTATGTTAATAGTATATGGAGAATGTAGAAAGAAGGTCATGCTTTCTTGCAATATGTACACTGAGAGATATCCAGACAGACGTCAACAATCTAGACGCCAATTGCGACTCTTTAATCAACTAAGGGAAACGGGAAGTGTAACATCTCAAAACAAAAAAGTGACTAGAAAAGAGCGTGAAATTAATGTCCTAGCTACTGTTCACATTAGCTCCCGGCATATTGCAAGGGTAAATAGCATGAGTCAGGCAAGTGTACTGCGTATTCTGCATCGTCCATATCGTGTCTCTCTTCATCAAGAAGCAACATGGAAACGATTTTCAGAATCGTGTTAATTTTTGTGAATGAGAATTAAGACATGATACACATGATTTTCCATGCATCTTGTTTACTAACAAATCATGGCCAAGTCAACCTTAGAAACATGCACAATTGGGTAGTAAACAATTCCCATTGATTTCGTCAATGTCCATGGAGTGTAAACATGTGATGCGGAATAGTAGGTCATCATCTTATAGGGCCATCGAATCCAACAGATATGTCAACTCCCTAACACATGAAGTTCCACCGATGTTAGACGACATCCCGTTGCAAACTAGGAGGGACATCTGGTATCAGCATGATAGATGCCCAGCTCATAATCCAAGATGTAATACAACTTGTCTGGTCCAGATGTTCCATGATCTTTGAAATGGGCGAAGGACCTGAGATGGCCGGCCGATTCCCCGGGTTTGACACCACTAGATTTTCTTTTTGTTGGGGAAAACTACAATAAATTGTCTACAAGGACATGAAAAACAGAATTGAACAGCCTGTACTGCATTTTCTCTTGAAATGCTATATCATGTGCAGCGATCTTTGTGTGAAAGACTGGAAGCTTTTACTGTAGCTAATGACCATAATTTTGAACAAAACATGTGAACATAAACGCAAACTTACGGCCGAGGTAGACAGTAATCTACGGTACATACCCTAGTAGTGACAGTGAAATTTGCACTACATCATGTTTAGCAATCCCTGCATCAAAGACTGAAAAGTTGTAGTATCTTAGCTAATGACCATCATTCTGGACAGTATTTGTGAGTAAGCCAATTTTTCTTTCGTAATCAAGATGCGTGTTTGCTGTGTTCACTAAATATTTTGTTTTCTGTTACCATTGTCATGAGTTCTTAAGTTAATGCTGATTTATGTTAGAAGTGAAAACACATTAATTTAAAAGTAAAAACACTCAAATTCCAAAAGTGTTCTGCTTGCAGTTAATATCCTTTACAATGGTCACTTGACCATACATGCATCGTGTGATCTTGTCAATAGCGAAGCTTTAGTTACACCTGAACGGTGACTTTTCAAATGGCGATATCGCGTTAACTATTAACTGGAGGTATGAATAAAATGCCATTGCCATTCTAATTTCATCTCTTTTAGTTTTGCCAAGCCAGTATACATTAAAGAATACAATTTTTTTGATAAAAGATACACTTCCTAATCATTGTCGCAGTCTGTGTGTACGAGGCCCCCCTCTATTCTTATATTTTATGAAAACAGCACGTCACTAGCATGTCTCTTTAAGAGATATTCACGGCGGTAGTTTTAAGTGACTCAGCCGAACATTATAGACAATAGCAAGCGAGTCAAGTGAAGAAATTAACATATTGGGTAGTAAGAATAAAGCTCAAGTACTTTCTCAAGGTTTATACTTTTGAGTATGAGCACTTCCTGTGATTATATACTCGTAACCACTAGAACATACTCATTTTCGTAAGAATAAAGACATTCTACCTAACGCGAATATATACTTATCTCTACAGCCTTCTTAATTGTTTAAAAGTTAGTATATACTCATGTTACCTATCCTCTTTGACCACATTGCACCGTGATGCTCAGTTTTTTTCTAGACTTTCACGTGCTATCTGCATGTTGTAGTGGTTTATGTTTTTTTTTTGTAAATTTTAATAATGGATAAATAAATAAATAAATGAATCATTAAATAAATAATAAAATAAATTAATTAAATAATTAAAGTATTTAATTAATTAAATAAATTTAGTAAATAGATACATAAATAAATAAATAAATAAATAAATAAATGTATTAATACATAAATAAAATAAATAAATAAGTATATAAGTAATTAAATAAAAAAATAAATAAAATAAATTAAGTAAATAAATAAATAATTAAATAAATTAAGTAAATGAAATAAATAAGTAAATTAAATAAATAAAGAGATAAATAAATAAGTAAATAAAATAAAATAAATAAAATAAATAAATATATAAATAAATAAATATGAAAGAGAGAGTGAATCAGATAAGTGACGTTAATAACTCAGGAAGCAAGAAAATACTACTGGGAATTCGTCATTAGGGGCTGTTGGATAGACATTTCAATCCATTTCTAGAATTCCAGTAATGCTAATTGTATTTTTTATTATGGAGCAGTTATATATAATTTTAAAGTTACAAATAATTGCATTTTGCAATTCAAATTTTACAAAATAAACTGTAATTGTTAATTATATTTAACAATACAATCTAATCTTATAATTTGGTAGCCATTCATATTCTTATAGGTTATGTTTTTATGAAGAACAAATACGTGTTTAACCAATTTCACATTCACTTTTGTGAAGCGTTAAAAGCTTCTGAAGTTCTATATTTTTCCATGAGGCACTACATCGTTCATAAATTATGCCATTTCTTTTTAATTTAACTTTAAACTGAACACAAACCAACAAATACTCATAATTGAGCCTGCTACAAACCATACTCAGAATAACATGAGAACGAACTTATAAATATGAGAATATACTAGCTTTTATTCTTATCAAGCTTCCATGTTATAGTATGTAATCAAAAATGAGTAGGTACTCAAATGTTTTTATTCTTACTAACAAGAGTATATACTAAAAAAAAGTCCATTATATACTATATACTCATGTTTATTCTTACCACCGATTGTGATATATAGGCAAGAGCCAAATTCCAGCATTAATATAATGACGTTGTGATTTAGAACAGGCATGTCGAACTCAGTTGGAGGAGAAAGTAATATGTCAATCTCATTCCAAAGCTTTTAGACACGATTGACGTCCATGCATTGCTCTCAATCAAAAACTTGCTTCAGTGGCGGGTAGTACATAAACTCATGCTGTAAAAACAATCACCACTCTAAACATAAATTAGGATAAGATTGCTAAGTCCGCACACAAGATTGTGTTAGTACAAGATGCAGGACAAAGACAAGATTATAGTCATTCAACCTCGAGCGTGCAGCTGATTTAGGTTACACTGATTCACTTAAAATATGTTGACACAGACATTGCAGTTCTACGAACTGCAAAAATGTTTCACATTAAGATACATTTATATTGTCAACAACTAGTATATACTTTTCCATAATGTTTTTTATGAAACTGTTGGCAAAAAATGGTTTAACCATTTTGTTATTTATGAAATTAAAAAATTCCAAATAAAAACAAAATCCCATAAAATAAGCAACGCAACAATTTTACATAATTAGTAACTGTAAGTTTGTTTTTCTCATAATCTTTACCATGGGCAGCATTGTGAAATTACGTCTTAAATCATAATTTCACATGTAATGAAATTTAACGGAACATAATAGGCAATTTACTTTATTATCTCCTTCAACAACAAAATAATCATATTCCCATTCCCCAGTGAAGCTGTATCTTGGTACTGGAAATAGTGCTATTTTCAAATATTCTGTAAACTGCTCACCACTGAATGTGTATGTTCTGCAGGTAACGACTGAATAACAGAATGAAAACAGAATCGCGGGCAGGAGGTGGAGGAAATAGGGATGATAATGTTTGTACTTTAGGAATTTAGAACATTGCTAAAATTCAAATTAATTGGAATTAAATTTTAAAATAAGTCTAATACGAGGGAGGATCTAAAAGTAACGCACAACAATTTTTTTATGGAATACTATTTCGGTTAGGACATTCGAAGTTGACAGATAGTTGTTTGAATCACGCGCTACTGACAGCAGTGGCTTGATCAGGTGTCACTCTGGCGGGACGAGCGGTAACTACTGAGTAAAGAGAGCGTGTGTGCTATAATCGCCTACTTGTGTAATCTGTTTTTATGGACAATACGAAAAAGTCCGAGAGAAATCCACAGGGAAATATTGAAAGTGTAGGCTATAGTATGGTGCTGATTGTCTGGACAATAGCAACATCTCCAGGTGGTGTAGGTTCTTCGAAGAGGGCCGCCGACGAAGCACGTTTCGTCCGACCAGTGACCGCTGCAACACGCTGCAACACCACCGAATAGGCGGCATTCATCAACCCTACAGTCCAGATTTCACATCGTCCAACTTTCACCTCTTCGGACCAATGAAGAAATTCCTAGGAGACCAATGTTTTGGTTCGGATGAAGAAGTGAAATCAGTCGTGCGCAGGTGGCTGTACGCCTAGAAAACGGAGATGGGAGAAATGTGTAGAGTAGCGGTTCCCAAACTTTTTCAGCCACGGAGCCCTTTTTGAAGCAAAAGTTTAAGTTTCTGGTGGAGCCCCAAGAAATGTTTACTTTTTAGTTTTATCTGTCTACGTTCTATGAAGCATATTTCACACTTTCCCTTGGAAAGTATGAATATATATATATATATATATATATATATATATATATATATAAAGCAATAGTAAAAAAGTACTGGATATAATTTATTTAAATCTACAAAATGATATTAACAGTAGTTAAGATATTTAAAAAAAATGTTACACTGTTACATGTACACTCGAAGTTAATGTGAAGAATGTGCCTGTTTCTTGCGACAGAGTTTCTCAATGTCCGGTGTCATAGAAGTCAGTTGAAGACTTATATCTTCTTCTGTGTCCAAAGAAGTTCGATATTTTGTTTTTGTAGCCGTGTACCTCGAATAGGTCGTTTCACTGAGGTACACAGTACCCAAAGGCAGTGAGAGAAATTTAACTTTTAAACTTAATATCAAAAGATCCTCCCCTAACTTAGCCCAAAAATTCGAGAAATGGTTTGCTTTTAAATGATGCCTGACAGTGGCTGTTCGAAACCATGTCTATAAGGACCTCATATCTGAAGCAGTGAGGGCTGCTAGTTTTGACATCTCTAGAAATTGATCTACAATCCACTCATATTTCTTTAGAATCGATTCCTGAGTGTCCCTTGGAAAGTATGAATTCATATTTTGAAGCAAATTGTCAAGGTGCTCTTTCATTATTCCTATGAATGAGAGATTCATTGTTATGTTATTTTCTTCTATGAAGTTTGAAGTCAATGATAAACGTAAGATCCTTATTGTCGACGCTTTCTATGTAGAACGCTATCTTTTTCTTCAGTGCGACAATTTTGTCATCAGCATCGAAAGTCTTCCGTTTACTTTGTATGTATGTATGTGCTAAATTCAATTTTGAAAAATGTCTGCCAAGTAATATAATTTATACAACCATTCCTGATCATTCAAATAATCTGCTAGTAAACTGTTCTGGTAATTCAAAAGTGAAGAAATTTTCGTTCGAAGTTCATGTAATCGGGACAACGCTTTACCGCGCGACAACCATCGCACTTCTGTGTGTAATATTACTAACAATGACTTGTGTAAACTTCCCATATCTCACACAGGATTTTAAGTAGCCTACACTGCGAAGGTCGTGCCTTAACAAAGTTGATAATTTTGACGGCGTTGTCTAGTACCTGCTTTAATAACGCTGGCATTTTTTCGTTGCGAGGGCATGTTGGTGTAGTACACAGTGACTACTTGTTCAGTTTTTAAAACTTTCTTGATCCTTGTAACACCGCCAGCAACAGGACCTATCATGGCCTTTGCGCCATCTGTGCACACGTCAATGGAATTGTCCCATGGTATCGAGTTTTCAATGAAGAAGTCAAAATTTCAGTACCACTTGTAGAGGATGGCAATGGCTGCAGAACAAAATATTTCATGAAAGAACCTGAAAATTCATACCGCACAAACATCATTAACATAGCTCATCCGACAACGACCGTAGATTTGTCAAGTTGTAAAGAAAATTTCGTTTAACTGATACGGGAAATCATGATATTTTTACGTCTTTTCATAGATTCTGGATTCGATCATGCACATTGTTATTTGATAAGGGCACACTGGAAATCAAGTTTGCAGTTTTCTCGTCCACCATGTACTTCACTACCTTCACTAATAGTGGTTTTATAAGAGTTTCAGCAAGAGTGAGGTTTACCAGCAAGAGCCTGGTCATGTCTAACCAAGTACGACATTTTCAGTGCTTTCTCGTTGTTTGCTTTACACGAGGTAAAATTTTGTCTGAACTGCATGGAGTTCGTCACTTTTTCTTTCGAAGTAGTCTGCAGTTTCATTTGTGAATTTTTGAATTGAGAAATGCCGTCTAAGCTTGGCAGGGAACATAGAACTATTGGAAAAACTTTGTTACATATCACACACTGTGGACGTTCATCAGCAAACTCAGTGAATCCCATGTCCAAATATAAATCACAATATTTTCGTTTGTTACTTTCAATACTCTACACTAGGCATCGTAGACTCTGAGACAGAATCATGTTCAACATATTCCGAACCGTTCCGAACTCAATTCCCAGGAATTCGCCCTATCTTCTTTGAAAGTAAGGTTATAGCTGTTATCTCCCTTTGACTGAGCACTGGTTGATGGCCAATGACTCTTAGGTCTTAGGGAGCCCGTCTTGAGCCACAGTTCCTGTTCAACGAAAGTTTAGCTAACACATCTGCTATCAAATTAACATGCAGGTATACAGTATATATATTTTTTGAGGTAACGTAACAATCAATAGATTGTAGATTCCACGTACCACGAATAACAAGCGCTGCCTGCCTACTATATAAAAAATAAAATAAATTTCGAGAATCATTGTGTACTTGGCAAGCAAGAAAGATCGAGATAGTTCCAGTGACGAGTAGATCTAATATTAATGCTTCCATGTAGCAAGAAAAACGCAAACTACTTTCTCAGAAAGTATTTTTCGCTTGATGGAAGTAGTTTACGTTTTCCCCGCTAGAGACTAGATGGAATTAGCAATATTTGTCATCTTCATAACTTCCGCGGACGGAGCCCCTGAGAATCATTCGCGGAGCCTTAAGGCCCGTTACACAGTCATCCGTATGCTACGCGCTACGGACTACGGATCCGTAGCAAAATACCTTACATACCTTCTGCGTACTGTACGCATCCGTAGGATCCATACGGACGTCCGCTATGCGCTACGGACTACGGAGAAGATTTGAATACCTTGGACAAGTGTGGGCTTACACGGTCATGCGTACTACGCATAGCGTAGCGGCATAATAAGCAGTAAAATTCATGTTTGAAAGCATTATGATTTTGGATACGCAGCTGTTACCAGTCAATTAGATAGAAGACAATGTTTCTGGGATCCTTTTTGTGAATAATACAAAAATAGAGGCATCAGAAGTTGTGGCGTGATATGTGTGACATTATATTGAACATTTTTGAAGAAATGGACAATAACACACAATGAAATGCAGATGAGTGATGAAGATGAGAGAAGACATGGCAGAGTTCCAGAAAAAAAAATCTTCCGTTGAGGATAATTTAGTTAGCTGTTAGGACAGTTTTCAGAAGTAGAAACTACATTATTGTATGGAAACACAGTCTTTCGAATACAAAACATGAACCATCCCCTTTTATTCCGTCCTTCCCATTCACATCACTTACTCAGTCTGTTCATTTGCCATTTTTCGGTGGGCTAATATTCAGAAAAATCGTACATCAGAATACACAAATATCAGTTCACATTGTCACACTGGAAACATTTCCCAACCAGAACAATAGTCTTCCTTGATGTCAATTGTCCGATCTCCATCAACCTCCAAAGATACTCTTTCACTCACAGGAATTTACCTATTATGGGCAACACACTACTGTATATAATATATATATATATATATATATATATATATATATATAAAACCTCTTATCTATAAAATAAGTTAAGGAATATTTAATTAAGAGTACCTAGTCAATATAAATATTTCCTCAGTGTATTTAAAACACATTTAATCTAAATCAGTGATTCTCAACCGGGAAGGGGACTGCAGCCCTGAGGGTGACCGACCAACTGGTAGTGGGGTGCAATGAAAAAAATAATGGTGGTAATAATAATAATAATAATAATAATAATAATAATAATAATAATAATAATAATAATATAACAATTTTAAAAGTTGTTCTTTGAAAATTTTATTATCTGACAATTTTACATTAAATTAAAACAAGCTAATTAAGTTTTTTCTTTTTGAATTGATACCAAATTTCATATTACTACTTTGTATGTTCTACATTTTACTCCACACCTCAGGCCAGGGAGCCGCACTAAAGTAATGTCAGGAAAAAAGAAGCTTCAAAATCAAAAAGGTTGAGTAACATTACAGTAGTCCACCGCTGTGGAGTAATGGTCAGCATGTCTGGCTATGAAACGAGCGGGCCCGGGTTCAAATTCTGGTTGGGACAAGTTATCTGGTTGGGAGTTTTCCGGGGTTTTCCCCCCAACTAATTGAAGTAGAATTGCTAGGTAACTTTCAGCGTTGGACCTCGGACTCATTTCGCCATTATTAATTCAGATATCATCATCATCATCATCCATACATGGTGCAGCGTGCTGTACTTGTACAAGAGCGCGGCAGTTCGGCTACCCAATCATTCACAAGAATAGGGTGGTAAGCACAATAAGCTTCAGGCTGCAGTGTAAGCCTTCGAGTCCCTCCCCCGTACAAGAGAAAGGAAAAACATTACAGTACATTCTACACAATCTACACCTTAGACTTAGAGGCCAGCACTAAAATAAAGTGAGGAAATGAGAAAGGATGAGAAACTTTGATCTATATAGATTATAACAAATATAATTGATGGTTTTGTAATTTGTTATAATGAACAAGAAATAATAAAATGTCGATTATAAATAATTTATTCATCTGAGTAATTTTTATCACCTTATGTTAACAGCAAACCGCTCGGTACGACATAATTATGTAGATCCAGTTCAAGCTGCCTTTATTGTAATTTTTCCAATTGTTCATCAAACGATTGAATAAACATGCGCAATTAGTTAAAGGAACTTTCTTTCGGTCTCGCGCAAGTCACTATGTAGATTTATAAAAGCTTCCTTCAGGATTTTTAGAATTAGTAACGGGTGAACACAATATTGTCTATTATGCACTCTTTTTAATACAAATAATGTGCAGCCAAAAGCTTTCCTTGAAGCACGCTCATTTTGAAACAAACAAGCCGACTGATATAATTAACCTGCTACGGATTTGCTACGCGTGACTGTGAAAGCAAACTGCCTACGGATCCGTAGTGCGTACTGCGTAGCATACGGATGACTGTATAACGGGCCTAAGGGCTCCGCGGAGCACACTTTGGGAACCGCTGGTGTAGAGAGACTAGGTTTCTGCGTTCAAAAATAGGTAAAACTTGTAGCTTTCTTGTGCATTATTCCGTTCTGCTTACGTTGCCACAAACAAATTGTGCGTTACTTTTCGATCCTCCAATGTATTTTGAAGCATCTCAACATAGCTAGCAATTTAGCACTTGTGTTCATTTAAGACATTTGTTGTGAACTGCTACATTAATAAGTATTCTTGTATCTTGCTTTGGTAAGCAATTGCAAACTTAATTGTCATATTTAAATGAATTTACCTTTTCTTGGAGAAGAGCAATACTCATTATGTTCAAGTGTGCATGGTTCGGGTTTCTAACTTTAGGATTTTTCTTAATTTCCTATTCGCATTCCCCATACCATTTAGTTCGTATCATCTTCATTCGTAAAGGTATGGACCTATATTTGTCCCTCATAAGCAGCGCGGCTCTTTGAGTAGTAAGAATAAACATGAATATATAATAGTACATGCTCAGCATTTTTGAGAAAATGCTCACATCCGCAAGAATAAAAGTACCGGTATAGAGTATATTCTCATTTATAAGTATTATAATTACATCATAGAAGTAAGGGAGTATAAACTCAGATGGTCTACTCTGTGAGTATGTACTCATCTATACTAATAATAAAGAAGAGTAAATTCTCAGTTTCCATTTTAATGCTCATTCTGTTTAGAGTATATTCAGTAGCGTCTCAGTTGGGTATTTTCTGAATTGTGTTGAATCTGAGATTAAGTCTGAAAAGAAATGACTGAATTTATGAATAGTATAGGCTAGTGAGCCGTGGGAAACTATAACGACAGAGACAGACATATAGATTCTAACAACTTTAGAAGTCCTTATCGTTTCTCAAAAGCCAACGTGGATTGCTTAAACTTATATTTGTTTGGACCAGAGAAAGTGGAAACAAGAGTAAAGTAACTAAAAAGTAACTAAATTAAAGGCATTTTTAACATTGGATAGCAATGCCAAAGGAAGCTTTTAATAGAAAAAGGAATATCTTCTGTGGATCTATGGAGAAAGAACTAAGGGGACTAGTGAAGTGCTTTGTTTGGAGTGTGGCATTGTATGGGGCAGAAACATGAACATTACGACGAAGTGAAGAGAAACGACTAGAAGCATTTGAAATGTGGATATGGAGAAGAATGGAGTGTGTGAAATGGACAGACAGCATAAGAAATGAAGTTGTGTTGGAAAGAGTGGGTGAAGAAAGAATGATGCTGAAACTGATCAGAAAGAGGAAAAGAATTGGCTGGGTCACTGGCTGAGAAGAAACTGTCTTCTGAAGGATGCACTGGAAGGAATGGTGAACGGGAGAAGATTTCGGGGCAGAAGAAGATGTAAGATGATAGACGACATTAAGATATGTGGAGACTAAGTGGGAGGCAGAAAATAGGAAAGATTGGAGAATGTTGGGTTTGCAGTGAAAGACCTGCCTATTGTCAGAACACTTATGTATGTATGTATGTATGTATGTATGTATGTATGTATGTATGTTTGTATGTATGATAGCCGAGGCGAAAATGTGACTCGAGAGCACATTGTGACTCGCAATGGTAGCTATGCATTTCTCTTGCTTCCTATCTCTCCCAACCCCCACCCTCTCACTCACTGGAGTGAAACTCCGTTCCATTTGTATTTGTCTCTGACCTGCAAGTGGCGTATCGTCGCAATGTCTCTCTCGAAATCATGTACCTCTACAAAAACGAAAGTTTCAAGTAGGATAGGAGGGTTCATTTTTTTGCTGCCAATATGATGAGAATATTAAATGTATGATTTGTTCACAAGTATTACGAGGAAACGGTTGTATAACATAAAACGGCATTAGGCCTATACTACATGTCACTCATGAAACATTAAAAGGTTAAGTGTTATTATTATTATTATTATTATTATTATTATTATTATTATTATGAAACATTAAAAGGTTAAGTGTTATTATTATTATTATTATTATTATTATTATTATTATTATTATTATTATTATTATCATCATCATCATCATCTCTGTACGTCGATCCTTTTTCAACAGATGTACTAATAATGCGGTTAGATCTTCAATTTAAATTCACAGATTTACAATGTGATGTTAAATGAAAGCTAGATGTAAGGACTTGAGAAATGTTGAACTTTTCAAATTTTTGCCAAAAAATAAATGTCCGAAGCTTCGTTCTTTCGCTTGCTCTGTTAACATGTTCGCTACAACTTACGTTTGTGAAAAATTATTTTCAACAATGAAAATAGTAAAAACCAAATTTAGATCACGACTGACAGACAAATACTTTCGTGATCAACTACGACTGGCAGTAAGTGACGTAATTCCTGATTTTGAAACTCTGTCGCAGAGACATTCTGAAGACAGTTAATTTTAGGTTGTGATAATGTGTCCTATGTTTTATTGTTCATTTCTTTCTTCGTTACACGTACTAAACATTAGTTTGTAGCCTTGTACTGTATAAAATTATATTTAAGTGCTTGACGTAAGGAAAATGAAAATCCGTTAATAAGTCAGACATTTGCTTCACTTCCCCTTCGGGTGCCCGCCTCCCTCCATAGGTGCTATGCACGTTGCAGGTTACACAGTGGCTCGGCGCACGATCACATTTTCGCCAAGGCTGATGTACGACATGGAATTTGATGCTGAAAAACATGCATGGCAAAAAAAAAACAATTTTTCAGCTGCAATAGGTGCACTAGATTGCACTCGTGTAGAAAATTAAGAAACAGAAACATTTTGGTGAAGGGTATATAAATAGAAAGCTGTATGCAAGTATTAATGTGAAAGCTACTTGAAATACCCACGAAGTTTTTCTAGTACAGATGTATCATGGCCAGGTTCTTTGCATGATTCGAAAATCTGTGTATTAGTCGTGGTAGGGAGCTCCATTCTGGAACTTAACCCCACAGCTGTGTTTTTAATTTCCTTTAGGCGCCACAGACTGTGTACGCTGACTAAATCAAGGTCTGAGGTAACAACACCATAACACAAGAATAAGGAAAGGCAATCGAAGACCTAAACTGACAAACATCCCATGCTTAAAATTTACCGATTTTGACTTTGACATGTTTTGTTTTTCATAAGCTACGATCCTGTAAAAAAGAATATCGCAAGTCCTACTTTAAGCTTGTGTTTTTAGTCATACAAATATTTGTTTTAATACTCTTATATTGCAAGCCTATATACATGGTAGGATCGAAAAGTAATCCACAACAATTTCTGTCAGTGGCGGCTCGTGATCATTTTTGTTGGGGCCAGATATTTCACAACCATGTTTATATGAACTTCTTTTCATCTTAAAGATGACAGAAATCAGATCCTAAACCAGTGATGTCAAAGCAAGCGCATTTTTCTGACCTTCACGTCTTTCGCGGGCATCAAGCGCTAGGTATGCTAGGAGGAATAAGCAGCCTGTTGGATTAAGAAAACAGTGGTGCACAAACTTCAAACGGAACGTGAAATTTTATGTCGTTATTTTTATATGGCTTCTTTCTGTTTGTTATTTTCTATATTGTCTGTAAAACAAAAGTACTAACACCTATTTCTTATCCTAATATTGCAGTTGTGTTTTAAACGTTAATAACATAATAAAGAGCAAAGAAGGAATATTCACACAAATTCCATAATAACTACAACTGTACTGTACTAAGAGAATTAAACACATCATTCATAAAGAAAGTGTTATCCCAAAGAAAGGCACTGAATATGACATGATAAGTTGAAATTGATATTGATGGTATCTTTAGTGTTATAAAAGTAATCAAAACAATATTATAGTACAAAGCAAAGTTGTCTAGGTATATGTTTTAACTGTAACTAATATTACATAATAAAACTCTTATCGCATTATGCTTTTAGGTGATATTGGTGCGTAATTTTCTGTTATCAGAATATTAAATTATCTCGAAATCTGCTGGAGCTATAGAGCTGACGTTTTACCAACACATAGCCACATATAATTTGTTTGTGATGTAACAGTATTTGCTTTGTTAATTAATTTCCCTACAAACACTTTTCATGAGAATATTTTCAAACATTTAAATACACTATCTTCATTAATACGTATTAACGATATATTACATTCACGAAAACATTGTTTTAGTACCTGTAAGGCTACTAAACAAACATATCTGAAAATTTCACTTTTCTATGAAAAAAGTTGAGAAAATATTCCTTTTGAATAAAAAAAAGCAAACTTGTGAAAAATGAACATTAAAATTAAAACTTACATTCTTATAATGCACTTACACTTCTCAGACAGATCTAAAAATTAACATGGATACAGTTTTAATAAGTTCTCTTCCCATTATCCATTGAATCAGTGCTGGCCATCCCTGTATATAGCTCGACCAAGCGGCATATACTACCTCTTTCGTCTGTCTCTTTCCTTTCCTCTGTAAAGCGCTCAGGCTCTCCTGGGCTCTAAAGCGCGCGCTTGCTCCTATGGGCATCAGTTGACATCACTGTCCTAAACTATGGCAAGATCTTCGTGAATCACCCTGTATAGTGAGACATCGCTCAAGAAACATGGTATATTTAAATCTAAAACTTATATAAAACATAATAACATGTCAAATTCACGAAAGAAAAAGACAATCGTACCCAAAGTCTCATGTAAAATATACATTCTTTTACCTGCAACGAACATCATTGTTTTTCTCTATCCCTATACTCACTTGGTCAGAACTCTTGTCCTCTCGAATGGCAGTCGCACTGGTCGAGTATGGGATAGAGACGAATTGAGCCGAACGTAAATTGCTCGTAAGGCTGTACAATCAGTGTAGATCATTGGTTGATCATCCAATCGGTAACATATCGTTTTGTAGTAACAAGAACAATGAAAATGAAGCCAAAGGAATCTGTCACAGATTGTGACAAGCGATTTACTGTGCATCAAATCATACAAAACAGAAAAACGAATGCTTAAAAAGAGCTCGCAGAGATTTCCGTTAAACGGGTTTTCCACACGGTTTTCTTTTCATAACGGGAATTTTCAAATTAAATGTCCTGTTGCAAACTAGGCCCACCTAATTAAACTAAAATAATTAATTAATGTAGGGCCTATAACGACGAAAAGAAAGGTACAGTACAGTGCATAACTGATACAGCTATACTGAAACTTAATCCTATAAACATACCAAAAATGATATTTTTAGATTGTATTCAATGTCGTAATTCAAGTAAACTTAATTACTCCAAGCCGGAAAGTAACGACTTTTGTCGACAAAAGGGAGTTCCCCTTGTTTGTAAAAATTATGTTCCTATGTTCTTCTCTACCCTGCGCAGTCATTTCAGCTGTTGTCTGCTATACATTTACGCAATGGAAATATTTAAAGCTGAATCTTTGCTGTCTCTGCATATCAGTAGTATAGTCTCAACATTAAACTATATAATCACAGAGTAAAATTCTGTTCTTTTTTATGGTCCAATCTAAAGGTAGGAAGTTCGTACCAAAACATAGATTTCAGCCACGCATGTAGATCAGACATGCCTAGCCGAGGCACATTTAGCCTTCAAACAAGGTGCGACAGTGTTGGTAGAATATCTTTTATTGTATTGTATTGTATTGTATTGTATTTATTAACATTCCATAGTATTCATACATTGCTTCACAGCTAGAATATGGAGCAAGTAAAAAAACTTAATACTATTGTAGGGTGCTATGCATAGACATTTCGCTAGCCCGCGCTACGAGCGTGCTAAACTAGCCCCGGCTATCGACTGGTTACTTGTACAGGATTCATATCATATATCATATCATATCATATCATTATATCATATATCATATCATATCATATCATATCATATCATATCATATCATATCATATCATATCATATCATATCATATCATATCATATCATATCATATCATATCATATCATATCATATCATATCATATATATCATATCATATATCATATCATATCATATCATATCATATCATATCATATCATATCATATCATATCATATCATATCATATCATATCATATATCATATCATATCATATCATATCATATCATATCATATCATATCATATCATATCATATCATATCATATCATATCATATCATATCATATCATATCGCTAACACTGGTTTATGAACACGAAAAACGTAAGTTCGCTGATCATCCACCGGAAGCCCGCGCTAAGAATGTCTATGAATATGGCCCATAAAGTCTTAATTTATAGTCACAGTCTAGATGAAATATATACAGAAGAGATTTAGAATATAGTCTACTAGTACAACACAAAGTTTTAGTATCAATTTCAGGAAGCGTTTATTGAATGTCATGAATTCACCTACAGAATAGAAGGCGTGAGAAATTAGGTACTTCTTTAATTTGGCCCTAAATAATCTTATGTTTTGAGTTTCATTTTTTATATCGATAAGGAGGCTAATAAAAATTTTTACTGCCATATAACGCACTCCTTTTTGATAGCACGATAGACTTGCCGATGGAGTATGAGTGTAATTTTTTTGACGTGTATTTATGCTATGAACTGTTGAATTAGTTACAACGTTTTCACGATTATAAAATATAAGAGGAAGATTATTAATGAAAAGCCATGGGCATTATTTGTAGCTTTTGAAAATAGTCCTACAAGATTCCCTAGATTTGGTACCTACTATTATTCTAATTACTCTTTTTTTGTAATAGGAATATACTGTTACTATCTGTGGAATTTCCCCAGAATATGATTCCAAAACTCATTATCGAGTGAAAATATTCAAAGTATATTGTTTTTAAGATATTGATACGTACTATCTTTTGCATAGATCTAATAGCGAAACATGCTGAATTTAGTTTGGGGGTAATTTCTTTAATATGATTTTTCCAGTTTAATACATTATCGATTTTTAAGCCAAGAAATTTGGTTGTTGTTGTTTCTAATAGGGATCTATTGTTAATTATTACGCTAGAAATTTGCGAGGTTGAATTTGGACAGGATTTAAATTGAATTATATTAGTTTTGTTACAACTTAATACTAATTTATTGACTGTGAACCAGTCACACATTTTGATGAGAATTTCCTCTGTTGAAGATTGGAATGTGTTGGAGTTATTGGCTGTAATTACTATACTTGTGTCATCTGCAAATAATATGGGATGACCTAAATCTTTTATTAGGGGGCCAGGATCATTTATGAACACTAGAAAAAGTAGGGGACCTAATATTGATCCTTGAGGAATTCCATTATTAATAGCTCCCCATGCTGAGGCAGATTTCATAGTTGTATTGATTTCGACTTTCTGTTTCCTATCTGTGAGATATGAGTAAAACCATTGGTGTACAACACCTTTAATTCCATAATAATCTAATTTATCTAGCAGTATTTTATGATTTATACAGTCAAATGCTTTGGATAAATCACAGAAAATCCCTCCAACTTGTAATTTTTTATTAACTGCCTACAGAATTTTATCAGTTAAACTAAATGTTGCATATTCCGTGCCTTTACTTTTCCTAAATCCAAATTGTTCTGGGACTAAAATGTTGTATCTTTCTAGATGATGATATAATCTTTTATACATTACCTTTCAAAGATTTATGCGTGTGACTGCGTAGAATTTTGAGATTTTACGTCACTGTTAGAAGGCTAGATGCCCCGGCTGGGCATGCCTGATTAGATCATCTCGGCTCTGTTTCATTAGTTGTCTGCTGTTAGATGTTTTTGTATAAAGGTTAATAAATCCTAAGTAAAGAGGTACAGAAGGATGCGAAGAATTACGGTAGGAAGTAGAGGAATGTTGTACGTAGTGGAGACGTGGATGAATGCGAAGAAGAGACGCAGTTAAGAAATGTGCCAGCAAGTGTAGAAGTACGGGAGTAAGCAAAGAACTGCCGAAGAATGGTAAATGCTACGAAGTCGTGACGTCATTAAAGCATTCTGTAGCTATTCACCCCATCTGCGCTCTTTACTGACCACTAGGCCTAATAATGAGTCAATAATACTGACGTAGTCTACGTATCAATATTTCAGCGACCCCACACGATCAGTATTACCGTTAATATTTCTGGTTACTGTTAATGCGTTTCTTGTTCAATGCAGACGCACAAGTACAATAATAGGAAGAGTTAAGGCTCATTCACAATGAAAATTAAACATAACGTAAGCGTTAACTTAACGTTACAGTAAAATCAAGAAGTCATACCATCATTCACGATGGGAACATAAACATAACAGCAAACATACTTGGTAACCATGGAAACATAACAACGACGCCATTTCCTCATATTCTGTCGTATACTTCAGCGCTCCACGATTGTGTTCTGTTTGCAAACTTTCATGTTAACGTCTTACGGTAATGTTTATGTGAATGCTTATGTGAATCATTGTGAATGATCCCATTTGGTAGCCTGGGCGCAAACTTCTGTGTTTATGTTACGGTTATGTTTAATTTTAATTGTGAATGGGCCTTTAAGCGGAAGCGAAAGGTTAAGGAGCAAAATATACATTCTCACATGAATTTGTTACTGGAAATGTAGCTTACTGGTGCAGAAGATTACGAAAACTATCCCCGAATGAGAGATGGTCTACTTTAGGCAAATTACTTCGAGCCGTACGTATCCCCCTTTCAGTGAGGAAGAATACGAACATAGGACCTGTTTATCAGTTGGAATGAAACTGGTGTTAACATTGCGATATCTTGCAACTGAAAGGAGTTTTGAAGATTTAAAGTTTTCTACTATAATGACATTATCGTTTATCAGTTCAAAAAATAAAATAGTAAATAAATTGGAGAAATTCCGAATGATAAATAATTTTATTAATAATACTATACACCGTGTTCCTCAAATGACTTTACAACTTTAGGAGTGCGTAGCGTTTTAGGCAGTAGATTGGTTGATACATTAATTTATACGTAGATAGACCACGTTTTCGTGACGTAGTGATGTAGTATCGAATTCTGCCACCGCGAGCGCCAGGGAGGTGAACTTCAAAATGGCTACTTTCACGGAAGCGGAGCGTGCGAAGTGTGTGTTGTGGTTTGAAGATTCGAAGTAAACATCCACAACTGCAGAATTTGGGGCAACAAAAATCCTCATGTAAATCTGCAATATGTTCACGGCAGTCCGAAAATTAATGTCTTTTGTGCTGTAAGCAAAGTTAAAGTCTGCGGTCCTTTCTTTTTTCAAGAACAAACCATAAACGGCCTCGTTTATCTCGATATGTTAGAAAATTTCCTTTTCCCACAGATAGATGAGGATGATGACCAAGAACTCATACACTTCCAACAAGACGACGCACCACCTCAGAGACGTCCGAGATGTCCTCGATGCCCATTTACCAGATCTCTGGATAGATCGAGGTGGGCCGATTGCATGGCCACCTGGTTCTCCAGATTTGACACCCCTCGATTTTCTTCTGGGGTTTCATTAAAGATCCAGTGTGTCATCCACCCTTGCCAGCTAATCTTGCTCAGCTTAGAAATCGAATCTAATCACCGCTGCAATTGAAGAAATGACGCCGGATATGTTTCAGCGAGTGTGACAAGAAATTAACTTAAGGTGGGATACCACATCGAGCCCTAGCTGACTATTTGAGGTAGAACTTGCTAACATATGACATTTGAACCATTTGTAGCCTATTAGTCTTCACAATATTCTGTGTGCTTTCAAAGTTATAAAGCCCTTTTGCAAACAGTGTATACAAGCAGAAATTTCATAATCAGGTTCATTCCCCCCGCGTATAGGAAGAAAAATGTCAGCAGATTGTCGTTTTGACCAGATACCTCAGTTGAATGATGAGAAGGGTCAAGTTCAGTTTAGGAGAAGTTGTGTTGATAGAAACAGGAAATTCTGATTTATCAAAAAAAAAAAAAAAAAGAAGTGCATGAGGTAATTAGAACGCAAGGTGTTTTTTTCTTCACACCTACGACTTCATTTTCTTAAGGCTCATTCACAATGAAAATTAAACATAACGTAACCGTTAACTTAAGAATATAAACGTTACGGTAAAATCAATAAGTCATATCATCATTCACGATGGGAACATAAACATAACAGCAAACATACTTGGTAACCATGGAAACATAACAACGACGCCATTTCCTCATATTCTGTCGTATACTTCAGCGCTCCACGATTGTGTTCTGTTTGCAAATCACGTAAGCATAAGCATGAAAGTTTGGAGTTTGCAAACTTTCATGTTAACGTCTTACGGTAATGTTTATGTCGGTGTTTATGTGAATCATTGCGATGATCCCATTTGGTAGTCTGGGCGCAAACTTCTGTGTGAATGGGCCTTTATACACGTTCCGCAATGTGTCAAGTGCTGTATTCCATGTGTTTGTGGCTCATCGGTCGAGTCCCTTAACTCAGGTAGCGTATCGTGGAAGTGAGGAAAAACATGCTAAAGAACCTAACATTGAAGTAAATAATGGTAAGAGTGATGGAGGTGATGATGGTAATAATCATGGCAATGTTGGTGATGATCTTCATTGTGGTAGACGTTTGCGATCTGTAATTTCCTTAAAAGATTTTCCAACGTACAATGACGCTAAGAGAAGTCTCTGGTATGATCCAGTAGCTTGGTCGTGATTTCGGAAACGCATTTATATATGTTTACAGTCAATCGATCAGGCTTGTTTGTATGAAAGAAGGCGGAAATCCGTGCCTTGCCGGAAGGTACTGAAAGGTGGCACACGCTGCAAAGATGTGACACAGTCGCTCTTCATAAGGCTTCTGATAATTTGGACTGTTCTCTTTAATATCACTGTTACATACATTTGTAGAGATGAACTCGAAGCTATTGTGACTTACCAGCCTGTGAAGAAAAAAAAATACATAGTTACTCTGGAAAAACGAGTCACAATCTTCTCAACGAGTTTCAAGTATTGAGGAGTAGGTCTATGGGCACTACGTCCAGCACAGCGACTTTTCAAGATATATTGTGCTAACCAGAGTGCTGCATTGGAGTTAAATCGCTCGCTTGAACTCGGTCGAGTGTCGCACCCTCGAGTGAGATACGATCGGTCGTGATACGCTGCTGTTCCGGAGCTGCGTTCGGGCTTGGGTTGGATCCCCCTTTGGACTTTGGTTTCTTCCGAGGTTTTCCACAGCCGTGGGACTGAAGCCGGATGGTCTATGGCGAGTCCTTTGCATCAACACCTTTGATTGATTACCCCCTTTGATTTGATTACCTGGTTGGGTTTTTCCGAGGTTTCCCCCACCGAAAAGGCAAATGCCGGGTAATATTTTGGCGAATCCTCGGACCTCATTTCATCTCACTACATCTCGCCAAAAAAAAAAAAAAAAAAAAAAAAAAAAAAAAAAAAAAAAAAAAAAAAAAATGTACAACATTGTAAAAATTTTAGAAAATTACTAAATTGTAAAACTATAAAACTTTGTAAAAATTGTAATTGTAATATTGTAAAATGTTGACATGTTCCACATCTTAAAGCTTCATTGCTCATGTAAGATCTATGGAATAAAATAAATGAATGAATGAATGAAAAGAAGCACAGTACAAGGTCATCTCACCGACATGTCTTATCTTGTATGGAAGGCGATAGATAAGATACACACATGTTTTTGCTCACACGGTAAAAATGAGGCTTTATTTTCTGCGTTTATGACAAACGTTTAATGGAACAGTCAATGGAACGTACCAAAACAGGAACATGAAGTTATAAATAAAATAGTATGAAAAATTCGATATACAGTTATAATTGCTAATTAATAATTATTCAATATTTGATTTACCACATATATAATATGATAGGTCCATACATAGTGTTCCGCCTATATACTGCGACAATGTAGAAACGTTTCACAAAATATTATTGATATAGCAGTAGATTAATAACAATATTAGTACAGAGATAACGTCACAGAAAATAAAATAAAACGAATAATCATGCTGCACAACTGTACCAGACGCAAAGATTGATACACTAATTATTAGAGATTATTATTATTATTATTATTATTATTATTATTATTATTACTACTACAAATCTTGATACAGTTCTTGCATTATCGTGATTGTGTTCTCCGTTTATAATAATTACATTTACATCCAATAACATCTATTAGGTATGGCAAAAACAAAATAACTCCTGTGTGTGGGGGGGGGGGGAAACATTTACCTACAACATTTATATTACATTTTAAAGCAAGTTTTGTAGTTATACTATGGAGAGGTTAGTTAAACACTGCAAAGTTTTGGAATGATAAACATCTATGATGTTACTACACAGTTCATCACTGTAACAAGAACGAATGTCTAACGCTCGGCTTATACCGTTCGAGGATTTATCGGTCGTTACAATTTAACCCATCATTCATGTGCGCTACCTATCGGATTATGCTATGAACTACTTGGCGCTCGAGCGAAAACGTCCGATGCAGACCTCTGGTGCTGACCCTCAAGCTAGGTGCATTCTCAAACCCACACCGGCTGACTGCGCACCCAGGTCTCGAGTAGGCAACCCCACTCGTCCCTAGGCCAGCCGGCGTTCGGGGAATATGATGATGGAATGTTGTAGATGCCTAACGGGAGAACTTCGAAATAATTAAAGACTACAAATGTCACAATGGATTTATAAATGAAAATCCTAGATCTGACTGGGACACGAACCCTACCTGCGTGACAGGTTGAAAGTATGACCACTCAGTCACCGCAGGCGGACATATATGCATGCATTATCTTACAGCGGTTTGTTGGACATGTCTGGTACAAGATATCTGACGGGGATCGAACCACGGCATTATTTAGTGTGTAAATATATAAACATAATTGTATACACGTATACACGTGTGTACACGTATATATATATGTACGTACATACATGCATACATACATAGATACATATATACATAGATACGTACATACATAGATACATACATACATAGATACGTACATACGTAATACATACTTACATAGATACATACATACAAACATACATACATAGATACGTACATACATACATAGATACATACATACGTACATACATACATACATACATAGATACATAGATACGTACATACATACATAGATAATAATAATAATAATAATAATAATAATAATAATAATAATAATAATAATGGTTTATTTTAACTGGCAGAGTTAAGGCCGTTCTGTCTTCTCTTCCACTCAACCAGTGCGATAAAAAATACAAAATTACTATATCGCTAAGGAGCAAAACATAATTAATACAATACAATACATAACAATTCTTTTACCTTCCCAACACTCCAATGAAATAATTATGTACTAATAATAACATTAATAATAATAATAATCATACCTAAACGTACATACATACATAGATACGTACGTATATAGATACATACATACATACACATACATACATAGATACATACATACACATACATACATAGATACATACATACATAGATACATACATATATACATAAATACATACATACATACGTAGATACGTACATACATACATAGATACATACGTACATACATAGATACATAGATACGTACATACATAGATACATAGATACGTACATACATACATACAAACATAGATACGTACATACATACATACATACATACATACATACATACATACATACATACATACATACATACATAGATACAGACACATACCAGTACCATTGTTAAAGAGACATGATCATAGTTTAAAAGCAGACTTGTGCTGGCAGGACTCGAACCACGCGCTGCGAGCTGTGGAGTGGGTCGAGCCCAGCGCTCGGATCGATAAAGCTCCACCGTGCTCGCTCCAGCTGGCTGCCTCAGCTGCTTGGGGTCTGGCCTCTATACGACCCACCCGGGTCCTGCGATTTTCAACAAATTTTCATACCTTCAGCGACTTTTGTTAGATTTCTATACAGATACTTATTACAGGTCTTCAGTGAAAGTCTGATCTTAGTTGTACGTTCTCTTGCATTACTTCGTTGTGATCACAATTTCACCTGTTTTCTCCATAAAATTTGTCAGTTGGCTGAGTCACTCAGTTCTTATTCAGAATATTGTTTTGCCGGTCAGACAATGTGTCTATCGATCAGCTGGTGTTCTTCGTATTTTTTTTTTTTAGTTCAACAGATCCGTGTATGCAGTGTAAAGGAATTATGATGATGATGATGATGATGATGATGATGACGATGATGATCATCATCATCATCACCATCATCTTCATCAACAAACTTTTCCTATCTTTAGGCCCCTAACCAATAATAAATATTCGAAGCTGTGGGATTCCCTGGTTAGTATGAAGCAATACCATACTTTTAAATATTAACTAGTGGCTTGTGCAGCAAATACTGCAAACTAAGTTCATTAGACATACAAATAAAAGTTTTTCAGATTTATTTTCAATGAAGAATACCAGACATTTTGAAAGTTATTTTCTTCCGTACTAATGAAACATACTCCCTCTGAATGTTTTTTTTTAATGCCAAATACTTTTTCTTGAACCTATCCACCTTCAGGTTTTTAGTTTCAACGCGAAAACGCAAGTAACAATGTCAGGATGATCGGTGGGTTTTTCATGTAGGAGTAAAGCAATAGCTATTTCAGGTCATAGCGGATTGTAGGTTAAAAAAAAAAAAGTCAGGTTTGCTATGTTTTCGAACAATAGACATAGCATCTCGGTATGGCTGCTGCATATAGAACTTGAAATGTAGAGGGTAAAATCATTTTATCCTGCTAAGAGATCTTGCTGAAATGATCGGGAGACTACATAATTTTGTAGGCCTCTTATTTTATCAGTAACTAATAAATTTTGGCCTTTCCTTAGGAACTGTAATTTTTGCGTTCTCTCGAGCCAATACTGAAGAGAATGACGCATATAAATATCTACACCACACCGCCATTGAGTGTATGAAAAAACCCAATCCCACTTGATTCATAACTAGGCGTATACAAATATTTGATTTTTAATAACAATATTATCTTACGTAAGTTTTGTAGTTTATATCCGCCACTCAGTAAATTATAGAAATGAAGATCTAATTTAATCTACTTACATATTCCAAAACGTTTCACTTTCATATCATCAATATAGCATCAATATGTGTAATTAATGAAAAATAGTCACATCATGGCATTAACTATAATAATATTTCATTTCTGATGGTAATAATGTCATCAAACCAATATCCAATACACAGCTGTACTCAGAAAAGTACACACCGCAGAATCAGACCTGTAAATTATTTTTAGCAAGTCTTGAAGTTATTAATAGCCAATTGAATTTGAGCTCTAAATATGTCAGCAATCCTGCAGGTGATGGCCTTCGTGTAATATGTTACTGTTTATTGTAGTGTGTGTTTTGTTTTATATTGAAATGCAATTAGTTCTCAAAACTGACGGAAGGTGGATTTTGGAAAATAAGAAAATTATGTAGGAAAACTAACACTTCACTGAAAGTTACTATTTTTCTGAAAATCCTTGGATGCCAAGCTTCGAAATAACGGGTCACTCATTAAAATCGGTTCCGCCGTTTTCCCGTGATTTCTATTGCCAGTTCAGATTATATACTATATATATATATATATATATATATATATATATATATATATATAATGTCTTATAGGACAGACATTTAGTGTATATGTCAGAGAGAAAATTCTCTATTATCGGTCTAGAATTGAACCGGAATTATTTAGATGTTCAACTGAATACACAATTGTTTTATTCACAGCGAATAGCACTGAACATGTCTTTTCAATAGAGAATGATGAGAAATATTGGTTTTGTAAACCGCGATCTTTTTTTTATAATGTGTTTTTGCAAAGTCTCTTGCCTTAGCTATTATGCGAATATTTTGTGTTATTAACATTTTCAAGTTAATCTGTTCGGCAAGAATTGAAGTAAAACGACTGAATATTATCTCTTAAGACAGGTACCAATACTGAAATGAGACCCAGGAATAAAGTTATCAAATTATATTTTTATCAAATTATATTTTACACTGATTAGAGTTAACGTATATATATTCTTAACAATTAGGTAATTGGTAAGCTTGTATTTATGTTTATCGTGAAACTGTGTGTGAAATAAAAATTTATTTAAAATTGTAACCGGCTCGTAATTTCTACAGGAACAGTGACGGAAAGAATTTGGCGTATAATAAGTCGAGAATTGTATTATAAATTCAAGATAAAATTGGTTTTTCATAAAATAAAATAATGAAATTGAGTGATTTTAATTCCATTTGTACACTCTTACAAGAATAATCACCTTACCAATAGTATTGTATAGTGTACTGTACATTCACCACGGAACTATGTTAATGTCTTACGGGATATTAATAAACATCCAAACTGCTAATGAGATGTCTGAATAGTGGACATTTTTATGTTCCCATAGATGTCCGTTATAACGAGGTTTTACTGTATACATATTAATTATAATTATGTATCTCATTACGTAGGAGTTTACGTAAAATTAGACATACATTATTTGTGCGTGTTTGACATATATTATGTTATCCACTTATTGATCGCTATTTAAGTTGACCATTACACTTTTACTACGTCATACTACTTTTGACCAATAAAACGGTACGAAAGGACGTCTTTCAACCAAATCATGGCTGCTTATCGCACAATTTTATCGCGTCCCTAGCATTTCTTTATTTTTATCACTACCCTAGCATTTGTTTTTTTGTTTGCCAACATTTCAAACTGCATTGGTCTGGACGTCAAAAAACAGAAAATTACAAACCACTCCAGTCGATGCACAGCAGTTTCAAATATGACTCGCATTGGCATTCAAGAACAAGAATTAATAAAGATCATAGCTATGCATCTTCCCTGAAATCCTGTTTACAAATAAATGAAGAGCACCATTCGGAAATCCTGAATAAGTTGAGGAATACACCATGTACATCAACGAGTTCACTTCTTTTACGCACGCGTCCAATATAACATCAACTGAACCACCAACTACTAAAACATTCAAATTTGAAAATTGTACTTTCAATAATTGTTCCTTTTAAAATTATTGTTTATTTTTTATTTCAACATCGTAAATAACAACTTTCCTTGTTTATTTCATCATCCCTAATTAAAACTTTTGTAGCACTTGTTTATAATAGGTTATGTTATAGCTTCTGCTACATGATATTATGAGGAATCACGTATCAGAGATTGTTTAATACTAAAATTTATTGAAAATCATCTGTCAAGTGACGCTGATTTCTGGGATCTGGATAATTGAAGTGGAATACAAATGTTTTAATAAAAATGAAACTGAATCAACAAAGCCTTCTTGACTAGTAACCGTCCACAGAGTTCAATGAAGATTCCATAGTTGGCACAGCTGATAAGAAAACAGCTAAACATAATACACTACTGCCATCTAGCATAATATTTGTAATTTAGAGATGGTACAATAATACATTTGAAGACAGTTGTATTTTCGTAAGTCAATATTTTATTGTATTGGAGTACTTTGTTACTTCTAATCTTTATATACTTTCTTCTAATCGTGTAATAGTCAATTAAATCCCACTCGAGTTTTGATTTTCTCTAGATAAATCAAAACCTCTAGTGAGATTACTGTTGAAAATCGTTCTGTACATAAATTTAAGGTTTTGATTATCACCATCACCTCCTTACACGTTCTGTTCCTATTTAAGGCAGATTAAGGACCAATCCACACATTCGCTAATAGCAGTAAACACACCTCAGGGCTATCGCTGAAGACAAGATAAGGAATACTCAGACAGTGATGGGGGGAAGGCGGGATAAATCTCCTCTTTACCGAAGAGAATTAAACCTGAACTATTATTTTCTAGTTTACATTACTCTGTTCCATGCCAGAATTTAATTCTCGACAGCTATATGGAGACTAATTTCGCTTCTCTCATGGCGTGTTCTCTTAACCTGTGTTTTTGTTCCATGACGGTCACGTGATTAACGAGTCTCGCTACGAAATGCCCCCAGTCATTGCATGTGACTATTTTCAATATGATCCGGGACCACCTAGAATATTTTCCACTGCATCGTGGTTTGTCAGATTTATCATTCAAATGGCTTACTTTAAAGATAAATTAAATAAAATGAAACAATAAATATAAAAGTTTAATTCACCACAGAAATGTAATAATTGGCGAGAAATGTAACTGTCCACTTTTGCCGGCTATCTTTATGAAGAAAATGATCATACTTACACAATTACAATAATTCGCGAGGGCATCAATAGGCGTCGGCTGGATGGCATGCCAATACCGCGCCAATTCGCACTACGGCAGTGTCCAAGGTATGTTGTACTTCTCGCCAAGGGAACTGGACTTCGATCCGATTCCCGTGAAACGTGCAGGAGGGAGGGAGCGATAATCGATTATTTGTGTTTGTACTTTTTCACAATTTTTCATTGTTGTGCTGGCGATATTTCTGATAACCTATTAAACATCTATGTTAAAATAAGAATTAATTATTCATATACACCGAGGTAAAACGAATTTAATGAAGAATTGGAGGAATTATAATATCACAGTCTACTATATACAGTCACGAAGCTTTATACTTACTAAATATGCAAACATGGACAGTTGAAATACGCATCCATAGATAGTTGCTGACCACCAGGATCGCTACTATCGCCTCAACACAGACTCTTTCCCTAGCAGACGATAAAATGTATTGTATTTTCGATATCGTGTTCTTTTGAAAACATTAACACCTTCCTTCCACTACTGAAATATGAAATACATAAGGTTGATATATTATTTTCATAAAATATATATTATAAGTTATTTCATAAACTCACGTTCCTGGATCTTTCGGAAGAAAGATAACTCTGACCTCTTTTTCTTATAATATTTATAGTAGCACAAACGTCTCCTTGTCCCACATTATTATTGAAATTATTGTATTTTAGCCATTTACAGTTATTACAACCGACAACGAATATTTCACAGTTTACATAGCTTTTCACAAAAATGCGAAATACGGCACAGTCAATGCTTTTTCGATCTAGACCAGGCCGTAATGTTTGTTCGGGTTTTCTATTTCAGTGTTGGAGCTCAGTGAATTATTATATTATAACTTTATTGCGTATCATTGCTAAGATTTATTTAGTGTAATGTGACCATAAGCTCCGTTTACTTCTTGTTGCATAATATGTTGCAGAAATAATTACAAAACTGTGTTATTTTAATCTGAAGAGAATTTTACATGTTAACATAATCTGTTCGCGTCAAAATTTCAAGTTTAGAATAGAAGCTATTTTGAGGTTCAATAAAAACGAATTTATATTGTGATTTTAATTTAGCACATCTACCTTCCCTAATTTTAGACAAAAAATTTACCATACCACTCCTATGAAATTAATTTACGTACAATTGTGTTACTTCGTCTCTTAGGTAGTAGATAAATACAATAATTCAGTACTCAATTGTAGTATTAAAATACAGACAAATTGAATGTGACGGGTGTCATACATGACATGAAGAACTGAGACAGGGAGATCAAAAACCCACTAAATCCAAAATTGAGTTATGGGCTGGATGATGCTTTTTAGTTTGTCCCTCATGCATGGAAGGCAAGGATACACTAATTTCGACATTCATCTGCATTCTGGGGGCTGTTTTAAAACTCGTGGAAGTCAGAACTCCACTTACTCCATGGAATAAGAGAGTGTTTGCATTCCAAGCTTAATTTCCCTGTAGGTGGCAACACTATCGCTCAACCACCTGAGTAAAGTGATACGATACGGTATTCAGAATGTCACAAAAATCTATGAAATCCATGTAGGTAAGACTATTAAAGGCACAATATCGAGTCGATTAACTTCCAGAAACCCAATACAGATATGCATAATTCCCCAGTCAACTAAAGTATAAGTCAGCATTGCCATCGAAAGAAGAAAGCAAAAGAACTTGCAAAATTTAATGCAGTTTATTTCTGAGGAAAGTAGGATGAATTACCAAACTCTGTTTGCGGACAGTAATAATCTAGAATCTAGATGCACAGGAAGAACATGAGAGTGAGAGAAAAAACAGAATCTGTAACATGAATGAGACTGTGTTAACATTTTAATATGTTTGTGGTTTTATTTCTGTATTTTGATGTGCTTTATGGTAATTTGCGATTTTCTGTCTCATATATTTGAAATTAAAAAAAAAATGTAGCAATGTTAATCTTAATAATAAACTTCCGTTTTCTCGTATATTCCAATGTTTAATAATTTCATAAGAGAATTATGATATACTTATCTTTTTTTCTTCACATGGCTCATATTTATTCACTTTTCTTAATTCATACACTGTGGAAGTCAGAAAACCACTAACTCCAGCAATGTTTATTTCAAATTGTAGCGTAAGATAATGTAAAATTTAGGTTTTGAAGTATTTAATTGATAAAGAATGTAATTTTACACAATATTAATAGATAAATGTATAATATTTAAAGTTAGTAAGAGAAATAATAAGTTTTTTCTCTCTCCTGTAAAATTTTGTTTATTGGAGTTGTGGAGTTTTTGATTTCCCTGTCTCAATTGGAGGAATGATAATATCAAGGTAAATCGAAAAATTGAAACAAACCTCCAGCACAAATGGATTTTATACAAGAAATCTCAAAAGATGTGGATGAGATATGGTGCGGATTTAGTTCACCGATTAAATCAAGATTTTCTGCGAGTATTTAGTCTTTTCATGCTATTCTCATTCCATCGCCAGATGGGCACAGCATGGTGGTGATGAGGAATTTGGAGATTAAGGAACAAAAGGAGATACATCTAAAGAATACTGTATATGTCCGTTCCGTTGATGTAATGAGGACGATGCATACACTGTTATCTTGTCCTGAAAATGATAGATAATTAATTCATCTAGTGTTCTGCCCAAGGGCAGGTCTTTCACTGCAAACTCAGCATTCTCCAATCTTTCCTATTTTGTGCTTTACTCTTTGTCTCCGCATACGATCCATATATCTTAATGTCGTCTATCTCTGATATCTTCTTCTTCCCCGAACTCTTCTCCCGTTCACCATTTCTTCCAGTGCATTCTTCAGAAGGCAGTTTCTTCTCAACCAGTGACCCAACCAATTGCTTTTCCTCTTTCTGATCAATGTTAGCATCATTATTTTTTCACCCACTCTTTCCAACATAGCCTCATTTCTTATTCTGTCTGTCCACTTCAGACGTTACATTCTTCTCCATATCCAGGACAAGGAAAATATTTATTGAGTCAATTCTAAAATTTGATTTAAGAGTAGCTTATAAGATATTGCAGATCATCAGTGTGGTTTTAGGCGTAATAGATCAACTATTGACCAGATATTTTGTATTCGACAGATAATGGAGAAAAAATGGAATTATAAGGGTACAGTGCATCAGTTATTCATAGATTTCAAAAAGGCATATGACTCGGTTAAGGGAGAAGTTTTATATGATATTCTTATTGAATTTGGTATTCCCAAGAAACTAGTTCGATTAATTAAAATGTGTCTCAGTGAAACGTATAGCAGAGTTCGTATAGGTCAGTTTCTGTCAGATGTTTTTCACTGTGGGCTAAAGCAAGGAGATGCACTATCACATTTACTTTTTAACTTTGCTCTCTAGAGTATGCCATTAGGAAAGTTCAGGATAACAGACAGGGTTTGGAATTGAACGGGTTACATCAGCTTGTCTATGCGAATGACGTGAATATGTTAGGAGAAAATCCACAAACGATTAGGGAAAACACGGGAATTTTACTTGAAGCAAGTAAAGAGATAGGGTTGGAAGTAAATCCCGAAAAGACAAAGTATATGATTATGTCTCGTGATGAGAATATTGTACGAAATGGAAATATAAAAATTGGAATTTATCTTTTGAAGAGATGGAGAAGTTCAAATATCTTGGAGCAACAGTAACAAATATAAACGATACTCGGGAGGAAATTAAATATAGAATAAATATGGGAAATGCGTGTTATTATTCGGTTGAGAAGCTTTTATCATCTAGTCTGCTGTCAAAAAATCTGAAAGTTAGAATTTATAAAACAGTTATATTACCGGTTGTTCTTTATGGTTGTGAAACTTGGACTCTCACTTTGAGAGAGGAATATAGGTTTGAGAATAAGATGCTTAGGAAACTATTTGGGGCTAAGAGGGATGAAGTTACGGAGAATGGAGAAAGTTACACAACACAGAACTGCACACATTGTATTCTTCACCTGACACAATTAGGAACATTAAATCAAAATGTTTGAGATGGGCAGGGCATGTAACATGTATGGGCGAATCCAGAAATTCATATAGAGTGTTAGTTGGGAGGCGGGAGACCGAGACGTAGATGGGAAGATAATATTAAAATGGATTTGAGGGAGGTGGGATATGATGATAGAGACTGGATTAATCTTGCTCAGGATAGGGACCGATGGCGGGCATATGTGAGGGCGGCAATGAACCTCCGGATTCCTTAAAAGCTAGTAAGTAAGTAGCTTATAAGAAATTATGTAGATTACTAAAAGAAAGAAACGTGAAGAAATTAGGAAAATTGTTAAAAGTTATATAGTAAAGAAGAAATGGGAGGGCACAGCTATGACTATGTAGTTATGTAAGGTCAAAGGTGTAATTTTTAAACTTAAAACATATGGACTAGCTGACATGAATAGTTTATGTTTATAATAAACAAATTGTTGAGGCGAGTACCTGGAAAACATAAATGTGGCAGGACCGCTATTGACTGATGCGTAAAGTGTGTGTTTTGATGAGATTTAATTTTATCTCTGTAAATAAAGTATTTCCGAATCTTATACAAATACAGCTTATGTCCATGTATAGATACAAAATTTACAAGAAGATATTTAAATACCCTTTCATGTTAGATATTTGTTCGTTATCTATATATTAAAAAGTTTTTTCGCTTTCCTGTAAAAATATTTTGACATAGGAGGTCGCATTTTGAATCGTATTTCTGTCATTATCATTTTTTGGGTTACAAAGATATGAATTATTTTGAAGTATTCACCCGGATTTTGTTTATGCATGGGGAGTTGATTCAGTATAAATGTAAGTGCTCTCGAATCTGAGCATCTCCTAACTTATTTAATCACAAGTCAAGATATCTGAAGCATTTAATTCATTTTACTGCTGTAAAATACAACAAAACTGACGTTGAAATCAAAGTAATGTCTTTCTAATGGCATGTAACGCCATAAGGAATGCAGAAGTCATTAGAGAGAAGCAATTAATATCTTAAACTATGTGCAGATTGTTGCAAGACGTTTCTCAATTATAAATTTTCCATTTTACGTTTGAGTTGTTTGGTCATAACAATAGTAGTAATATTTTATTTAGTGACATTTTGAACCGCAAGATATTATTCAGTGTTGAAATTGAACATGGACGAGAAGTGGCCGATTTATTTTGCCTGCAGTGCTTATCAAGCATAGGCCGTAAATCTACGAAACGCGGCCCTCTCGGAAAGGATTGTACCGCTCTTTGAAATTAATCGTCCGTGCGTCTAGACCAAGGTGCGATCCACTTTTGGGTGAGACATCACTAGGGACCGGATTTTTATGTAATATCAAGGTGTGAAATATGTACATATTTATGTAAGAAAAATAAGCTGAATATGTACGAAAATATGTAAAATCATGAAAATATTTAATATCAATATCTGGCAGGTATAGGATAGATAAGATAAGACTCTCCAATTGTGATTTCATAGAGCACCCAACTTTTTTATCGCACACTTGACACATTACTATTTTTCCATCTGTAGTGAAAGCTTCGTCCATCGCAATCCATTATTTTATTTTTGTCGTAAGGGTTGAAGATACAGGGGTCATTTTAGTTGGTTAAAAGCAGTAAAACTCACTCACACTTTATACTGTAAGTACTAAAGCTAGAGAACTGAGTGAAATGAATGACATAACAGTACTGCAAGCACTGTTTCGCTTTACTGGATTAGGAGAAAATAGGAGATGAGGGACACATGCATTTTAGCTGCTCCCTGTAAGAAACAAAGTACCTACTAAATCCTCAAACTATAGGCATTTACAATCTGTTGTTTGAAAACTCCTGTCTCATTCAGAAAGGTAGGATTATTCCAGCCGAGAACCATACTTTCTAATTCCTCGGAAAGTCCCATTTCCGTATAGGTCTACTAAATTTAAAGTAAAGAGGTCAAGCAATAACCTGAAAAGCTATTTATTTTAATATTTCAACATCTTTCCAGTTTTTTCCTTTATTCCAGCTTCTTTTCAAAAGTCGGCTACTTTATTGCTACTCATGTCAGACTTGACACGGGTTTTCCCTGGAAGGATTAGGAAGAGGGTGGGTAAGGTTGCAAATTGCATGGGAACGGCTTATTAAGACGTGTGCAGAACAATTATAGTTCCAGACAAATCATGTCGTCCTCGTCCCACTGCACCGCATGAAGGCAACGCTGCTTTCTGAGTGATTTTTAGAATACAAAATAGTTGTATGAGAAAGGTTGCCTTTTGTTCACTCATATTTACAGTGGGCGGTATGGGGTGAGTGTCTCTATTACTTTCTGGAACGAAGGACGTTATGTTTCGTCCCGAAATATATCCTTTCTTGGGTAGGTTAAAAGGCTTTTTAAAATCTGTGTATTTCAAATTGTAAACTTACCCACCAGAAGTCTTTTTTCTCCCTTTTAGAGAAGGAAAAATGAATAAAACTCCTAATATGTAGATTTATATAATACCAAGCCATAATATGTAATGTGGGGTAAATATGTACAAATATGTAGTATCAAATTGTAATATATTAATGGTAATTACAAGATTCGCAAATATTTGTTATTTATATACGGTTAGGTTGAAAGGAATATAATATGTAATTACATAAAAATCCGGTCCCTAGACATTACCATACCAGTAAGTAACTCCATTAAAAAAATACAAATACTTCTAAGATCGTGAACAACGATAATCCTACTCAAAACCACTAGATGCCACCCAACTTCTAATATGTCGATACCTGCAATATGCTGCGTTTAGAGTTATTGTTGTTAGGCCTTGAAAGTTAGAATTCTCACACAGAAACGTATTGCTACGGAAATCATTCTTCATAACATAAAACTATACTGAAATAGACCCATTACAATGCACTTATTGTTACTTAGTTACCATTACAGTGCAGTTTTGCGAAGGCTTTGCAATAATATTTATCTAAATTTTCAATAAAAAATATATTGTATTTGCAATTTTAAAAATATGAACGTGCAAAAAAAAAAAATATTGTACAATACATGTTTGTGAAGTGCATTACAAAATCTTGGAAATTGAAAAACTCGCTCTGCTCGTTTTTCAAACTTTTCCTCGATTTTGTAAAAGCACTTCCCAACCTTATATAGTAATATACTATTTCAGTTGAGGACCGTTTTTCCAAAACTCACTTTCTGCAGAAAAAGCAAAATGGAATTTTGTGTGGTTTATACTTAAGAAAAACGATATATATATATATATATATATATATATATATATATATATATATATATATATTGCTTTTGATGTGTATATGCACCAAATACTGTCTAAAAAATGAAGTGTTTAAGGGGAGGCAGAGGTGAAATTTTCGAACAAAACTGAAGAAAAAATGAAAATTTGATTTTTTCCATTTTTATCTTTATTTTGATATTCCGATGTTAGTTTTTGATTTTGTGCCCTTAAAAGTATGAAATTAAAACCAAGATAACTGTATTACTATATTATTCCCATAATAAACTAATACTTACCATTATTTATATACCTTCTCTGAACATATAAATAAAAAGAAATATTGAAAATTTCTTACAATATGGTGCATGGAGCATTTTATATCAAACGATATAAAGTTTTATAAAATTATTAATATTTAGAGAACTATTGTACTAAGAAAGTTGAAACTTGGTATGTCCATTACTAATCATACTTAGTATCCATGATCAATTTCAAACAAATCGGATACATTTTGTGGATTTTGAAATATTCACCTCTGCCTCTCCTTAACATAGAATTTGCAAATTATTTTTTTACATACAATTTTCCAACGAGTTATTTGCGTCTCCTGAAAAATTATAATTTTGCAGAAAGAGAGTTTTGCAAAAACGGTCCTGAAATTCGTTTTGGCTTCTTAGATTGGCCTTCCTTTCTTATATATTTTTTCAAACACTTAGAACACTTGAAATAGTAGTTTGCGAAGCAAGATGTTAACATAACAGCCAGAGATAAAATCGACGGATTTATAAGGAAACTTGTTTTCTGGTAGACATTACAGGACAAAAGAACATTTATTAATTCCAGTGCATTAAAGAACTCACGGAAAAATAACTACGTATCGTATGACGCGACAAATTCTTAGTCTGTTTTTGAGGACATACAATTCACTTTGCATAATTTTAAACAACAGCTTTTTGAATATATTTCGAAAGAAACTCAAAACAATCATGACAGTGGCAGACAGATAGTGAATCCGTTTCTAACAGTTGCATTCAACTTGCTGAAATAAAAAAAATATACAGGGTGTTTAAAAATACGGGGCATAATTTCAGGTATGTATTTCCCACATGTAGACAATCAAAATAGTTCATTACAACATGTGTCCGGAAATGCTTCATTTCCGAGTTATGACCTTCACAACATTGAAATTCACCGGAACGTTTTTCTTTCCGCAGGTCGTTGTCATTACAGAAGATGTTCAAAATGTTCACCTCCTGCTTGAATACAGACCTCACATCGATGTCTCATTGACCTGCGAACACGATCCCAAACTCCAGGAGTATTGCGTATGTCCTCAGAACATGCCACAATTCGATTCCGAAGGGATTCCAAATCAAGCACCGGAGACGAATAAACCAATGATTTTAAATGGCCCCACAAGTAGAAATCGAGAGGGTTCAGATCAGGTGAGCATGGAGGCCAAGCAATTGGGCCACCTCTACCTATCCATCGATCAGGAAACCTTCGATCCAAGTATCGGCGAGCCGTACGACTGAAGTGTGCAGGAGCGCCATCATGCAAGAAGTGAATGTGTTGACGATTGATCAGTGGAGTGTCTTCTGAAACATGAGGTATGGTGTTTTCCAGGAAGTTTGTGTACGCCTGCCCCGTAAGTCTGTTTACAATTACGTACATGGGGTTCAACTAATCGATCACCAATGATATCGGCCCACATGTTGAGGGAGAACCGCACCTGGTGATGAGATGGAACAGTTGCACGTGGGTTTTCATACGCCCATACATGCTGATTGTGGAAATTTGTTATGCCATCTCGTGTGAACTGTGCTTCATCTGTAAATAAGACTAAGGCAGGAAAGTTCGGATTTACACCACACTGCTGCAAGAACCACTGACAGAACCTAACTCGTGCAGGGTAATCTGCTGGTGACAGGGCCTGTACACGTTGCAAATGATAAGGATACAATTGATACTCTTTCAACAGTCTCCAGACAGTCGTATGAGGAACATTGACCTGCAACGCTACCCTTTGTGTGCTGATAGGAGTCATGTTCACAGCCTCCAGAATCTCCTCCTGTACTTCTGGAGTTGTAGGTCTTGGTCGTCCCCTTTCCAAACCAGGAGAGTTAAATTTTCCATACTCGCACAGACGGTAATGGAGACGTACAAATGTCTTCCGATCTGGACATTATCGCTGTGGGTACCTCTCCTGGTACAAACGACGAGCCAGCGCAGCATTGCCGTCCGCCTTACAGTACATGAAGTGTATCTCTGCCAGCTCTTGATTTGAATACATGTCGCACAGACTAACGCCTACACAACACTAAATGTAACCTTCGCCTCGGAATGAACTGTCAGAGTGCCCTCTTAATGTCACCTTAGACAGCAACGACCTGCGGAAAGAAAAACCTTCCGGTGAATTTCAATGTTGTGAAGGCCATAACTCGGAAATGAAGCATTTCTGGACACATGTTGTAATGAACTATTTTGCTTGTCTACATGTGGGAAATACATACCAGAAATTATGCCCCGTATTTTTTAAACGCCCTGTATAGACATATTAAAATATGTACTTACTGATGGAAGGTTGTAAGTATAATTTTTTTACAGCGTAGATTACTTTTAGATCAAAAGAATGTAAGAATACCTCGAGCTTGCACAAGAAACTCCTACAGTTCTGATAGCATTTGTAAACTGGTATTTATGCAAAATAAGTTTCCAGTCTATGATTTCCATCAAAACAAAAGTGAGAAATCTCCTTCAAATTGGAAATGATACAATTGTGTGCATACTGAATACAGAGCGAAGCTGTGAGAAGCCACTTTCTAAAAAATAAACACATTTATAGCATTAATTATTTTTTTACTTCAGCTATAACTACTGAAATTTTTTATTTTATTTTTATTTTAAATTTTGTTTATGTTTCTGAATACAACATAAATATGTTAATAAGGCATTTTTGTTTTAGTCGCGACCCTCCTCAGCTCTTTACACGATCCCCCAAGGGATCGCGACCCACACTTTGGGAAACGCTGCACTAGATCATCGACGAGACTTCATCATAGCAATAGCGCAAGTTGAAACATGACAAATTTGTTGCAACTGCACTTGTAAATCAGTTTTATTGTATTTCTTGCACTAATTGACAGAGATTTTAAAAATTAAATTGTTAACTCTTAAGATATTTTGTAATAAACTATAAAAAACGAAATATACTTTCAACTTGAAAAATTATGAAGAGAGACTTTAGTAAATGCCTTAAATCTGGCATTCATCAATGTAGCTCACATATGAGATACTTCAACTATGAAGAAAATATTATTGAATTCTCATAAATATAAACTTCAGTGTGACGTGCAGCCTATAAATTGATGCACTTTAGTAGGGATACGACTGGCTGTAAGTTATAACGCAGGCAGGTTGTTGTCTCGCTGCAGGTAGATAGAGATGTGTTGAGGTAACAACGTTGCTATTAGGGTAGAGTACGGTGGTATGGGGAAACACATACATAGCCTATGTACATTCTGAAAGTAAATATACATTACTCAATATCAATGTCAAAAGAATGTGAAAAGCATTTATTTTCCTGTCTTTTATAAGCATTTGTGTTTAATAAATTATACACAGTGTTAATGGTGGAAATAATCATGTAGCAATTTTAATTTCTTCATTTATCCTATTGGTCGTCTTTAGGAAGTGCAGTTAAGTACCGAACTGCAATGTACTACAAGATACATTCTCAGTGTCTCAAACGTAAATCTTTTTCGGTTATCTGCCAAAGTTTGTATTGTAGAAAGCTGCGCTCTACGTCGCATGACGTGATAGGAGCAAAAAAAAAAAAAAAAAAAAAAAAAAAACCTAACATCATTGCAGTCTCTAAGAGACAGTCTTTTATTCTCGAGTAACTGTATGTCCACTAATTTGCTGTTTATGTTACACAATGTTCCACATCCGTTATTTTTACATAAAATTGATTTCCACTTCTGTTTTACACGTTCAGTAACCGGTGTACTTGATGTCTCATTAATTCTCTGCATCACTTTCTAAATTAATTTGAGAGCTTCCGGCATCTCTTGCTCTGACTTTTCTAACCGTCTAATAGTTTCAGACACAGTTTGTATGAAAACCAAATTAATAGTCAGAACCTTCAAATCCAGAGCGTTTTCCTTTGCGTATTTGTTGGCATTCATTCTACAGTACCCCCACCCATTGTACGCTTTACCACTATACTCAGTACGCCGTTATGCGGATTTCCCACTGAACTGCTCTATCGAGTCCGAAGTCACGAAGCCTGGTTATAAGGGAAAGGGTTCAATTCTAGAAGAAGCTTGAGGTCATTTATCTTCGCCAAAACGTAATGAAATGAAATTGATGGTCACTACCTTCGTCGAAAATGATCACCTGAATTTCTTTTCATTAATTTTCTTATTCAAATTATGGGTATGCAAATAGAAGGTTGATTCTGTAACATTTGTAGCAAGGAAAGCTGTTTTAGCTGTTGCATACGAGGTTCGCTTCACCATTCCTCCATTATCGCCATATCCAATTGACTTTCAATTACATTTCTATTGTTGGGAAGGAATAATAAATAAAAGACTACTTATCGAACATAAATTAAGTGAGTCAAGCTTAAATAAAATCATTATTTTGAAAATGCATTTCTAGCATTTCGCTGTGCGAATTGTCAAACGTAAACTGTAAGATACATAAATTGCTGTTATTGGGTCAATATGGTAGCGGACTGGAATGGGTAGGGTAAACCGCAGCAGCAACCAGCACGGACGGAAGGTGTAGGAATTTGTGTTGGGTTTCGGAGCATTGATTCGAATCTACAATTGTTTTGTATCGTTGCTAATGGTGATTCATGAAAGTGATGTCGGCGTTATAAATTGCCATATTTAATTCTTGTTCTACTGATTCTTTTGATTTTTTATTTTTAGAGTGATAGCCTAACCTCAATTCAGACGAGCATACATTTCCAGAGTAGACGTCTGTATTTTTATTAACTGCAGAAGTTGAAATACGTGCTTATAAAAATGTCAGGAAAAAATTTTTTTTTTCTTTAACAGAAAAGGCTAGAATAACTTCTGCTGCTGTTGTAGCTTCACAGAGATGGCATTACTTCCTTCGTATACCAAGTTTTGTATGAATGTGAGTGTGATTGTGAGTGTGCCTGGTTAATATTAATTAACCAATCATCACAAATATAAAAATACATCAGGACTGTCGCTGGGCAATAACCTGAACACACGTTTCAGCGTCACATTGTTGACAAGTAACTCCATCTGTTAGCACAACCATGAAGTATCTAATAGATGCTATAGAGTTACCAACAACGAAAAAAGAAGTATACCAAGTGCAGAGCAAGTACTCTGATGCTCCAGACACAGATTTAATATTTTCACAAAGATGCACTTCAGCATTTCTGACACCGAAAAGCATATTTTTTGTTTGTTTGTCTGTTTGTCTGTGTACGGCCTAAATGATTCGACGTATTTTATTCACATTCAGGCTATCTTGGAGTAAATTCATCTCAGAATGATGAGCATGGAATATAACTATTGTTGCAAAGAAAATAACTTATTATTGAAAAATAACACAAAATAGCCTAGAGATTTATTCCAAAACGTTTTTCTATTTTTATTTTTTACATGAGATGGAACGCGAAATGAAACCGCCTGGATCTATTTCCTTTTTTCCAGAATACTATTTCGTTTCTAAGGAATTGTTTGCAACAGAAGATTTTATAACAAAGAAATTAGGCTTTTAAAACATCTGTGTCACTTTGGGAAAGTAATGTGTCACTAGAAGATTAAGAATGGCGTGGCATAAGGACCATACTAGTCGCTTAGCAAGCAGAATAAGAAATTCATACATATGACATCGTAAATATTAATCAAACACGAAATTCACATTACAACGACGAACATTTTCGTCCTTCAGTAACTGTTAAAGAAGTCAATCCCTCCGATGTACGGAAGGAGGAAGTAGTGCCAGTTATGACGAACATGTTTATACCTGGAATTGTGTGGCTAAGAAGGGGAATATTATAATGCGTCTCAGTGGATTCATTATAACGAATGGAAGGGAATCTGAATTTACTTTTGAAAGGTGGCTATCTTAATGTGCTTTTGTATAATGGTAAAATACTTGTAATTTGTAATAATATCGTCCAGAATGAAAATTACAATGATAGCAGAAGACCGAATTAATAAGCAGAACATTTCATTAATAAATTTGTAGAATTGTAGTAAGTAATAATTGTATCTGAAGGTTTCTAGAAAAATAGAGGTTCGATTTAATATTGAGAGAATTGCAGTAAACATGGCGACAGAATATTCTCACGATACTTGGATTTCCCTTGATAATCTGAAGTGATAGTATCTTTATTTTTATAATCATATCAAGATATCCGCTTCAGCTATAGAGAATTGCAAACAATTTTTGACAATCCTCTGCGTCGTTAAAGTCTTCAAAATCATCCACTTGATCCATTTATGAAAAAAATTAAAAAGATATATTCAAATCTAAGGTTATGAAATAAATCTAGTCTATCCAAATGCAAGAGAAAATACTAATATTTTGACAAGACATTTAATAACTCCCCTAATACATGTTTTATATCAATTTTTTAAATTTCTTGTTCTAGAAAAAAATGTATAATTTGAGGTGTTCGAGAGTAAAACATGGTAAGTGACGTTTTAGTGTTTTGAAGTTATTAGGTAGATAAACATTTAAACATGCAACAATTTGTATAGTTACCAGGGAAGTACATTGTCATTGTCATCTGTTGAGATGATGGAAAATTAACTACTGCATTAGACGCAGAATGTGAGATACCATATTATATGCTACATATCTAATTTTTGATCAACCTGTCAGTTACCATATTTTACGCTCGAACTTCATTTATAAAATGAAGTTTCATTAATGATAACAAAATTCACTACTGCTGAATTATCTCGGACTTACAGTGCATCATTAAGTGAAGTGCAGCTGAGTTTACGTTAAACCCACATTTGAGTATCTTTTCGATCTGAAATTAGGCGGACACATGGGTGAGTCCCTCTCTGGCTACAACGTTGCAATCTTTACGCATCGTTCAGTGGCTTGAAATTACTGGTTTTTAAATTAAATTTACTCGAAAACCGTCCAAGCTATGGAAATACGCCAGAGGGATAAATTATTCTTTAGTACAGTAGATTTTCTACCGATGTGGACAAAAATCACGATCCTTTTTGCAATAATTATCTAATGATATTGTGTTAAACATTTAGGAAAACTAACTTTCCATCAATATGATATTGCACTTATTTGTTACATACAACATGAGCTATTAGCTCTGAAAACCTGCAGGTTATTTCACTTTCACTGTCTGTAATGACCTGTGTGCTCTCCTTAAAGATTTACTGGCATATAAAAGAACTCCTGCGGGACAAAATTCTGGCACTTGGGCGACGCTGATATAATCTCTGCAGTTGCAAGTGTCGTTAAATAAAACATAATTTAATTAATTAATTCTCCTTACACTTAAAATATAATTTAATACATAATTAATAATACGATGTGCAAACCTTAATTGAGGAAAAAACCAGGACTTATCTGCGGAGAAATTAGAGGAATGAACACTGATTGTGAAGCAGATGCGCGGCTCAATATGGAACATCGCTACTCGCTAGTGCAGTGACACATCCGTTGAACTGCTGCCAACATCCAGACATTGACCTAATTGTCTGGAGCAACATGTTCACTTCCCAGCGTGACCTGTTGACTGTCTAATTGGATTACAGTCATCATTCAACGCTAGATTATATTACTGTCACTAAGGAAAACTCTCTATCATGCTTTCTTTCGAAATTATTAGCTGTGAGCATCAAGGGATGCCAACCTTTGTACTGACAATAATACATACAGACTAAGCGGTCTCTAAATGCTAGAGCTTTGGCTTTCTAACCTTGAGACGCATGTTCGATTACAGAAATGAACGAGTGGAAATTACAGGAGAAGCGAAGTATCACAATTGCACAATGGACGTCACGTTCGATCTTTCCAAAGAGCCTACCTACATTCTAGGTATCACGATTGAAGCATAATTTTGCCGTTCCTACTACTATAATAGATATACTTAAATTTTCACTTTCAGTTTTGAATCTGGTCTTTATTGTGTTTATCAACACTTTCGTTATTTTGTGATTCATAATTTATGGCTATAATGACATGCACACAAACTGAGATGACATTTGTTAACAGAATTATTATCATATTATATTACATATACATACTAACACAAAAAGAGGATAGCAGTGGCAAAGGAAGCTTTTAATAGAAAAAGGAGCATCTTTTGCGGACGTCTGGAAAAATAACTAAAGAAGAGACTAGTGAAGTGCTTTGTATAAAGTGTTGCATTATATGGTGCAGAAACATGGACACTACGACAAACGATTAGAAGCATTTGAAATGTGGATATGGAGAAGAATGGAGCGTGTGAAATGGACAGAGAGAATAAGACGTGAAGCTGTGTTAGAAAGAGTGGCGGAGGAAAGAATAATGCTGAAACTGATGAGGAAGTGAAAAAGGAATTGGTTGTGTCACTGACTGAGAAGAAACTGCCTACTGAAGGATGCATTGGAAGGAATGTTCAACGAGAGAAGAGTTCGGGGCAGAAGAATATATCGGATGATAGAAGACATTAAGATACATGGATCATAGCTATGCGGAGACTTAGAGGAAGGTGGAAAATAGAAAAGATTGAAGAATGCTGGGTTTGCAGTGAAGAACATGCACTTGGGCAGAACACTATGAATGAAAGAAGTACTAATACCTCTTCTGTGGCTATAACTTCCTGAAAAATTTACATACTTTTTTTTTCACAAAACGATTTGTTATTAACAGGTTTGTAATGTTGGGGGTCGATAGGGTGCATTACGGTGATTTCAAGTTGATTATCCGTTCACCAGTCAGTACTCTAGCTAGCATGCATAAACAGTGTACCTTCCGAATAATAATGCCAAAGGTTAAAGGTTCTCAGGTTCATATTTTTGCAGCGGAATTTGGTGAGTGTTTTGAGGTGAATGACAGAAGAAAAAAGTTTATTTAACGACGCTCGCAACTACCGAGGTCATATCAGCGTCGCCGGTGTGGCGGAATTTTGCCCGCAGGAGTTCTTTTACATGCCAGTAAATCTACTGACATGAGCCTGTCGCATTTAAGCACACTTAAATGCCATCGACTTGGGGGCGGGATATGACGGGAACATTACATATAAATTATATAACACAAACTTATGAGATGACAAGCGATATTATATATACAGAGACATTGTAGCACAAGAAAAGAAAGGAGGAAAGTCAAACCCATGAGTAATTCTATGATAATTCTTCTGCACATAACGAAAGGTATGTAAAAATATGTCTTTGTAATGTTATGTAGCGTATATTTACTTTTAGACCTGTCCAGATTTGTTCATGTGCACCTCGTTATTCGCGTAATCGATCGCAGAACTAAGTCAATGTTCTCGTACTAGCTCACGTCCTCGGTTTATGTACCGTTGTGTAATCGGTCCCCAACATTACAAGCCTAGTTATAAGTATTGCCAGATGGTGGAAATAAAATTTCCCTACATCCTTTTCAGAATTGTCCCCAAAATTATATTCCCCAAACTGAATTTACAAAATAATTAATCATTTTACAATTTTGATATGTTATATCGCAACATTACAAAGGTCTATACACTTGTTTGCATGCTACTAACATAATCTGCATACTGTTATATTTACTTTCTAATTTTTGTTTATGTTCTTGTAAAAGTTTAACTAAGATTTTAATTACTGATTTTTTTGGTTAGCTCACATTTTAAATATAATCAAAGCACCTCTGCAGTATATTAGTACATTATAAACATGATCAATTTATTATTTAGCGCCGTATATTAAATAATACTTATGTAGATCCGGTTTTGGGCTATTAGACGCCTGCGTGCTAAATATAATTTGCCGCCCTGAACACTGCACATCGCGAGTACATTCATAGCTTAACCCAACCACTGGAAGCCTATTAGTATGTTTTTGTGACAACCATGGAATTGACAAAAAAATCCATAACATTTTTACATACAATATTTACGGTATTTGAAGTTCACAAACATAGAACATGTAATATATCAAACAGAAGCCACTGTTAATCAGTAAATCAGAACGACGCTCTGCTTGCTTTCTTATTTCCCAGTTCATCAATAACATCTGATAAGTCTAATTTTTGACAAAACTCATTTTCTATAGCTAACAGTCCTAAATAATTAAACCTTTGTTGAGTTATTGTTGTTCTTAAATATGTTTTAATAAGTTTGAATTTCGAAAAACTCCTTTCACCTGATTCTACACTCACAGGTAATGTGAGAAAAATTCTCAAAACTGCAAACTGATTAGAAAATGATGACATCAGTTATTTTGTCCAATGTCGATCAAGTTTTTTAATGGATCAGTTTCTGAAACGTCATCATTCCCATTGCTCAAAGTTCTGAATGCTATCAGCTCATTGGAGAGCTCAGGACCATCAACATCTTTTAGAATTGCACTTCCTTTATTAATTTGAAGGGAAACATCTAAATCAGAACACAATTTTTAATTTCATCCTCTGTCATTTCTCTGAATTCACAAAAAATTTAAATGTACTATTACAGTCACTCAGATTTTAAAACCTTTCCTTAATGGAATTTAATACAATGTCAACAGTTATTAGATAAAATTGTATTCTAAACAATTCTTTTGGATCTTTTATTTCTTCGTCGAAACTTTCATAATCAAAGCTTTAGTTCTGCTCCTTGCATCTGGAAATTTGAATAGTACATTAACTTATTTGGTTAAAACTTCTGCATCACGACATCAATTTTTGACAGATTATCATTCCATGTGACAATTGAGCAGGAGAACTTGAAAGATGCAACCTGACCTAACAAACACTGAGCTGTGTGTTTTGTTTTCACGTCTCTGGATTTATCAAATATTGAGTCATTTAAATTTTTCAAGACTTCATTTAATTACATTCTGAGAGGTCGCACTGCTTTTTCTCTACTTTCCCATCTTGTATCACTTACAGACTTTAATGTTAACTTGGTCATATTGCTTTTCAGTATATTCCATATATAAGGCGATGCAGAGAAAAATGTGTACAGTTCTTGGATATAATGTTAAAAAAGAACTGTTTCTAATATTACTTTGGAAACATCATTTACAACTAGATTCAAAGCACGGTATGAGATGCACAGGGCACAAAAATGCTCTAGGATTGATATTCTTAATTTTGTTCTGCAGGCCATTGTGCTTACCACGCATATTTGCCCCATTATTGTACCCTTGTCCACGCATATTTTGAATATGTAACTCATAATCTGGCAAGAGTTCACTTAAGAGATAATTGCATAAACGTTCCCCTGAAGTGTCTGAAACAGGATAAATTCCAAGAAATAATTCTCGAACTTCAACATCAGAAGTGCCAGCATTTACAATTCTTACTACAAATGATATTTGTTCAATGTGACTAGCATCTGGCGTGCAGTCGAGAATTACTGAAAAATATTTAGCTTTTCTTAAAAATTCCTTAACTTTTTATTTAATACCATTTGCTAGAACATATGTAATTTGATTTTGAAAAGCATGGCCTAAGTAATGAGGCGTACGACTTTTATCAGTTTGAGAATGAGTTATGTTATTGACAAGCTATAAAATAATGTGATCAAATTTCGCCAATATTTCTATAGATAGTCTTTAAGCATTTTCATTATTTGTCTCATATAATTTATCGTTTGTACCTCTGAAAGCTAAACGTTGCCCTGCTAAGAATCGTACAATTGCTATGTTTCTTTCAGTGATGGCTCGCCATCTTTTCTCATATTCAAAATGCCGTCGTTGTTCTTTGTTAATCTAAAACTAATAATAAATCTGTAACCGAAATTTTTCTGGTAATTTTCGCCTTTCTAAAATAACTAGTGGCTTGTGCAGCAAATGCTGCAAACTAAGTTCATTAGACGTTCAAATAAAAATTTTTCAGATTAATTTTCAATGAGAATACCAGATATTTTGAAAATTATTTGCTTCCATAATAATGAAACATACTCCCTCTGAATGGTTTTTTTATGCGAAATACTTTTTCTTGAATCTATCCATCCACCTTCAGTTTTTGAGTTTCCACGCGAAAACTCAAGTAACAATGTCAGGACGATCAGTAGGTTCTTCATGTGGGAGTAAAGCAATAGCTATTTCAGGTCATTGTGGATTGTAGGTGAAAGATAAAAAAATGTCAGGTTTGCTATGCTTTCGAACAATAGACATAGCATCTTGTTATAACTGCTGCATGTAGACCTTGAAATGTAGGCCTAGAGGGTAAAATCATTTTATCCTGCTAAGAGATCTTGCTGAAATGATCGGGAGACTATAAAATTTTGTAGGCCTCTTATTTTATCAGTAAGTAATACCTTTTGGCCTTTCCTTAGGAAGTGTAATTTTTACGCTCCTTGAGCCAATGCTGAAGAGAATGACGCATATAAATATCTACACCACACCACCATTAAGTATATGAAAAAAACCCATCCCCACTTGATTAACAACTATAAAAATATTTGATTTTTAATAATATTATTATCTTACGTAAGTTTCATAGTTATACTACACAGCAGTCACTCAGTAAATTATGGAAATGGAGATCTAATTTCATATATTCTCTTCATCTACTTATATAATCCCAAAACATTTCACTTTCATATCATCAATATAGCATTAATATGTGTAATTAATGAAAAATAGTCACATCATGGCATTAACTATAATAATATTTATTTTCTAATGGTAATAATGTAATTAAACCACCTCAAGTTTTGTTAGATTTTAATATCCAATACACAGCTGTACTCTGAAAATTACACACCGCAGAATCAAACCTGTAAATTTTTTTTAGTAACCTTTGAAGTTATTAATAACCAATTGAATGTGAGCTCTAAATATGTTGGCAATCCTGCAGGTCGTAGCCTTCGTGTGCTATTATTTATTGTAGTGTGTTTGTGTTTTGTTTTATTCTGAAAAGCCATTATTTCTCAAAAGTGACGACAGATGGATTTTGGAAAATAGGAAAATAATGTAGGAAAATAGGCTTTTCACTGAAAAATACTATTTTTCTGAAAAACTTAGGGTTTCAAGCTTCAAAATGAGGGGTGATTTATTAAAATCCGTTGAGCCGTTTTCCCGTAATTTCCATTACCAGTTCAGATATATATATAGATGTCAACATGTATAATTAATCATCCTGAAACCGAAAAATCGCTTTTTTGAAATTTTTGTTTGTACGTCTGTCTGTCTGTCTGTCTGGATGCTTGTTACCTTTTCACGCGATAATGACTGAACGGATTTCGATGAAATTGGAATATAAATTAAGTTCCTTGTAACTTGGATTTTAGGCTATATGACATTCAAAATACTTTATTTAAACGAGGGTTATAAGGGGGCCTGAATTAAGTAAATCGAAATATCTCGCTTATTATTGATTTTTGTGAAACATGTTACATAACAAACGTTTCTTTAAAAATGATTTCCGACAAGTTTTATTCCAAGAAAAATTTTGATGGGACTGATATTTAAGGATATACAAGAGTTTTAAAATAACAATACAATACATTTTCACTGCCGCCTCAGATTATAGCGTTGTTGTTCCGTAACTCCTATGTGCAAAATATAAAAATTTTCAGTAGGAAGAAAAAACAGATTTATTCATTCTATGGCAGTTGTACATAGGAAATAGTGAATTCTTGCATTTTCGAAAGAAAGAAATATAATTACATATAGGAGATTGTATTTAATAGCTTAAAAATCTGAAAATCGATATGTCACATAGGAGTTATTGCAGGAACGACATCGATGGCTATAATGAAATAAAAACAAATGACTCCGTCTATTTAAGGCGGCCTTGACATTTATCAATATTAATATACAGAGAATATTTGTGTGTTTGTATGAAGTAATCTCAGAAGTTAATTTTATTTGGATAATTCCTTTACTATTTGAAATTTGTAGTTTCTCTATATCAGGCCTGCACAAGGTTTGCGCTCTCCGAGCCGGCTCACAGCTCATGAACGGAATGTAGATATTAGCTGCGCTCTGTATAAGGGTGGACTGGAAGAAGGGGTGATCTCGTACAAAATGTACACAAAAGGAAGTACTATTACGAGTGTTTATGAAATGAATTCCCGTTCAGTGTTTGCAAAACTGTTTTGGACTATTATTAATTAATAAAAAAAATATTTATTTTACAGAAGTAATAGAAATTCTATAGCTACTTAAATGCACAATATCATTTTGTTATATTTTTATTTATCAGTACATGAAAATGAGGTTTTATACTGTTGGCAGCTGAAAGGAACAGTAGCCTACTGATCGTAATGAAACATCAGTTACAGATGTTCGATGTCTGCCTTTATTAAAGTTGATTATAGAAAACAGTTGCTCACAAATATAAATGTTGAGCCAAACATAGCAATCATTTTCACAGCCAGCCTGTGTAGTCGTGGATATTATTGCTAATGTTTAGTCTTGTAAAATTAAACTAGGCTAGTAGTATTATTCAAACGATCTTTAGCTCGAAGGTCACATTGAAGATCAATAAGTTCGAGCTGTAAATCGTTAAATGTTAAATGTTATGTTCCGTCTTTTAGATACCTCCATACTGTACTGTAGCTGTAGTAAGCAACGTGAAACAGTTACTGGGAATAGGCCTACACACTGCACACAACTAGATAACTGAGTGGTCGTTTCCCTCTCCTCTACCTATAGCAAGTCTAGTCATTCTGACGTATCTTCCTCTCAGTTTCGGCGAGCGGTGCGCGCGCTCGTTGAGCGCTGTTTGTGCAGGCCTGCTCTAGATGAATGTAAAGGCGGCTTTACACTGAAGCAACCATAGGCAATCACGTAGCATGCGGCACGATCGCATGCTGCAGGTTGCTCACTTGTCTAGGGTGACAGCACAGTCGCATACGGTTGCGGCACCAATCCGCCGGTTGCTTCAGTTCGCAAGCTTATCCACCGCTGATGGGTTCAGTAGTCCAGTCGCATGCGGCACGATATGTTAGGATACAATTTTTTTTTCCGTTTCTCTTTTTTCTGTTTTTCCGCTTTTCTTAAACTAGTATGTACACAACACCCATTCCCGAGGCGGGACTCGAACCCACAACCTTTCTGACCAAGCGATAGAGACAAAAATAAAACAAAGCTTCCAATTGCAGAATACCATGAAAATCACATTTTGTGGAACTTACGACATCCCAATTACAAAGATAATAGAAAGAAGTTGAAGTTATGGGAAAAAAATAGCTTTAAAGTTCGATTGTGGCAGTAAAGGAAGCTAAAGACAAAGTAAAAATCTTGAGAACAACATTCCACAGCTACAGGAAGAAAAAAAGCTGGTCAGCTCAGGATGATCAGTGGGTGCATTTCGCTTCACTGTGTTTTCTTCTTGATGTTGACGCGCCAAGAAAGTGACTTTCAACTGATGAGAATATTGATTCCGAGGCAAGTGTTTGTATTTAGTGTACATAAAATCATTATATTAGTGATCAAACGTATTTTTACGTAAAATTAAAATAATAGGATACCTGTATGAAATAAATGCATTGTCAGGAAAATAATAAAGAGCTGGTTTAATTATTTAAATGTCTTTATTGTATACAATAATAGCAATGAACATTTTCCATAAATACTTTCACTTTTAGCACAAATCTTCAGTTTTATGCCAAATTTTAACAGGGTAAACACGTCTAAATATAAGTGCCTTGCCATGGGACACTTCCTTCACTCGACACGAAGTAGGCTTTAAACTCATCCCTGATAGCCTTTGCTGCTTCTTTCGGTCTTCTAGGAAGTCTCTGAAAGTCTAGAATGCCTGTGTCTCCTCGAGTTATATTTCGCCATGCCCCGGGATAATAAAATTGTTTCATCCTGTCTTTCATACTCGAAACTTCCTGACTCCTGACCCGTTTTGTGTTCTCTACATTCAAAAGTAATGTTTTCGGAATACACAAAATACCGAACACATTAAAAATGTGCAATGTAGTTTTTTCAGCTGGTATACTACCTCGATAAATAATTTGTATCGAATTTTGAAATGAGAAGGTAATCGAAGTCCTCTTTACTAATTCAGGTAAAAGTTCTGAACAGGTAAGCGTCATCAGCAAGGAGTTTATTTAAAAAGTCATTGCAATGTATATCACTATTTATGAAGATCTGCCTGCACCACATCTTTCTCTGAATAAGTTTCCTCCTCCTGTTGAAAAGTAGGTAGGCAACAGCAGCAGCATCTGTCTGCACCGACATCTCTGCATAAACTCGCTCAAAAATTAAAGCAACCAATCGCAATGGGCGTAAATGAGTCGGCAGCATGCTGCAATGATTGCTCCCGACAGCATGCTGCGTGGCAACACGAGTTGCAACCAACAATCGCATGCTGTAGGAACTAGTTGCCTCGGTGTAAAGGCCCCTTAATACTACATATGAGGACTGAGGTAAGATGAAAATAGATCTTTACGCACAGGAAACTTTATATTCTTTCGAAATATTGTATAACTTGATTATTGCAACTTCATTTGGTCCACATAAAATACTCTAATTTTATACACTTAAAATTATTTTTGTTCACAGAACATAATAGTTAAGAGTTTTGTCGTAAAGATGAGTGTTTTTACTGGTCTATACAGCCCATAATAAGTAAGCATTTTACCATAGAGCTCACTAGAGCCGAGTTATTTTAAAAGGTGTCATGAAATGGCATTCCTGCGCTCATAATTTACCCATATTCGTTTCGTATGTTTCTTAAAATAATATTTATGTAGGGTACCTCACTTTTTTATTTGCATAAACAATGATATACAACCGAGCGAGTTGGCTCAAACGGTAGCGTTTGAGACACGCATTCGGGAGGTCCCGGGTACAAACACCGTGACCAACCAATCTGACTGGGTTTTTCATGATTTCCCTTAGTCATAAAGACAAATGCCGGATTGGAAAGATACATGCCATGATTCATCACCGCCTCAATTATCAATACCAAAAACATTAATCAAAGTCTATAATCAGTTACATGAACAGAAGCCATCTACAACACACTGTAGAAACAGGAACTCAACAAGAGTAAAAACGGGCTACTCATATACCCACACATTCTAAACACGCAACATGACCACAGATGTTGAGGCGTGAATAAAATAAACTTAACAAAAACAAAAGATACACAGTAAGATTAACATAAAAATTATCTTCGTACACAAACAACTCTATTAATTTGGAGTGATTTATTAAAGGATGCATTCAAGATTAATTTAGAAAAATGTTAAACGAATTATCCTTGCACCAAAAACGGATGTTCTCTGAACCAAATGATCACATTTTAATTATTTGCATGTAATAACAATTAAGAAATATATTAAAGGAATTATCATTGCACCAAATGAGTGGTCTCTGGACCAAAATGATGGAATTTTAATTATTGAATACTATTTAAATTAAGTAGCATATTAAACGATTTATCCATCTATCAAACACGAATGTTCCCTGGACCAGATGTCCTATTTTAATTATGTAATTACTTTACATTTTATTTTTAACAAGTGTAGCGGAGCGCACGGGTACGGCTAGTGGTAAAATAAAAGTATTGTCATGGCGTGTTTTTAATTCATACCACTTTTTTCAGTTTTGCATTCTGCACCCGTTTCATGCCGTGACAAATGAATGGCTAAATGTCTCTAATCTGAAAACCGCTGACTATCCGTAATTAGTTTTTCTTCAAAGCGAACAACTTGCAACAAAAGTAAAACATATTGAATTTTTCGGAATAGATAAACCAAGTTCTTTGAACTTCTTCGCCATTAGGTAAGAGTCTCATGAATTGAGACGTGGAAAATGATCTTCCTTTGTCATCTTTAGGAAAGTTTATATTTTGAGGTGTTACAGGGCCCTTCTGAATTATGAGTTCTAATAAACAATAGGTGGCCAGGTACTAGGATCCCCTAAATCACATTCTGCCTTCAATTCAGCATAATTACTATTACCCGGTAAATTATCCCCACAGCTTGATTTCGGCACAGTTTCAAACAAACTTCAACTCCCCATCTGATTTTTCACCTTCCATTTCGATTTCATTCTTACTGTCTGGAAAAAGTTTTGAACCGATTGATGTTGATGCAGTTAGATCACTTTCATCTAACTTTACTAATTTCAGCATGAAACCTCATAATCTTTCCTTTTCCTTGCCACTTTGATTCTTCCTTCTGCGATAATAAGCACGAAACAGACGTTTAGTTTTTCTGCCCGACAACTTCAAATCTATAATAATAATAATAATAATAATAATAATAATAATAATAATAATAATAATAATAATAATAATAATAATTTGTCAATGTAGAGTATCCACCGGCCACTGAACGAATATTGCACACTTATGTCACTGCCAGTGTGGCGTTATAAACCAATTTTCAACACTTTCATCACAACCACAACACATTTCAATTCTTATTGTACTATATACAGATAATTATTACTACATTAACACATTTAGTATATCACGAAACATGTAAAATGTAATTATTATGAAAGTCGCCGTTGCTTCTTCTTCAAATTAGTACGATCCACTTCCACTAGATGGAAGCCGACACGATTGGCAGAGCTGGCAATACATGAAAACGAAATGATACTAAGTGTGAGGAATGATATTATGTGACAGGTTAGGTTAGGTTTGATTAAGTGTGTATTATGTGACAGGTTAGGTTAGGTTTGATTAGGTGTGTATTATGTGACAGGTTAGGTTGGATTTGGTTAGGTGTGTAGTATTATGTGATAGGTTAGGTTAGGTTTGATTAGGTGTGTAGTATTGTGTGACATGTTAGGTTAGGTTTGATTAGGTGTGTATTATGAGAAAGATTGGGTAAGGTTTGATTAGGTGTGTATATTATTACTATGTTGTAACACTGAAACCCACTGTTACATTAAAGAAATATAGCGGTATCCTTCGTTCACGCACGACGATTTTCGTATATAAGTAAAGTACGTATTTAGGGAGGGCTGGGAGAGCTGTAAGCTCACCCAGTGATCACATCAACCACCTACTACTCAATACTTTAAATCCAAGGCATTTTGATGGTATTTTATCAAGTTCCTGTAGTGGCCGGGACATAAGGAACATTAACGTAATAATTTTCTTACACTGCACAAAATATTTTTCTCCTTTCGAATTAATTAAAACGTTATAATGACGCATACTTATCTTAAGGTTTTCTGTTCGGGTTCCTCCGTACTTTAACTGTTATCTACGCTGAACATAAATGAAATGAAAATAAATAAATACGTTTATAAATCAATGAAAACACTAAATACGTACCTGTTATATTTTATTCTTAATCAGCAAGTTTCGCTCCATACTGCTCACTGACAAACTGTGGAATAGTTCCGGCAGTTCTCATTATTGGGGCGATTGAAAAAGTGTCGGGGAAACTGACAATGTAGATTGAGCATAAATATTATTCTCATAATTTGACAATATCAGTGTTGTTTTACAATCAGCAGAAGAGGATGAAATATTGAATTCTATAATGTCGGTATATTTATGTACTATTGGCAACACTGATTATTATCTTTTCCAACTATTCATAGAAGTAATAACTGAAGAAACCACACTGGAACACTATTGATTAGTAGAGGTCAGGTATCTTTGAACGCCAGTGTACACGAATAGATATAAACACAGTACCGCAGCGTCAACTGTTGACTCGCAACTTGCTCTCCGGACCAAGCTAGTATGATCGACATATTCAACGTAGCCGAATGCAGGACTCTACTCATAACCGAGTGCTCAGTGCGGGACACAAGGCCAGCTGCAATATGCACTGCCGCTTTCACACTACTTCCGCGAGCGTGGAAAAATAAAATGTATGCACTGAATTAGTTTCGTATGTATTTTCATCCAGTGAGCATACTGTATGTACTTTGTTATAAAATGTTTTACATTTTTGTACTAAGACTTACTGTACATGCTGCGACACTTACCTTACTACTCCTTTTGTATTTGACACGATTTCATTTACCTCCGATATCAACCATGTCACGTTATATAATGTGTATTTAAAATGTTTGTATATGTTGAGCTTTTATATTTTTATTTTTGTTTCTAACTACCATAAACTTTTTTCTAGGAATGGGCTAGAAAGAAAATTCATAATTTTAATACAAAACACAAATCAGATCACCATCTGTCCTTTGTCAGTCTCAGCTGTTAGAAAAAATGAATTCTCTCTTCATGTTTAGCAGTCTTCAGTGAACTGCCTGATTCTTCAACGTTTGAAGGACCAAGAGAATAAGTGTAGAACAAAATACATGTTCTTCACATTCATAACTTCTACTCATCGAATGAACTGTTTAATTGTACATTAAAGTAATCGACTGATACTCACTTTGTATTAATAATTATATATGATTTATTTTTGTATAATTTTGACTTTTTCCACATCTCAAAGCTACAATACTGATGTAAGATCTGCGGAATACAATAAATGAAATGAAAAAGGGAAACCTGTTCCATCATCATCCATTTTCAAAGTCTCTTCAAGTGTCTTTTTTCTATTGGATAGGATTTTCAGACTTGCAGAGTGAAACAATTTGGTGTTATTCTTTGCATTATGTTCACTCCAACTTTGTTGGTATTTATTTTATACCTTTTCCTGTTATAGAAAAATATTTGGACTTAGTCTTTCTTGTTTACTCTTAAGTATATGTACACATTTACATACAAATAATTTTGTTTTTAATTTTGCTCTGTAAAATTTTTATACAATTGAGAATGGTATCAGAAAGAGAAGGAAGTGAACAGATCCCTTGAAATTATGCCTAAATTGTTTATAAAAGTTATTTTGTTTATAATTTTGACATGCAACTTGAAACATGATAGCTCATGCAGTTTTTAAGATAGAGCCACAGTTTTTTCACTGTTTTATAGCTAGAACTATTCTTTAGTGCCAGATATATAGTTATTTTTTATTTTTATTTACATTAATTAAATATTATCATATTATGTACCGTAACTTATACTAATATTTTATGTTGCATGAATCATGTAAAAAATCCATAGATAATTATTAACTATATTAATGTTATTTTACTCATTGTCAGGCACTGGGGGACATTTCAAGCTTCAAAATGACACCAATTTCTTCTTGGTATCACCATATTTGACTGAGATATCATGTTTAAAAAATTAAATATTCTAAAATTACTATTTACAGGAAATGAGCCACAAACTTTCAGAGCCTAGAAGACTCCATCATCATATGTCAACCGTTAAGCAGCTTCATGTCGGTCCAGTTTCAACTTCTTTCTTCCTCTCAAATACCTCCTCGTTGTTTTAACTTCAGGTGTTGAATGATTTTTTTGGTATTTTGTCCCTATTTCCATTGATGCAACAAATCCCAGGGTTTGTCCCAGGGTTTATGCCCATCCTCCTCAGAATTTTAATTTCTCCTTTTGGACTCTTATTAAAATGACGTACATCATTGACACACAAATTTACAGTTTTATGACTAACAGTAAAAGATTATAAATTATTTCATTATGTAAAAAAAGTTTTTTCAATCTAATGATCATGCCCAGATATCTATGCATCTATTTCGGGACTAGAAAGAAGTTTATTTTACAAGCAATGCTGGACGAGGAGATTGACTGCTACGAAGGTCACTCCAAAAGTAAATGACCGTGGCTGATGATGCAGCATTTTGGAAAATGGGACTTACCTAAAAAACCATAAGGCATAAATCGAAAATGTTTTGTATCAAATTAAAGGGGAGAAAATTCTCTATTGAAATAGTTATATTTTGAAAATTCTAATTTTTCATAATTTTTTGCGTTTTGTGGGTGTACATATACCTTAAACAGCCTTTCATAGCAAAATAGGAACTTAATCTGAGAGAAACGTAATAATGAAATTTCTCTTTCTTGTCAGGTTCCAGTATCATTACCATTTGTCTTGTTTACTGGTTTTTTCTTTTAATCCTTAGATCTGAATTTGTAAGCCTTGGTAGTGCATTGTTATCTTGGTGAAAGCTACTTCACATCCAGTATAACTAAATCTCCTTACCTGTTCTACACTACATCAGTATGTAATTTTCATTTAAATGCGACCCTAATTTTTGTCGTTATTACATAGTGTAATCCATGTCCTTGATATAGAAAGTGTAATTATTTTGTTCATTGTCCTTTGTAATTTATTTTCACTATTTTATTACATGATTTGCTACTAGTGTGAAGAGTGTTAAATTAAGTATTATATCAAACTAGTGGCTTGTGCAGCAAATGCTGCAAACTAAGTTCATTAGACGTTCAAATAAACATTTTTCAGATTTATTTTCAATGAAGAATACCAGACATTCTGAAAGTTATTTGCTTCCATAATAATGAAAGATACTCTTTCTCGAGTCAATACTGAAGAGAACCACGCATATAAATATCTACACCACACCGCCATTAAATATATGAAAAAGACCCAACCCCACTTGATTAATAATTATAAAAATATTTGATTTTGAATAATATTATTATCTTACGTAAGTTTCATAGCTTTCAGTAACATATACTATATATACTATATAGCCGCCACTCAGTAAAATATAGAAATCAAAATCTAATTTAAGTTATTCTCTACATCTACTTATATAACACCAAAACGTTTCACTTTAATATCATCAATATAGCATTAATATGTATAATTAATGAAAAATAGTCACATCATGGCATTAACTACAATAATATTTCATTTCTGATGGTAATAATGTCATCAAACCACCTCAAGTTTTGTAGTTTTTAATATCCAATACACAGCTGTGCCCAGAAAATTACACACCACAGAATCGAACCTGTAAATTATTTTTAGTAAGTTAAGTTTTTAATAACCAATTTAATTTGAGCTCTAAATATGTCAGCATTCTTGCAGATCATGGCCTTCGTGTAATATTGTTTACTGTAGTGTTTGTTTTGTTTTATTCTGAAATGCAATTAGCTAGTTCTCAAAACTGACGACAGATGGATTTTGGAAAATAGGAAAATTATGTTGAAAAATTGACATTTCACTGAAAACGACTATTTTTCTGAAAATCTTTGAGTTCCAAGCTTCAAAATGAGGGGTCATTTATTAAAATCCGTTCAGCCGTTTTCCCGTAATTTCCATTACCAGTTCAAATTATATATATATATATATATATATATATATATATATATATATATATATATATATAGATTATGGATTATACTCCTTTCCACGCTCTTAGGAACTAGTAAATGTAAATTTTACTGCTGAGACACGAAACAATCTTGTGTAATCACTACTCACTTATTTGTAACACTCATTTATAAGCATTATAAGAGTTTTCTGAAAATTTGTGTGTGTGCAATGTCCAATAAATTAAGTGAACACCTTCACCCAAACAATTTTTATTGAAAGTATTTATCAATATTTATTTTTTGGCCACAATTATTACGAAACTTGTAATAAATCATTACCTGCGGGAAAATTATTACTTAATGACATTTGGTTTCATTACATTTTGATAAGCAGTTGTTTTGGCAAGATTACTTGTTGACTTTTTAAATAATTATTTAAATCGTTTTTCTACAGAGCCATTATTACCAATGGTCCCTGAAAACAGCGGCCTGCGTGATTTTCGGCGCTTCTCCAATATATAACAGTACTAACAATAAATGTTCAATAATTTGGACTTACCATGCTCACAGTCGGTGCTGAAAATGGCCCCATTTGCTACCTCACACAACTGACATCTTCCGTTGAATGAATGAACAACACTCTGAAGTTCCACATCATTGATAGCTTGGATTTCTCCTCGTATATAGCCCTAGTCTTTTAGTTCATGTATAGAATGAGGATTTTTTTCCTACAATCCCTACCTTTTAGTGTTCCCCATAAATAAAAATCACACAGTGTTAGACCTGGCCTTTATGGAGCCCAGTTTCAATAATTTTGTTGCATTTCTTGCAGAGGACTGAGATATTACAGTTTTCTGTGCTAAACGCTTTAGAGACTTTTGAGGGGTATGTTCTAATCTTTCACCAATCTCGTCTAATTTTTCTTTTTGTTAGAACACTACGTTTTATGCTTGATTTTCGGTTCTTCACTGAGCCTGTTTCTTTAAATCTTTTAGCGAGTCGTCTAATTGTTTTGGCAGAAGGGACAGGTCTGTTTGGAAACTTTATTCGAAATTTTCGTCTTGTTCTCGCACAAGACCTTCTGCTTTTTATGTACATAATGTACATATACACACGTTCACGCAATGAGAATTTTGTTGTTATGCATTACCTAAATACACAATAATCACTAAACTTTTTAAACTAACGTTGTACACTTGAACAATTGAAAGATTCATAATACGACTTCAAAGTGTACTGAATGCCATATGACTACTGGAGGTCGATTGCGCGGGAGAAACGGTTACGCGCACGCCGGAAACCACGCAGAGCGCTGCCGGCTTGTCGGCCGCTGTTTTCTGGGACCATTGATAATAATGGCTCTGTAGAAGATTTGAAAAAATATATAGGTTAGGTTAGGTTAGGTCCTATATATGATACAGCGGCCGGTATTAAAAGTTACTTTCTTTGGAAACATTCTATTTCTTTTACTTTAATAGCTAGCTCGTGTAATTTGACTATAAAGTGACGTGAAAAGTGACAATCTACTTTTACGAACTGTGAAGCATATTACAAATTAAAAGTTGTATAAAATTATAGACCTACTAGTCCACACCTGTGGAGTAACGGTCAGCGCGTCTGGCTGCGAAACCAGGTGGCCCGGGTTCGAATCCCGGTCGGGGCAAGTTACCTGGTTGAGGTTTTTTCCGGGGTTTTCCCTCAACCCAATACGAGCAAATGCTGGGTAACTTTCGGTGCTGGACCCCGGACTCATTTCACCGGCATTATCACCTTCATATCATTCAGACGCTAAATAACCTAGATGTTGATACAGCGTCGTAAAATAACCCAATAAAATAAAATAGACCTACTATTAATATATTTTAATCACCATCCCTACATGCAATTGGACATAGAAAAAAAATAACTTAATTGAGGAAAAGAAAGAAAATTTAGTATACTATGCATTGCACGGGTTAGGAACACATGAGCTGTTTCTGGTAATAAAGTGACAGTTTTGCACTTCGCCGCAGTGCAGTTGTTACGCTGTTGTAAGCATAGGCTCAACAGAGAAAGTGATTACTGATCACACATTACTTCCACTCGCTATGCTGTTTTATTTATTGCTATTATTATTAATTTGACTTCACAGTTGGTACAGTTGCTTCTTGCGCAGAAGAGGAGTGAGGAACGTTGTTACAGCCGTTCATAAATTATCACGGTTTTTCCTTTCAGGTTCCCATCTCTCTCATTCTATAACTCTGAAACATAAACTTCAAGCATTAAAAGGTCAGATCACATATTTCGTGACAAAGGCAATGTAGAACAAAGTACAAATATGTATTTAAGCTGTGATTCAACCATTACATATAATATTGTAACGGTAATACTTAAGGTTACACTGTGATCTTTGTTAAATTTAAGTACGCTTAGATTTACTGAGTAAATTATTTCAAATTGGAAAGTGAAGTCACTCGCATAATGTTTTTAAAATAAAGCTGTATGCATTTTATATTTTCATATAGTATCATCTGTTTAACATTGTAACACCAGAACTTTAATCACTAATTCTAATGTATTTAATATTAAAGGTGCGTATCTTCGCTCCAATTTTAAATATCCTGTTTTCATTCTAAAATGTCTTTAGATCCTAATGTTGTTTTCGGTAAATAAACTTCCTCACAGCAGTACAACCTGAAAGGAAGAGAGGAAAGGGAGGGTGAGATTATTTGATTCTTAATAGCAGAGCAGTACACAATACAACTGAAAATGAATCGTTTCATAAATAGTATTGTGTAATCAATACATAATGCAGTCATCTATCCCTTTGCATTACGCTACATTACCTTTACCAGATTTTTAGTACAGTAATTAATCAAAATATAAAACATTTTGGTCATATTTATTTAATGAATAATAACCGAAAAATTCTTCTTATTTATATTACTAGTAAATTAAATTGTGATGGACGAAATAATATCAACAGTTGATGCATTTAGCATATCTCAAAATAGTTCAATCACATTCTGTAGCTTAAAGTGAGGGTTAGGAATGGCGAACCATCTACAGTTCATGTTCAGGGAATAAGCACATACAAGTAGTTCCTAAAGATACATATTCTTTGAATTAAAAGCATAGTAATATTTAATAGTAGAAACTTTGTTTTAATTTCTACCTAAGATTGTGTGCTGGAACTATTGTAAGCACTTATAAATACACAATATTAAATTTATTTCATGAGATGTTAGTCTGTGAATGGTTCGCACATTTAGGGTGTATGCCAAAAGTAGTATAGACTATACATAGGGATGTTCGGTTGTAGGTTTTCCATCGAATTTCGATATTTATTTAACATCGATATTTATCGTTATGACGATAAATATAGAGATTTAATACGTTGTTAATATCGATAATTCGATAATATCGAAATATCGATAACTTCATTCTTTTCTACTGTATCGGTAGAATATAAGATCAAGCTTACAGATAAGTTAGAGCATAATTATGTAAAATGATAACATTCCATAACTCATTATTGCATTATTGAGAACATTTTCGACAACACTAAATAAAATAACTAACATTATCGAGGAAAAAAGTTTGTCGTGTATCGATAATGTGATATTCACAATGAAAAATTATCGATATATCGCAGTGTGAACATCCCTACTAGCATTCTTTTCTTAAACACAGTACTCAGCAGCGGTTGGTTTTTTCCTGAAATGCATCTTTATTGTCAACTGTACTATCAACAACATTGATGAGGGCTAAGAGGTTGTATGGAACCGTGCTTCTTCACAGCGGCTATGTAGAATTATCAGTTTTCATTTTTTTTGTTAGTTACCTGTATTTTTTCGTGACCATTTTAATAATATTTTAAGTTTTTTTGTAGTAATGGTTCTTTTGTGTTAAAATGCAATTACATAATAATGTGCTTGTGGATTTTTCGCTACTAGAAACAGTTAACTTCTGTCTTCTGACTCATACACCCACTTCTTTTTCTTTTTCTTCTTAACCACTCTCATGCACACTACACAGACATATCGAAACTTTCTTTCTTCCCCTCTCTACCCTGTACCCTTCCTCATTTTTGGCAACACTCGAAATGTCTTGGCAATAGAACGAGAATAGAATTCAATTCATATTTCCTTGCCATCTTCTCTACACACACTTAAGCGTGGTAATAGTAATAGAGATGTATGTCGCTTTCCCCAAAACTTGGCGAATTTCAACGTAGCAGTATATCAATTCTGCTTGTTACATTTCTCTTATAATATTATCATATAGGTACTCTATATCTGGTAAAAATTACCGCGCCCTCAGTTGCGAGCTAATTTTAAAATTACAAAATTCAATATGTAATCTCTCTCAACAAACGAACAATAATTAGACCTAATAGTAATTGATGTCGCCTCAAGCATTAATGGCGGAGTGTCAAAGTCGAGGACACATAGTGGGCGATATGTGTAATGAGTGAGAGAACATAATTTTCTCAGCTTCTCTAAAACAATGCAGCATAGAACACCACGAACTTGGGCGTGTATTGCTATACAATTTGAGGCAAACATGTTATAAGGTGAATAATTTTGAGGGAAAAATGGTTCCGGAGCCGGGCATCGAACCCGGGACCTTTGGTTAAACGTACCAACGCTCTACCAACTGAGCTACCCGGGAACTCTACCCGCCACCGATCCAACTTTTCCCTCTATATCCACAGACCTCAAAGTGGGCTGACAACCGTCAAGCAACCAACATTGAGTGCACACTAACTCTGTGTGACTTAAATTGTGGTTTTCTGTTAACGAACAGTGACGTGTATTATGCAAATCAAGCTTTCACGAATGGCGAATAGAATATAGACGGAAAAGTTGGATCGGTGTCGGGTAGAGTTCCAGGGTAGCTCAGTTGGTAGAGCGTTGGTACGTTTAACCAAAGGTCTCGGGTTCGATGCCCGGCCCCAGAACAATTTTTCCCTCAAAATTATTCAAATCAACTTTACAGGGAGTTATACCTGAAAGCTTGTTTTGCATGTTATAAGGTGCTTAATAAAATTTTATTCTAAATTTCATAGCGTGAAACCAAAAGTGTTCCGAGTACATGCCCGAAAGGACCGAGGGGAAGCAGGGAGGTAGAGCTCCTGTGTTTTCATAATGTCAACAAGGAATTCCAACTATAGATAATATAACGTAGCAGTATTGCTGGGTTAATGTGGCGGTGGGTAAGACTGACAGAGGAAGTAGGACAAAACCTGCTGGAGTTCGAATCACGGTCTCTATAATACGGCTGCGGCTGACTGTCACTGGAAGGAGATGGATGGTTAGCATCACGCTTTGGTTTTGTTCCTGAAAAAGAATCCCAATGCACATTTGACAAAAGCCTTAATGAACTCTTTCGGGAGTTATTGTGAAGAGAAAAATTAATTTCTTTCTCTCGATGCCAGTCGCGCTACCGACTGAGCTAACTTGTGTCCCAGACAACGTCTGAAGTATATATATATATATATGGTTTGCCTGTTATGTGTGTGGCTGAGGAAAATTGTATTATTACTCTATATTATTTAGTTCTGATGATTCTGAAATTGACTATACGTCGGACGTTTGCAAAACCGGTTAAAATTTGGTGAATTAATGAGATGAGATTCCGGCTTTGGATTCAATTGGAGATTTCAGATATTCATAGTCGACTAACATTATATCACAGTCTACTATATACAGTCACGAAGCTTGGGTTGATTTTTTGCATTTCTCGCGATAGTTGCTAGCCGCTTGGAGCGCTGTGAGTACTAGGAACAATAGACTGTGCCACAGCCATCGTGATCTAATACAGGCCGTAAGACAGACCATGTGACTCGCTTAACCCGATCACGAAGGGCGGCGTCTCAACCATATAAATTAGTTGGAATGCATAAAGAGTAACATATGTTTCTCTAAAATGTAGTGTAATTGCATTAAAAAAATTTAAAACAATGATTATGAGACACTTCAGACATAATTCACTTGCGAGTTAAGGTGTAATATTATTTTTGGTGTGAAAATTACGTTGTTCGTATATGTAATACCTGCCTTCATTTCGATTAAATATTGCGAAATTCTTGTACATTCATTTATGCACGATTCAATAATTTTTAGTTGCACCGCACGGATATTTAGATATGTTGAAATTATAGGTTATGTTTACTGTACCAGTTGCCCCTTTCTGTCTAATTTTAGTGGTCTCCAATGCCCTGCCACTACATATGTATGTTATGTCATATGGAAAGTATAGGCTATATTTACTATATTTAACTTATATTCCTATATTCGCAATTATACATTATAATTAAACATAATGTCATGTATGACACCCCTCACATTCTATTTGTCTGTATTTTAATACTACAATTGAGTACTGAATTATTGTATTTATCTACTACCTACGAGACGAAGTAACACAATCATACGTACACTAATTTCATAGGAGTGGTATGGTAAATTTTCTGTCCACAATTAAGGAAGGTAAATTAAAATCACAATATAAATTCGTTTTTATTGAACCTCAAAATAGCTTCAATTCCAAACTTAAAATGTTGATGGGAACAGATTACGTTAACGCGTAAAATTCTCTTCTCATTAAAATAACACAGTTTTGTAATTATTTCTGCAACATATTATGCAACAAGAAGTAAACGGAACTTATGGACACATTACACTAAATAGCCTAAAGCTTAGCAATGATACGCAATAAAGTTATAGTATAATATTTCACTGAGCTCCATACACTGAAATAGAAAACCCGAACAAACATTACGGCCTGGTCTAGATCGAAAAGGCATTGACTGTGCCGTATTTCGCTTTGTTGTGAAAAGTTGTGTAAACTGTGAAATGTTCGTTATCGGTTGTAATAACTTTAAATGGCTAAAATACAATAATTTCAATAATAATGTGGGACAAGGAGACGTTTGTGCTACTATAAATATTGTAAGAAAAAGAGGTCAGAGTTATCTTTCTTCCGAAAGATCCAGGAAGGTGAGTTTATGAAATAACTTATAATATATATTTTATGAACATAATATATAAACCTTACGTATTTCATATTTCGATAGTGGAAGGAAGGTATTAATTTTTTCAATAGATTACGATATCGAAAGTACAATACATTTTATCGTCTGCCAGGGAAAGGGTCTGTGTTGAGGCGATAGTAGCGATTCTGGTGGTCAGCAACTATCTATGGATGCATATTTCAACTGTCTATGTTTGCATATTTAGTAAGTATTGAGCTTCGTGACTGTATATACTAGACTGTGATTATATTGTAAATATGTTGATAAGAATGATTCTTCATTAATTCGAATAGTCTCCCCATCTGAAGAGTTTAGAAGATAGCAAAATTAACATTTAATGAATCTTAAGATCAAACATATGTACATATAAATATTTACGAAAATATAAAATTGATCTGTATAACAAGCCAAATAAGGTATATTTTGAGGGTGTTTCTTCCTTCTCTTTAGCAGAGAGAAAGATTAGTTCCAGGCATCTGCTTTTACACTGACGAACTGAATTAAAATCCCGGACATCAACGGTGTTAGTGAAGTTTTCTTTTTCGAGTTAATTCTGTTTTCCTTTCCTGTAATTCCAACATGTGTCCATTATCAACGTAGTGTAAGACTGTGGCATTCAAAATAGGAATAGCTTGTCTCTTGGGCATAATAGATATATTCTTGATCAACTTATTTAGAAATGAAAAGTGGACAATTACTTATTACAAATATTCATTTTTTATTTAACTGTAGAACAAATCTAAACCAAAAATGTACATTTTAAAGAAATTATTCCGTTTTGGAAGCCACACAGACAAATGGTGCGAATTCGGACTGGTTCCCGAAGTCTGTTATTTTTACCCATGCGCTTGAGCATAAAGAAATAACTAGTATTGTATATACACGCTGCAAAATTCTGAAAAAAGTTATATTTGGTTATGTTTATGTTCTCTACACTTACAACTCGTTTAAATCACATAATTTATATAGAAAATAGTAATTAAAATTAAGCCATCCAAATGTCATCATGCGTTCCTTTTTGAGGATCCCTGATTTAAAGTATGGCTGTATAGAATTTAATTAATACTGGTTTACATAAACAGAATTGTGTACGGTAGTTGAGATTTACATACATATACACTCACTCACTCACTCACTCACTCACTCACTCACTCACTCACTCACTCACTCACTCACTCACTCACTCACTCACTCACTCACTCACTCACTCACTCACTCACTCACTCACTCACTCACTCACTCACTCACTCACTCACTCACTCACTCACTCACTCACTCACTCACTCACTCACTCACTCACTCACTCACCCACCCACCCACCTACCCACTCACTCACTCACTCACTCACTCACTCACTCACCGTCCACCCACTCCATTCATTCATAACGGGCTGTACCAGTATTGAAGCTTTTTCACGACGTATTACGAAGTTGTTAACATTGATTAAGAAAACAGCAGTTTAGTTCACTGGACAAGTTAGTAATTTTATTAGAATGTGTTTGAAATCCGAGATACTAACCTCAGCCTCCGTACCATTTAGTTGTGGTGCCACTCATGATTCAATTTCCTGGTGTGTTGTTTGTATTCAGTGAATGCTATAAGTCGAAATTATTACGTAAAAACGGTATATTTTTCAGCACTATAAATGTATCACACAGATCCGACTTGTCATTTACATTTTGAAATTGCGATTGTGGAGAATTGGGTCGATAACTTATTTCGTGACTGTTATAAATTCTTCGTTATTTATTTTGTAAAAAATACGTACTTTTAAAAACTTATGTACGTATTTGTAACGTATGTCATTTATGCCACATAACAAAGAGTTTCAGGAATTGTTTTTGTTTTTTTTTCACAAAATTGTATCAAAAATCCGAATTCTGTTGAAATAGATTATAGTTTCTTATGATATATAATTTTATTTAATAAATAGATTTGGTGAAGTATCTTAATAAAACATATGACTGGCGTATTTTCAAAGTAATCTTTGTATAAGTCTAAAGCAAGCGACGCTTCCGAAGAAGCCCTGGAAAAGCAGTTTTGAAAGTCGTAAATACTTTGATTTAATTCTTGAGAGTGGTGGTTCAGATGATGATGATGATGATGATGATGATGATAATTATTAATTATTTATTTCAGTGAACTCTCGTCAAATGCATCTTACGTCATATGCAGTACATTGATTGTCATTCTATCTCGATTGATTTACTGTGGAACTAGAAAGTTAATTGTAATGTCATCGAAAATTAAAGCTTATTGAAATTAATTTTTATAATGAAAAATTGTGTCAAAAGTGAAATCAAACATTTCACTTTTAGAATATAAGCTTATATCAGAGAATTGTTTTGGCCAGTATTCATTTAGAAAAAATTTAAAATGATGGAATACAGAAAAAGAAGTAACATTTCTTAGCTAGTGCGTCACGGAAATTACTGCATTCTAACATGTCCATACATATCAATTGAGTTATATTATCTTTGAGATTGTTAAACATTTTTTCAATAATGTATGGATCTTCAATGCTAACTAGTAATGCAATTTGTGGTCCAGGTGGTTATATGATTTGCCTCTATTTTCTATGGTATGATGGTTGATGGTTCTACATATTCGTATGTTTTCGATTTTGTTTTTTTACTATCGTTAAAAATACTGTAACATACGTAAAATTTTTATTGATTGTTTTAAAATCGATTTTTATTCATTGATTAAAAATTGTGTTTTGAGCTAATTAAAGTTGAGTTATCCTTCCGATTAAAAATATTTCACAGGAAAGATCAGTACTGTTAACAGTTCTGTGAAAGCATTTGAGATAAATTTTGTGTGGAAACCAAGTTGGACGCTATTGCCTTTTGTTTGCAAACTTTATAACAGTTACTGTTTGGGTTTTGTGGTTTGTATTTGATAGCAGAATAGACTGTAAAACTAGAATCTCTTCAGTGGATTTCTAGCTTCGAATTTTGGTTACCGATCTACTAATGCAGTAATCTGAAACCCATAGATACAAAGAGGCACGCTGTTCATTAACTTGCTAATTTTAAGTGAAATGAATAACAATCATTTGCTTGGTTTCTGCGTGAGGAGAGAATTATATGGAAAGATAATTTGACAGTAAACATTTCATAGCTTCATAGATGGAGAAGGATAGGTAAAGCTATGTCCCTCACGCCTTGAAAGCGCACTGAGGCCTGGACGTAGAGCTCGGGACTAGAATGACATGGTGTAGCCAGCAGTTCGGTACCACGCTTCATCCACCTTTATACCCTCGGAAAAGTCTCAATTTTACAGGAGTTTCAGTGAATCCTTGGGCTATTTTGAAAGTTTTGACAATGAGAAAAATCTCGCCACCATTCAAGATTGGATCCGGGACCTTCTAGTTGCTGTACGAACTGAGTTACTCGGCTGTATTGTAAAAGTGTGAACCCTTAATTAAATTAGTTTAAATAGCCGATTAGATACTTCAGAGTTTTAAAACACAAATTACAGGATTTTTACAAAAAGAAAGGGAAAAATACTTATTATTATTATTATTATTATTATTATTATTATTATTATTATTATTATTATTATTATTATTATTTCGGCGCAAGAACATTTAAATTAAATACCGAAAATTATTCCTTAACACGGAACTGCAGTAACTGTAAGAAACCAGTGGAAAAGCCTCTTCATTTTATTTTTGGTACTTCAAAACTGGTTTCTTGCTTATTCTTGTTTTTCGAAGGTAGTTTAATTTATACATTATTTTGAATTAACTGTGTTTTATGTATATTTATTTTACAGACTACTGTAAATTGTGGAATATATCGGTGTAATTCTGTGTTATATACCTGCATTTATTTGAGAGGAGTTTGGTTTCTTTAACCTTGTGTTGAATCACGGTCGACTTGATGCTCCCTTCGCTTCTTTGTATACGGCCTTGACAATAGTAATCTTATGTTGAAATTGGTTAATTTCTCAATTCCACCACGAGGCGCTGTCTCCCAAGGTTTGGTGTCAACAGAAGAAATACTCAATATGAATTAAAATAAATGATTAAAGAGTAATAATAACAATTATAAATAATAAATAAGAAAATAATAAGTATTATTATGTTTAGTTCTGTTAATTATGGTAAAAGCGAGAGTTTAAAAGCAGGGGAGGTAACACATAGTAACCTGTTCAGTTTGAGTAACATGATGACAGAGGCGAAGCGAGCATCAAGTCGGCAGTAGCTGAATTAATTTTCCTTCATATTTATTTTGCAGAACTGGTTTAATTAATGTATTATTTTGCTATTTTTGTTTTCAAAGATAGTTGGTTGTGTGTGTTGTATTGCAAAGTGATATTAAACAATAGGCTACTTTATTCGTATAATTTTATTTCTAACAATTTATATAATTTTATTTTCTTCGTGTGTGTTTCTAGGGCGATTTAATTGCTATACTGTTTTGTTTAATTTTTATTTATTTTTCGGATGAAACTTTATTCACCTGTTATTATATTTAATTTTTTATGTTATTGTTTAATTTTTGGTTAGTTAATTCCTATATTGTTGTGTTTGCTCATAATTTTATATGTATTTTAAAATAGTTTTAATTTATAATCCTATCGGCTTGGAACAAGAAAAACAAATAGGTTAAAATAATAAACGGCGATGTGAACAGCCCGGGATGTCGGACTCGAACCTTGCGAAGATACAAGTAAGTCTTGGCGGCTCACAGTTATTCGCGTGTTGGTCCAGGGTTGTGCTGTCACTATTGATCCTAGGGAGCCAGACTCTTGCCCCGCCCTGCCTGCCTGCCTCCAGCCGGCTCCAGCTCTAACTAAACCACTCCCCCCTCCTCTCAACAAGTATTTATGATTGCCAAAATTCCAATTTTAGCTTGTGATGAACTTCATGCCAACTATTTACAAGCCGAACTATCATAGTCCCTTGTTTGTAACCGGGGGTTGCAACTTGCGAAGGAACAGTTCTGCGTTGAAGTGTTAATATAGTGTCTTGAGAACCTTTAACAAGCAAATACATGTTGAAGGTCGTTTGCTGTAAGTTCTAGAACAAATTATATCTAAGACAGCTGTTCAACGAGATTTGGGAAGATAGTGAACACTATAGATAAAATCGAGATAGAAGAAACTAAAAAAAAAAAAGGTTAAACGCTGATTGTTTTATAAATGACTATTACACTTTTACTACGTCACACTACTTTTGACCAATAAAACGGTACGAATGAACGTCTTTCAACCAATCATGGCTGCTTATCGCACAATTTTATCGCGTCCCTAGCATTTGTTTAATTTTATCGCGTCCCTAGCATTTGTTTATTTTTATCACTACCCTAGCATTTGTTTCTTTGTTTGCCAACATTTCAAACTGCACTGGTCTGGACGTCAAAAAACAGAAAATTACAAACCACTCCAGTCGATGCACAGCACTTTCAAATATGACTCGCATTGGGATTCAAGAACAAGAATTAATAAAGATCACTGGTCATATATGAAGAGCACCATTCGGAAATCCTGAATAAGTTGAGGAATACACCATGTACATCAACGAGTTCACTTCTTTTACGCACACGTCCAATATAACATCAACTGAACCACCAACCACTAAAACATTCAAATTTGAAAATTGTACTTTCAATATTTGTTTCTTTTAAAATTATTCATGTTTATTTTTTATTTCATCATCGTTAATTAAAACGTTTCTTGTTTATTTCATCATCCCTAATTAAAACTTTTGTAACACTTGTTTATATTATTTAGGTTATGTTTGTTATAGCTTCTGGTATATGATATTATGGATAGTCACGTGTCAGAGATTGTTTAATACTAAGATTTATTGAAAATCATCTGTCAAGTGACTTTGATTACTGGGATCCGGATGATTGAAGTGGAATGCAAATGTTTTAATAAAAATGAAACTGAATCAACAAAGCCTTCTTGACTAGTAACCGTCCACAGAGTTCAATGAAGATTCCATAGTTGGCACAACTGATAACAAGAAAACAGCTAATCATAACACACTACTGCCATCTAGGGTAATGTTGAGATGGTACAATAATACATTTGAAGACAATTGTATTTTCGTAAGTCAATTAATATTTTATTGTATTGGAGTACTTCGTTACTTCTAATCTTTATATAGTTTCTCCTAATCGTGTAATAGTCAATTAAATCCCACTCGAGTTTTGATTTTCTCTAGATAAATGAAAACCTCTAGTGAGATTACTGTTGATAAATTTCAGATATCGAATAATTTTATTTATAATGTAATAACTGCATATTTAAACAATTATACATTTGTGATTATTAGAATATACGATAGGTCTATTTCATTACTATAGGGAAGGAAGTACTCATTGACGCGCTTGTCCATCCATACTTTGTTGAATTATGGAAACTGATTTATGAAGTGCTATGTGACAAGAATGGTATTGTTGAAAGACAGAGAGTTAAAGTACCAAATATAATAAAATGCATATTTTAAATTATTTGACATAAATTATGTTGTAGAGAGATATTTATTAAACAGATGTTAACAATAATCAAATTAAAAATCCAAAACATAGTATGAAATGAATGAAATATGGTTGCTAATGGCAACAGTGCCGGCAGTTGCAAGTGACTCACGTGTTCTTTTTGGGTTCACGTTTAGTTTACTGTACAGAAAAGAACAGAGACATAGCATACTACATGAAAGATTAAAAGTATGATAGTATATTATAGGCCTAGTAAATGACATCGAGGACTAGAAACGAGACTGGTTATAATATGCTACTAAAACTAAGTTATAAGCGGAAGACACAAACTCGGGCGATCAAAGAGGAGATGGAAACGATGGAGGCACAAGACCAGAAGTTCCAGACCTACGTAGTTTATGATGACAATAATAAATGAAAAAAATAAGAATCAAAATTTTTATAGGCCTAATTGCGTCTAAAGCAGGGGACGCGGTGGTTAGATAAGTTGAACGAAACCAATTTGGAAATTAGTAATATGTGAAAAGAAGGTGATATTGTTATTTAAGTCAAGAATAAAATAATTCGATGATTGGTTTCATTATAAAAAATGTGTAGGAGAATTAAATAGGTTATTAAGAAAATTACATGAGTAAGAAGGCCAATGAAACTATCTTTCGTCAGTGCTCAGTAACATAGACATAATACATATTTTTGATAATGTTAAAGAATTCAGCTTTTCTTGAAGAAGAGGAATTCCCTGGGTGTCTAGAGTCTGGAAATTTGTATGACTGTGAGTGATTGTGAGTGTGCCGGGTTAATATTAATTAACCAATCATCACAAATATAAAAATATATCAGGACTGTCGCTGGGCAGTAACCTGAACACACGTTTCAGCGTCACATTGTTGACAAGTAACTCCATCTGTTAGCACAACCATAAAACATCTAATAGATGATATAGAGTTAGCAACAACGAAAAAAAAAAAAAAAAAAAGAATTCAGCAAAATTTCTACATGAGATGGAAATGAGTGTAATTTTTCAGTCAACCTGAAACACTAATATCAGTTTCTTTATACCATTTTAAATCTTTAATAATAGATAGTTTGTATATAAACGCGATTTGTGAAAGAAAGCAAGCATTGTTCTAACTTAGAGATGAACAACCGAAACTTGGAATGATTAGCTGAAACGATTGTCACGTAGACTGGTGGTGAAGAGAGACAGTACAAGGAAAATGTTATTTAAATAATAAGCTACTATGACGAATTGTTGTTGACACCGGCTTTTTCTTTCCCCAAGTTACTGAGCGAAACCGATAATAACTCAATCGTTAGAGCAACTGTACGTGAGTCATTCCACGTCAAATCGCACAAAATTATACAAATTTTGACCTTCATATTTCTGATTGCGTTTATATTTTTTTTTTACCAACTCTATGGGTCTCATAAACCAACAAGTGTATTTTTATTTCCTCCTAAGTCCACATGATTTTAAAATATTACATGTTAAAATTCGTTAAAAATGTCGCACAATGCAACATTTAAAGCGTCATATTTCTGACGATATTGATGTTAACAATAAAAAAAAATGCATTTAAAAGCTTAAAGTACTGTCTTTTATTAAATATTTACTAACTAATTTTAATATAATTATTACAAATATTTTTTTTATAATTCAATTTTTAAAACATATATATCAATGTGAAATAGCCCTATTAAAATCTAAAAAAAATGCCTACTAGGTGCACTGAAGTATTCTTAATAATTCCAGAAAAAATCAGAATGGGATCTCCAATAGTTTAATGGAAATTTAATAATTACTTACGACACAATGTGTAGCGGTCGGCGCAGCAGCAGTGGACGGGAAGCGTTAAAGAGCGCTGGGACGTTTATCGGCGCTGGATGATTGACTGAACGTTACAACATTACACCCAGTACGGATCAAGTCACTCGAGGAAACACTGCTAATTTACTTATTATGATATCTTCAAATAATTGTACATTATGCTTTTTAAATGTTTCTTTTCATTCACACTTTAAATTTTCATTCGCCTACCTTCTTTCTTGAAAGAAAATTGTTTTACTAAATCTTCAGTTTTTGACAACAGAATGAAAGAATGTAATTTTAATGTACCAGTTATTGGTTTTAGATTATGGTATCTGGCCTGCAAATTTTCAGTGTGGTTTTTGTGCTTATTCAATGGACAAAATATAAATGACACGTTAGAAATGTTTTTTGTGACCAATCAAACAGTTTTTTTTTTTTTTTTTGGTGGTGTTATAGGATCTTGTATAGGCTAACTCTCGTGGCGAGTCTTTTAACAGTATCGCCAATGCCATCACATGGACCTTTACCACGCGACGTTGCAAAGAAGTGTCATTTAGCACTAATTCCATAATCTTCTTCATGTAAGCAATTATTTTTAATTTTTTTTTTGTATTGTGAACTTGATCCATTGGAAAAGTAGATGATTTTTTTTCATATCGTTGAATTCTTGCTTTAAGAAATTGATTGCTTCGGGTTGAAAAAAGTGAAAGGAATCGGTGTCATGTTTCATGGTTTCTGAGATGACAATACTTTTGTAACGAATTTCTGTATCTCCTTTGAAATATATTACGAAAGGGTTTATTTATTTATTTAAATATACAGAATAAAGAATATAATTACAAACAAGAGAAATAGAAATAAAATAATACAATCAATATAAAAAAAGGAGATACAGTAGTATTAACAAAATTTGAGACCGAATGAGCAGCGCTCGTGTTCGGTCGCAGTTCAGATATAATATTAATAGGCCTATAAGAGAATATAAAATAAAATAAAATAGGAAGTAAAATTAAAATTGTATTGTATTGTGGCTTGGCATATGTTTCAATGCACACCTTGTATTGAATCTTGTATTACAAATGAATAATTTTCAGAAAAGTCTGCAATAACTATGTAATTTTCAGGTTGTACATTCCTTTGCATTCCGTCAAAAATAGAATATGGCTGACTTTTGAAGGGATGACGATGCATCTCCTACATGAAAAACTTTACATGCTAGGGAGCGTTTCACTTTTTGAAACTTTTCACGGGGGTATCGTTTTTGTTGTAGCTTTCTTTTCTTGATAGGGGATTCTATTGACATCAAACTCTTGTTTAATTCCTCAATATTAGTGATTTCTAGCACTGTATCCATAGAACTGCTAGAAGAAGAACTGGGATAATCACTTTCTCTGTCCGCACTTTCATTTGATTCATATTTATTAATACCACAAGAACTACCGGCTTCACATATAATTTCTGCTGACCTATCCGGAAATTGATTGATTTTTACGGAACAAACCACATATTTGCACATTCGAAGACTCCTTTAAATTGAGCTTTATCAATAAGTCGCGACTTACGCGTCTTAGTGTACTTTTTTTTTTTAAAAGCGTGATTAGGAAGGTAAATGGATTTAAACACTTGTTATATATTACGCGATCTTTACCATCACTCATGTTGTATAGAAGTCACGTCACTGCGTGAAATTCGAACCCAAACTGATTATTTTTCTCTTCTATATTTTGTCTCCTGCCATCTGTTTACTGCCATAAAGTTTACTGCCTTACCCAGCCTTGCTATCATCAAACACTTGGCTATATTACAGTATAAACATATAGCCCTGTGAAGGGCTTCCCCTCTTAGCTGAGCTGACAATAATAAAATAATTTTAGATAAGATATTTACTGTTCCTTAAGGTATTAATCATTTGATGATTAGTATGGTGACATCAGATGCAACGGGGGATTTCGTAAAACTTTCCAAGAGCAGCCTTCTAGCCTATGGCTGCAAGCAGTTCATTAGCTGCGCATCGCGAGCGCGTGCATGCCTCCGGAAAATAAATTGTTACAAATGTATGGGTGCCGATCCCATATTTATAAATGCAGTAGTTTACAGATAATACATCAGCGAACAAGTCTATATTTTTTTTTCAGATTTTTAACTTGGCTATTTAATATAGTAATTTTGCTTTGAAAAAGAAATGATTAAAAAAATAGGCCAAATTTTAAATTTATTTGTGATAGGCCTAAAGTAATAAAAAGTGTTGTATTTAGTCTTTCAAATGCGCCAAACCGAAAATCTCAATTATATGTAGACACAGAGTTCCAAGTGAGTTTATGTAACAGTGCGCGCATAATTTGCGTAATCATAACTACACAAATAATTAATAAATGTGAAAATAAAACAATACGGGTCTCCTTATTTGATGTCTGGAATTCAGGAAAAAAAAATTCGACCATTTCCGAGAAGGTTGTGTTTTATTGCTGTGCGATTTGACGTGGAATGACTCAAGTGCAGGACGGAAGGAAAGAGATTTTTGTCTTCGCCATAGCTTTAAGAATATCTCTGGGACTCACTGGGTTTTCTATAAAAATTTGTAGAAAGCTATATTTGAACCAGTAATGTATTATAAAACATATGAGGAATAAAATGACAGCTTGGATAATTGAGTACATTCAATAGCAAGCAACCAGACGAAATTGCTAATGTTTTGGAAGAGAATTACATGTAAATAAATTATGCTTGATTCTGTATCGAGTTATAGAGAACACGATTTCGATGATGAAAAGAAAGGATAACCGTGTGGCTCAAGTCGAGACTGGCTGCTTGTTAAATTCCATATTGTTTCAAATACTGGGTTTCCACCGTTGTGGCCAATTGCATGACAGCGAAATAGGCAAAAATTATATAATAATTTATGAAAAAAGAGGAAGTTAGGTATAGACGATGGCGATGATGGTGATGATGCTGCTGCTGCTGATGATGATGATTTATTTATTTTATTTTAGTAGGTTATTTTACGACGCTTTATCAACATCTTAGGTCATTTAGCGTTTGAATGAGATGAAGGTAATAATGCCGGCGAAATGAGTCCGGGGTCCAGCACCGAAAGTTACCCAGCATTTGCTCATATTAGGTTGAGGGAAAACCTCGGAAGAAACCTCAACCAGGTAACTTGCCCCGACCGGGAATCGAACCTTGACCAGACGCGCTAACCGTTACTCCACATATGTGCTCGATGATAATTATGGTGATGATGATAAATGATATGGGTATATGGAATGCACCTTAAGTTGAATAAGTTCGAATCTCGGTCGTGGCAAGTTGCCTAGTTGAGGTTTTTTCTGGGGTTTTCCTTCAACCCAATATGAGCAAATACTGGGTAACTTTCGGTGCTGGACCCCGGATTCATTTCACCGGCATTATCACCTTCATTTCATTCACACGCTAAATAACCTAGATGTTGATACAGCGTCGTAAAATAACCCAATATAAAAAATAATAATTTGGATAATTTGTATTGTTCATTATTATTATTATTATTATTATTATTATTATTATTATTATTATTATTATTATTATTACAATAGGAAATGGTAACGCATTTGATATTTTAGATATGAATAAATAGTGCAATAACACATGAATAATGTTGGTTGTATGTGATATTAATTACCGTACCCGAAAGGTAATGTGAATTAACATTTATTAAATTAACGAAAACTCTTAAGTTTAGCACGAGAGCCGCTAGGGAAGTTTTAGTTTGTAATAATAATAATAATAATAATAATAATAATAATAATAATAATAATAATAATAATAAATTATATAACTATTATTATCATTATTATTATTATTATTATTCTTAGCAAGTAGTAATGCATTTAATATTTTAGATAATGAATAGTGCCACAATACACGAGTGATGTTGGCTGCGAATGATGTTAATTAACGGAAAGGTACCTGTAAATTGATATTTATTGATTTAAGGAAACCCCGTAAGTTTAGCACTAGAACCGCTGAAGAAGTTTTGAATTTGCAATTAATACCACTCTTTGATACTTTTTATTTTCAGATGAGAATCGGGATTCTTAAACTAATATCATCGTGGGGAGAGCATGGCCGTCTCTTCGTATGAGCTAAATACAGTAACGAATAAATGTCTAACTTCCTAAAGTGTTGGGGATTGTAGACGTTGATAAATCTTGAAGTAGACTATTTAGTATAATGTTCTGCGAATCATGAGGTCAACCAACTTCAGTGGAAACTCTGCAATGAAAGCTTCAGTGTAGTGTACATTGATGAATTCTTCCATCTCTTTCAACCACGTCGTATAAAAAATAGTCACACTTTGTCGTTTTTCTACAGGAGTATCAATTATGAGTTTTAATTAACTGGCGTGTGGCAGAGGATGTCCCCACAACAATAACAACAATAACAACACATTTAAACAGGAGTATGTACAGTTAGTTATACCTACGTCACAGCTTGCTCCTTTCTGGACATAATTTATTATTTATATACCTTGATATAATCTGTAACAATAACACATATTCGCAGCAACAGTAACAATGCAGTTTATGATTAACAATTAACGATTACATACGTACGTAAACAGAATCTACACGAGAAAATTGAACATTAAGAAGATATCTGTAGGAAAAATAATGATTGGTGTTTTAAGACTAGACGCTGCGTGTACAGAAGCAGGGAGGGCATCTTGTATGCTGTCGTGCATTTAAGATAAGTTGTTGATTGCTATTAACAGGGTCGGCCAAACACATTGCTAATCTGACAATGCGGAGACTTCCATTTCTGCAGTGAGGTCACCTGTACGGAGAAATTCATTACCGCTGTTGATAGAGTAATTGGCGATATTGATGATTAGCAAGGATGGATTTTGGGAGGGGAGAGAAATGATGGTGATTTTTTCTGCTTTTTTTTTTAACGTGCTGTAAGTCTGCGATACGGATCTCCAGACTTTTCTTCTCTTCTGAAGAAAGTGTAATTACCTTTGTCATACTAAAAACCTATACCTTCAGCTGGAATTGAACCCCAATGGCCAAGACGGTAACTATTAAACGTGACAAGAAAATCTAAAAGTTTAATTATTTTTACCCTCTTTTTTTATTATCCAATTTAATGAACCCTATTTCACCCTGAGGTATATTATTAGGGTCATAGTTGGCATCAAAATACATATTTTATAACCAATAAACAATAGTAAAGTTATAATATAAAATAGTGGTCACAGTTACAATTCACCTGAATTATGTACAAGAATGCACCTTAATGAAAGAATGGATCCTTTTAAAGATTAATGAGATGTTTGAGGAACAATCAATGCATAAGATATACAAGAATGTCTAACCGTTTCAGAGTAAATACACGATCTAAATAGATAATCAATAGTAGATTAATATAACAAAGTTTGAGTTTCACTTTCAAATTAATACTTAATTCATGAACAATGGAACAGTTAAGAGTATTTTATATTATATTTGTTTGTATGAAGTAGGCAGTGTACACATCGAATCTAGAAGGATTTATAAATCAGGAAAAATAAAAATATTACAGTTATTGTGTGTTTGTTTACGTTTTTTTTTACTGCTTTGCGTCTCGGTTTGAAAAATTTTGACACCAAAAGTAAAACCGGTTGCTGTCGACGAAATTTTCATTGGAATTGTCTTCCTTAATCCCTTACTCTATATTATTAATTAACAGATTTAAGGAATGTTCAGAAAGTCTTCTTTAATCTTCGGGAGAAAAATCTTACACAGATAATAGCCTGAATTAAAGTGTAATCGACACGTTTCCACAAATGTAATATTAAGATTTGAATAGGTCTATATTAATTTTTCACATATCGGTGATCGAGTGGTTGCCATGTTTGCCACAACAAATGCAAATATATCTGGCGAGAATCAAATAGCGGACCTTTCGATAGGAATAACTAAGCTGACTAGCTAAGGTTTGTGACGGAGGAGACTGTGGAGCGTGTTTTCTCAGACTACTTCGCCTACCATTGCCCTATTATGTCATTGACTTCAATCGTTGTACATGAAAACAATCAAGAGATGAACTATTTTAACGCACCTTCAGTTTTGAAATGATTGAAACGAAAAAGAAAAATATTGACGTAGGAAAACCCAATAATTTACACTAATATAATTCAATTTACAAATGTTTGAGTGCAAGCATAATACGTTTTATGTACCAACTCGGGAATTGTTCATAGTCGTTGATCTGATGTTATGGCAAGAAGGGAACAATTTCTGAATTAAAATTGGGCGTAAAAATCTGTAAATTTGTGGAAAGCATGTTCCAAAGCCGCTTTTTCTGCCACATGTCTTCTGGAAAACGAATCCTCACTTAACAAAAACTAACCATTGAGACGAAATCTCTGATCAATTAATCACTCTTCCTAACTAAGATTTTTTTTATCAAATATAGATTTTTAATTATAACAATGAATATATCGTGTTCTAAGTTCTATAAATGTCAGCTGTCCTTTCTGAAATTTCATTTTGCGATATTTTCAGCAAATTAATTATATGCTCTTAATTGAATTGGATTTTATAATGACTAAAAATTATAATTTTAGGGTTATTCTATTCTGAGAAAACTAAAGAAAAACAAAAAAATGAGCAAAATTAAAATTATAAGTTTAATTAAGTGTAGTTTAACATAAACATATTACTAATAAAGCACAAAGTGAAGTATCAGATCTCATGTCTTTTATTTCATTCTTATTTGATTTATTACGAGAGTACTATACAATTCATGTTCTTAATTAGAAAGTATCTCTGTAACGTAAATTCTGCTGTCTTTTTTGTTTTTAATTGTGTCTCTCCTGCAGTATTTTCTATACAAAATAGATATTATAATAATTTAATTATGCTATTCTGAATAATTTTTCTTCAATTTGTTTTTATTTCTGTAAATACGTTTACAAAACTTAATATTTCAAAGGTTGAATCTACCTTTAGTATTTAGTATTTATTGCGACATTAAAATGCAAAATAAATACATATTATTTATGTAACGCACACCCGTTTGAGCAAGCTCGTGTTCGGGGACGGTTACTATAAATAACTATTTTGTACTAAAGGACGTAACAGAGATTAAATAAAATTACAAAACAGTACAATTATTACAAAATGGGGATAATTACAAAGATAAAAGTAGAGAATCAAGTCAAGAGCAGAATATAAGTTGGCATGAATAAATACTATATTGAAGTTAAGAAAAAGAAAAAGGGAAGAGGACTAAGTAACTTGTTTATTTTTTCTTAAATTTATTAAACTAAAAATAACCTAGGTCAGGATTTATTACCAAAATAGAGTTGTATAACTTTGGCCCATAACTCTGGCTATGATTTATTCTAGTGGTTATATAACATTTAGGTTCAGCTAAAGGACACGTCGAATTCCTTCTGTTAGGATAAATATGTTGTTCTTTATATTTCAGACCATTTTTATAATAATATTCTAATAATGTATTGTATATCTATATATTTGTTCAATTTAGTAAAAATTAAAATCGGAATAAATCTAATTTGTTGGATAGTCAATTGACTTGTTTATGTTTAAGCAATACACTTTGGGGACAATTAGCCTACGACCTAGTAAACAAGAATAGCCAGTCTTGTTATCCACAGTGATTAGATTAGATAGGGAAAGTACATTTATTTAACTTTTGAAACTGTTTTCAAGTTATGGTTTCAACAGTAGAAATTTACCAAGAATTTATTTCGGATGATGATCTATCATGATTTTTCTCTCTAAAGTAATACGTAGGTACCTTAGGTACTAAATTGTACGTAAATGTACTATGCTCAATAAACGTGATATATTATTCAGTTATGAATAGCAATAAACTAACTCAGTCCTGCCATAACATTAGAATCTCTTATTGTTAAGGCTCATTCACAATGAAAATTAAACATAACGTAAGCGTTAACTTAAGATTATAAATGTTATGGTAAAATCAAAAAGTCATACCATCATTCACGATGGGAACATAAACATAACAGCAAACATACTTGGTAACCATGGAAACATAACAAAGATGCCATTTCCTCATATTCTGTCGTATACTTCAGCGCTCCACGATTGTGTTCTGTTTGCAAATCACGTAAGCATAAGCATGAAAGTTTGGAGTTTGCAAACTTTCATGTTAACGTCTTACGGCAATGTTTATGTCAATGCTTATGTGAATCGTTGATAGCCTGGGCGCAAACTTCTGTGTTTATGTTACGGTTATGTTTAATTTTCATTGTGAATGGGCCTTTACTCCTGAACAGACAGCAAATATTTAGTAGTCATGAAATTATGTTCATTTATTTACTATTTAACTTTCTTGTCATGATAGGTAAATGCACACATACAGCCCTCTCCCCGTGAATACCTGCACAGTTGCCATAAGCACTAATGCTTTTGAGTTATACAAGTTATTGATTATACTGCGGAAAATAAAGAAATTGGCGATTGAATATCCTCATCATGTTCAGTACTTCAGTAAAAGTCTTAAGTTACTAAAGACAATTTTTATAATGTGATATTTTAGTTTTTCCAGAATAAGATTTGGTCAATGTAGAGTATCCACCGCTCACTGAACGAATATTTCACACTTTATCACTGCCAATGCTGCGCTATAAACCAATTTTCGGCAGTCTAATGTAAAAGACTGCCTACAGATATTTGGAAAGTTTCAGAGAAAATACACAAATTCACTCAATCTTCTAACACGATGTTTTTGTTTTTATGAATTAAGTAATTTGCTGGGAGACGTCGTTAGATATAGACCACTCTTACACTAAACCTGGAGTAATTTAAGCTTATTAATCAGGTATGATTCTACTTACTGTTTTTTTATATGCTCACCTGTATGTAATTTCTATTTTATACATATTTCATAGTTATTTTCCATCCAAAGATCATTAAGAACGATTAATATTACTTAATATCTCCTATCTTTCTTCAAATAGTGTTTATATGTCATGTTAATTTTCATTTGTTTTCATAAGTTAACAATGATGCACATTGGGAGCAACATATAAGAAATTATTTTCCTACACAATCCACGCTATATTCACGTTGTTTTGAAATGATTACTCGAAGATGGTTTGCTTATTGTTTATTACACGCACATTCATTGTATGTAATTCTATTCCGTACGTTTTTTTCTATCCCAAGATCATTAAGAATGGTGAATATTATTGATGCTTGTTTCATGTATTTCTTAAAATATGTGGCATGTTAGTTTTTATTTGTCGTTATTTACGTAAAAATGATGCGCCAAAAAATAATAATAATTTCGTACTCACTCCACATCCCTATATTCACATTTGTTTTTCAGTGATTTATTAAAGAATGTACCGGTATTTAAAAGACTAATAATTTAGAAACATGTTACATAAATCATACTTGTGCCAAAAGAGAGTACTCCCTGGACCAAATTATAGTATTTTGCAGTGGTCGTCAGTACTCGCTGAAATGGGTAATAATATAATATAATATAATATAATTATGTTGTACGTAGCGAGATCGATTATTCAATTGATAGGATATTTTATGAGGTTGTCATGACTGAGATATCTATTGTTAATTACTTTTATTTGTCACAAGCAACAAGTTATACTAAATATGTTTAGGATTAGTGTAAAACTGGTCTATGCCTCCTATAGTGGGCGGGACATAAGTAACATTCACCTAAGATTTTTTTTTATTACGCATTGCTACCATAATGTAAAGTTTGATTCAATTTCACATAGCCTACTCTTATACGCTCTCTCTTCCATCGAGCGTTAGAGCTATTGAATTGGTTCTTTCTGTTAGATGCACATACGCGTACTGTGTAGATTCAGAGGCTGTCTTGAGCTCTGTCTGCATTTAATGACAGCGCTGAAAATCTAAACTTGGCCACGAGAACCTACAGTTCTCACTGAAGGGAAGTAAAAGACATTCTGACTGCTAAAAATGTTGAGCGACATAGAAGCTCATCCATGTTGGTATTTAAAATTTGAGTTTTTCACGCTAGCGTGGCTTGTTTTTATTGAAACAGTGTTATGTAATGAAATGTTTGGTTCTAAAAGGAATGATAGGTAACCTAAGTATATCATCACATGCAATGTTATTCTAAATAGTTACCCCAAAAACAAACTTGAATAACTCTGAGAATGTAATTATCTAACATGAGTTTCAAGTTTCAACCGTTATTAAAGTTCCCCCACCCCCTCCAATTCTCTGCATTTCCGCATACCGAAATTACGCATTTATATTTTCGTTATAGAATTATTATGGCTAGTTTGTCCAAGTAATGTTTAATTTTGCTTAACGAATGTTAAATTAACAGTCTGTTTTTTTAACGCTTTGTTAATGTATTTTCCATTTGTTCAACATAATTTTGTTTAAGATAACCAACACTTAACTATAACGTCCGTTAGCACTATTTTAACTACTCAACAGCAGTTGGAAATGATTCCACCCATGTAAGACAATTTTTGATAGGCTAAAATTAATCTTTAAATTCTATATTATAGAGTGAGTCATGAAACTTGCATAAAATGACAACCTGTTATAGTAGGCCACGCTCCATAAACAAACAGTTGACAAATGGAAGTTGTAGGTGACGTGCTGAATAATAATTACAAAGTAAGGTTATATTTCCTCATTGCTATTATGGATACGAAATACGAAAGAAATAAAATAACACTGATGTATTTAAACAGTCCAAAGTATTTTTTAAATGTTATATTACCAGTCATATGCTAAACATTCCCTACAGAGAGACACAAAATATTAATTTCGCAACTTCTGTTCGAACAGCTGTGGAGACATCGGCCATAGCCTATTTAACTAACCTGTTAAACGAGTTCACTGCCCGAAATCCTACATTTAAAATTAACAAACTGTTAAACCAAACTGATGTTGAAAACATACAATTTTATTAATTAACAAACTGTTTAGAGTTTAACAGTCGTTAAATTTTCTAACAATACTTGGAAAAACCGGCCATTAGAGCTGTATTTGGGTAACTGGAAAATCTCTGTATGCTCACTTGTCATTAACTCCTTTTGGATACTACACACAAAATGTTGTTAGGTGTATGTCGTAGGATTGGGATACGTGGCTAATTGAAATGTATATGATAATTATATAGTTGTATATGTATAGGTAAACTTCCGTAAAATTAGAGCCAATTACGCTCGTACATTCAGAAGGAAATTTAAGTGTGCATAATTTAAACAGTCTCATATTTCTCGTTTGATTTCATATTCTTCTAGAAGTTCTTTATAACGCGTATTTGTGTCGCCATAGGATCACGACTGCAGCGTTTATTATATTCCAATATTTTGTTGATGAGTAATTCTTCTATGTGCAAAGAATACCTAGGATTGAAGTCTATAAAAAATGTTAAGGCTTCCAAGTTTTTAGTCCCCGAATATACAGTGAAATATATAGCTAAAAATCCACATTACTTTAAGGAAAATACGTGAATACTTTTTCGTTCTATTGCCAAGAAACTGAGTTGCCGATCTTCTTCATTTCTTCTTATTCTTCGCGTTCCCCCTCTTTCTTTTCACAGAAAATCGTTCTGTCTACTGGACACAGAGACACCTCTCGGCACTAGAGCACATTACGAAGCTTGATTCTCACATCTTCCATCACTAGAAACCAACACCGCCGCTCTCGCTACACAACTCCAACAAATTATAACAATAGTAACACCCATATCCCTGCTTCTGATGCACATTGAATGTACGTATGGCATTTACTACTCAAATTCCTAGTTTTCCTTTAAATATATAAAACTGAAACTTTAAACAATAATTTTCTTTTCAAACAAATAAATAAAAATTACTCAACAAGATGTGTTCATGCTTTCCTTTCCTTAAATATAAATTCCGTTTCATGGCAACTGAACAGAAGACAACGGATAATTAATATTTTATTTCTACATCCACGCATTGTATACAAGATGAATGATTTTGGTTGGAGCCTATTTTAACAGCAGCCTAGTTTAAGTATTTGGAAGCATGTTTAATAAAAATTCGGAGGAGGGTTTTTCTTCCTAAGTGTCCTCTCTCTTGTTTTTCTGCCGTGCGTTTTTTGTTTGCAATTGAAATCCTAATGGGAAGGCAGAACGTGAGGAGTAGGTTGGCTTGCGAATCCCTCTCGTTCTGGTCGGAATAAACTGCCTGGAATGCAACTTTAACCAGTCTCTTACTGTGTGGTACGCTATAGATTCTCTTGCACTGTTTCCATATTATAAACATTGTAACGCAGTAATGACAAGTTCATAAAAAGAGCAAAATCAATTATTGCTGTCTTCGCAACCATAGCATATTTTACGATTATAATTCGCTATGTTTCGTGGACTTTACCGAAAGTGCTGCTTGCAATGGAAGTCACAAATATTAGATTTCATTTCAAACTTGACCTGTGGCAGAAGTATTAAAGATGTGTGTTTATTGAAACATTTGTTGATATGAAATTAAATATTCAGAAGGAATAATTATATTATGCGTATTTAAATGAGTTATACATAACGATATCTGTAAATTAGAGGAGAAATGCCATATTCTTGTCGAAATTCGAATACATTTTCCTGGAATATAAATTCTTATTTATTCTGATCAGCGCGCAGAGTTATATTCACGTTATTTTGTAGTCTACTAGAGTTGGTACTTGGAAATTTAAAGAAGATAGGGCTATTAGTAATATATAGCCTATATATTATTTTTCTCGCTGTTATTTATACTCGCTTTAACATCTCTGGTCATATCGCGAGTTAATCTTTGGTTGAAATCCGAAGGTCTGTGTTCTAATGTTGAGACTGGTTCTATTGTTGTGAACTAGATGGCGACTGTATATATATATATATATATATATATATATATATATATATTACTGATTTGTTATGAATATGATTTCGGTGATGAATAGGATATTCTGGGATGTTGTGGCCCGAATTTCCTGGCATTTGCCTTACGGTTGAGGAAAACCCTGAAAAACCTCAACCAGGAAATTCAACCCGACCAGGAATCTAACCCGGGCCCTCTGCGTAAGAGACCAGCATGCTGACCCCTACACCACAAAGGTGGTCACTAGTAATATTATACTTACTTATGGCATTAAATAGTGATATCATTGAATGTACCACGCAACTGTTTTCATACAAATGGAACAAATGATTTCGTGAATTTCAGTAATTTAAAATGCCTAACATTTAATAAAGATGTCTCTTTTTCACATAATTGTTTTATGTATTGTACACCCAATGCGATATATTTATTACCACATTTAAATTTAAATAACTATAATTTCTACATTTCGAAAAATTAAGTATCTAATACAAAACATCCATTAAAAACACCACATCTGGTGAAGAATGGCAGATTGGCAGTTTTAATTAGTCTGAGCGCATGGCTGTTATGTATAAGTGAAGAAATTTTGCTATTGTTCTTAAAAATTTTAATCTATCAATTTTCAATTTTTACAGTACACACACGATATCTGCAGTTATATTTTGACTTTCAGATTAACTTTCTACCTCACATATTTGATTGTATAAAAAAAATTAAACCTGAAAAATATTAATTTAATTTAAGTTAAAAACATGCGTATTTTAGGAACTTTTTTTTTTAGAAACTACTGGGTTTAGGAGGCTGAAATTTTTCATACTCCTATTTAATATGGTAGTGATGAAACATGGCCACTTTCACATGGTTATCAGAATTATTATGGAAAGAAAAGTATGAAAACATGAAAATTTTTAAATATATTTTTTTTCAGGATGGAAAATAATTTTTTTCTATTGAACGAATATTCATAATGTGATTAAAATGGCGGCAAATATAGTCAACTGAATTGGAAATATGTTTGAATTTTTAGAAACCTGTAGTGCAAAGGGTTTCTGGGAAAAATGTTCCTAAAATACCTATGTTTTTAACTTAAATTTGATTAATATTTTTTCAGGTTTAAACATTTTTATAAAATAAGGATAACCTAAAAGCAAAATATGCGTGCAAATATTGTGTGTATCTGTAAATTGATAGATTCAAAAGTTTAAGAGTAATAGCAAAATTTTTTCACTCCTACACAACACAAGCTGAGTCTGCCCATTCCCTTCGTTATGAAGACGTACATTTTCGCTATGACTTACAGGAGACTTAAAACGAGCTCAGTGTTTAAATTGTGAATTTAATTTCGATAACTGTTACTGATAACTGGATTTGATCAGTTATTGGTAATGGTCACATAGTGTCTAATGCCTACCCACTTCACTTGCGTGATTCGGGTTCCGCATATTGTGGATAGATGGCAGCACTGTGACCAATTTTCAATTATATCACATAGTTATAGCGTATATACATAATATCTTCTAGTAAAGAGTGCATTCAATAATATCTCTAATGTGAAGATTTATTTAATAACAGCAATCTCTGTATTTAATACAATTTGGAAAGTGGCTATAATTTTTAATGCAATAACAGTAACAGTATTTTAACACTTTCAAAATTGAAAATTGTACTAGAGCATTTTTTCTCATTTGCTTATTATTACATATATTTAATTCTAATTGCGTTTTTTATACAAAGTTTGAGAAATATTGTTACGCTATCAAAAGATACCTTTTGTCTTACATTAAAGCTTACCAATGTAATAACCAGCAGTGAATTTGTTCACACAAATACAGATAAATTCATGACAGTTCAGTGCCAACTTTGCATCAACACTATTTTGTATACTTCTGTCATCGTGTATCAACTATAATAGCTTGGTATCGATCGAGTTCTTTTTCTTATTCCTACTTGGAGTTTATCCTTAGTCCACCGGAGAGTTCTTCGTCTCATCACTAATTGAATAGACGATGTACTGTAACTCCGGTTATGTGCCATATCTCTGCATATATCCAAGTCATATATCCAATTAGCAGAACTCCCGCCAGATGGGATCGGCATGATTCATCAAACTAACGCTGGGGTCACAGTACAATAGTCTGAAGATACGAGATCGGCACCTCTTGAACATATTCGAGACATTCATGCACTATTGTCGGACCATCGGATCTGTGCCCCCGTAAGATATACGAACTGAACCCTAATTCCTTCTCAGCCTCAGTAATTCATTTCTCTCCCTGCATTCCTATCTCTCTCTTTTCTATCTCTCTCCTCCGCTATTCACAATTTTGAGCCTTCTTGCGGGACAGTTTATTTGCACTTGCAGTCCAGTGTTGTCAACTCAACATGAACACTGCAGCACGGAGTGGCGAAATAAATATTATTAAGCAAGTACGTAATAGCATTTTGCGATGAAGAGAAACAAACAGGTCAGTATCTGTTTCCTATAAATAAGGCAACGAAAAGAGCAGCTGCGATCACAGGTGGAGCTTATTTTATTTCAATTGATTACGTATTAAAATTACTTAACTAATACTGATATAATACAACATTTTTATGTAATTATATAGGCAGGCCAGAGCGCCTAATAAAGAAAATCAGGAGAGAGAGAGTCTGTGCTGGAGATGAAAAGGTAGAATCACCAGGGAAGAACAGACCAAGGGAAATTTTAATTCTTGTAGATGATATAAACCGATGTATTTTAAGAAGAAAGGTAGGCCTACAAGAATTTTATACCGTGCAGAAAGAAGTTCCAACATTGAAGAAATTACTGAAGGTTGCGAGAGAAGCAATAATTTCCAAGGTTGGAGAGAAACGCTACGGAAAGTGATTCGAGACATGGGATTTAGCTTTAAAAATTGTAGAAATACAAGATGTATTTTGATGGAAAAAAAATAATATTGTAGCATGGAAGACCAGTTATTTATGACACCGTTTGATGGAAGTTTGGCAACATCCCTATTCGGCAAGGTTCGTGGCCTGCTGTTTAACGTGGTTGGAGGAAAGCGGGTGGAATGGAGTGAGAACAGGCGTTAACTTTTTCAAGAACGACGACAGCGCTGAAGGGGCACAGATCCGATGGTCCGACAATACATGAGGTTGACTCATTGTCGTGGCGTCATAACCGATGTACTCGCCATGATTTACCTAAGCTCAGCTGACTAAGTTGTCACATATTTTACGTATATAGCCTACGTCTTAGGAATTGATTGAGAGGCAGGAAGAAATTTAGGCCGTGGAAGAATGTGAACCGAACTTTTATGATGATCATTTATTTGTTCCTGGTGTTATCACGTTGTGACCTGGGTCGAGCTCTCTTTCTAAATTAGCCTCTGAATCATGCGCATGTCCCCTCCCGCACTGCGGTGTTTGTTACTTCTCTGCATGTGTGTGTATTATATTAACGCATTTGCTTCTGAATGGTCATAGATGTGACAATAAATATTAAGTTGGTTCCGGTGCTCTGATCTATTTGCAACTGCAGTACGCTCTCCGCTCTTCTCTCTCGAAATTATATGTTAAGTTTTTCTGAACCCTTCTAGATCTTGCAGTCAATTTCATTATTATAGAATTGACAGTTTGTCGATTTTTTCCTTTCGTCATAAGGAAACAATAAATGCTTTAATTATTTTCTGTAATTTACTTCAAAATGTTATAATAACTATACGAATTTCAGAATGAAAGTTAAGTTACATTTCACAAAAATGAAATTTATACGTTGGTATACAACTTACATTTTTGCTTGGGAACATAATTATAAAAACGGTAATGAGTCAATTTTCTACCCCAGAGGACTGGATTCGAATACCAGCTACATCTTTGGGAATCTGTGATTAACATAGATCTGTGGAAAGAAGCTTCTTAGTGTTGTTTCATAATCATTTCTATTGCCCAATTATGAAACGGCGAGAAACACTACTCGTATCATATTCTCAGTATAGGCTATGAACTCCGTGAGGGGTCTGTGGTGAGATAAAGTAACCAGCAATGGACACCAATGTCGGAATGGTCAGTGTGTCAATTATAATTTTTATTTAATCAATGAAAAAAAAATGAAATGAACTGTTTGGGGATGAAATAATATATTTTTACTTAAGCACAATGAATGTAGTTTCTTAAATGTTATTTTGTTTACTGTATTCTTTAATAATATGTAATATGTATACTGGAGATGAATATTATCTAGAAATTATTTGAATTACATATGCTCAAAAAGAATGGGCGCCACTTCAACGGCACATAGTTTTTACTAAATGTTTTTCACAGTCACTAAGAAAACTTATATTTTACTTAACCTTGCTTTAAATGAGTTATCTAATCAAAGAGCACTTTCTTTATATTAGAAAATTTACAGGTCTCTCCCATCATTTTTAAACAGTTACTCTATTCCAGTTCAAATAAATAGAAAAAAGTCCATGTTCGCAATAACAACCTGACAGGTTAAAGTCCGTTGTGTTTTAAATGACTGCATTCTTCGAGTCTACTTAATTTAGAATAACTGATCATCCGGAAAATTGTGGATTGTTATAGTTTCGCTAATAGAAACCTTTTCTAGCATCTCATAGACGATTTGACCGCGAGTGTGCCACTTTTCGATGTAGTGACGAATGAAACAAAAGTTATTGAACTCAAAAATATAAGCAGAAACACAAACGTATTATAGTAAATGTACAATAATTGTGGTCCACAATTTTCAACATGTCTGCCTCCCTGACGGATACACAAGTGCAAACAACGGATCATCTCGTTCACTCTCGAAAGCATGTCGGAAATGACCATTTATATCGTGGGCACGATCCGTTCCATCATTTGTGGATAGTTCGTGGTTGAGTTGCATAGACACGATCCTTAACAAATCCCCACACAAAAGTCCAAGAGAATTAGGTCTGGAGATTGTTGAGGCCAAGGGATTTTTCCTCTTTGTAACAGAGTTAAACGCCTGCGCGGTATTTTGTCTGTCTATTCCATGCCAACAATGTGTAGATGCACAGGATGCCAACTCACCAGATACACAAACAGAAAATGGACACTACGGATGGGAAAGTGGCGCTTTCTAGCGGGCGTATTTGTGACTAGATTGGCTGTACGGCGCCAGCATGGATAAATATATAATAGGATGCGAAACTGCGGTCAGCACCATCTGGCGGCGGGGGGCTGAAATAAGATGATCAGCGCCCATCGTCGTAGGTGGTGAACATTAGAACTATGTGTTGGGTACATTACCCAGAGTTCTCTATTTATCCGTTCGAGATATTGCTCGAGAGTGGAGGAGACGAGATGGCAGACAGAAACTTGCTAATAAGTGAACATAAAGTGATACGTGTGTGTATAAGCAGTGTATGTTAAACAGTGATGTTTATGGACGTTGTAAAAATAGTGTTGTTGAATGTATCGTAAAGTAATAATAATATAATAAATTGAACTATCTAAGTAGTTCTTGCAGATTTTTCCATTGCGCTGTACAATAAATACCCAAAGAATACAATCACAATTATCAAACTTTTTGCTTTATTTTTTGTCTCTGTCTGTTTATATTATAATTGGGTAGTGTAAAATAGATCGTCTCTTTTATCTTCCTGTTGGCTCCGGTAAGAATTTTCAGTAGAAGATGCTGTGAGAAATAAAACTAAATGTTTTATTTTAAATTGGGTTAGTTTTGAATATCGATGAGGGTGGGAGGGAATACTTTCTGCACAGTTTAACATGTTCGACACGAGGTGCGCTGCTAAATGCATGGAGTAATTAGTTACTCTTTTCGCTACTTGGTGCGTTGCTAGATGTAATAACGCCCCTCCACCCAACAGGTGGCAGCAAGATCAATTTCTACAACAGCGCCTCTAGAATGTGTTATGGGAAACTCAGTAAGTTTCGCATCCTATTATATAGTCATCCATGGCGCCAGTATATATTGTTATTGGAAAGGATATATGTGTGTATGTCTAATGCCTACCCACTTCACTTGCGTGATTCGGGTTCCGCATTCTGCGCATAGATGGCAGGACTGTGATGCATTTTCAAGTTGCAAACCACTTCTGCGGGCCACGTTATGCATAATGTGTATCTGTGAAGAATTATGTCGTGTAGTAGGGTGAATGTGTATGTAAGTGTAGTGTAGGGAATCGGTGAGGATGATGATGAAGGTGGGGAAGAGAGAAGGGGAAACCCGGTGTCGGCACGTGGCCTCTCCTGTCGAATAGCACCAAGGGGACGCCAGGCTTAACGCTCCCAATGTTAACGGACGAATCACTATCAACAGTGACATATGCCTTTCTTCATACTCACTGGGGATAGATTTGGGATTTAACCCAGGCATATTGGTGCACAATCTAGTGATTAGAAGTTGTGCACCGCCATCTCCCCTAGTCCCGAGGTAGAAATTTACATGAAATTTTCTGACTCCGCCTGGAATCAAACCCGGGTCTGTTAGTCTGGAAGCAGAAGATGTTCGAAAATCATCCCTGTTGGCAAAGTTTTCGAGTGATCAATGTAAGACCGTGTATTATTACATTCATATAAAATATGCAATTATATGATCGCGAAAAAAATTTCTTGTAATAGAAGATTAATATAATTCGTTTGATGCAGGCCTATATGTTTTATTATCTACATGAAAACGTTGGCAATAGCATAAAGGCTGAAACAAACCTGGAATTGGTCTGTACAAAGCCTAATCATAGATATAAAGTACCATATCAGACCGTTTTGGTAAATTAGAAACAAATATAGGTGAATAATTGTCATTCTTGGCTTCTTTTCGATGAATATTATGTACGTCTTTTATTGAGTAGTGATTATACGATAGCAAAAAGTCACGGTTATTTTGCTTTGAAGAAAATATGACTTTTGTTTTCTTCGAATAAAGAGGAAATCATGATAATTACTGCTAATGTGCAACATGGGATATTTTATACATACAAAATTATTAGGGGTGTAATGATATACGCGAATTTTGTTAAAACTTAATTTTATGCTTGGAAAATGCAAATTCCTGTACCCTCGAAACTTACCCAGGGTCTTTTCTGATCTCACACCATATTTTGTTGTTAATATCTACATCCATATACTGCGAAACGTTCCAGCGACCTAGATATGCTATCCTTGTTTATTTTAGTTTATTTTGCAATTAAAACCATTATTTCATAATTATATATTGATTTTTTCATGTTTATTGCTTGGGTTGGTGAATGACCCCAGCTATACAACACGTTTTTATTTTCTAGTTAGAATTACTCGTATTTTACAGTTACAGTGTTTTGTTGTAAACAAAGAGAACAAATGAAACAAATACAGCATAAACTGCCATTTGGGCTATGGGTAAAATGTTGTAGGTTCAAAAGAAATTAATTGTAACTTGTAAATTTAGCTTCTTGTTTTTTCTACTGCAGCTGATGATCAGACTAAATTAATTATTTAATTATTGTCTAAACATAATAATTAACACTTGATGCAATAACAATTTCCTTTTTGTGTTATATTTTAAGGAAAGTGAATGTGTTCTCTGATAATTGGAAAAATAGAAAGACAAGTACAGAATAAATATTCTGCCATTAAACTAACTAAATTAATTAATAATTCATTGTTTAAACATAGTGCGTAAATCTAGGTGCAATAAATTCTTTCGACTTGCTTATAATGTGTGTCTGAGAATACATTAAGCTGTAAAATATCATAATCATTAAGAACAAATATTCTTGGGGTCAAAAAAGACCCTAGATAAGAAGCATGCAATTCTAGAGCAGCTAAGTTACGAGGGTTAATAAAAGTCCAGAATTAAGTGAAATAACCTATATCTGCGAAATTTCGCGGAATTGATAGAAATCTACAAAATTACTTCATAATCACGATATTTTCAACAAAAATAGATTTTATGGAATTCGCACGAAAAATAACTCTTTCTTTCAAACAGAACGTGAAAATTGTCTTCGTTATAAAATATGGAACATGGACATTTCTATATATTTGATCGTTCAGTATTACATGCGTGTGACATCTGGCAACGATGTACGCACAGATTCAGGAACTACTTCCAGGGAGCAGCGCGGTGATTTCTCTTTCTCGCAACAACTGCCTTCATGAGTTCAAGAAGGCAGTGCTGTGACCATGGTGACAGTAGAATGAATTTAATCAATGATGCAAACAATTTTCTGTCAGTAGTTTTTAAGAAATATTATTTTTAAGTTTCTTTTGAACACGAAATTTGTTTTTATTTTTTACAAAATATTAACCGAAATTAAACCATTTTAATCGCCGAAATCAGGGTAAAATAATCACTTCTAATAATTATTAATACAAGAGCGTGGAATTCGTAATCTGTTTCAATATCAGAATTGCATATTTTTCGTCAGAGCAATTAAAATGTGACATTTCTCCTGGTGGTCATTAACAACTCCAGTCTAGGAGAGGAAGTAAGAAATGGGTACAAAGAGATTGTTATAGTTTTCTGCACAATGTGTCATCTTTTGTGTTTGATCTTTCATGTGGGAGTTGATAGACTTGTCGACAGAAAAGAGTAGAAATAATTCTGCAGACAGTTATTAATTTCTTTAAAAAATCTCTTAGTATGAAATGTACCATTTTATTTGACAGTTTATTCTGCGCAATGCAAAAAAAAAAAAAAAAAAGAAAAAGGAAATATCGTTATTTTGATTAAACCACCACTGAGTGTTGATGATTTCAATATAAAGATTTATTTTTTTGTAATGTACACTGATTACGTATGTGACAAGTATGATATTCCGTACGAAACATTTATTTGATATTGCCATTTACATTGTCTTTTTCTACAATGAAGTATAGTCTTACATTTGTATATATTTTATAACAAAATATTGTATGATGTAACAAACTTACATTCCTATGTATGCTACATGCGTTATACTAATTTATTACGCGTACGTAACGTTAAAAATGATAAATGAGTAATTAATAATTATTAAAAGAATTCCATTATGTTAAAATCGTCAATTTCATTGTATGTTTGGATTCTGTAATCAGGATGAACTTTTATTTATACATAATCGATGCGCCCACTATAAATAAATTAAGATTACACCTACCCTGTTCAACATCTACTTGGAGAATTTAGTGAAGAATTGTTTTCAGAACATGGGAGGAGTGATAGTAGGAGGACGAAGAATAAAGTATGTAAGATTTACTGATGATATGGCGTTGTTAGCAGAAGAGGAGATGATGCTAAGGGATATGCTACTGGAGCTAAGTGACAGCTGTGAGCAGTACGGAATGAAAATAAATTCAAATAAGATGAAGACCACGATTATAGAAAGAAAAGTAAAGAAGGTAAACTTGCGAATTCTAAATGAGGCAGTAGAGCAAGTGGACAGCTTCAAATACTTGGGGTGCACTATAAGCAGTAACACGAGCTGTTGTCAAGAAAGCACAAGGAGAAGAGCAATGGCAAAGGAAGCTTTTAATAGAAAAAGGAGCATCTTCTGTGAACCTCTGGAGAAAGAAGTAAGGAAGAGACTAGTGAAGTGCTTTGTGTGGAGTGTAACATTGTATCGGAACAGAAGCATGGACTTTACGACGAAGTGAAGAGAAACGAATAAAAGCACTTGAAATGTGGATATGGAGGAGGATGGAGCGTGTGAAGTGGACAGACAGAATAAGAAACGAAGCTGTGTTGGAAAGAGTGGGTGAAGAAAGAATGATGCTGAAACTGATTAGAAAGAGGAAAAGGGATTGGCTGGATCACTGGTTGAGAAGAAACTGCCTACTTAAGGACGCACTGGAAGGAATGGTGAACGGGAGAAGAGTTCGGTGCAGAAGAAGATATCAGATGATAGACGACATTAAGATATATGGATCATATGAGGAGACAAAGAGGAAGGCAGAGAATAGGACAGACTGGAGAATGTTGGGTTTGCAGTGAAAGACTTGCTCTTGGGCAGAACACTATGAATGAATGAATCGGTACAGAATTAAAATATGCGAAGAAAATCTCAGAAGTAATTTTTCTATTGTAAATCAAATGGTAAAGTTTCAGTTTTAAATACAGTAGGTCATGTAAAGAACTGGAGTTTATCTTCTTTACATAAGAAATAGGAATATTTATGTGCTCCTTTTCTTCCTTGGCTATTTTTGAATGTCTAGTGTTGATTAAGAATTTGGACAAGCATATTCGACAGAAAATGTCATCACCAGCTGATGTAGTAATAGTAGTAGTAATAATAATAATAATAATAATAATAACGTGAATTCTATTCTGTAGTCTTCTGTCTGAATATTAATAAATTACGTTCTTAATTTATTTTGAGTGTGTTCAGAAACAACAGGACACGTCGAACAAATATTTATTTTGCTCTTTTCTTGATAATAATCAGAAATAAAGTCTGTAAAAATTCGTAATGGAAACAGTGCATGAAAATGTATTGCCGGATATAGGTCCACCAACTTCTTATTACCGATGGAAATGAGGCCGCTGCTATCGCTACAAACAGGAAACATGCAACGAGCTCAGTAGTTCGAACTCCTGCCGTCGGTAATTGTAACTTGGCTGGCCTATACTGGCTATACAATTATTATCTCTTCCTTCTGGGATGTGGCCTTCTCCTCACGATTCTCTTCCCCCTTCCTCTCTCTCCCATCACCTCTTTGTAGTGATCTAGTAGAAATTCTACCCTCTATCGTGGCCCTTGTCAAGGCAGTGGAGTGCTACACACAATGCCTTCAATCGTGACTAAACACCTGGACGTTTAAAAGACTACTGGACCGTGTCGACCGATCATCGTCATGTTCCGGACATTTCCCTACCCTTAGTGGATAGTTATAACAAATATTATATTACTGCCTATTCATTTAAATGCTATGGAAATTAAAACTTAAGTCAATTTTTTTTATTTTTTACGTATTTCGCTATTACACCGTTACAATTGTTTAGGTTCGCTATATGATTTGATATCAATATTTTTAATTCGTCTCCTCTGCTTACGATTTTTTTGTGTTATGCAGTTTTCGAATTTCTAGAACGCTTGTATTGGAAAACAGAAACATTTATTTGGGAACGATTTCTTTCAAATGACAGTTAAATAAAAATGAAAATTATAGATAGCGTTTTGTGGAACGTTATAATACGTCTTAAGAGGTTAATTTTTTTATAAAGTAATATAGGTTTTTTTTGCACAAAGGGTCGTGTTCTTCTTTAGATGTTTGAAGAAGGGAGTTTGGAGTGATTTGTTGAAATTGTGAGTTACTGTAATATTATAATAATGGTATCATCATGCTTGTTTTGAGTGAAGATGGATTCGTACAGGTTTGCAAGAGAAAAAAGAAGCCAGCTGTTTATATATATTTTTGATATGACGATTTGAGATTTGTGTTCTAGAACTAGGTATCATTTGGGTGGTGGGTGATGGGGCATCTTTTCTACGTTACTGCTCCTTTACAAAATTGAGAACAACGCATTCGCACATGATTTCAAGAAGTACTTCGCGCTGCACATCAAACGTTTTCTATGGTTGTTTGTCATTTCTCCTAACAACTTTTTTTTTTGTAAAACACCATTGTGGTTAATTTTATTTAGTTATTTTAAAAACGATTGAGAATGAGCTATAATTTTTTCTTCGTTAAAACCCTTGTACTCAAAAAAATAAACATAAATGGTGTATTTTGGATCGTGTTTGCACACACGTAATGATGTAAGATTCTGTACCACGTGACCTTGCCCCTGACGTGGCAGGTTGTCATAGCAACCAAACATGGCGGATACTTGGCTTTGCTCACGCGTCTGGACGCGTGGCGTCGTAACCGGTTGTTTGGGCCCTCCTCCCCACTACTTTGGTTGTTATAACATGGTCTCATGGTCGACAGGAGTACTTCGGCAGCAAGCTTCGTTCTAGAACGATCGACACCATGGCGGAAAGGCTGACACAACGATCTGCAACGTCTGTCCTTCTCCAACAGAATTATTATTGGCACAAGCTCGAGGTTGCTTCAAATATTCTATATCAGTACATCCTCTCTGTGTTGTATGATAGTAATATATTATATTTGCAAATTACTGACCGCATAAGCAATTTAAACTGATACTATGATAATAATCACCGCTCTTACCTAATTAAAGTCATAGAAAAATTAGACAATCTTTCCGTTTTCTTTAATATTGAGAAACAAAATTATTACGAAGTCTGCATAATGGAAGTCGTGTGCATTTCGACTTGGTACCCTGTGATCTCAAATCTCAAAAATAAAATTCGCTGTTGCTAGAACTATTTAAATAATGTCATGACGAGCATGCACAGAAGTCTTTTGTTTTAAATGAGTGTTCAGTCTTTCCACCATGTTGGCATTTCTTCAAAGACTGTGGCTAATTTAACGCAGCACTTCATCTTGATCATTGGTCCACAATTTCTGGTCAATTACCAATATTTTTAAGGAGAATTATTCTCTAAAATCAACAATTGTCAAGGCCATCAACCATAAACTGCAAGGATAGGACACAAAAAATTTCGTTGATGTTTTATAAAAAGTGACCCTGTATACAGTGATGGTCACATGTTTACGGTTTCCAAGACAAAATGCATATTGCTAAATTTCTACCACATATTGAAAGACATATCTATATTATTTCAGAAGCTTTAATGTACTTCCAACGCCACATGTCTAAATGTCAGCAGAGCCTAATGGATACTGCTCTAGGGTATCTCATCTGTTACTTGTATTGGCCTCTAGGTCTGTTTACAGAGACAGTTTTCTAAGGACTTGGAGTCATTGTCGAGTGCAAGAAACACAAGTACATGGCCACGTGTATTATTCTGAAGGTAAATTATCCTTTACGTCCCGAGGAATTCATTCGTCTTTGAAATGTCTTCAATAAATTGTATCAGTCAAAACTTTCTGTATGTTTCTTGGAAACTTCTTTTCAGTGGCTTGTAATAAGGTTGACAACGAATCCAAGTTTCTTTGCTCTCGTTGTGAACAGACCTGGCGAAGAACGAGGCCACAACTACCGTGTTCCTCTCGACCACGACTGTGATGACCCACCTCAAATGCGACATAACTTTTACATCAAACAAAAAGAAACTTCCATCAGCACCAAACGACGTGGCTCTCTAGTGTATATATAAGCTCAGGAGATACAAATTCTTAACCTCCTTAGACTTCTTATATATATATTTTTTTTTTAGAAATCTGACGAGTTTTTCAACGGTTTTCTTATTTTTTATAATACGTGTATTCATTTTAAAAAAACAACGAACAAATTTTTATGTGTGTGTGTTTCTCACTATGTGAACCCCAAACCAAACATCATTCCGATCACTAAAAGGAATATTATATGTAACAACAAATTGATGAATAATGTTTTGCAGGGGGTGACCGCCCCCGATGTCGCTCCACCGAGGGGCGGGTGCACCATAATGTTTGTAGCACTGGAGCTACTACACGCAGAAAACACTGGAGTCCGTGATGTGCCCCCGCCGCCCCCTTCTGCTTCACAGTGGTGCACTGGTACCACAGTGGTGCTGCTGCTGGTGTTGGTAAAGCATTGCTCGGTGTGACAGAGCTCCGCCGCCCCGCAGTGGTGGAAACAACAGCCTCCGTCCCCGTACGACGATTTGGCCAGCTGTCCCCCCGTCTCGGGGATATTCGGGTCTGTGGACACACGAAAGAAATTGCAAATTAGCCACAGAAACAAAAATGCAAACTAGTTGCTAAAAACGAACATTTTGCTGTAATTTTAGTAAGGAAATAAGGTTTGTATGGGCTATTCCATATGAAATCGATCAGTAAAAAACCTCGCATTTTTTTAATACTCTAATTTTTTTCCTATTTATACAAGGTGCTGAGGAGAGTGCATTTTCAAAAATATACTATCGAAATTCAAACGGTTTTCGTATTATTGAGCGACAAATTTAGCGTATTTTATAAAAACAAGCCTCTTTCAGCGCTCAGAACTCTGGAACCATTTACTGCAGAACATTGAACGAGATCTTATTTTGAAGCTGACATTTGGTAGGTTATGTTAAGAAGTAATCCTTATTTTTATTATGTACAGAGAGACAGATAATCTGATTTTACTTACTTTTAGGCTTTTTGCCAATTTGTAAAAATTAAAAAAAATATTGAGAAAAAACCTTGCATTATTACGAGGGGTTCGGCATTGTTTGCTTAGGGTATGGCAATAAGTTTCGAGGGTATTAAATAGATTATTTTCACACGCCTAGACTTGAACGGCGCAGTACCGCACGCACTGGCCGAGAGCTGAAGATAAGCGAGCGTTGGGCGTCATTTTACTCCTGTGTTTATGAAAACCTGTGATAAAGCTAGCTCAGCCTTGGGCTGCTAGACGACACATCACGTGTTTGTGACTCCTGGCCTTGCTTGTCTCCCGCCTCACAGTCAGCTGGTTAGTTCACGCGCGTACTATTTATTTTCTTTCTTTGATATTTTCAATACTTTCTTATCAACGTGCCATCAGTAAACAATGTATGTTTATTTGTACTTTCAATGCGGAATCTAACTATATATTTTAAAAATATTTTTTTCCTTGGCAAAGGTGTCTTAATGAGGAAAAATCTAAATTTCTCTATTTCCATAAAAAGTAAGAAAATCTGTTTATATGTCAATATAAACTATAATTTCTCAGCATCAAAATAAACCATGATATTGATCATTGGGTGAAAGGGTTTCGGAGCCACAACAGTTTAAAGTTGCTAATTTTATGAAAAAAAATACGATAAATTTAAATATTTTTAATTTAAACACTATGAAGTTCTGATGCCTCAAACTTTGCACAAAGCATTGTATCACAGTTCTCTACGTACAAAAAAAGTTCATTGTATTTAGAAATTGTAAGGTCAATTTTCTCTATATTTCTGTCGATTTGAGATGGAATAGCTCATATGGAATGTATGAATACCAAAAGAGTGCCGATAGTATAAAGATAATCACAGAATAGTATTTTTTTTATTTTAGATATTAGACAAAATTATAGTATCGTCATATAGCATGAACAGGTCAAGAGAAGGGAACCAGATAGATATGAAGAAATATTTGAAGGTCTGACGTTGAGAACAATATAGACATTTTTATTTGAGAGGAAATGGCGGTACAGCTGAGAATGCACGCGACCTAGCTCTATTGTACAATACATATCTTGAGTCATTGGCTGAGATAAAGACAATGATGCCTTGTCGGCGACACTGAAGAGAGCTCAGGAAATGATAACAGAGAAATATTCAGTCACACAAAATGTGGGATTATGTATCCTATGCTTACTAATGGAGTTATCAACAAGTCTACAAAGGTGAAGTGTGTCTTTAAAAGACACCATCAATTTTTCTGTTCAGATAGACACAGTTAAGCACTTCTATCAAGACGGAATAGTTGAAAAGTTTATTTATACAACAGTGTCCGACAGTTTGAAACTGTCTTGGGCATTTGGAATTTACGAGCAGAAAAGTCAATGTGCGCATAGTCATGATAGTTGCAAATTATTATTATTATTATTATTATTATTATTATTATTATTATTATTGAGTCCACACCTGTGGAGTAACGGTTAACGCATCTGGCCGCGAAACTAGGTGGCCCAGGTTCGAATCTCGGTCGGGGGAAGTTATCTGGTTGAAATATATTCCGGGGTTTTCCCTCAACCCAATATGAGCAAATGCTGGGTAACTATAGCTATCGGTGCTGGATCCCGGACTCATTTCACCGGCATTACCATCTTCATCTCATTCAGAAGCTAATGTTAATCAGCTAAAAATGGAAGTGGTGCAAGATATTCCTACAGCCTGGTTAAATTATTCCTTAAATGGTTTCTATGATCGAGTGACACATTGTAAAGCAGCTGAGGGCTACCAATTTGAACACATAATTTAGAAGGTGAGCTAGCTTTGTTTTATATATTATTATAATGTACCGAAGTACATATGATGTTTCCATGCAGATATTCTGCGTCATCATACTATGAAAGAGTTTAGTTTTTGTTAAGGAAGGAGTAATAAATATGGGAAATGCCTGTTATTATTCGGTTGAGAAACTTTTATCATCCAGTCTGCTGTCGAAAAATCTGAAAGTTAGAATTTATAAAAAAAATTATATTACCGGCTGTTCTGTATGGTTGTGAAACTTGGACTCCCACTTTGAGAGAGGAACATAGGATAAGGGTGTTTGAGAATAAGGTGCTTAGGAAAATATTTGGGGCTAAGAGGGATGAAGTTACAGGAGAATGGAGAAAGTTACACAACACAGAACTGCACGCATTGTATTCTTCACCTGACATAATTAGGAACATTAAATCCAGACGTTTGAGATGGGCAGGGAAAGTAGCACGTATGGGCGAATCCAGAAATGCATATAGAGTGTTAGTTGGGAGGCCGGAGGGAAAAAGACCTTTAGGGAGGCCGAGACGTAGATGGGAAGATAATATTAAAATGGATTTAAGGGAGGTGGGTTATGATGATAGAGAATGGATTAATTTTGCTCAGGATAGGGACCAATGGCGGGCTTATGTGAGGGCGGCAATGAACCTCCGGGTTCCTTAAAAGTCAGTAAGTAAGTAAGTAAGTAAGTAAGTAAGTAAGTAAGTAAGGAGTATTTTATTATTTTAATATTCGATACACTTTTCTGTTTTCTTGACTTAGCAACACTGAATTTGTACAGAAGTATCGAGTGTGGGTACTTTTTGAAAAGCTCTTAATGAGCACTATTCAAAAATAGAAATATATATTGGGTGTTCCATTTAAAATAAGAGAGTTAGAGTTACTTCTGGTTAAACCGGAAGTAGAAAAAACTCGGTAATACCGTTATTGAGTTCTTAGTATATGGTTATCCCCACGTACCACGTTTCATGTGACTGAACCGCATTCTTCAAAAGTTATTTAGGTGGTGCGAGACTTGTAACTAACCCTGTATATATATATATATATACACACACTCATATATATATATATATATATACACACACACATATATATATATATATATGTTTAACATAGGTACTCATGAGATAGCTGCTTGTTAAACTTCTCGAATATCACCACTGATTCTAGTACGTAATACAATATAGATAATTTAAATTGTAAATATTAGTGTAATTGTTGAAGTAGTCCATGTTTTGTTCTACTCAACTTCACCAAAGAAGAGTCGCATGAGCAGATAATAAAGCACTTCGCTTGCAAGATACACGCAAGTCGTCCAATTAAAAACTCCAGTAATACTTAATCTTGTAGCCTCCTGCGACAAAGTGCGGTCCCTACTTCTCTATTTTGCTGCTATTTACAGTTAAACGTATAAAAACAGGCTTTGACTATGAAGAAATGAACATAATTTCATGCATTTGTAATTAGACAAACTTTTAACAGGTAACAGTGATCATTCCGGAGATTATGGCGATTTGTGCTAAGTGATATATGTGTGCCTTGGGATGTCCTCATTATCCAACTTTCTCAGTATTAACGTACAAATGGCGAGGGTTGACGACCCCTTTCCAAACTCTTGCTGTCAACGATTTCAAGTTCGTTACCCAATGATTAGCCCTGTGCTGGAGCGAGCTAGAGTATGTAGGCCTATATCAATATAGATTATCACGTAGACATTAACTCAATGTGCCAATTAAATTAATGTTTCCATTATAAAAATAACTTAATCTTGTCAGCTGTAATATTTGATATTTTCTTTATGCCAAAAATTGAAGCTGTTTTGAAAGTCATGCCCGTTAAAGTTACTGTTTTTACTTATTTACTTACTGGCTTTTAAGGAACCCGAAGGTTCATTGCCGCCCTCACATAAGCCCGCCATTGGTCCCTATCCTGAGCAAGATCAATCCAGTCTCTATCATCATATCCCACCCCCTTCAAATACATTTTAATATTATCTTCCCATCTACGTGTCGGCCTCCCCAAAGGTCTTTTTCCCCCCGGCCTCCCAACTAACACACTATATGCATTCTGGATTCGCCCATACGTGCTACATGCCCAGCCCATCTCAAACGTCTGGATTTAATGTTCCTAATTATGTCAGGTGAAGAATACAATGCGTGCAGTTCTGTGTTGTGTAACTTTCTCCGTTCTCCTGTAACTTGTGATAATTTGTAATTCAGTAAATATAAAATATTCTTTGTTTTTCTATGATAAATTATCTAGCTTTCATTAGTCAGGCACTTTGACTTTTATTGTAATTGTAATTGTAAATTTAATATTGTAATTTTATTTGTAATTGTAATTGTAAATTTAATACTGACTGTAATTATATTCTTCATATTATTATAGTTGAAATCTCCTGGTAGAGGGGCAGAGAAGGCCTGACGGCCTTATCTCTACTAGGTTAAATAAATAAATAAATAAATTGAGTGAGTGAGTGAGTGAGTGAGTGAGTGAATGAATGAATGAATGAATGAATGAATGAATGAATGAATGAATGAATGAATGAATGAATAAATAAATTGGGAGTTGACTGTACTCCACGAACACGAAGCCGTGACCTGTTTGTTTATATCATCCTTGCATTATTTGTATTCGGCGTACTATATACCCAGTGTGCTATTAACGTCAGTCTTAGGTAGCTGCTAAGCCTGGTCTTAATCCAAACTTTATATTTGCTGATTTTCGTTTGGAAAGAAGAAAACTTTCCTTCCAGTTTTTGTATGTAAAATTACACCCAATGACAGAATAATTACTGTAACTATTATTAGAACCACAACCACCAACTTAAGTCATCTTTGCTGAATACACGACTCCCACTAAAAGCTGCACTGTATTGCCGCCAGAGCGCAATATTTACTGTACAGTTCGCACACAGCCTTACTGATTATGTTCAGTATTACGTTTGAACATGAGGATAGAAAAGAATCAGTGCAGAAGTATAGCGAAATTTCATTCATTCTGTAACTTGAAGTCATGAGTAGTTATCTACGAAAAGAAATTTATGCGGTTGCTATCAGTATGAATATATTTTCAGAAACAATGAACTTTATAGGAAAGTGATGATAAGCATGTGTTTTTATACATGTCTTTCAAATTTGTTATCATATTCTACAATATTAATTACGAGACATTATTGCAATTATATTCATTCATTCATTCATAGTGGTCTACCTAAGGGCAGGTCTTTCACTGCAAACTCAGCATTCTCCAGTTTTTCCTATTTTCTGCCTTCCTCTTTGTCTCCGCATATGAGTCATTCCACGTCAAATCGCACAAAATTATACAAATTTTGATCTTCATATTTCTGATTGCGTTTATATATTTTTTGTACCAACTCTATGGGTCTAATAAACCAGCAAGTGTATTTTTATTTCTTCCTAAGTTCACATGTTTTTAAAATATTGCACGTTAAAATTCGTTAAAAATGTCGCACAATGCAACATTTAAAGCGTCATATTTCTGAGGATATTGATGTTAAATTAAAAAAAAATGCATTTAAAAGCTTAAAGTACTGTCTTTTGTTAAATATTTACTAAGTAATTTTAATGTAATTATTACAAATACCTTTTTATGATTCAATTTTTAAAAGTTACACCTCTTACCGATTTTCAATGGATTCGGTTGTTTTAGATTACATGCATAACTTCTACGTATTGCTGGATGCCTATGGAGTAGGGCGGAGTTCGTAGTATCTTGATATTCCCTCTCATGTTCGAACATTGCACGGCACTAGCAGAAATACATGTACTGGATGTAATTGATACTCAAGAAATTGATTTTGAATGATTATTTATGAGTTTATCCATTGAGGTTATAGCATTCCTTAATGATTTGTATATATACACTGCAATTTGTTGCTTTATAAATAGTCTACTTACGCAGGAAACAAATGCGAATCATCAGCGACACGACAAAAGCGTTAATATAAAATCGACAGTAGGTTTTTTTTTCTGCAGTGAGTTTGTGATGGTTTGACAACTGTTTCAGTCTTGACTACTGCGCATGATCGACACTAATTTCAAACCATCCCTGTAAGAACACTCATGTAGTGTAAACTAACTTACTAATTTAGTATATTGAATATGTAATTAAGTTTCACAGTATGTTGTCATAACTGATAATATAGACAAACATTGAACCGTAAAAGATTTATGCAATAGAGTACGTGTGTGCCATTCCAGAGGGTATAGAACAGGGACGGGAAAGAGCTTCTCCCGTTACAGTTGCTATTACCACAGTCTAATATATACATTTACGAAGCTCAATAATTACTAAATATGCAAACATAGATAGTTGCTAACCACCAGAATCGCTACTATCGCCTTATCACAGACCCTTTCCTTAGCAGACGATAAAATGTATTGTACTTTCGATATCATGTTCTTTTGGAAAAATTAACACCTTCCTTCCACTATTGAAATATGGAATACATAAGGTTTATATATTATTTTCATAAAGTATGTATATTATCTATATATATAATTTGAACTCGTAATGGAAATTGCGGGAAAATGGCTGAACGGATTTTAATGAATGACTCCTCATTTTGAAGCTTGGAACCCAAAGTTTTCCGGAAAAATAGCAGTTTTCAGTGAAATGTCAATTTTCCTACATAATTTTTCTATTTTCCAAAATATATTTGTCGTCAGTTTTGAGAACTAATAAATAAAACAAAACACACACTACAATAAGCAATATTACACGAAGGCCATGACCTGCAGAATTGCTGACATATTTAGAGCAAATCAGAGCAAATTTTGTGACATCATAATGACAGCAATATGTCGATCTTCATTTGTGTAATTTTTTATAATGTCTCTATAATTGATTATTAAAAACTTTCAAGACTTACTAAATAATTTACAGATCTGATTCTGTGGTGTGTAATTTTCTGAGTACAGCTATATATTGGGTATTAAAAACTACGCAACTTGAGGTGGTTTGATGACATTATCATCATTAAAAGTGAAATATTATTATAGTTAATGCCATGATATGAGTATTTTGTCACTGATATACATTTTAATGATAAAGCATATTGATGATATGAAATTTAAACCTTTTGGGGTTATATAAGTAGACGGAGAAAATATCTTAAATTAGATCTTCATTTCCATAATTTACTGAGTGACGGCTGTATAATATATATACGGTATATGTTACTGAAAACTACAAAACTTAGGTAAGTTAAAATTATTGTTATTAAAAATGAGATTTTTATAGTTATTAATCAAGTGGTGTGGGTCTTTTTCATATATTTAATGGCGGTGTGGTGTGGATATTTATATGCGTGATTTATATACATGGATGTTTATGTTGTCTGGAGAGAGCGCAAAAATTACAGTTCCTAAGGAAAGACGAAGAGGCTTACAAGATTTTGTAGCCTCCCGATCCTGACATTTTCTTAACTCTCACCTACATTCCACAATGACCTGAAATAGCTACTGTTGCTTTACTCCAACATGAAAAATCCACTGATCTTCCTGACATTGTTACTTACGTTTTCGCTTTTAAACTCAAAAACTGAAGATGGATAGTTGAAGAAAAATTATTTGGCATAAAAAACCATTCAGAGAGAATATGTTTCATTATTATGGAAACAACTTTTAAAATGGCTGGTAGGCCTATTCTTCATCGAAAATAAATCTGAAACATTTTTATTTTAACTGCTAATGAACTTAGTTTGCAGTATTTGCTACTCAAGCCACTAGTATTTTATAAACTCACCTTCTCGGATCTTTCGGATGAAGGATAACTGTGACCTATTTTTCTTACAATTTATAGTGCTACAAACATCTCCTTGTCCCATATTATTATTCAAATTATTGTATTTTTAGCCATTTACATTTATTACAATCGATAACTAATATTTCATAGTTTACACAACTTTTTACAAAAAATGCGAAATACGGCACAATCAATGCCTTTTCGAACTAGAATGTTTGTTCGGGTTTCCTATTTCAGTGTATGGAGCTTAGTGAAATATCATATTATAACTTTATTGCGTATCATCGCTAAGCTTTATTTAGTGTAATGTGTCCATAAGTTCCGTTTACTTCTTATTGCATAATATGTTGCATAAATAATTACAAAACTATGTTATTTTAATGTGAAGAGAATTTTACGCGTTAACATGATCTGTTCGCGTCAACATTTCAAGTTTAGAATGGAAGCTATTTTGAGGTTCAATAAAAACGAATTTATATTGTGATTTTAATTTAGCACATCTACCTTTCTTAATTGTAGATAGAAAATTTACCATACCACTCCTATTAAATTGTTTTACTTCGTCTCTTAAAGTAGTAGATAAATACAATAATTCAATACTCAATTGTAGTATTAAAATACAGACAAATTGAATGTCCGGGGTATCATACATGACATTATGCTTAATTATAACGTACAATTGCGAATTTAGGAATATAAGTTAAATATAGTAAACATAACCTATAATTTTTATATGAATGGCAAGGCATTGGAGATCACTAAATTTAGACAGAAAGGGGCAACTCGTAAAGTAAACATAACCTATAATTTCAACATATCTAAATATCCGTGCGGTGCAACTGAAAATTATTGAATCGTGCATAAATGAATGTACAAGAATTTCGCAATATTTAATCGAAATAAAGGCAGGTATTACACATACGAACAACGTAATTTTCACAACAAAAATAATATTACACCTTAACTCGCAAGTGAATTATGTCTGAAGTGTCTCATAATCATTGTTTTAAATTTTATTAATGGAATTACACTACATTTTAGAGAAATATATGTTACTGTTTATGCATTCCAACTAATTTATATGGTTGAAACGCCGCCCTTCGTGATCGGGTTAAGCGAATTACATGGTCTGCCTTACGGCCTGTATTAGATCACGATAGCTGCGGCACAGTCTATTGTTCCTAGTCCTCACAGCGCTCGAAGCGGCTAGCAACTATCGCGAAAAATGCAAAAAATCATCCCAAGCTTCGTGACTGTGATAGTAAGTTACATTCCTTCTACATTGCATAACCACTTATTATACTGTGTATAAATCATATTAAAACAGGCTTGCTACTTGTTGCTGCATTCCTCACCACTGAATTAATATAAAGGTGTACTCGTAGACTTGCCTAAAATAACTTATTACAAGATAGAATAATTAATTCTTGTTTCAATTGTCATTTGGATATTTGGATTTGATTGAAACTAAGTGGCTATTAAGTGTTTATGATTTCTAATAAAGACCTTGTCATTTTTTATGATTTCTAATATTACAATTATTCATGTGCATTGTTCCTGGGGCAATGAGTTACAGAGACTCAATAGTAGCAAAATCCATTAAGAAGCTACGACGTAAGTGCGAGTACACACTGGACCAGGCCTGCAAAACTGTAGCGCCTGAGAGCACTGCTATACTCCCCTTTCTTACCCCACCCACCTTTTCTACCAGCGCGGTCATGACGTTCTAGTTACGCTCGGCTGCATAAACATTCATTCGCGGCGGCAGGTATACAATACGCTATCAAGAATTACAAATGAACAGATAATAAAATCCTTAGGAACATACCTTTAGAAAGTAAGAGAAAAATGAATGAGGGAAATAAATAAATTAAAAGACATGTAAAATAAATTTTAAAAAATATGTGTGCTAATAATGTAAGGTCTACCTATGTGTATCGTCCTATTACTAGTAAAGCCGATTAAATCCACTTTTTGTGTAAAATAAGTTAAGTACAGTCCCCGACTTGTCTTTCCGTGCTCTGTATTCTACTAAAATGAAATAAGTCCGAAATGTTGCTTGTAGGCAGCAAACCAATTACTTTATTTGAAGAATTTATTATGATTTTTCGTGCATTAATAAAGTTTTAATTACTGTTTTTACAAAACTTGCATTACTGGTCTTAACTGGTTTTACTAATAATAGGACGATAAATAAATTGTACGTTGACAAGTGAGTGATAGCTATATGACCGGATGTCAATGCTGTCATTCAACATTGTAACGCACTCCAGCCAAATAAATATATAAATGAACAAACATATATATATATATATATATATATATATATATAAATACATAAGTAAATAAGTAAGAAAGTAAGTAATTAAGTAAGTAAATAAGTAAATAAATAAATAAGTAAATAAATATATAATTAAGTAAATAAGTAGGCCTAAATAAGAAAATAAGTAAATGAGTAAGTAAATAAGTAAACAAACAAACAAATATTACGCGTACTGCAGTTTAAAGAGAACTGGAACATGGCAAAATCTAAACCCGTGAAGGAATACTACTTCCAAAAGAAATGAGAATATGATTATTTTGTTGTTGAAGACGAAATAATTGCTTGTTTACTGTGTACCATCCAATTTATTTCCGCTCGTCATTTCAATATTAAACCACATTTCAACAAAGTCCATATTAAGAATTATGGAATGCACAAACTTTGGGGTAAGTTCATTATTACGAACTGTATATTGATTATTTATTTATATAGTGTACAATTAAGGACGTCACTCGTTGCGTTCATTTTGAATTGAAATTAATAGTGACTTTCAAGGTTCATTACTTAAATGCTATAAATTTATGTTTCCGTAGGTGATGTTAGGAGGAAAGTTTTCGAAAATCTAAAACAGGTTAGGTGCAAAGAAAACTCAAAGAAACTACCAACAGGAAATCTAGCATAATTGTAAAACTTGAAACGAGATAGCACATTATGAAAACAATGAATTTATTACAATCCTTTTTGAAAATTACATACCGCCATTGATGGACCTTTGACGACAAGAGAAGGTAAATAACTCTACACGGAAGTCGATCATCCCCAATAGAAGTGGAGTGAAACTGGCGTCATATTTCTCCTACTTACGAGTTGTGCAGGCCTGCACTGGACGGATAGACAGACGGAATGCCCAAAACTACATTTCCGGTATCATGAATGCTGAGACCGTGTATTTCCGTGAGAATTTCGAAATTGATTCCTTGCAGGATTACAATGCACCATGTTCAGTTCAAACCTTCCACATTTTATCAGGTCATGGAGTATTACTTATGAACGATAGGAAAATGAAAATATAAGAAATGCAAGAAAAACACAACATTTTTTGACACGCTAACAGGCAATAATAAACTTCTACATGTGCATCACTGGTAGCTCGAACAACAAATTGTCTATATTCAATTTCTTCCTACGTTCTTATCATGTGCAATCGTATAATGCATGTGGGTTCGTAAATCTTGGAAGTAATTTACAGGAGTCACTAGGAAACGGTCCTTCATGTAACCCCAGAGAAACAAGTCTAGCGGAGTGAGGTACGGTGAATGCGGTGACCACCAATTTCATTTTCCGCGTCCAATCCAGCCGTCTTTAAAGATTTCCCTGAGGAACCCGCAACCTTGGGCATAGAAGGCCAGCGCTGTACCAACTCGCCAACCAGGTCGACAATGAATTAAAGATCATGTCTACATATTATTCCAGATACATGATTGTTCTCAGCGATCAAGATATCGTCACTACGGGTATTATTAGCATATCAAATTGGCCATCACTGCGAAATTGATGATAATGATGATGGTGATGATGATAATAGTAGTGGTAATAATAATAATAATAATAATAATAATAATAATAATAATAATAATAATAATAATAATACTTACTTACCGGCTTTTTAAGGAACCCGGAGGTTCATTGCCGCCCTCACATAAGCCCGCCATCGGTCCCTATCCTGAGCAAGATCAATCCAGTCTCTGTCATCATATCCCACCTCCTTCAAATATATTTTAATATTATCTTCCCATCTACATCTCGGCCTCCCTAAAGGTCTTTTTCCCTCCGTCCGCCCAACTAACACACTATATGCATTTCTGGATTCGCCCATACGTGCTACATGCCCTGCCCATCTCAAACGTCTGGATTTAATGTTCCTAATTATGTCAGGTGAAGAAAACAATGCGTGCAGTTCTGTGTTGTGTAACTTTCTCCGTTCTCCTGTAACTTCATCCCTTTTAGCCCCAAATATTTTCCTAAGCACCTTATTCTCGAACACCCTTAACCTGTGTTCCTCTCTCAAATTGAGAGTCCAAGTTTCACAACCATAAAGAACAACCGGTAATATAACTGTTTTATAAATTCTAACTTTCAGATTTTTTGACAGCAGACTGGATCATAAAAGCTTCTCAACCGAATAATAACAGGCATTTCCCATACTTATTCTGTGTTTAATTTCCTCCCGAGTATCATTTATATTTGTTACTGTTGCCCCGAGGCATTTGAATTTTTCCATCTCTTCAAAGGATAAATTTCCAATTTTTATATTTCCATTTCGTACAATATTCTCGTCACGAGATATAATCATATACTTTGTCTTTTCGGGATTTACTTCCAAACCTATCGCTTTACTTGCTTCCAGTAAAATTCCCGTGTTTTCCCTAATCGTTTGTAGATTTTCTCCTAACATATTCACGTCATCCACATAGACAAGCAGCTAATGTAACCCGTTCAATTCCAAACCCTCTCTGTTGTCCTGGACTTTCCTAATGGCATATTCTAGAGCAAAGTTAAAAAGTAAAGGTGTTAGTGCATCTCCTTGCTTTAGCCCACAGTGAATTGGAAACGCATCTGACAGAAACTGACCTATACGAACTCTGCTGTACATTTCACTAAGACACACTTTAATTAATCGAACTAGTTTCTTGGGAATACCAAATTCAATAAGAATATTATATAAAACTTCTCTCTTAACCGAGTCATATGACTTTTTGAAATCTATGAATAACTGATGCACTGTACCCTTATACTCCCATTTTTTTCTGCAATAATAATAATAATAATAATAATAATAATAATAATAATAATAATAATAATAATAATTGGAGATCCGTACCGAGGCACAGGAAGGTGGGCTCTCCGGCGTATTGTGTGGGGTAGGAAGGATAGCGGTCCCCCGGCAAGAAGAAGGGACACCGCTGCTCCACTTGCTGACACGTGCTGCGGCATGGCCTGGCGCGCTCTCCGCTCTTCTCCAGATAGTGTGGGAACAGTGAAGCGCATACCCAGCGCCGGTAAGCCTCCTGCAATCACAACAATAAACAATCTTACAAAATTTGATCGATTAATAGTTAACAAAAATGTTAATAAATATAATCTCTCGGCCTATAGCAGGGATGTCAATTGATGTCCATAGGAGCAAGCGTGCGCTTTAGAGCTCAAGAGAGCCTGAGCGCTTTACAGCGGAAAGGAAAGAGACAGACGAAAGACGTGGTATACGCCGCTTGGTCGAGCTATATTCAGGGATGGCCAGCACTGATTCAATGGATAAAGGGAAGAGAACTTATTACAACTGTATCCATGTTAATTTTTAGATTTGTCTGTGAAGTATAAGTGCTTTATAAGAATGTAAGTTTTAATTTTAATGTTCATTTTTCACAAGTTTGATTTTTTATTCAAAAGGAATATTTTCTCAACTTTTTTTTTATAGAAAAGTGAAATTTTCAGATATAGGCCTATTTATTTAGTAGCTAGCCTTACATGTACTGAATCAATGTTGTCGTAAATCTAATATACCGTATATACGTATTATTGAAGAAAGTGTATTACAAAATTCGCATGGAAAATTAATGCTTGTAAGAAAATGAATTAACAAAGCAACTACTGTTACATCATAAGCAAAAGATACGTGCCCATGTGTTATAAAAATGTCAGCTCTATAGCTTCAGCAGGTTTCGAGAAAATAATTTAATATTCTAATGATAGGAAGTTGCTCACAAATATCACCTTAAAAGCATAATGCGATAAGAGTTTTGTTATGTAATATTAGTTACACTTAAAACAGATACAGTACCTAGGTAACTTTGCTTTGTACTGCAATATTGTTTTGATTAGTTTATTGATTACTTTTGTAAGGCTGAAGATACCATCAATATCAATTCCAACTTATCATGTCATACTCAATCTTTTTCTTTGGAATATCACTTTCTTTATGAATGATGTGTTTCATCCACTTAATACAGTATAATATTATACTACTATGGAATTTAAGAGAATATTCCTTCTTAACTCTCTATTATGTTATTAAGATTTAAAACACAAGTGCAATATTAAGAAATCAGTGTTAGTACTTTTGTTTTACAGACAATATAGATAATATTAAACAGAAAGAAGCCATATAAAAATAACGACATAAAATTTCACGTTCCGTTTGAAGTTTGTGCACCATTGTTTTCTTAATCCAACAGGTTGCTTATTCATATGCACAACCCTTCCTCTTTCCATACCTAGCGCTTGCTGCCCGCGCACGACGTCAAGGTCAGAAAAATGCGCTTGCTTTGACATTACTGGATTACAGTATTGTGTTACAAATTACTACCGAAGTTCACATCTTGTTCTTGTTCCTTAATTGCCAAGACCTTTAGAATAGGTCTATTTACTATTATGACTTAAGAGCACAGATTTCAATAACTTTTCGTAGCGTACTTTGAATTACTCTGAAATTCTTATGAGTGCAGATTTCAATAACTTTTCGTAGCGTACTTTGAATTACTCTGAAATTCTTATGAGTACAGATTTCACTAACTTTTCGTAGCGTACTTTGAATTACTCTGAAATTCTTATGAGTGCAGATTTCAGTAACATTTCGTAGCGTACTTTGAATTACTCTGAAATTCTTATGAGTACAGATTTCACTAACTTTTCGTATCGTACTTTGAATTACTCTGAAATTCTTATGAGTACAGATTTCAATAACTTTTCGTATCGTACTTTGAATTACTCTGAAATTCTTATGAGTACAGATTTCAATAACTTTTCGTATCGTACTTTGAATTACTCTGAAATTCTTATGAGTACAGATTTCACTAACTTTTCGTAGCGTACTTTGAATTACTCTGAAATTCTTATGAGTGCAGATTTCAATAACTTTTCGTATCGTACTTTGAATTACTCTGAAATTCTTATGAGTACAGATTTCACTAACTTTTCGTATCGTACTTTGAATTACTCTGAAATTCTTATGAGTACAGATTTCAATAACTTTTCGTATCGTACTTTGAATTACTCTGAAATTCTTATGAGTACAGATTTCAATAACTTTTCGTAGCGTACTTTGAATTACTCTGTTATCTTGCTCTGTTTGTGTTAGATTGTTATACAGGATAGATAAATATTGTCTATACTGGCGAATAATGTTCTACGTATTGGTGGTGGTTGGTGATAATTATTGTGGTAATGATGATGGTGATGATTATTGTTATAATTGAACATCAGATGATGAAGATTCGGCTGTTCCCCTATGGTACACTTTTTAAGTGTAGGTATAATCCCCTTTAACGATGCTGGGTTGGTAGCCATAAACTGGTTCGGATACGTTTCAGACATGCTATCTTCATTTTCAAGTATTGCCTACAACCTACCTTCTCATTATGACTGTCCACGAGCAAACTAATTTTATAAATTAAATACGACCAAACATTTCATAAGATACTTATGTACATCATCTCACGGAGACAGAGGCACCTGGACTGTCTGTACGCACAGAAACTAAAACAGAAAGCACGTTATAATCTTGATTAGTCGCAGAGAAGTAGGTCGCATTAAAATTTTATTATATTACTTTCCTTCTTTATGAAGGAAGATTGTCTTCTGAGATCGTGTCTGTCTATGTTTGTGTGTGCGTCCCCTCGAATAACTCCCGAACAAATGACCCGATTTTAATGAGAATCATGAGAGCACTGGAGGCAGTGTCATATTTTATAACCAAATAATTTTAAGTAATCAAATATGGCGGAGATAGAATTTCTGATATAAGTAACGATTGTTAGATTGAAGGTTACAAATAGAAATGAGATCGAAAAAAATTCAGGAAAATTATTACTTCTAAATAATTCTTGTCGACGAAGCTTAAGTTAAAACGAAAACACATTAATTTGCAGTAAAACACTTCTGTCGGCTAAGGTTATTTAATAGGCTAATAATAATAGTAATAATAATAATAATAATAATAATAATAATAATGATAATAATAATAATAATATGTTCCACGAATATATCACTATTAACAGAAATTTAAAATCAGATGTAATAACGTTTGCAGATGATGATGATGATGATGATCATCATCATCATCATTATTCCCGACGTCTTAAGACAAGGCTATCTCAGCTAAGTTATGGTAATCTTAAAAGGAAGGGAACTCCTTTGTCCCCCAGATTGGTAGTTGGGCCATAGGAATGACATTCCTAACCTGTAGAAAGCTAATTTGTTGCGGTACGATCTACACTAGGAAACCCTCTCAAAATGAAGGGCCTGATACTTGCAACATGGAATATCTTAACATTATAACTCTGAAGATATCGAATGAAGTTTCCAAAGTGCAAGTAGTGAGAGCACGAGCTGTGACAGAGAACACATACAAGGGTCTAGCTTTATTATCGACAGTAATCTCACTAGAGGTTTTGATTTGTCTAGAGAAAATCAAAACTCGAGTGGGATTTAACTGACTATTACACGACTAAAAGAAAGTATATAAAGATTAGAAGTAACGAAGTACTCCAGTACAATAAAATATTAATCGGCTTACGGAAATACAGCTGAGGGGCTTAGAACAAAAAGCAGGTAAGTGACGGAAACCTAGTTTTGAGGAAATTACAGTTAAAGTTCTACATGCAATGAAATATTATACACTAGTTTGGTGAAATGATGCCCATATAGCAGCACTGCACAGTGTGATCACTTACCTGATTTTATCCCAAATAAACATCCTATTGGGCTATCACAACACGCACTTACCTCATTTTTTAAAATAATGTCACTTACCTGCTTTTTGTTCTAAGCCCCTCAACTGTCTTCAAATGTATTATTGTACCATCTCAACATTACAAATATTAACTTACGCTAGATGGCAGTAGTTTGTTATGATTAGCTGTTTTCTTGTTATCAGTTGTGCCAACTATGAAATCTTCATTGAACTCTATGGACGGTTACCGGTCAAGAAGGCTTTGTTGATTCAGTTTCATTTTTATTAAAACAGTTGCATTCCGCTTCAATTATCCGGATCCCAGCAATCAACGTCACTTGACAGATGATTTTCAATAAATCTTAGTATTAAACAATCTCTGATATGTGACTATCCATAATATCATATAGCAGAAGCTATAATAAACATAACCTAAATAATATAAACAAGTGTTAGAAAAGTTTTAATTAGGGATGATGAAATAAGCAAGAAAAGTTTTAATTAACGATGATAAAATAAAAAATAAACATGAATAATTTTAAAAGGAATAATTATTGAATGTACAATATTCAAATTTGAATGTTTTAGTGATTGGTTGTTCAGTTGATGTTATATTGGACGTGTGCGTAAAAGAAGTGGAACTCGTTGATGTACATAGTGTATTCCTCAAGTTATTCAGGATTTCCGAATGGTGCCCTTCATTTATTTGTAAATAGGGTTTCAGGGAAGCTGCATAGCTATGACCAGTGATCTTTATTAATTCTTGTTCTTGAATGCCAATTCGAGTCATATTTGAAACTGCTATGTATCGACTGGAGTAGTTTCTAATTTTCTGTGTGTGTGTTTTTTTGACGTCCAGACCAGTGCAGTTTGAAATGTTGGCAAACAAAGAAACAAATGCTCGGGAAGCGATAAAATTAAACAAATGCTAGGGACGCGATAAAATTAAACAAATGCTAGGGACGCGATAAAATTAAACAAATGCCAGGAACGCGATAAAATTGTGCGATAAGCAGCCGTGATTGGTTGAAATACGTCCTTTCGTACCGTTTTATTGGTCAAAAGTAGTATGACGTAGTAAAAGTGTAATAGTCAGTAAAATAATTACAAATTCCTGATTCTATGTTTTAAAGCTAAATCTCCTCAACCACGCTGTTGAAAATTAGAAGCACGATTTTTCAACTACAGCATCATAAATACATATTCAAATAGAGGGACTTTCTGAGATAATGTTACGACAATAGATATATCCTGAACTAGCACCAACAGATGGCGCGCGTGTACTTTGAGGGATGCGCTTTGCGTGTGCATTTGTTTTTTAGTACATAAACATGGAGAATTTACGTAGTGTATTAGTATATTAAATAACCTTAAAACAACTAAAAATGCGAAATTTTTGTTGTGTTCCTATATATTATATATAAACCAGGGAAAGCTTTTTGCCCTCAATCAGGTCCCGAAAAATTCTAAATATATGCTTTCAATCTTAAAAAATATAACTAATCAAATTGCGCCTCAGAAGTGTTAGCTATTAAACAAATATAACTAATTCAAGTAAGGAATTGCTGGCTACAGTTTCAGTTTAGAAGGGGGCAAAGAAAAATTGTAATGAAAACATATGCAACCTCTAAAGCAAGCTATGTTAGCTGAGATTGTATTTAGTGCTTAGCCTATAGGAGTTTCCGAAGTTTACGCTTGCATTTTAGAATAATACGATATTAGGCCTAAAGTAAACTCTCCATTATTATCCAGGACGAACCGTAGTGAAAATATATAGACTTATAAATAATAGTCTATGTATAAAATAAGAAAGTAGGGGAACCTTGACTCCAAAAATCTATTTCGTGAATAATTCCTTTAATGTAGACTAATTATTAAAACCATATTTTTTACTTCAAATTTTAAAAATCATCCTAAATAGTATTCAAAACTGCATGTCTTTAACCTACAAAACGCACGAATAATCGTGATGCTACTGCGATCATATTATATCGTCCTATTAAACATTGCATTTGATCTTCCTGCAACTAGAGAAAAATACGAGGAATTCAAGTCCCTTCTTTATAAAAACACATTTGTTGCTGCATATCATGTTTTTCGCGTATAGTACTTACATTACCGTTGATTAGTGATTATAATCACTAAGCAACATACAATACTAATAATTAAAGAGGCAATATTCACCTTCGACAAAGTTTCTATTTTTTTTATTCGTGCACCTCGTTCTCAAAGTTCTCGTTTAGGTTCACGAAAATTCAATTTACTCGTATTGCTTACTGCAGATTTCCCCATCCATATCTTAAGGAGAATCGCTCAGCATTATACAAGTTTACGCTATTAGTTATTGTAAATTAAATTAAATTATTAGGTAAGAAAATACTGAATTATATTAAATTATATTAGGTTATTCAAGATAATTATAAATATAATTTTGACATGCACAGAAAACAAACAAGTGGAAGAACGTAATCAACTGTAACATGACATAATATAGCCCTACAACATGTTGTGCCGCATGGAACGCTCCTGCCATCTAACGGTAAAACTTCGCATAATATAGGCCTATCCCTATTGCCCACATATGCTGTTAAAATTATGTTGGACGATTTTAATACTGGGGTAGCCTACAACAGGCAGAAATGGATTACAAATAGTAAGCAATGATAATGGATCCTGAAATAGGGTCATACATTATGAATCACTCTATTTTTGACAATAATATTCATAAACAAACTTGAAGGTCGCCTAATGGATATAATTCACATTGATAATTTACTTATCGACCCTAGATATTTATCGGAGTTAATGGACGTATGAGGCAAATATGTCTACAGTGAAACTTCCCAATAGCGGACACCGCCGGGGAAAAATGAAATGTCCGTTATTGAGAAGTGTCCGCTATTTAGAAAATCGTTAGTATGTATACAGTACATCAAAATTTCTCATACATATTCAACACTATATTTTACAGTACAGTACTGTAGACAGTGAGATTGTTTACAGTATTCATCCAGAGAGAAATCGTACCAGTAAATGTTTTGTAAATGAAATAAACATCAGTCACTGTACCACTTTATCTTACACAAAGAAATCTAGAATTGCATTCTCAGTGTATGATTTTAAAATAAAATCCTTGTTTTTCAAAATTTCACCAATCTGAGTTTTTCCCACATTAAACTTTGTGGCCAGCTCACGAACACTTAATTTCTCCTGCTCACTATGCCTTACAATATCCACTTCTCTTTTAGCCACAAACGTTTACGTTTTTGTGACATTTTTAATGTGACTGTACTTCCGAACACTCAACTTGACAAACTAAGAAAGTACGGACTGCTCACGTACAGTATCACAACTGACAACTGTGCTGCTTACCTTCAATAAAGTACAAGAACGTTCAAATGCACGATAATGATTGTTGCAAAGAGTTCCGCTGGAATTCCGTTTAATTTACAACCGTCTTTTTCTTCTTCTTTTTTCTTTCACGCTGTCCGTTATTTGGAAGTTTTAATTGTTATTAGGAGATACATTTCAGTGTCCGCGTCCGTTATTCAGAATGTCCGCTATTTGAAAGAAGTTTATCATAAGGACCAATGTTATTTTGCAGGGGAATTTTAAAATGTCCGCTATTGAGAGGAGTCCGCTATTGGGAAGTGTCCGTTAAGGGAAGTTTGACTGTACTGATTATTTCGTCGCATGAGAGTCAAAATCTTTGACATTAAGAAAATAACAACTCAAAAAGAGCATGAAGTATTCTTTTTACTGGCCTCCTAACAGAAACAACACTTAATGAAATACGAACAGAAGCTTAAAAAGCATCTACAATCTGGATAATGTAGGCTGATAAGAAAATTGTGAGTAATAGACTGGCTGAAATATTTTACGCTATACATAAAAAGCTTAAGGAATCCTAGGAAGTTGTGCCAACAATACAGAAAGACTGGTTTTATGTAGAATGCAACAAGTGACGCAGCTAAAAGTAAGGCATAGTCGATAATGCATCATAGAAGTATTAAACGAGAGCATCAATGGAAAACTGAAACTATGTGAAAGTGCGTAAAAAGAACACATAACATGAAAAGGAGGGGACAGAACAAAAAATTAAGATATTAAATAACTTGAGTTAGATCCGTAAGAAAAATCAAAGCAGAATTTTTATAATAGAATTAATGGATCAAGGAAAGGTTTTAAACTAAACTTACTCTATGTGAAAGTTAAGCTAAATAAATATTTTAACATACAGAAATAGACTTTCTTTTATGGAAAATAACTTTTTTTAGATACAAGGTCAGTAGACATGGAATGGCTCATTCAGCTAAAAATTGTTCTTTCCAAGTTCGTGGTATCGCCGCCAGATAATACGCCTATCAGCTTGTGACGCGTAGGCATAAATTGTTAATATATGTTTTTATTGTATTTGTGTAGAATTTTCGTATAATATAGTTCTACGTAAGTTTTGAAGACATTCAGAACTACACTATGCCATTGTGTGCCATTTGTAAATCAAACTATACTACTCGTGAAAAGGAAGAAAGTGTTAGTTTGTGTTTCCTACAGATTCAGTTTTAAAACAAGCTCGAAAAATTACTATTTGCAGTCAAGATGAAAAGTTAGTCTGTCTATGGTTTGGTACTTAATATATAGGTCTGGGCCGCGTGTGGCCTTTGCTTTAATTTTGGCGGCCCGCAGATAAATACTAATTTTAACTAAAAAAAATTCTTAGAGTAGACAGTTATTATGGTATACCGGTACTGCGAATATGAAAACATGATGTTGCGTACATTAGTACAAGAATAGTGACCAAAATGAACACGAAAGGTTGAAGATCACTGGTCTAGTCTAAAGACTGTAATTTACATTTTAAAGAATCTTACTTAATATCAAGTACAGCAAAACAGTAACCTATCTCTTTCCAAAATGCCTCGTTAAGTTCTTGCAATGCAGAGTACCACTCTTAATAATTTTCAGAAATATTTTAAATTTCACTTGTCATTCGTTAAACGACATGTCAGTGTAGAATTGTTCAGCCAAGTACCTAACGCCAACGCCTGGATTTTTAATAAGTCTGGACTATCTACATCTGAATGGGTAACCTGCCTCAAACTGAACGCCAATTTAGCAGCAGTTAGACGAGTACCTGGTCGCTCTTTGGACGGATCCCGGTGCAGACATGGCTGCCCGGAGACTGAAACCCTTGCCCACGTCCAAGGTCAGTGTAACAGAGGTTTACTCCTCCGAAATGCCAAACATCATCATGTTCGATCCTTAATTGCAACTGCTTTAAGAAAAAAGTCTTGGAAGTTTTTTGCCCTGCTACTAATGGCTCCTCTAGACGTATTGATATCATAGCGTATTCCCAGACTACCAAGAAAGGATATATAATTGATCCTACCATAAGGATTGAAACGGGGAGTAGCCAGCCGGAGGATGTCAATCAAGAAAAGATCAACATTTATCTGCCAACAGTTGATTACTTCAAAGCAAAATACCAGCTTGAAGACATTGAGGTGATTGGTCTTCTTATTGGAGCTCGTGGTGTGATTCCCAAGTTCTTTGAAAGCTTCAGGAAGACTTTTGAACTACCACAGACACTTGCTACTGACATCATAACTTTAGTTTTGAAACGCTCTTGCCAAATTCTGAGTCATCATATTCACTCTGTTTAATTTTTTTTCTTCACTTTATAATTCATATATGTTTATTTTAATTTTCTTTCTACAAAATTTATGTAAACATTTAATATTGTAAAATTCATGTAGGAGAGTATACGGAGTCCTTCTGGGCTACCTCCAATGGGAGGCGGTTATTATAAAAAAAAATAAAATACTCAAAGTTTTGTTCTGCTGAAGTTTATTGAAACATATTTTAAGTATGGTGACAAAGGTGAGGATATCCTATACTAGTTGATGTTATGACAAAAATTTTGAATCCAGTGCTCCATAACTAAAAATATAAACCTGTAGAGGCCAATGACTTGACAAATATTTTTATATAAAAATCTCTGAACCGTGTGTGTTAAATTTATGAAGAGTTTTAACATAACTTACTTCAGTTTACATATTATTCATGATTTAATACGGTAGCTTTTATCTAATTCAGTTTTAATAATTTTATTCAGAGTTATTAAATTATTCATTTATTTTATCTGCTCTTTTTTGTTTTATTAGTAGCTATTAAATTGTAACAAAACTAACATAATTCTATTTAAATCCTGTCCAAATTCAACCTCGCAAATTTCTAGCGCAATAATTAACATAGATCCCTGTTAGAAACAACAACAACAACAACAACCAAATTTCTTGGCTTAAAAATCGATAATGTGTTAAATTGGAAAATCATATTAAAGAAATTACCCCCAAACTAAATTCAGCTTGTTTTGCTATTAGATCTATGCAAAAGATAGTAAATATCATTACCTTAAAAACAATATACTTTGCATACTTTCACTCGGTAATGAGTTTTGGAATATTATTCTGGGCAAATTCCACAGATAGTAACAGTATATTCGTATTATAAAAAAGAGTAATTAGAATAATAGTAGGTGCTAAATTTAGGGAATCCTCTAGGAATATTTTAAAAAACTACAAATAATGCCCATGGCTTATCAGTATATCTTTTCATTAATAATCTTCCTCTTATGTAATCGTGAAAACTTCGTAACTAATTCAATAGTTCATAGCATAAACACGCGTCAAAAAATGGCTTTCATACTTCATCGGCAAGTTTATCACAGTAACAAAAAGGAGTGCGTTGTATGGCAGAAAAAATTTTTAATAGCCTTCCTATCGACATAAAAAATGAAACTCAAAACATAAGATTATTTAGGGCCAAATTAAAGAAGTACCTAATTTCTCACGCCTTCAATTCTGTAGGTGAATTCATGACATTCAATAACGCTTCATGAAATTGATACTAAAACTTTGTGTTGTACTAGTAGACTATATTGTAAATCTCTTCTGTGTATATTTCATCTAGACTGTGACTATAAACTAAGGGCCTTATTCATAGACATTTTTAGCGCGGGCTTTCGGTGGATTATAATCAGCGTTTTTCGTATTCATAAACCAGTGTTAGCGATAGGATATGATTTCAATTCTGTACTAGTAACCAGTGGATAGCCGGGGCTAGCTTAGTACGCTCGTATCGCGTGCTGCGAAATGTCTATGAATAGCACCCTAAGACTTTATAATGGTATTAAGTTTTTTGACTTGTTCCATATTCTAGCTGTGAAGCAATGTATGAATACCATGGAATGTTAATAAATACAATACAATACAATACAATAACGAATATTATTTTCATTAACTTGCTTTAATAATATCATATCGAGACTGATTTCAGACTTCTGCAAAACTATACCCGCAACTATAGTTTGCTTTTCCTGGCTTGTATAGGCTATTTCGCAGGTAATACGTGAGTGTGCTAATGAAAGTATTTTCTGCATAATATTTTATTCTCATTTTAATTTCGGTGCAGAAAATTGTTGTATATTATTTTATTGCAAATTTATGAAGCGGTATGAGGCAATATTTTTAGCATTGTTTTATTAGTTTATGTATTTTTATATTAAGGACATTATTTTCATGGTAAAATTCAAATCAAAAGATCTTGGGTTTCTTCTTATTGCAAACCTCTTCTCAGGTGATGGCGAATGGACTCCAGAGCAGGAGCAAGTTCAGATAAGTTGAACTGAAGTACCAGTAGGAGGGCAGATCGAAGTTGAGAGGATTTGGTTTCATAACGTTTCACATTTAAGTTATGTTTAGATTATAGGCGGACTGTTACATAAACATCCGCGGTAGGAAATGCTATTTTACATAATTACTAATTGGCACGTCTAAATGTTACGAAACGTTGAACTTACGACCTTTCTGTATCCCTATTCACTCTCCGGGGCGTACAAAAGCGGCAGGAAGCTCGACTGAATATGTATTGTCATGGAAGTAGACAATATTTAATGGGTTTTAATTCATTGTGGATAGTTAGCGTTAGATAGATTTCTTTGTGTCTTTCTGACGTTGGATTACAATATCGATTGAAATGTCAACAATGACTGACTTCACAATGAAACATTATATTCTTTCATCCATTTTCTATAGATCAGGACTTCAGACACTTGTACCATGACGTCCATAACGAAGAACAGAATATGTGGACCAAAAAGAAATTCTACTATTAATATAGTAAATTCCTGTTCTCAAGCGACGAAAAGTTGAAACGTTGGGAATAAATTAATGAGATCTCAATGTAACAGGAGAAGTTTATGAATTATTTTTACGAAATGAAGTACCAGGTTTGCTGGAAGATGTTCCGTTGGCTGTGAGACATGACATATACTTCCAACATGATGGTCATCCTGCTCACTTCTCTCTCCGTGTGCGAAACTTTTTGAATGAACATTTTTTCAATCGCTGAATAGGTCGTGGTGGTCCTCAGGCATGGCCTCCAAGGTCACCTGATTTAACGTCTTTGGATTATTACCTGTGGTGTGATATGAAAAGAATGGTGTATGCAACAGAAGCTGACACACGTGAACAGTTACGAAACAGAATCATTGCTGCTTCTGAATTAATAAATAACAGCCCTCGTACCATTCAATCAGCCACAAATGGACTTCTGCATAGAGCCGAGAACTGTATTACCGCTCAAGGAGGACATTTCGAGCAGAGACAGGATTAATCACATTTTCCGCAAGAAGTACAGTGTTTGGAATCTTAAGGACATTTTTTTTCAACTTTGCACTGCTACTTTCATACTCACAAGTAGTTGATATTAAAGTGTAATATGGTAATAATAAAAATAATGACATAGAAATGTCACTTTCGGAAATTGGTGTTACTTCTTTCAGTATTCAGCGATAAAATTAAACTCAAAATATTTAACTTTGGGGTACAAATACTCCAAACCTATAGAACTTTGGATATAGGTATCCTAGGTTTAATCGACGTAGAACGTGTCAGGGAACATGTTCCAGAAATTCTAAACATTAAAGTTGTTACACTCTGTATAGTATATTTTATACAGTAAACTCACCTTCCCGGATCTTTCGGAAGAAGGATAACTCTTAACCTATTTTTCTTACAATTTATAGTGCTACAAACGTCTCCTTGGCCCATATCATTATTCATATTATTGTATTTTAACCATTTACAGTTATTACAACCGATAACTAACATTTCATAGTTTATATAGCTTTTCACAACAATGCGAAATACGGCACAGTCAGTGCCTTTTCGATCTAGACCAGGCCGTAATGTTTGTTCGGGTTTTCTATTTCAGTGTATGGTGCTCAGTGAAATATTATATTACAACTTTATTGCGTATCATTGCTAAGCTTTATTTAGTGTAATGTGTCCATAAGTTCCGTTTACTTCTTGTTGCATAATATGTTGCAGAAATAATTACACAACTGTGTTATTTTAATGCGAAGAGAATTTTACATGTTAACATAATCTGTTCGCGTCAACATTTTAAGTTTAGAATAGAAGCTATTTTGAGGTTTAATAAAAAAGAATTTATATTGTGATTTCAATTTAGCACATCTACATTCCTTAATTTTAGACAAAACATTTACCATACCACTCCTATGAAATTAGTGTAGGACGTACAGTTGTGTTACTTCGTCTCTTAACTAGTAGATAAATACAATAATTCAGTACTCAATTGTAGTATTAAAATACAGACAAATTGAATGTCCGGGGTATCATGCATGACATTATACTTAATTAAAATGTACATTTGCGAATTTAGGAATATAAGTTAAATGTATTAAACATAACCTATAATTTTCATATGAATGGCAAGGCATTTGAGACCACAGATCACTAAATTTAGACAGAAAGGGCAACTGGTACAGTAAACATAACCTATAATTTCAACTTATCTAAATATCCGTGCGGTGCAATTGAAAATTATTTAATCGTGCATAAATGAATGTACAAGAATTTCGCAATATTTAATCGAAATAAAGGCAGGTATTACACATACGAACAACGCAATTTTCACACCATAAATAATATTACACCTTAACGAGCAAGTGAATTATGTCTGAAGTGTCTCATAATCATTGTTTTAAATTTTATTAATGGAATTACATTACATTTTAGAGAAACATATGTTACTGTTTATGCATTCCAACTAATTTATATGGTTGAAACGCCGCCCTTCGTGATCGGGTTAAGCGAATTACATGGTCTGCCTTACGGCCTGTATTAGATCACGATATCTGTGGCACAGTCTATTGTTCCTAGTCCTCACAGCGCTCCAAGCGGCTAGCAACTATCGCGAAAAATTGCAAAAAATCATCCCAAGCTTCGTGACTGTATATAGTAGGCTGTGATATTACATTGTTCTTGCTTTGTCATTTTATCCGTGTGGCAGATTGGAAAGAAGAGATTTACGATAATTAGGCGGGAACCTGAAGATCATGTGACCGCTTACTACTTTCGCTTGACGAAAATTTTAGGATGTACTGCAAAACCAAGATTTAATTTATTTCTTATCCCGAAGTGGCATCAGCTTTAAAGCTTGTACCACATAGTGACGACTTGTCTGTGCCGGATCCATATAAAAGTAGTGAAAGTCAAAGTCCTGAAACATCCTTCCACTTCAGGTGCTGTTCTGCAGAATAATTATACTAGTGGCTTGTGCAGCAAATACTGCAAACTAAGTCCATAAGAAGTTGAAATAAAAATTGTTCAGATTTATTTTCAATGAAGAATACCAGACATTTTGAAAGTTATTTGCTTCCATAATAGTGAAACATACTCCCTCTGAATGTTTTTTTTTAATGCCAAATACTTTTCCTTGAACCTATCCGTCTTCAGTTCTTGAGTTTCAATGCGAAATCGCAAGTAACAATGTCAGGACGATCAGCGAGTTTTTCATGTCGGAGTAATGCAGTAGCTGTTTCAGGTCATTGCAGATTGTAGGTGAAAGTTAAGAAAATGTAAGGTTTGTCATGCTTTGAACAAAAGACTTAGCATCTTGGTATAGCTGCTGCATGTTTCGTGAAATGTAGAGGGCAGAATCACTTTTTCCCACTAAGAGATCTTGCTGAGGTGATCAAGAGACTACAAAATCTTGTAGGCCTCTTATTTTATCAGTAAGTAATACCTTTTGATCTTTTCTTAGGAATTGTAATTTTTGCTCTTCCTCCAGACAATACTGATGTACCAAATACTGCTGGATTAATTTGTGTAACAATGAATGTTATCCCTGTATTTTCTGTAATATAGGCTGTTGTGAGGAATCTATTGCTAAGATGCGGAAAATGAGGCGAATGATATGTCAGAGTTGTAGAATCTTATATGTGTCCTAAATAAAATTGTCCATCGTAAATCGTTAGCAGTTTCAGTGTTTCATTCGTTGCTGGTTGCGGGAAATAAACTTATCATCACGGTAGCAAGAAGTGAAATGGCATGCTATTTTCCCTACATCAAAATATGCTTGGCAGCGATCACAAATCTAATCGATTAAACCAAAGAAATATGAAATTAATTTTGATGTAGTTTAAAGACGTAGCTAAAATAGGAAGCATGACTCAATTACTACCAAGCAAAATGAATCAGACATATAAATATCTATATCACACTGCCATTAAATATATGAAAAAGACCCACGCTACTTGATTAATAACTATAAAAGTATTTCAGTTTTAATAACAATATTGTTACCTTACATAAGTTTTATAGTTTTCAGTAATATATATCCGTTACTCAGTAAATTATAGAAAGGAAGATCTAATATAAAATATTCTTTCTCTGCGTCTACGTACATAAAACCCCAAAAGTTTCACTTTCATATCATCATTATAGCATTGTGTGTTGCATTAACTATAATAATATTTCATTTTTAATGGTAATAATGTCATCAAACATTCTTAAGTTTTGTAGTTCTTAATATCCAATACACAGCTGCACTCGGAAAACTACATACCAGACAATCAGACCTGTAAATTATTTTTTACTAGCCGTACCCGTGCGCTCCGCTGCACCCGTTATAAATAAATATAAAGTAATTACATAATTATAATAGGACATTTAATCCAGGGAACATTCGTGTTTGATAGAAGGATAAATCGTTTAATATGTCACTTAATTTAAATTGCATCCAAATAATTAAAATGCGATCATTTTGGTCCAGAGACACTCATTTGGCTCAATGACAATTCCTTTAACATGTTTCTTAAGTTTTATTACATGCAACCATAGTTTAATGAAGATTGACATCATTTAGATTTAATGTGTATACTTTACTTTACTTGTTATAGGTTTCCATTGAATTATGGTAATAACTTAATTTTAACCCTTGTTTTCTACGTATTCATTAAATGGCGCTTGACCCTCTATGGTTCTGAACCCTTCAAATAACTTAAATTATATTATATAATATTACATATTATATTATATTATATTATATTATATTATATTATATTATATTATATTGTATTATATCAGAAGTTACTGTAATAACATTATAGCATTATGTCCATCTAGAGAAACTACACTTTCCAATGGTGAAATAATAATTAATTATACAAATCGGTTAATTTAGCTTCCGACATTACTTCATACAAACACAGAAACATTCTCTGTAGGCTATCTTTCATAGCTTTCGATTGTTGCTGTCCAAGGCCCCTTATAGACGAAGTCATTTGTTTTTTAATTCATTACATGGCCTTTAATGGCAGTTATTTTAATTTTAAAACTCATTTATCTCATTAAATATCAGTCCTATCAAAATTTTTCAAGGAATAAAACTTATCGGAAATTATTTCTAAAGAAACTTTTGTTATGTAACATGTTTCACAAAAATTCAATAATAAGCGAGATATTTCGATTTATTTAATTCAGGCCCTTTATGACCCCCCTTTTAAATAACGTATTTTGAATGCCATATAGCCTAAAATCTAAGTTACAACGAACTTAATTTATATTCCAATTTTCATCGAAATCCGTTCAGCCATTATCGCGTGAAAAGGTAACAAACATACAGACAGACAGACAGACAGACAGACAGACAGACATACAAACAAAAATTTCAAAAAAGTGATTTTCGGTTTCAGGGTGCTTAATTATATATGTTAGGACCAATTAATTTTGGAAAATCGAAAATTACCAGAAAAATTTCGGCTACAGATTTATTATTAGTATAGATACGTTATCAAAAAATTACACAAATGAAGATCGACATATTGACATTGTGATGTGAAAGAATCTGAGCCGTCTGAACTCTATGTCAGCAATCCTGTAGGTCATGACCTTCGTGTAATAGTCTATTGTTTATTGTAGTGTGTGTTTTGTTTTATTCTGAAATGCAATTAATTAGTTCTCAAAACTGACGAAAGATGGATTTTGGAAAATAGGAAAATGATGTAGGAAAATTGACATTTCACTGAAAACTACTATTTTTCTGAAAAACTTTGGGTTCCAAGTTTCAAAATGAAGAGTCATTTATTAAAATCCGTTCAGTCGTTTTCCCGTAATTTCCATTACCAGTTATACAATATGCAAAGGAAACAAAAGACAGATTCAACACATAAACAAAACACACCACTAATGAGCCAGCAATACTACAAAGAAGACATAAGTACCATCAAATACATAGCACAAGAAAACGGATACGACATAATAAAAAAGACAAAACATAATTACAAGAAACGTAGGAACACAAACTAAACACAAGAACGCAAAAAATAGATCACACTAACATACGAAAACAAAAATACACACAAGATCGCATCTTCATTCAAGAAACTAAACCACAACATCGCATACAGAACACAAAACACTCTACAAAAGCATCTCAACACACAAACGACACAAATAAACGAATACAACCTCACAGGTGTATACAAACTCATATGCATTAGGTGCAACAACTTCTACATCGGACAGACAAGCAGATCATTTCAAACACGTTACAAAGAACACATCACAGCCATAAGCAAATCACACAACACTTTAACATACGCAGAACACACTAGAAACGCCAACCACAGCTACAGCAACATAGACATAGTCATGGAAATTCTAAATCTGTCAAAACCCGAAGTTTCTAGGAAATTCTAGTTCTGACAAAGCTCTTTAAGAAATTCTAGTTTTCACTTACGCAATTCAGTTACATCTAGAAATAACTGTGGCTCTTAAGAAATTCTAGTTTTCACTTATGCAATTCAGTTACATCTAGAAATAACTGTGGCTCTTTAAGAAATTCTAGTTTTCACTTATGCAATTCAGTTACATCTACAAGTAACTATGGCTCTTTAGGAAATTCTAGTTTCCACTTATGCAATTCAGTTACATCTAGAAATAGCTGTGGCTCTTTAGGAAATTCTAGTTTTCACTTATGCAATTCAGTTACATCTAGAAATAACTGTGGTTCTTTAGGAAATTCTAGTTTTCACTTATGTAATTCAGTTACATCTAGAAATAACTGTGGCTCTTTAGGAAATTCTAGTTTTCACTTATGCAAATCAGTTACATCTAGAAATAACTATAGCTCTTTAGGAAATTCTAGTTTTCACTTACGCAATTCAGTTACATCTAGAAATAACTATGGCTCTTTAGGAAATTCTAGTTTTGACTAATATCATTAAGTTAGATCTCACTTAATTAATTATATTAGTCAAAACTAGGATTTCCAAGAAACTTCGGATTTTGACGGATTTCGCGTTCTGACTGTAACATATACATATTTTATTCCTAAATAATTTTATTCTAGCGAGAGATCTCCGCAGTTTATTCAGTGCGCGATCTCAATCATTCGGAAGAAGATGCTGAATTACTTGCTTCAAGATTGCATAATGGGACTTATTAGCTCGTGGCACAAGTGTTACTTTCTTTAGAGAATGCACTAGACAAATTTCTTCTTTGTATAAGATGCAAAATGGATTGTGTGTTTATAAAAACATTAACAGCTTAATGGTTTCATTGGGTTATCGTCGTAAACCTCAGGAATGACACCTTTTCATCGATGGATCAATATGCAATTTGAAAATAGTGCTTCTCCTTCATGGTAACGATATTTATGCTCCACACACACTCTAGAAATGAAAGAAACTTAACGAAAATACAGAGACATCATTTTATTTTTACTTCAATTTTTATTGTACCTGAGTTTTTGAATGTACTTCACTCCCACCTCTTCTACAATGAAGTTTAACCGTCCTCCACACAGATCAAAGACCGCATATACAGTCATAGTAGCCTTACGGTCATAGTAAACAGTACGTTCAAAAAATATGTTCGCATTTTCCAGTGACGGAAGACCTTTCAATATTGCATCATTTGTCATTTGTCTACGTCGCATCCCGGTTTCCCCCACCTGCTTCTATTCGACTCTCTGTAAATGCTACTGGCTGGGCTGTCTTAGCTCTTTTCTGGGAACATTAATTTCTGTTAGGAATTGGACGTCTACGTAATATTATACAGTTGTTTAAAATAACTTAAATAAAAGAGCCTCGTTAAGTAATTAACTGTCACATGATTTCCTCCCTTTCTACAATCCTACGACATAACCACTTGGACGGACAGTAGGTAGCATGTCTGAGTAATTTTATCTTTTCGGATCGGGCAGAAGTGAAGATTGAATTTACAGTACGTAAGGTCTCTTTTATAGAGTAGGTACAGAATTATTTCAACATGAGTTACTAGTGCGAAGGACGAACCCGGTAATTGGAATTATGTACAATAGTCTATAGTGCGATAATATGCACACTAGAACTGAAGCCTGTATCGAAATGAACGGCCACCATTTTGAAAAATGTGTTTAAATATCCATATTATGACTATTTTTCAATTTAACTTCATTCTCTATAGTGTACGCTAATGTGCTGTAGACAGTATAATATACACTGCATAATGAATACGTCCACATGGACAGCTCAGTTCTTGAGTAAAAACACTCATTGTTAATACTGTACTGTATTTTGATTAAACAAAGACCTAATGAAAATTATCAAACTCAAAATCGCGATATTTCCTAGTTTACGTAAATGGATGAACTACTTTTTTTTTGCCTCCTATACCTAGTAAAGTGATTTGTTTGTATATTACGCCAGTATCATCGAACTCCAGTCGTGGAAGGGGGTAGCAAACGGTGTTTCCGGTTCTTAATCGTTGATCCAAAGGTATAGCCAGGTTAAAATTAGAAATGTTAGTAAAAATAAAATGATGTCCCTGTATAACCACCATTTGCACGCTATAAAATATGAGAGCTGAGGAATGTTTGTTCGATTTGAAAGTAGCCTAGTTGTCTTATTTCTTGGTTAGCAAGGTGGATTTACTAAATATTCCTGTTTATTGTGTTTATGGGATAATCGAGACAAAAAAATCCATTATGAAGGAAAAGGCACGCTCACAATTGGTGGAAGAAATGTGAAAAATGTTCCATTGACTGATTCAGCTAAGACAATCTTACCACCGTAGCACATAAAATTAGATCTCACTAAGGCTTTAGACAAAAATCGGACTGTATTTTTTGCATATAATCAACCATCAGTGGCGCTAAGTTGGAGGACGTTTTTGCTGGTCCGCAAATCAGCAAGATATTAAGGATCAGATATTTGATTCAGAACTGAATGGAGTAGAAGTGCCTGTCTGGAATTCTTTCAAAGTCTAATTGCTGCATTTCTTTGCAACACAAAATCCCAAATTATGTAGACTTGGTGAACGATCTTCTAGAGAGCTGTAAAAACTTGGGCTGCCTTATGTCTTTGAAACTTCATTGTTTATATTCTCACCTCGAATATTTTTCCTGCAAATTTGGATTCTGTCAGCGACGAGCAAGATAAGAGTTTCCTCCAGAACATTGCCAAAATGGAAAAACGTTCCCAAGGACGTTGGCTCCCAGCTATGACGGTTTCTCTACAGGGAAACGCCCGGTTCGACCTACAAACGAAAGTAAACAAAACACACTTCTGACTCAAGGTACAAGCTCTTATAGCTTATTGGAAAATCTTTGCATGCCTTATAAGCCAAAATAATATTTAGTTTGTAGTTTTTTTTATTAATATGTGCGATAAGAGACAATTTTTAGGAAGATTAACCGCATATCGGCATGTGTTACTATATATACGCTAATTAATGAATTAATACATATTAGAGCAGTCATGTCAATTGATGCCCATAGGAGCAAGCGCGCGCTTTAGAGCTTAGGAGAGCCTGAGCGCTTTACAGCGGAAAGGAAAGAGACAGACGAAAGAGGTAGTATATGCCGCTTGGTCGAGCTATATTCAGGGATGGCCAGCACTGATTCAATGGATAAAGGGAAGAGAACTTATTAAAACTGTATCCATGTTAATTTTTAGATTTGCCTGAGAAGTATAAGTGCATTATAAGAATGTAAGTTTTAATTTTAATGCTCATTTTTCACAAGTTTGATTTTTTATTAAAAATAAATATTTTCTCAACTTTTTTTATAGAAAAGTGAAATTTTCAGATATAGGCCTATTTATTTAGTAGACTTACAGAATGGTTTCGTAAATCTAATATACCGTAAGTCGTATTACTGAAGATAGTGTATTGAAAATTTTGAAAATATTCGCATGGAAATTGTTTGTAAGGAAATGAATTAACAAAGCAACTACTGTTACATCATAAGCAAAAGATACTTGCCCATGTGTTGTAAAAATGTCAGCTCTATAGCTTCAGCACATTTCGAGAAAATAATTTAATATTCTGATGGTAGAAATTGCTCACCAATATCACCTTAAAAGCATAATGCGATAAGAGTTTTGTTATGAAATATTAGTTACAATTATAGTACATTATGCAACGAGCCTATAATGATAGTAATTAAGACGAAAGTATGGATATTTATGAAACGAGCGCAAGCGAGTTTCATAATATTCATACGAGCGTCTTAATTACCATTATAGGCAAGTTTCATACGACTTTTTATGCTCGACCATATTTCTAACTTGAAATTATTCAGCTATATACATTTTATTTGTATCTGACAAGATCGGAAGTAACCTTGTTCTAGGTTGTGAATTGTGAGATGTGCGCAGACGCGAAAGTATTGATTTTTTCCCAGGAATAATAATGTCATTGACCTTGATGTAATCCCGTTAAACTTGATATAACCTTATTATTGAATTCGACATTGAAAAACGAGATGACAAATTGAATTTATTTCAATATTATTTACAATTAACGCTAATTATTATAATAACAGAACATAACCTTCTGCGACAGTATTGGATTTCCAGCCTCCGTGACTTTTCGCTAATTCTCTTTCGATTGCATATCCGAGAATAATCGACACTTGCGGTTTTATAACGGTACAAAGCTGACTTGTCATTGGCTGAACACCTGTAAGCTGAGTTGTTATTGGCTGAACACCTGTACTTTAATGAGTAGGTGTACTTTAATGTCAGGCATTAAAGGACTGCTACCAGGTGTATAATTACTACATTTAGGCATGGTCGAGCATAAAAAAAATATACAGCACCTAGGTAACTTTGCTTTGTACTGCAATATTGTTTTGATTGATTTATTGATTACTTTTATAAGGCTAAAGGTACCATCAATATCAATTCCAACTTATCATGTCATACTCAATCTCTCCCTTTTTTTTTTTTTTTTGAGATATCACTTTCTTTAGAATGATGTGTTTCATCCATTTAGTACAATATAGTTGTTCTACTATGGAATTTATGTGAATATTCCTTCTTAAGTCTTTATTATGTTATTATCATTTAAAACACAAGTGCAATATTAAGAAATCAGTGTTAGTGCTTTTGTTTTATAGGCAATATAGATAATATCAAACAGAAAGAAGCCATATAAAAATAACGACATAAAATTTCACGTTCCGTCTGAAGTTTGTGCACCACTGTTTTCTTAATCCAACAGGCTGCTTATTCATATACACAACCCTTCCTCTTTCCATACTTAGCGCTTGCTGCCTGCGCACGTCGTCAAGGTCAGAAAAATGCGCTTGCTTTGACATCACTGTATTAGAGGAATATAATGATAACTCAGAAATTCAACCCAATAAACAGTTTGGATGCTCTTTTCTAATTCAGGAACTCAAATTTCCTCTTAATCACGTATTTCGCTCGAGGTTATCGAAAAAAAATTGTTGACTAGTGTTATTAAAGTCGGTAGCCAATAATAATACAAAAAGAGAAAACAGTATTCCCAATTATTGAAGTGGCTGTGCCTTTAAATCGTGATTTCTAGTCGAAGTAAATAATCACCATATATACGAAGCTCAATGAGTAAATTAAGAAGTGAAATACAGTGTAATACATATACACCGCATAACAATTTAAACCACAGAAATCAACGCAAACTTCACCATTGCTGCAATAAAATTACTGAATTCCAATTGCTTAAAAATACGAACTGCTTGATATTTGTCACATTTTGAAAAAAATATCCGCATAGTCCAAATTTATGTTGCCTTGACTTGACTTTTCGAGGGCTGAACGTGGGATAGTTGTATACACTTATAGCGTATTCCGAATCTCACCGGACCGATGGACATCAATGACGTCACGCTGCAGCAGAATAGGAAGAAAACTGCTGGAAGGTTCAATGGCTATCATGGCGGCTGTATACAAGTTGTTATTGTGCTACGCTAGCAAGATTTTGTGAAATTTCCGTACTGTCATCTCGCTCAAAGAAAAGAGAACATAAACAATTTATTTCTTGAACCAGTAGTAATAACTGGTCCGTTGACATGTTCGCTCATAAGCCATTAACATATTGTTTTTACGTTGTACTCATTACAAACAATACAGCAGAACACACCGCCATGACACAACAGTGCACGATGTCATTCGTCTGCTAATTCCTGCCATATGCAAGAACCAATCAGATTCACTGATGGCGGCTGATGGAGACTGCCACCACCTCTCAAGCTGATGACACCGGTGCGACACCGGTGAAGCATCAGTGACGTCATCGTTGAAATTCGGAACACCGTGATGCCATAAGATTGCTCAGCCCTGAGATTCGGAATACGCCCCTAGCTAGTTATTGTGCGTCCTATTCCTATAGCAGGGCTATTTTCCCTCTAAGCTGACAGAGCCAGGTTCCATCCCCAGATGTGTACGTGATAAAGTTCCGAGTCTCGGAGCCCGAAGCCTATAATAACATCGACGATCTGTAATACCCCCAAGACTTTACTTCAGCCTACTTTAACTATATCAGATGATAGATGAATAATGGGGGTTTGGAGAATCCTGGTGAAATAATGGAGGAGCATGGGAGTACGCCGAGAAAAATGCTCTGCTACGTCTGATTTTTGTACCAAAAATTCCGCCACGATTGAATCCTGTATGGAAGAAAACCGGGTTAGTTTTGAGCTACACACGGGGCCAAAATTGATGTTACGTACGTTTGCAAATAATACGGTGAATACTATTCTATTACAATGAAAGAAAATAATGTAATATAATAATAATAATAATAATAATAATAATAATAATAATAATAATAATAATAATACTTACCGGCTTTTTAAGGAACCCGGAGGTTCATTGCCGCCCTCACATAAGCCCGCCATTGGTCCCTATTCTGAGCAAGATTAATCCATTCTCTACCATCATATCCCATCTCCCCCAAATCCATTTTAATATTATCTTCCCATCTACATCTCGGCCTCCCTAAAGGTCTTTTTCCCTCCGTCCGCCCAACTAACACACTATATGCATTTCTGGATTCGCCCATACGTGCTACACGCCCTGCCCGTCTCAAACGTCTGGATTTAATATTCCTAATTATGTCAGGTGAAGAATACAATGCGTGCAGTTCTGTGTTGTGTAACTTTCTCCATTCTCCTGTAACTTCATCCCTCTTAGCCTCAAATATTTTCCTAAGCACCTTATTCTCAAACACCCTATTCCTCTCTCAAAGTGAGAGTCCAAGTTTCACAACCATAAAGAACAACCGGTAATATAACTGTTTTATAAATTCTAACTTTCAGATTTTTTGACAACAGACTGCATGATAAAAGCTTCTCAACCGAATAATAACAGGCATTTCCCATATTTATTCTGTGTTCAATTTACTCTCGAGTATCATTTAGGCCTATATTTGTTACTGTTGCTCTCAGGTATTTGAATTTTTCCACCTCTTCAAAAGATAAATTCCAATTTTTATATTTCTATTTCGTACAATATTCTGGTCACGAGACATAATCATATACTTCGTCTTTTCGGGATTTACTTCCAAACTTATCTCTTTAATTGCTTCAAGTAAAATTCCCGTATTTTCCCTAATCGTTTGTGGATTTTCTCCTAACATATTCACGTCATCCGCATAGACAAGCAGCTGATGTAACCCGTTCAATTCCAAACCCTCTCTGTTATCCTGGACTTTCCTAATGGCATATTCTAGAGCGAAGTTAAAAAGTAAAGGTGATAGTGCATCTCCTTGCTTTAGCCCACAGTGAATTGGAAACGCATCTGACAGAAACTGACCTATACGGACTCTGCTGTACGTTTCACTGAGATACATTTTAATTAATCGAAATAGTTTCTTGAGAATACCAAATTCAATAAGAATATCATATAAAACTTCTCTCTTAACCGATTCATATGCCGTTTTGAAATCTATGAATAACTGATGCACTGTACCCTTATACTCCCATTTTTTCTCCATTATCTGTCGAATACAAAATATCTGAACAATAGTTGATCTGTTACGCCTAAAACCACACTGATGATCCCCAATAATTTCATCTACATATGGAATTAATAATAATTATAATAATAATAATAATAATAATAATAATAATAATAATAATAATAATAATAATAATATAAAGTGACAGTAGAATATGTGTGATTTTTTATTACTTGAGTTTTAATATATCGCACTCTCTTATAGGAGATATACATAAGCAATCTAGTCATTTATTTGTAACGCATGAAACAATACGAAGAAAATTGAATGAAGACATCTTGGAAAGCATGTTATATTTGACAACATGGAAGGTCGAATAAGTTGCAAACAGAACAACAAGCTTAAAGTGGTTGTTGTTGTAGTTAATGATAATGGTGATGATAATCCATTAAGAAGACATAGGGCACGTAAATTGGTCTAAATTGATTCCGAAATGTTGGCAGCTTCCCATCTAGCCACACGGCTGAAACATCCAAAAGCTACTCGCATCGTAATGTTGTTACTGTCAATTTGGAGGAGTCGACATAGAACGATTGTTTGGCGTTATGAAGAAGTGATCGTGGAAGAACAAAGTGGCCGTGAAGCTAGTGGCATCGAGTCACACATTAGGGTGATCCCGAAGCCGCACTTCATCATGGAGCATCTGTCAAATTACCAGCACGCTCAGCGCACTCATTACCAGCATGATGCTGTTGGTACAGTCGCTTCCTGTTGTAAATCATACATCTTAAAGTTCTTCACTCACTAAATTCATATATGGATATTTTTCTACTGTACATGTCGTGGGATACAACGTTAGCACTCCTCCTATCACATTGACTACGTGCAACTTATGGTACGTAATGTCATTAATTTAAAGGGGATATTCTTTGAGACATTTCGGAAAAAATTCATACAATTTTGCTCGTTTTTGCTTTGTCTTAGGGGGGAAAAATAATTGATTAAATGGCGATCTTACTCGTGTTAATTATGTAAGCATGTGTGGCTTACAGCTGTTTCGGTGTTACTTGACATCATCCTCAGAGCCTACTAGATCTCGGCGCTATCTCAATTTCGCTGCCTGTTGTGTGGGTGCGTTCGTGTGATGTAGAGTTGTGTCAAATAGTGTGTGTGTTCTGAAATTGACCTGTGTGTTGAGAATTTGATTAGGGCGTGTTTTAGTGTGTCTGTATATTTCATATTGTTCTAGTGTGTTGAGTTTTTGGTTTATGGGTTGTATGTGTAGGATTTCCATGTCTGTATTTATGTTATTGTATGTGTGGTTAGCATTAGTTATGTGTTCGGCATATGTAGATGAATTGTGTCCTCTGGTTATTGCTTTAATATGTTCTTTGTATCGAGTTTGGAATGATCTGCCTGTCTGTCCAATGTAGAAACTGTCGCAAGTATTGCATGTGAGTTTGTATACGCCTGTGCGGTTGTATTTATTTGTTTGTGTTGTTTGTGTGTTGAGATGTCTTTGTAGTGTGTTTTCTGTTCTGTATGCTATGTTGTATTTCTCTTTTCTGAATGAGGATGCGATCTTGTGTGTGTTTTTGTTTTCGTATGTTAATGTGATGTATTTCTTGTGTTTGTGTTGTGTTTTGTGTGTTTTTGTGTTCGTTAAGTTTTTGTTTTGTCTTCCTTATGATGTTGTCTATTATGTTTGGGTTGTAACCATTTTCTTGTGCTATGTATTTGATTGTGTTCACTTCTTCATTGTAGTGTTGTTGGCTCATGGGTATGTTGAGTAATCTGTGTACCATTGTCCTGAATGCAGCATGTTTGTGTTGTGTGGGGTGGTTAGATGTGTTGTGTATGTGTGTGGTGGTGGTGGTTGGTTTTCTGTATATTTTGAAGGTGTGTTTGTTGTCAACTTTTGTTATGGTGATGTCTAGGAAATTTATGGAGTTATTGTTTTCAAGTTACAATGTGTATTGGAGTTTTGGGTGTATTTTGTTTATGTATTGGTGTAGTTTGTGTATTTGTCGTTTATTTCCTTTGTATAGTATGAGTATGTTGTCTACGTAACTGTGCTAGTATATTATGTTGTCTGCATACTTGTTGTGTTCATTGTTGAGTATGTATGTTTGTTCTATGTTGTGTAAAAATACTCCAAGTGTTAAAAGTAGTGTACGAAAGGTTCAACATAGAAAAAAATGTCTTATGTGAAATATTTCATAACGTGTTTTGAGAAAGTCATTGATTTAATTCCCAATATGCTCAGTTTATTTAAGATACTAGCAATGTTTTATGATAATAAATGATTGAAATAATTCTAGTTTTGGTCTTTAAATGTGCAGAAATTTTATCCGAACAAATTATAACATTTTAAAATTCCTTTGCAGAACGAAAAGTTACATTTGTTTGGATCAAATTTCTGCATTTAAAGGGCAAAACTAAAATTATTTCATTAATTTATTTCCATAATGCACTGCTCTCTTAAATTGACTGATCATATTGGGAATTAAATGAATGGATTTCCCAAAACACGCTTTGAAATGTTTTTATCTCGAAGAGCAAACAAAAACGAGTAAAATTGTATTAAACATTTTGTTTGAAATATCTCAAAGAATAACCTCTTGAAATTAATGACATTACTTACGGTCCACTCTGTGTACTTGAAGTCTATGCACTGCGTGTGAGATATGAACCACTACCCTTTCTTTCACACATTAATTTAGCACGTTTCGTATAGGATGACTGGATGTTTCAGGATTTTAATTACTTTAAATATATTAATCTTGAAATGGCAATAACGCAAATTTAAATTTACTGTCATAAAAGTGACTTTTACGCGTTTCGTAATAATTGAGTTCTTTATAGCAATGCCATTGATATTACTGTAGTTAAAGTTATTTTCTTGAACTGTTATTCAAAGGACACACATAAATGAAGTCACTTATTATGCACCACATAAGAAGGTGAACTTTGGTTTTTTTAATTACACACGAAATTATTCGTAATAATCCATAAAAAATGTATTCGGTTTAATTTGTGTATTGTATGGCTTAAGTAGATGTGTAATTATTATTATTATTATTATTATTATTATTATTATTATTATTATTATTATTATTATTATTATTCTTTTACAAATTTACTTCAAATACATGTACGTGTAGTGTTATCATTAGACTTCGTGGAATTGCCACGAGAATCGTAAGGTTTACTGCGCACGCGGTATAGACTGTATGAGAAGGGATCGTGCAACGGATGGAGTATGCCTCTGATGTAAACACTGAGCAGTATACTACGGTTACAATAAAACCTGTATCCTGCATTCAAGAAATATAATGAATGATCATTGAAGTAGGAAATGTCTAAACATGTAAATACACAATTATTTTATAATGAGATATATTAACTCTTAAAATTTATTGTAAGATACTCACATAATCCTTGAATATGTGCATTGCAGTGAAGAGTTGCGTACATTTTGAGCGACTGCAAAGTAACCTCCTCCGATGGTCACTTAAACAGTTGTTATATTAAATAAATGTACGTTCAACAACGCACGATGTAATACGTACATATTTGAAGAACGGAAAGTCACTACTTTTTAGTACATCAACTTCAGATGTACATAATTTATAATACGAAATCGTGAATAGGCAGTATTTTTAGCAATAATGTTTCTCAACTTACATATCACTTCTTCTGAAATTAGTGAATTGTTATTTTGGATAAAGGTTTGTGATACTTTATCCACTATAATAAGGGCTTCTGAGAGTTGTAGTTTAGACAATTCTAACAGGATGATGATTTTGGACACGATTTTAAAATCAGAATCAAGGAACAGAATATCTTCCAATAGCTGTTCAGAAGGCAATGATTTTACAGCTGCAACATCGGAACTGTCTGTGCTATCCAATGCATCAATTACCTCCATTATTTTGTCGTAATGTTCTGCATAATAATTAACAGCATCCAACCACGTTCCCCAACGGGTCAAGACTGGCTGCGGGGGTAAGGGTATTCCAGGGGAAATTGTTTGTAACATCAACACTCTCATTGTAGTATGTTTGATTGTATTTTTGTCTGCACTGAACAAATGTTAATTTGACTATTCCAACCACAGTAATGCAAAAACAAGTGCTTACATAGGTATACATTAGCTGTAGCTTCTCTATCTATTTGGACCGGTCACAACTCTTAACATGAACTGCTTATACTACAGACCGAGCGGTAGCTCACCTCCTCTATACTACCGTACATCGGCAACCTGATTGCATGCTGCGTCTGGCAATTCAACGAAGTCTAGTTATCATCTATATACTATTAATAAATCTGTAACCGAAATTTTTCTGGTAATTTTCGATTTTCCAAAAATAATTGGTGTTGACATGTATAATTAATCATCCTGAAACTGAAAATCGCTTTTTTGAAATTTTTGTTTGTATATCTGTCTGTCTGTCTGGACGTTTGTTACCCTTTCACGCGATAATGTTTGAAGGGATTTCGATGAAAATTGGAATATAAATTAAGTTCGTTGTAACTTAGATTTTAGGCTATATGACATTCAAAATACTTTATTTAAAAAGGGGGTTATAAGGGGACCTGAATTAAATAAATCGAAATATCTCGCTTATTATTGATTTTTGTGAAAAATATTACACAAAAAAAGTTTCTTTAAAATGATTTCCGGTAACTTTTATTGCAAGCAAAATTTTGATAAGACTTATATTTAAGGATATACAAGAGTTTTAAAATAACAATACAATACTTTTCACCGCCGCCTCAGATTATAGCGTCGTTGTTCCGTAACTCCTATTGCAAAATATAAAATTTTTCAGTAGGAAAAAATACCAGATTTATTCATTCTATGGCAGTGGTACATAGGAGATCGTGAATTCTTACATTTTCGAAACAAATAAATATAATTATATATAGGAGATTGTATTATTTGCTGTATAACTATTTAAGTTATTTAATAGAGGAAAAATCTGAAAATCGATATGCCACATAGGAGTTATTGCAGGAATGACGTCGATGGCTATAATAAAATAAAAACAAATGACTCCGTATATTTAAGGCGGCCTTGACGTTTATCAATATTAATATACAGAGAATATTTGTGTGTTTGTATGAAGTAATCTCAGAAGCTAATTTGGATAATTCCTTCACTATTTGAAATTTGTAGTTTCTCTAGATGGATGTAATACCGGTACTACATATAAGGACTGAGGTAAGATGAAAATATATCTTTACGCACAGAAAACGTGATATTCTGTCGAAATATTGTATAACTTGATTATTGCAAATTAATTTATTTATTTGGTCCACATAAAATATTCTAATTTTATACATTTAAAATTATTTTTGTTCACAGAACATAATAGTTAAGAGTTTTGTCATAAAGATGAGTATTTTTACTGGACCATATAGCCCATAATAGATAAGCATTTTACCATGGAGCTGAGTTATTTTAAAAGTTGTCACGAAATGGCGTTCCTGCGCTCGTAATTTACCCATATCCGTTTCATGTGTTTCTTAAAATAATATTTATGTAGGGTACCTCATTTTTTTATTTGCACAAACAATGATATACAACCGAGCGAGATGGCTCAGACGGTAGCGTTTGAGACACGCATTCGGGAGGTCCCGGGTACAAACCCCGTGGCCGACCAATCTGACTAGGGTTTTTCATGATTTCCCTTAGTCATGAAGGCAAATGCCGGATTGGAAAGATACATGCCTTGATTCATCACCGCCTCAATTACCAATACCAAAAAACATTAATCAAAGTCTATAATCAGTTACATGAACACAAGCCATCTACAACACACAATAGAAACAGGAACTCAACAAGAGTAAAAACGGCCTACTCATATACCCACATATTCTAAACACGCGCCATGACCACAGATGTTGAGGCGTGGATAACATAAACTTAACAAAAAAAAATATATATATGCACAGTAAGGTTAACATAAAAATTATCTTCGTACACAATCAACTCTATTAATTTGGAGTGATTTATTAAAGGATGCATTCAAGACTAATTTAGAAAAATGTTAAACGAATTATCCTTGCACCAAAAACGGATGTTCTCCGAACCAAATGATCATATTTTAATTATTTGCATGTAATAACAATTAAGAAACATGTTAGAGGAATTGTCATTGCACCAAATGAGTGGTCTCTGGACCAAAATGATCGCATTTTAATTAATTATAATTAAATTGTATTTAAATAATTATTTAAATACAATTTAAATTAAGTAACATAATAAACGATTTATCCTTCTATCAAACACGAATGTTCCCTGGATCAAACGTCCTATTTTAATTATGTAATTACTTTATATTTATTTCTAACAGGTGCAGCGGAGCGCACGGGTACGGCTAGTTATAAATATTTTTAAATAACTCATTGGCGTCGTAGTTTGGACTGTCAATAATAAAATTGCATTATCTCGAGACTAGTCCTCATGAAATGACGAAGCGATTATGGAAATAAACTAACAAAAAGGCTACGCCTTGTTTCTTTTAATTGGTTATTTATACGATACTTTTTCAACTGCTATGGTTATATAGCATCTGAATGAAATGCAGGTGATAATGCCTGTGAAATGAATCCAGGATCCAACGCTGAAAGTTATCCAGCATTTGCTCTCATTGGGTTGAGGGAAAATACCTCAACCAGGTAACTTGTCCCAATTAGGATTTGAACCCGGGTCCGCTCGTTTCAGGGTCAGGCATGCTGATCGTTGCTCCACAGCGGTGGACTTCCGCCTTGTTGAATTTAAATGCGGGGAGTATGGAGACAGAAATAAGAAATTTTTATTTCAAATCCTAAATATGATTATAATTCCATCCATGCTTACAATAACAAATCACGAACAGCGTAAGTACGAGGCACATCCAGAAAGTAAGTTTCCCGATTTTTTCCCCTTGAAAGTAAACGTAGTTAGCCGTGTCAATTGCGCATGCGTAACAGATCTATTACGTATCAATCATATGCCAGCCGGACAGGTCCCGCCTGGTGCCAGTAGCGTGGCAGCAGTGGTCCGAAATGGAAGCTCTTATTCCTTCTCCCGCCGCCTGCGAGGTTCGGTCGGTGATAAAGTTCTTTAATGCACAAAACATTGCGCCAATTGAAATTCATCGGCAGCTCTGTCAGGTCTATGGGCCGAACATCATGAGTAAGCAGATGGTGCGTCGCTGGTGTAGGCAGTTTTCCGAAGGTCGTCAAAGTGTCCAGGATGAAGAGCGCAGTGGGCGACCGTCCCTCATCAATGATGATCGTGTTGAGCTGGTGCGGCAGTGCATCATGGAGAACCGTCGCTTCACGATTACGGAGCTGACCAGCCATTTTCCGCAGATATCGCGATCCTTGTTGCATGAGATTGTCACTAAGCACCTGCCATTCAAAAAAGTGTGTGCCAGGTGGGTGTCGAAAAACCTGACACCCGAACACAAAATCAACGTTTAGGAGCAGCACTGACATTTCTGCAACGGTATCACGATGACGGCGACGAGTTCCTCGACAGAATCGTCACGGGCGATGAGACTTGCATTTCGCACTTCACCCCGGAAACCAAGCAGCAGTGAATGCATTGGCGGCATAGCGGATCTCCGGTCAGGACGAAATTCAAACAGACGCTGTCGGTAAGGAAAGTGATGTGCACGGTGTTCTGGGACAGGAAGGGCATTCTGCTCATTGACTTCCTTCCAAGAGGTGAAACAGTGAACACTGACCGTTACTGTGAAACACTGCGAAAATTGCGACGTGCCATTGAAAACAATAGGCGTGGAATGCTTACTGCAGGTGTTGTGCTCTTCCATGACAATGCTCGTCCACATACTGCACGGCGCACAGCAGCTGTTTTGACGGAATTTGGCTGGGAGTTGTTTGATCATCCACCCTACAGTCCTGATCTTGCTCCCAGCGATTTTACGTTTTCTTGCACCTCAAGAAATTCCTGTGCTCCGGTGAGCGTTTTGGCAACGACGAAGAGCTGAAGACGTCTGTCACAGGCTGGTTCCATTCACAGGCGGCAGAGTTCTACGACAGAGGGATACAAAAGTTGATCCCACAATACGCCAAGTGTCTCAGTTCTGATGGTGGCTATGTCGAAAAATAGCTGAAACATTGCTGTACCTGTTGCCAATAAATGTTTTCCTGAAAGTGTGTGTTCTTTTAAAAAAAAAGGGAAACTTACTTTCTGGATGCGCCTTGTATTTCACGCAATTGTAGAGATTCGATCAGTGCCATGTAATTCTTGTATATTTACAGTTTATTTTTTTAAGTTATTCATTGTAGTCATTAGTCGAAGTGTTGTCCGGTATATCTTTGAAATACCAACTTTCGAGGAAGTGGAAACGTAATCGCTACAAAGAGATTCTGTGCTTCCCAGTCTTTGAATAATTACCAACGAGCCGGACTACGCGTACAATTATTAGTTAATGCATTCACCGCAGCGAGGTGTGAGTGGTGGAGTATGCGTTTAATGCTGTTATTTCATTGTTGTTAGGGAGACCTTATTTTCGTAATTAGAATTACATTCAATTATGTAATCACTCAGTCTAGACCTCGCATTTTTATGATATAAAGAACAGTGATTTCAGCAATCTAAAATAGGTAAAAAAAACCATTAAATAGGCTGTAAAATATTACTTTTGGTATAAGATACCTGTATCATTTTAGTCATCAAAAACATAATCATACATAAACATTTTTAAATATAAACTAATATTACAATGTTAACATGAAGACCATAATTATTCTGGAAACAATTAATATCAACTGGTTTATTGCCTCTAAAATGAACTTTCCATTAATTTTTTTACTACATGTTTACATTTTTTCTCTTAAAGCAATAATTGTTTGAATTTTCCAACTCTTTTCTTCCATTTAAAGGTTGGCATTGCAGTATATAATAATTATTTTTTCTAAATCTTCAGTACAAGCTTACAAACTTCGTTAGATTAAGTTTTATATGATATTCTTATTGAATTTGGTATTCCCAAAAAACTAGTTCGATTAATTAAAATGTATCTTAGTGAAACTTACAGCAAAGTTCATATAGGTCACTTTCTGTCAGATGCGTTTCCAATTCACTGCGGGCTAAAGCAGGGAGATGCACTATCACTTTTACTTTTTAACTTTGCTCTAGAGTATGCCATTAGGAAAGTCCAGGATAACACAGAGGGTTTGGAATTGAACGGGTTACATCAGCTGCTTGTCTATGCGGATGACGTGAATATGTTAGGAGAAAATCCACAAACGATTAGGGAAAACACGGGAATTTTACTGGAAGCAAGTAAAGCGATAGGTTTGGAAGTAAATCCCGTAAAGACAAAGTATATGATTATGTCTCGTGACGAGAATATTGTACGAAATGGAAATATAAAAATTGGAAATTTATCATTTGAAGAGGTGGAGAAGTTCAAATATCTTGGAGCAACAGTAACAAATATAAATGATACTCGGGAGGAAATTAAACACAGAATAAATATGGGAAATGCCTGTTATTATTCGGTTGAGAAGCTTTTATCATCCAGTCTGCTGTCAAAAAATCTGAAAGTTAGAATTTATAAAACAGTTATATTACCGGTTGTTCTGTATGGTTGTGAAACTTGGACTCTCACTTTGAGAGAGGAACATAGGTTAAGGGTGTTTGAGAATAAAGTGCTTAGGAAAATATTTGGTGCTAAGTGGGATGAAGTTATAGGAGAATGGAGAAAGTTACACAACGGAGAGCGGCACGCATTATATTCTTCACCAGATATAATTAGGAACATAAAATCCAAACGTTTGAGATGGGTAGGGCATGTAGCACATATGGGCGAATCCAGAAATGCATATAGATTGTTAGTTGGGAGGCCGGAGGGAAAAAAACCTTTAGGGAGCCCGAGACGTAGATGGGAAGATATTAAAATGAATTTGAGGGAGGTGGGATATGTTGATAGAGACTGGATTAATCTTGCTCAGGATATGGACCAATGGCGGACTTATGTGAGGGCGGCAATGAACCTCCGGGTTCCTTAAAAGCGAGTAAGTAAGTAAGTAAGTAAGTAAGTAAGTAAGTAAGTAAGTAAGTAAATCTTCAGTGTTTGAACTTCATCGTTTTTCTGAAATAATTATCTTGTATGCTGAAAAATAGTATCTCAACACATAAATTAGTGCGGACATAAATTTAGATAGGTACATTTGACATGCTTACTTTTTCTTGTAGATCTGCAGTTTGTCCATTCATAACATATTCTGACACTTTACATAAAATTGCAAAATCAGGATTTGTTTTTCCAGCACACTACTTCATCTATCCCTAACTTATTCACTAAACATTCCTGTTGTGCTTTTAAGTTTCGTGTCATCTTCCTTAATTAGATAGATTTGTTCCGGAAGGGATTTACCATTTGCTTCAAGTTTGTTTACGATCTGTGACAGAAAGGAAAAATTAGAATGGGTGTAAACAAAGCCCTCTAGACTGCTATCTTTCACTGCTGTGATACTTGCTGCACTATCTGTTCGCGAATGACCATTGATTGTGGAGGAAGACTGACTGTTGAAACATTTCTGTCCTAGATGGAGATTTACAAAGTACTTTCTTCATCTACCCACATGTACAAATCTGTACAACTGAATAACAAGGATAGCGACCTCTATCTGTGATCGAAAGCAACGACCTGTTCTCTTTGCCAAACGCCATTGTGAATGTCAATATTAGTGTATTAGTAATTGTTCAAGCTTTTCCACATGTTTATTCAATTTAAGTTCCGTAAATTTCATTTTACTTGCAACGATTTTAATAAAATAGTGATTTTAGGTTCAAAAAAATTAAAATAGATACTAATGGATAAAACAGATATTTCTAGGCACCATGAAAGTGTTACAACAATATTGATTTTACATGAAACGTGAAAATTCGTTATCTGCTTTTATTTAGTCCTTCAGGAAAAATAGGCATTTATCATAAAATCCTAGGTCTAGACTAATTACTTAGGAAATCTAAGGCAGAAACACTTCTTGGAAATTCTGTTAATAAATATTCGAACCAATAACTTATTATCAACAGTAATCTCACTAGAGGTTTTGATTTATCTAGAGAAAATCAAAACTCGAGTGGGATTTAATTGACTTTTACACGATTAGAAGAAAGTATATAAAGATTAGAAGTAACAAAGTACTCCAATACAATAAAATAGGAAAAATAATCCAGATGGTATTACTTATAAACAGTCAAGCAATCCTAAAAATAGAAGTAAGAAGAATTCTGAGAGAAGGAAGAACAAATACGCTTATGATTTAGCACAATTTAATTATTACTTGCAACGTCGGAAAATTGTGCAGCATGCATTATCCTCTGAAGGTCCTATGCAATGTAAGTTACCCGTTTCTTCGGTATACGAATATTATAACAATTTATATGGTGTCGCCAACAATTGCACACTTGATAACTATCAGTCACCTTCGATATCCAATTATTCAGATCCTGACAATATTATCATCACCCCTGAAGATATTGCATTTGCATGTAAGGGTATCAAGGTTTACACTGCACCAGGTGAAAATGGAGTCAGAATGAAGGTCTTTAAAGAGCTTCGTTTATATAAATCTCTTTCATTGATTGCCACATATATGCTCCGTTGGGGACATGTTCTGCCCTGCCTTCGACGTGCACGCACAATTTTGATTTATAAGGATGGCGATCCAGATATTCTTAAGAACTGGCGTCCAATTACGATCTATTCTGTTCTGCGCAGAATTATTGAGCGTGTATTAGATATCAAGTTACGATCTTATCTTGATTTAAATCTTAACCAACGAGGTTTTATGTCTGGTCCAGGTGTTTTCCTGAATTCCTCTATTGTTAATGGATGCCTTAAGGATTCAAAAGTTAATAAAAAGGATTGTTGTGTAGTTTCTCTGGACATCTCTAAGGCGTTTGATCATGTCTCTCATCAACACATTGAACAAACCCTCAATGCTATGCCTATACGTCCAAAACTCAAGACGCTTATAACATCGCTTTTAATAGGAAATGCTACTACTATCACTATTAATAAAACTACAAAGACAGCCCCTATAATGATCAAGCAAGGAGTTGCACAGGGGGTTCCACTCTCACCAATTCTATTCAATGTTGCCATTGACTTCGTGATGAAGGAATTAAGCGAAAGTAATATATCTGGAGAATATGGATACAATATATCATCTCAGTTAAATAATATTTCCATTCTTGCATTTGCGGATGATCTAGTATTATTGTGTAAAAATAAATCTGCCGCTCAACATTCAACATCGCTGACTATGAATTCCTTAGCTAGAATTGGTCTTGAAGTAAACCCGCATAAAAGTAATGTTATACACCTACGTAAAGGATGTCTCTGCTCTGATTCCCTCACCTTGATCGATGGACAAGACATATCTTGCATCAAATCGGATGAAGTTATAAGATATATTGGCATTACTTTTAATGATGAAATAAAATTTAATGCGGCGCAACTAATTGAAAAACCGACAAAAAATCTTAATCCGCTGGTCACTTCACCCTTATTCATGCCTGACCAAAAGATAAATATATTAAATCAATATATCTGGCCTCAGTTGGTTTACCTCTTCCAATGTGCTCCTTTAAAAGATCTTAAAGTGAAATTTATATCTGATATTGAGAAATTAATTCGCAGCGTTGTTAAGGAAATAATTAACATTCCTACTGACACCCCGGATGCTATGTTGTATGCACCAAGAAGATTGCGAGGTTTAGGAGTATTTAAAGCCCAGTGGGAAGCTTACCTTCAGCACTTAAATATTTGTCAAAGACTTTTACACGTTGACAACCCTCATGTGGCAGCCACTCTAAATCTTCCAAACGAAATTGAACATTGCATCAAACAATTACCAATTACCTTCGATTGCTCTGAACGTATTTCTTCTCAAAAACTAAGAAAAGCATTGCGTGAAGATTATTTTCATCAATGGCGCAAATTGAAAAGTAAAGGTTTGGGAGTTGTTTTCTATTCTCACTGTAAGAAAGGTAATTCGTGGATCTCAACCAAAAAGGGACTTTCGAGCAGTCAGTGGACGCAAGCCATTAAGATGAACTGTAATACAATATCTGTACGTACTCTCCCTGGTAGAAATCTTGACTCAACCCGTTGCAGAAGATGCGACGAGCAAGAAACGCTTCCTCACGTCTTGGGTTTCTGCCACCATGGAGAATTGCTCCGAATCAACAGACATAACACGGTTCGTTCTCTCATCGCAGCTTCAATCCGTCAGAATGCTTCCTATGAGGTTTATGAGGAGGTTGGTTGCATCTTTTCTGATGGCTCTACTAGATGTGCTGATATCATCATAATATCGGCAGAAGGATAAGGGTGTCATTCTTGATCCCACAATCCGTTTCGAGATGCATGAGCAACAGCCACAAGAGGTGTGTCGTGAAAAACAAGTCATCTATGAGCCTTGTTGTCAGCATCTTGGAGCACAATACCACATCACACATTGGACAGTTTTTGGGCTCATGTTCGGTGCCCGTGGCACGATCCCACGTGAAACTTTAAATCAACTTAAACAATATAAAATTTCTGATGCAACGATTGATGCCATAGGATCTCACGTGTTAAAATCATCCTTAGCTATAATTAGTAATCATTTGTATCCAACAAAATTTTTATTGTAAATGATTTCCTATGTTTTCTTATCTTAATGTTTTTTTTTTCTTTTCGAGTGTCGCAAAATTGTTTTGTTTACTTATTATTCTTTATGAATTGATTAGTAGGCCGATCTATCGAACCCTTATTTAGGGCGGCTTTTGTTTATACAAATTATCTCTTGACTTATGAAAATTCAACTGTCTTCAAATATATTATTGTACCATCTCAACATTACGCTAGATGGCAATAGTGTTTTATGATTATGTTTTCCTGTTATCAGTTGTGCCAACTATGGAATCTTCATTGAACTCTGTGGAAGGTTACTGGTCAAGAAGGCTTTGTTGATTCAGTTTCATTTTTATTAAAACATTTGCATTCCACTTCAATTATTCGGATCCCAGTAATCAACGTCACTTGACAGATGATTTCCAATAAATCTTAGTATTAAACAATCTCTAATACGTGACTATCCATAATATCATATAGCAGAAGCTATAACATAACCTAAATAATATAAACAAGTGTTAGAAAAGTTTTAATTAGGGATTATGAAATAAACAAGAAACGTTTTAATTAACGATGATGAAATAAAAAATAAACATGAATAATTTTAAAAGAAACAATTATTGAATGTACAATTTTCAAATTTGAATGTGTTAATGGTTGGTGGTTCAGTTGATGTTATATTGGACGTATGCGTAAAAGAAGTGAACTCGTTGATGTACATGGTGCATCCCTCAACTTATTCTGGATTTTCGAATGGTGCTCTTCATATATGACCAGTGATCTTTATTAATTCTTGTTCTTGAATGGCAATGAGAGTCATATTTGAAACTGCTGTGCATCGACTGGAGTGGTTTGTAATTTTCTGTTTTTTTTTTTTTTTTTTTTTTTTTTTTTTTGGACGTCCAGACCAGTGCAGTTTGAAATGTTGACAAACAAAGAAACAAATGCTAGGGTAGTGATAGAAATAAACAAATGCTAGGGATGCGATAAAATTAAACAAATGCTAAGGACGCGATAAAATTGTGCGATAAGCAGCAATGATTGGTTGAAAGACGTCCTTTCGTACCGTTTTATTGGCCAAAAGTAGTGTGACGTAGTAAAAGTTCAATAGTGATGCAAAACATTATTTTAGGATATTGTTTTACTGACTCATTATACAAACTACGTATAATGATAAAATATTGTGATGTAAAAAAAACATACTTTCCCGAAAATATACTTTTTTTAGCATTTCTGATAGTGAAAAACTAGTTTTGGTATACCATCTGTTTGTCTGTGTATAGCTGTTTATCCTAAATTGTTGGATATCTTTTCGTTTATGTTCAGTATCTATCTATGACTTAATTCATCTGAAAATGTGCAATGACCATGCTTCGAGACTTTGGACTCGATACAATAAGTTTACTGTGCATGCACTATAGGTTGCTGACTCGCTGCAGGTAGATAGAGATGTGTTGAGGTAACAACGTTGCTATTTAGAGTAGAGTACGGTAGTATGGGGAAACACATATGTACATTGTGAAAGTAAATACACATTACACAATGACAATGTCAAAAGAATGTGAAAAGCATTTATTCTCCTGTCTTTTATAAGCATTTGTGTTTAATTATACACAGTGTTAATGGTGGAAATAAACATGTAGCAATTTTAAATTTTTCATTAATTTTATCCTATTGGTGGTCTTTAGGAAGTGCAGTTACAGTACCGAATTCCAATGTACTACAAGATACATTTTCAGTATCTCAAACGTAAATCTTTTTCGGTTATCTGCCAAACACAGTTTGTACTGTGAAAAGCTGCGCTCTACGTCGCGTGACGTGATAGAAGCAAAACGAAAAAACCTAACATCATTGCAGTCTCTAAGAGACAGTATTTTATTCTCGGGTTAATCTTGTCCACTAATTTGCTGTTTACATTACACAATGTTCCATATCCGTTATTTTTACATAAAATTGATTTCCACTTCTGTTTTACACGTTCAGTAATCGGTGTACTTGGTGTCTCATTAATTCTCTGCATCATTTTCTAAATTAATTTGAGGGCTTCCGGCATCTCTTGTTCTGACTTTTCTAACCGTGTAATAGTTTCAGACACAGTTTGAAAATAGGTTTGTATGAAAACCAAATTATTCATCAGAACCTTCAAATCCAGAGCGTTTTCCTTTGCGTATTTGTTGGCATCCATTCTACAGTAACCCCACCCACTGTACGCTTTACCACTATACTCAGTACGCCGTTATGTGGATTTCCCACTGAACTGCTCTATCGGGTCCGAAGTCTCGAAGCCTAGTCATAAACGTGGACATTACGACGAAGTGAAGAAAAGCGACTGGAAGAATTTGAAATGTGGATATGAAGAAAAATGGAGCGCTGAAATGGACAGACAGAATAGGAACTGTAGCTGTGGTAGAAAGAGTGGGTGAAGAAAGAATGATGCTGAAACTGATCAGGAACAGAAAAAGAAATGGTTGGATCATTGGCTGAGAAGAAACTGTCTACTGAAGGATGCACTGGAAAGAATGCTGAATGGGACAAAAGTTCGGGGGAGAAGAAGATATAGACGACATTGAGATATATGGATCGTATGCGGAGACTAACAAGAAAGGTAGAAAATATGAAAGATTGAAGAATTCTGGGTTTGTAGTGAAAGATCTGCAGTTGGACAGAAAACTATGAATGAATGAATTAAGAGCTATTCCATCTTAAATCGACCGAAATATAGAGAAAATTGATCTTACAATACTAAATACAGTAAAATTTTTTTGTACGTAGAGAACTGTGATACAATGCTTTGTGCAACGTTTGAGGCATCAGAACTTCATGTTTAAATTAAAAATATTTAAATTTATCGTATCCGAAACCCTTTCACCCAATGATCAAAATCATGGTTTATTTTGATGCTGAGAAATTAAAGTTTATATTGACATATAAACAGATTTTTTTACTTTTTATGGAAATGGAGAAATTTAGATGTTTCCTCATTAAGACGCCTTTGCCAAGGAAAATATATTTAAAAAATATATAGTTAGATTCCGCATTGAAAGTACAAATAAAAACGTATTTTTAAACTGAGGGCACGTTTATAATAAAGTATTGAAAATATCAAATAAAGAAAATAAATAGCACGCGCGTGAACTAACCAGCTGACTGTGAGGCGGGAGCTAGCCGAGGTAAGCAAGGCCAGGAGACATAAACACGTGATGTGTCGTCTAGCAGCGCATGGCTGTGCTAGCTTTATCACAGGTTTTCATAAACACAGGAGTAAAATGACGCCCAACGCTCGCTTATCTTCAGCTCTCGGCCAGTGCGTGCGGTACTGCGCCGTTCAAGTCTAGGCGTGTGAAAATAATCTATTTAATACCCTCGAAACTTATTGCCGTACCACTAACCAAACAATACCGAATCCCTCTTAATAATGCAAAGTTTTTCCTCAATATTTTTTTACATTTTTACAAATTGGCAAAAAGCCTAAAAGTAAGTAAAATCAGATTATCTGTCTCTCTGTATACAATAAAATAAGGATTACTTCTTAACATAACCTACCAAATGTCAGCTTCAAAATAAGCTCTCGTTCAATGTTCTGCAGTAAATGGTTCCAGTGTTCTGAGCGTTGAAAGAGGCTTGTTTTTATAAAATACGCTAAATTTGTCACTCAATAATACGAAAACCGTTTGACTTTCGATAGTATGTTTTTGAAAATGTACTCCCCTCAGCACCTTGTATAAATAGGGAAAAAATTAGAGTATAAAAAATGCGAGGTTTTTTACTGATCGATTTCATATGGAATAGCCCCTAAGTTACATATTAATTGAATGTACTTGCTTCGGTCGATATTTCAGGCCTGAGTCTTCCTTTGATAAGACGATTTTAAAACAGTGATGCTCGCTGAGCGAATATGTATAGGCCTAATATACTGTTGTTATACAACTTCTCTTCCCATAGTGGTTATAATGTTGGCTATGTGCATACATTTGATTTAAAATTTTAACACAGACTTCAGATATTGTCCACAAAATTACTTGTAAGTACTTTTTATTTTGCACATACTGTACTTATAGCTAAATCATTGAAGGAAAACAGGAAGCAAACTAATTTGCAAACTCTCTCGTTCGCTCTTTAAAGAAACTTTCCACAGGGGAAGGCCACTCTGACTATTAAGTTGGAAATGTAAGGGCATCGTTAAACACATGAAATGAAATGGTTAGCTTAAGTGGCAAGCAATAAAAGCAAAGCCCATACACACTCACGCACAGGTCGCGTCCAGGTTAATATAGCCGTTGGATTAACAGCTACTGGAACAGCCGCCAGATTACCACCTGATGAATTATTTTACTACCTGGCAATTAGACGGCAACACCTCAAACAAGACGCTTCAGTCTGAGTCGGCTTTAGTTCTTGAAACACGTGCCAGGCACTGCTGATGTGTTCGTGTTATTATACGTATCGTATATGATTTCTCAACTCAAGTAAAACATTATTTTTATTTTTTATCCTCTCCTCTCCTCTCCTCTCCTCTCCTCTCCTCTCCTCTCCTCTCCTCTCCTCTCCTCTCCTCTCCTCTCCTCTCCTCTCCTCTCCTCTCCTCTCCTCTCCTCTCCTCTCCTCTCCTACATTAATGTGTCGAGAAATGTGCATTAGCATGTCAACGTAATTTTCTCCTCTAAAGGCTCATTCACAATGAAAATTAAACATAACGTAAGCGTTAACTTAAGAATGTAAACGTTACGGTAAAATCAAGAAGTCATACCATCATTCACGATGGGGACATAAACATAACAGCAAACATACTTGGTAACCATGGAAACATAACATCGATCCATTTCCTCATATTCTGTCGTATACTTCAGCGCTCCACGATTGTGTTCTGTTTGCAAATCACGTAAGCATAAGCATGAAAGTTTGGAGTTTGCAAACTTTCATGTTAACGTCTAACGGCAATGTTTATGTCAGTGTTTATGTGAATCATTGTGAATGATCCCATTTGGTAGCCTGGGCGCAAACTTCTGTGTTTATGTTACAGTTATGTTAATTTTCATTGTGATTGGGCCTTTACACTCAGTGATGGAGTACGTGATGGAGTAATGTATATAAATTCGGGCCGAATAAAAGTATATATTATCGGGAACTACTTTGAGATGTCCACCCCTGTGGAGTAACGGTTAGCGAGTCTGGCCGCGAAACCAGGTGGCCCTGGTTCGAATCCTTGTTGGGGCAAGTTATCAGGTTGAGGTTTTTTTGGGGTTTTCCCTCAACCCAATACGAGCAAATAGTGGCTAACTTTCGGTGCTGGACCCCGGACTCATTTCACCGGCATTATCACCTTCATCTCATTCAGACGCTAAATAACCTGAGAGTTGATACAGCGTCGTAAAATATAATAATAATAATAATAATAATAATAATAATAATAATAATAATAATAATTTGAGCTCAGACCTTCTTGATTGCAGTATTGCGCTTCAAAGTCCGTTGACATCTCTGCTTTAATCGTGACGCGTGAAACAGATTGGTGGTCCTGTTTTCTTTATGAATAGGCTATGTCTGCCAAGACCTTACATACTGAAGCCTCCATAGGCATGTACATAATATGCATGTGAAATTCCAGACAGTGCTACAAGTATGGCGATATTGGGATATTCAGAAAACCACTAAAATGTGACTATGGATTATATCGTTTTTGAGGTATGTGCTTATCCTGAAGCAAAGCCTGGCTTTTATACAGGTACGGCATGAGTATACGATCATGGGACTCAGATCCTTCTACTGAATTTGAAAGGAACTTGGAGATATTGTCACATGTGAAATTCAGAACTAATATCGATATGTGGGATTTTCATACCATTGTGTCTCGAGACTAGAGTGTACGCAGACTATTGCACGTAGGATTGTTGGGAATTGTCCAGCTCCAGTTTGTTATTAAATGTCTCTCCAGGGCTGCCAAGTGTCAGCTTTTAAAACTGGTATCAGCGTTTTCTAAGATTTGCCAGCTTGTCAGCGAGCGGTAGAAGCAAATTTCAGTAGATAATGCGTTTCCACCCTCTTGTATTAATACCTGTTGAAATTTGATCGATTCCTGGAGACTTGTACTTTTTCAGCTTTTCAGTCGCAATTTCGACTTCAGAAAGTATATGTTTGTTTCTACCCCATTCAGTTTTTCCTTCAAGTATTGTATGTAACAAATCCTAAGTGTATGACTTGCTGCCCGTCTTTCATTGAAATAATTACGATACCTCTATTCACCTGGACTGGATCCTGTAAGTATTTCAATTTTGCTGTTTCCTTCTTTCTACTACCATGAAGCAATCTTCTTCAAACCACGAGTTCCTTTTCTTAGTCATACTTAATTTTCAATTATTATTTACATATTACATCTTTGAAACTACAGCGAGTATTCAAGTAAGTACAGATTTCTATTTCGTTTATTACCAGTTTACCAGTGAGTTAAAGATCCTTTGCATTTCATCCAGTCAGAGCCATGAATTACTGTACTACAACATTATCGACTTAATACCCTACTTTTGTCTTGTCGCTGATGATTGGCAGTGTTTTCATATAAATGAGGAACAGTATAATTTAATTACGTACCAATAAACTCAGAAATAACCTATCAACATCAATTTTCTAAGCGTCAAGTACATCCAGTGAATTTACTTTTACAAAATGTAATATTGTAGGCCTGCTTTAATATCTTCATATGAACCGATGTAAGTAGGTTACTGTAAATGAAATGTTTGATTAAATTATAGTATGCTTCAATATCTTTATTCTATTAGCTATTTATTAATATTATTCTATTTCGGAACTAGTCATATTAAGTTTAATATCACGCGAGGTTTCCATTTCCTTTGGATAAATTCACGAGAGCTCATGAATTCAACGATAAAATGAAAACCTCTAGTGATATCAGATACGCATGATAATTTACATCTTTCAAACTATGGAGATTATTCAGGGTCGCCAAGAATATAATATTGTAGACTAAATGCACCACATAGAACAGATATACAAACTAAACAAAGACAACAACAAACACGCAGACAACATCATATATTGGCACAGATACGTAGATGACATACTAATACTATACAAAGGGAAACAAAAGACAGATCCAAAACCTGCATCAACACATAAACAAAATACACCCAAAGCTACACTATACATTAGAAATTGAAAACAACAAAACCATAAATTTTCTAGACATCACAATAACAAAAGTAGACAACAAACACACATTCAAAGTATACAGAAATCCCACAAGAACAACACACACACACAACACATCCAACCACCCAACACAACACAAACAAGCTGCATTCCGAACAATGGTACACAGCCTACTCAACATACCAATGAACCAACAGGATTACAACGAAGAGCTAAACACAATCAAATACATAGCACAAGAAAACGGATACAACCCTAACATAATAGACAATATAATATGTAAGACAAAACATAATCGCAGAAAACATAAGAATACAACACAAACACAAGAACACAAAAAATACATCACGCTAACATACGGAAACAAAAACACACACAAAATTGCAACCTCATTCAAGAAATTAAATTACAACATCGCATACAGAACAAATAACACTCTACAAAAACATCTCAACACACAAACAACACAAACAAACAAATACAACCACACAGGCGTATATAAACTCAAATGTAACACCTGCAACAACTTCTACATAGGACAGACAGGCAGATCATTTCAAACACGTTACAAAGAACACATCACAGCCATAACAAAATTACAAAACACCTCCACATATGCAGAACACATCACAAATGCTAACCACACCCACAGAGATATCAACACAGACATGGAAATACTACACATCGAACCAAAAACCCAGAAGCTAAACACACTAGAACAATATGAAATATACAGACATATGAAAACACACCCCAACGAAATTCTCAACATACTATTCAATTTCAGAACACACACACTCTTTGACTCTACACTATACTACACGAACACACCCTCACAGGAAACAAAACAAGAGGCGCCAAGACCAACAATGACCAGTTCTTAGGATGATCCATAAATAGGTCGAAACACGTAAATAAGGTACGTTAGTATTTAACACAAGAAAGTCTCATCATACATATTCCGAAGTGATACAGTGTTAAAAGTTGTGTAATCAAGATGTATAAATGCAATTCTTCATATGAAGACATCTCGAGCTACAAACGGTAAAGTTGCAATCAGAACATATTACGTAGGTAATATGCCCTTTAACTACAGAAGCTGTTCAGACAAGATGATGAAGCAGTAGTGAAATGAAAATGGCAAGATGAATCAAAGGACTCGCAGAAAAATCTGTTCCACAGTTTGCAGCCTACACACGAATTAAAAATGCACCTAGGTTCAAATATGGTCGCTTTGTGTTGAAAAACCGTCGACAGTTTTAAGGGGATCCTAATGGGAAATCAAAACCTGGGTTTTGGTATTGCACCACAAAGTATTGTTGAAGGGAACTGTCTTGTCAGGAAGTGAAGTTCTGTCTCTTCAGTGTATTTCCAACAAAGAAGAGGAGGCAGCGCAGTTAAACAATGCAATCACGAGTCGCTCAAGTGCTCGTGTTTAGTGAATGTTTGTACAAAGGAAGAAGAGAAAAAGTGCCCGAGGCCACAACCGTCATGGCGGGAACAGAACACGCCGCCCGCCCGCCCGCCTGACTTCCTACAGCAATTGCCATGGGAACGACTGAACCGCTCAGTGGATAAAAGCATTCTCAGTCGCGATAAAAAATGCCAGTTCAAGATCTGCTATTAATCTGACATTCAGCAAACAAGCGTCTATGCAATGAAATGTTGTTTAAATATAAATGAATTATGCAGCAATATTGGTTTAATAACTTGGACAGTGAAAATATTAGCCTATCTGTAGTACATGCGTCTGTTATTGATGGACGAGTGTTAATAAAGTTTGTCAGTACGTCCTAGGTCCGCGAGTTGAAACTCCTACCATTTCTTCCATAGTAGAACTGGGAGGTACATGTAGCCAAATTTATCAACAGTAATCTCACTAGAGGTTTTGATTTATCTAGAGAAAAGATTAGAAGTAACGAAGTACTCCAATACAATAAAATATTAATTGACTTACGAAAATACAACTGTCTTCAAATGTATTATTGTACCATCTCAACATTACAAATGTTACGCTAGATGCATGCTAGATGGCAGTGGTGTGTTATGATTATGTGATGTTATCAGGTGTGCCAACTATGGAATCTTCATTGAACTCTGTAGACGGTTACTAGTCAAGAAGGCTTTGTTGATTCAATTTCATTTTTATTAAAACAGTTGCATTCCACTTCAATTATCCGGATCCCAGTAATCAACGTGACTTGACAGATGATTTTCAATAAATCTTAGTATTAAACAATCTCTGATACGTGACTATCCATAATATCATATAGCAGAAGCCATAACATAAACTTAAATAATATAAACGAGTGTTAGAAAAGTTTTAATTAGGGATGATGAAATAAACAAGATAAGCTTTAATTAACGATGATGACATAAAAATAAACATGAATAATTTTAAAAGAAACAATTATTGAAAGTACAATTTTCAAATTTGAATGTTTTAGTGGTTGGTGATTCAGTTGATGTTATATTGGTCTTGTGCTTAAAAGAAGTGAACTCGTTGATGTACATGGTGTATTCCTCAACTTATTCAGGATTTCCGAATGGTGCTCTTCATTTATTTGTAAATAGGATTTCAGGGAAGATGCATAGCTATGACCAGTGATCCTTATTAATTCTTGTTCTTGAATGCCAATGCGAGTCATATTTGAAACTGCTGTGCATCGACTGGAGTGGTTTGTAATTTTCTGTTTGTTTTTTGTTTGTTTGTTTGTTTTTTTTTTGACGTCCAGACCAGCACAGTTTGAAATGTTGGCAAACAAAGAAACAAATGCTAGGGACGAGATAAAATTAAAGAAATGCTAGGGACGCGATAAAATTGTGCGATAAGCAACCATGATTGGTTGAAATGCGTCCTTTCGTACCGTTTTATTGGTCAAAAGTAGTATGACGTAGTAAAAGTGTAATAGTCACGTGAAAAATCCTTGCCCTTGAATGTGAAAACTTGAAAGAATATGTTTTTACCGAAAATTTGTCGTCATCGTCAAATTTCTCTTCGTCAATCATTCATTTCTATCCTTGACGATGAAGAATTTCATCTTACACGAGTCTCCTCACTATGCAAATTTTCACATAAAGCTATGGAAGATCTTTGTTGATTGTATGTGGCAGTGTTAACAACCAATCGTATACTTATTTAACAGTATTCTCCTCTGTCTTCGTTCTCTATGTCCAACTCCTTTAATTATGATATCAAGACTCAGTCATGGCATGCCACAGTTCCGGGTTCTCTTTGTCCTTATCTTTTCACACAATATATATCTCCCTACACCGAGTATCAGCACCCTTTCCGCTATCCGTGGTGAAATAAAAATAACGGGGTTTCGAATTCTTACTGCAACAATACTGTTAGGCATAGCCGAACGCTAATGTTGTTAGTTAGGGCATGAACCATTGTAACGTGCAATGATGCCACCTTCCCTCGATGCAGTGTGAGGGCATAGCAGTTGCGTAGAAAATTAACCGTGCCGTGCGATCTCTCTCAGTAATATCTCGGCATCGAGAGCAGCTACCGTTCGTGCGACCACTCGTTTGATTTGTATTCGCGAGTTCTACAATGTTAAAATCATAATAAACACATGCCAGACACTTTCAGTGAACCATAGTGAAAAATTTGGCAGAAGCTGTGACTAATTTCGGAATGTCGATTCATATGAAGAGAGATGCCATTCATTAATTACTCCTCTAGTCGTAGACCCGTACTCTGCAAAGAAAACCGAAGCAGAAATGAAACATTCAGATCAGCACAATTCCTAAAACTGGGTGATGTATCCCTGACACAGCGGAGAAATTTTTATTTCTCATTAATTACAGCAGGTAAATTCTTTTCTCATTGCTCCATATTTCAGTAATCATATTCCCATGTAGCTGCTATTACAGTGTTATTACTGAAAGCCGTTTCCTTTAATGATACATACATGAATTCACTCTGAAACTAGATATCTAATGTCAGTCCAGAAATACATTCTTGCTTTTTGAATCTTTATTTGAGACGTGTAGTTGCAAAATCGGGTACATCAATTTTTTTTCTTTCGAAAATGAATTAATGTCATGTTTCATATCTTCATATGATTCTACAACTGCTATAGAACTGCTATGCTCCAAAGCCAGATACATCATATGGATTTGTATGATGAAAGAATAGTATTGGTTGTAAATCCAGATAAGTCATGTGAGTTTATTTCCAAAACCAGATACATCAAGGGTTAGCGCTTACTTTCACTGCGCATCAGTATAGTTCCCACGCAGAGACAGCTGAGAGAAAAACGGCAAGATGTCATCATTAGCCCAAACGAGTATAAAGATATTGTCTCTAGTTTTGGGACCGCCATAACTTTGTCAGATAAAACATATGACTGGAAAAAAAACTGTTTCCAATATAGTGCGGCCACCAGCTCAGTGGCACTTTCCATGTAAAAGGTTTTTCTTTCAGTCGAACAAGAAGAAGGAAATCTGGTCAATAGAAGAGTATTTGTAAGAAGAAAAAAAATCAATATTGCATCACCAAGCATAATGCTGCCAGGAGTGTAACAATTAAAAATAAATGATGTAACTGCTTTGCTGACGAAACATTTTGGAAATGACTGGAAATGATTTGAAACGTTATCCTACAATGCACATATTGTTAACAGACTGGAAAGCTGGATGAAAATCAAATTTCTTCTACGAATGAAGAAGAAAATGTGTGAAGTAAGTGATCTGGTTGTTTAATAATTCAGTTTCTTTTGTGATGAAAATGTAGGCCAGGGATGTCAGTTGATGCCCACAGGAGCAAGCGCGCGCTTTAGAGCCCAGGAGAGCCTGAGCGCTTTACAACGGAAAGGAAAGAGACAGACGAAAGACGTGGTATATGCCGCTTGGTCGAGCTATGTATGTTCAGGGATGGCCAGCACTGATTCAATAGATAAAGGGAAGAGAACTTATTAAAACTGTATCCATGTTAATTTTTAGATTTCCCTGAGAAGCATAAGTGCATTATAAGAATGTAAGTTTTAATTTTAATGCTCATTTTTCACAAGTTTGATTTTTTTATTCAAAAGAAATATTTTCTCAACTTTTCGTATAGAAAAGTGAAATTTTCAGGTATAGGCCTATTTATTTAGTAGCCTTACAGAATGTTTTCGTAAATCTAATATACCGTATATGCATATTACATAAGATAGTGTATTGAAAATTTTGAAAATATTCGCATGGAAATTGTTTGTAAGGAAATGAATTAACAAAGCAACTACTGTTACATCATAAGCAAAAAATAAGTGCCCATGTGTTGTAAAAATGTCAGCTCTATAGCTTTAGCACATTTCGAGAAAATAATTTAATATTCTGATGGTGGGAAGTTGCTCACCAATATCACCTTAAAAGCATAATGCGATAAGGGTTTTGTTATGTATATTAGTTACACTTAAAACAGATCCAGTACCTGGGTAACTTTGCTTTGTACTGTAATATTGTTTGGATTAGTTTATTGATTACTTTTGTAAGGCTAAAGATACCATCAATATAAATTCCAACTTATCATGTCATAGTCAATCTCTTTCTTTGGAATATCACTTTCTTTATGATTGATGTGTTTCATCCACTTAATACAGTATAATATTATACCACTATGGAATTTAAGTGAATATTCCTTCTTAACTCTCTATTATGTTATTAAGATTTAAAACACAAGTGCAATATTAAGAAATCATTGTTAGTACTTTTGTTTTACAGACAATATAGATAATATTAAACAGAAAGAAGCCATATAAAAATAACGACATAAAATTTCACGTTCCGTCTGAAGTTTGTACACCACTGTTTTCTTAATCCAACAGGCTGCTTATTCATACACACAACCCTTCCCCTTTCCATACTTAGCGCTTGATGCCCGCGCACGACGTCAAGGTCAGAAAAATGCGCTTGCTTTGACATCACTGCCATAGACCATGGGTTTCCTATTTCTTGTCTTGGATACCTCTATACTCAGCATATTTCTGCCTTGTTCATTAACAAAGCTCGGAACTTGGGGACTTGTGTCTTTGCACGTGACTAAGCGACCGGACTTCAATGTCAACAAACTCCCGCTTCCAGCACGGAAGTACTGTCAGGTCTGGTATAAAAGTGGTTTCTGGCTGGAACAACATATTGATAGTATTATGGTAGGTTGAACCACGTAATTTGATAGCATATGCATAATTAAAATAAAAGTAAGAAATATATAAAATTTACTGTTCTACTCTGTACATTTTATTACAGTGTATGACTACGTACATTCGAACATGTTCGAACCCATAACTTCTTCGTCTGTTAGTTAAACATGATTTGAAACGGGGAAAAAACTTATTTCCACTTTCGAACCCATAACTTCTTCGTCTGTTAGTTAAACATGATTTGGAACGAGAAAAACTTATTTCCATTGAAGTGACCGGAGAAAACTTAATATACTGAATGTTTTCACTGTCACTGCTTTCTTTTAGATATTCAGCAGTTGCTAGCATATCTCGTATCTCAGAAAGATAAGTATATCCTAAATGTTTCTCGAAAATAGTTTTCAATTTGTGTGTCACTACTAGGGCAGATCCCTTTACGTCTTGTTCCATGGCTGTGGACAAATCTTCCACCGATTTAAGGGACTGTATTGTCTTTCACCGTTTCCAGTCTCTAGTTTGTGTGTGGTAAAACTTACAAAATATAAACTCTCGATTCGAAGAAAGTAATGTATCTCCTCCGAATTCCTCCACGAAATTCTTTACCTAAAATTTAGAAAATTGACTGTATTTTCGAACTTCTATAATACCCATTCGAATTCTTCAAAACAGACCGTTTACCTGTAATTCTCTGAATAACATTGGCTTTGACATGACAGGGTTTCCTCATCCGTCTTCTTGTCATTTGATGTGACCACTTTCTTAGTACACACGACTGTCCCTGAGCACTTGTAGCACGAGCTTTGTGTTCGTTGCACCTGTAACCTTACTCACGCAAATGACACACAAGTCCCCAAGTTCCGAGCTTTATTCATTAACACTCCGCATAAATAGCTTTTTCTGATTGTTGAGTTGAAGACAGTCTTCATATACAACAGTATTCCAGATTATTATTCAAATATGAATTTGAGTAAATAAAAACTAGCCACAAATAATTTCAACGAGTTTCAAATGTACAATATTTTTCAGCGTTCATGAATGTGTGTAAAATATATATAAGCACATGTTTTATTTCCTTCATGATATTTATATAATCTGTTTTTATATTCGAATATACATAGGGATCCTGAAATTTCGTGAATGGATTTTGGCGCAAATTATTTAAAGCAGAAAAGTGGTTCCTTTCATGTATAGCAAGATATTTATAATGTATAATGCATAACTTTCTTTCTGTGAAATTTTGCACTTTTTAGCCTTTCATATGAAATTTTACGTGAAATAAAATATTTTCCGAGGTTTTGTATAGTAGCCTATTTCGCACGAAATGTAATTTTCTAAGATTTTGTTAGGACTCATGTAGCCATTTTAGTCAATCTCCATATGGGATTAAAGTTTACAATACATTTATATGCACGTGTCTAAATAGTTGTTAATTTTAAAATTAGGTTAGAATCGTCAAGTTAGAACTTGAGTGGTTCTTTAAATGCGTATTCCTAGTGTGACAACAATATGATGCGCAGTAATGTTTTGCAAGTGTATGTTAGATATACTGTTTGCTGTGTCGATATACAGAGTGTTAGGGGTATAAGTGCCGTCCTTTTTACAGTCTTCGGGGACGGTCTACAGCAGCAATGTCAAGGCAAGCGCATTTTTCTGACCTTGACGTCGTGCGTGAGCAGCAAGCGCTAAGTATGGAAAGAGGAAGGGTTGTGTATATGAATAAGCAACCTGTTGGATTAAGAAAAGAGTGGTGCACAAACTTCAAACGGAACGTGAAATTTTATGTCGTTATTTTTATATGGCTTCTTTCTGTTTAATATTATCTATATTGTCTGTAAAACAAAAGTACTAACACTTATTTCTTAATATTGCACTTGTGTTTTAAATCTTAATAACATAATAGAGAGTTAAGAAGGAATATTCACTTAAATTCCATAGTAGTATAATATTATACTGTATTATGTGGATGAAACACATCATTCATAAAGAAAATGATATTCCAAAGAAAGAGACTGAGTATGACATGATAAGTTGGAATTTATATTGATGGTATGTTTAGCCTTATAAAAGTAATCAATAAACTAAACAAAACAATATTACAGTACAAAGCAAAGTTACCTACGTACTGTATATGTTTTAAGTGTAACTAATATTACATAACAAAATCCTTATCTCATTATGCTTTTAAGGTGATATTTGTGAGCAACTTCCTATCATCAGGATATTAAATTATTTTCTCGAAATCTGCTGAAGCTATAGAACTGACATTTTTACAACACATGGGCACGTATCTTTTGCTTATGATGTGAAAGTAGTTGCTTTGTTAATTCATTTCCTTACAAACAATTTCCATGCCAATATTTTCAAAAATTTCAATACACTATCTTAAGTAATACGCATGCACGGTATATTAGATTTACGAAAACATTCTGTAAGGCTACTAAATAAATAGGCCTATACCTGAAAATTTCATTTTTCTATACGAAAAGTTGAGAGAATATTTCTTTTGGATAAAAAAATCAAACTTGTGAAAAATGAGCATTAAAATTAAAACTTACATTCTTATAATGCACTTATACTTCTCAGGGAAATCTAAAAATTAACATGGATACAGTTTTAATAAGTTCTCTTCCCTTTATCTATTGAATCAGTGCTGGCCATCCCTGAACATACATAGCTCGACCAAGCGGCATATACTACCTCTTTCGTCTGTCTCTTTCCTTTCCGCTGTAAAGCGCTCAGGCTCTCCTGGGCTCTAAAGCGCGCGCTTGCTCCTGTGGGCATCAATTGACATGACTGGTCTACAGGGTCACAAATGTTCATACAACATAGGGTCAAAACTTTATAGTTTTCCCAGAAAAAAATTTCTTTCCTTATATTATTTGCGTTATACTGCTTATATCGTTAGTAAAATTATGAAAACAATAGCGTCAGTAGGTATATCTATCTAAGAGTTTAATATTAGTTTAAATACATATTTGTGTCCTCTATTACGTTTTCGTAAAATTAAATAATAATGCATGTTTAAATTTGTTAATATTCTGGCATGAGAGACGTGGCAACATGTTCACCAGGATTCATTCAGGTGACGTACTCTGCATAGACGTACAGCTCAGCTGAGCTCAAGCACCCTGTTCATCTGGTCTCCTGCCGAGTGGATGGCAGTTCAGTACAGATATTCGATAAGCAACTCACAATGCCATTCACAATTCAGGAATATCGTATGTTATTAACAGACAGTGGATGTGGGATGACTTAAGGAAAAGTGAAGTTGTTTCGTATCGGAATATATGGCACGTGTCGCGTCGTTCGTCTTTTGTGTACCTGGCGAGTACAGCAGCGTACAGAACGAAGGAACCCCGGTCCACATTGCAACGCAATGTGTGCAGTTGTGTTATCCTGCTCAAGTATTTAGTACGAGCATTTGAATAGTGTAGTGCTGATCCATTCATAATGTCGAAGACAAAAGGTTCAATTCGCTCAGAGATACGAAATGCAATTAAGAAGTATGAGAGTGACATTTGATGTATTAACGAAGACAATATCGTGTGTAATGTATCTAAATTGAAATAAAAACCAGAATAACTAAGGCTATAGAGAAACACTGCAACAGTACATCGCACAGGAAATGCGTTGAAATGAAATCTGAGGAACCATCTACATCATCATCATCATCATCATCATCATCATCATCATCATCATCATCATCATCATCATCATCATCATCATCATTTACTTGTGCGGGTCTAACGACACGTACAACATGATGCTCAGTGCAAATATTCCTCTAAAGAAATTGAGTGATTCCCATTTTAGAGGTTTTCTTCAGAAATTATCTCGATACAAAAACTGTTTAAGCCAGGCCTGCACAAGGTTTGCGCTCTCCGAGCCGGCTCACAGCTCATGAGCGGAATGCAGATATTAGCTGCGCTCTGTATAAGGGTGGACTGGAAGAAGGGATTGTCTCGTACAAAATATACACAAAAGGAAGTACTATTACGAGTGTTTATGAAATGAATTCCCGTTCAGTGTTTGCAAAACTATCTTGGACTATTATTAATTAATAAAGAAATGTTTATTTTACAGAAATAATATAAATTCTATAGCTACTTAAATGTACAATATTATTCTGTTATATTTTTATTTATCAATACATCAAAACAAGGTTTTATGCTGTTGGCAGCTGAAAGGAACAGTAGCCTACTGATCGTAATGAAACATCAGTTACAGATGTTCGATGTCTGCCTTTATTAAAGTTGATAATAGAAAACAGTTGCTCACAAATATAAATGTTGAGCCAAACATAGCAATCATTTTCACAGCCAGCCTGTGTAGTCGTGGATATTATTGCTAATGTTTAGTCTTGTAAAATTAAACCAGGCTATAGTATTATTCAAACGATCTTTAGCCCTTAGGTCACATTGAAGATCAATAAGTTCGAGCTGTATATCGTTAAATGTTACGTTCCGTCTTTTAGATTCCTCCATACTATACTGTAGCAGTAGGTAAGCAACGTGAAACAGTTACTGAGAATAGGCCTACACACTGCACTCCACTAGATAACTGAGTGGTCGTTTCCCTCCCCTCTACCTATAGCAAGTATATGTCATTCTGACGTATCTTCCTCTCCGTGTCGACGAGCGGTAAGTACAGCTCTCCTGCTCCGAAGGAGCGTGCGCGCTCGTTGATCGCTGTTTGTGCAGGTATGGTTTAAGCGGTAGGCGAAGACGATTCAGCTTTGAGAACTTACGAGAATATATCGTCGTTTACTGCAACGCTGGTAATTGCATCAATGATGACGAGGACTGAACCTTGCAAGGTATGTACTACAGTACGTTATTTTTCTTTACCTTCTGACTGTACGTAGATACAGTAGCATGTTGACGTCGTCTGTTTACGTTTAAAACCTAATGAGTCAATGGTCTGAATGACACAGTTTGCCGGCGACAGCCGAGCAGGTAACATCGTGTGTCGTACGTAGTCCGTGCGTGAGTGTTACATTGTGCGTTTGTGTCGATAACCTTGTAGTGAAACATGAATAGTGCAGTTAAAAGGGAAAATACTTTAAAAGCAATATTTAATAAAGAGGAAACGCGTCCTACAGCATTTGACATACATAGATGGATAGAAGAAGGGTTACGTATCAAAGACGCGGAAATACAAGCGATTCAGTTAGTAGGGAAACAAAATGCAGTGTATATTAAACTTACAAATAAAATTAGTTATGAACATTACCTACAACAACTTACTGGATCTTCATCCATTAAACTTATGAATGGAGATAATGTAACAGTCAACATAACCCCTGCAGACGAAGAAGTCGTGATGGTACGAGTGCTCAACATACCACCGGAAGTGTCCAATGAAAGAATACGACACGTGCTACAGAACTATGGGAAAGTGCAACATATAGAAAATGAAAAGTGGTCATCAAAATTTCGATATAATGTCTATACCGGTATACGCATTACACACATGGTATTAAACAAGGTCATACCTTCGTCGATTGTCATAGCCGGTCACGAAGCCTATGTAACTTACCCTGGGCAGGAACTTACGTGTTTTTCTTGTGGAAGTACAGCTCATATACGGCAAGAGTGTCCTAATAGGAATATAAAAGCCCCTGTGACGGTACAATCTCGAATACGTCTTACACTGAGTGACTTGATCCCTTCTCCTAGTGTTTCCAAAGCAGCGACAACTCCTACTATGACTAGTGTTTCATCTGAAAATGGGACTGATAGTTTATCCGAAAAACAAGCATCTATTGGTACTTCGGATACAAAATTAATGTACGAGAGTACTTCATTGCAAAAGAAATCAATAACGCAAAAGAGTAGTGTAGTGTCTGATAAGACGGTGACTATGACGATAGAACAGGGTGACTCGGAAACAGATTCAGCAGATGACGTATCAGAGATTCTTCACGAGCAACCAGTGAAAAAGTATAAAGCAATGGAATCTTCTCACTGGAGAGTGTTCTGCCAATGGGCAGAAGAATCCTGTCGACATTGTTGTTCAAGTTACTACAGGTGAGTCAAAGGATCCTGAAGAAATTCGGGGAGCAACAGCAGCAGTTCCAGAGGATTGGAATGAAGCAATGCAACAAGAAGAGCAAGATCCTGAATCGACAAACAAGTCCTCGTCACAGGAAATTGGTGTTAAGAAATTGGCTAAAAGCAGTAATTCTCCTAAACATCGTTCACACCCTTACAAAGGAGAAGGCAGTAAACTAGGATTTCCACTATTACGTCCAGTTGACTAGATCTTTGACCGACGATTACTGGTTGTGCATTGTGCAACATGTTGTTGAAGTTTGTTCTGCTATTGGCTAAAGTAATGACCATCACTATAAGTTATGTTATGTTATGTTATGTTTTATTTAACGACGCTAGCAACTGCAGAGGTTATGTCAGCGTCGCCGGATGTGCCGGAATTTTGTCCCGCAGGAGTTCTTTTACATGCCAGTAAATCTACTGACATGAGCCTGTCACATTTAAGCACACTTAAATGCCATCGACCTGGCCCGGGATCGAACCCGCAACCTTGGGCATAGAAGGCCAGCGCTATACCAACTTGCCAACCAGGGCGACTTCATCACTATAAGTATTGCCACTGTGAATTTCAATAATAATTCCTCGCCCACAAAACTTTATGCATTGAAACGTTTTTTAGTGAAGCACGATGTTGATATTCTTTTCCTTCAAGAGGTATCCACTGCAGATTTTTCGTCCTTACATAATTATACATCATATGTGAATCTAGGTACTTCTCGGTTGGGTACAGCTCTCATTACCAGAGCTGGAATTAATCTACAGTCAGTGGTACAACTTCTCTCTGGTAGAGGTATTTGTGGACGTTTCAATGGTTATGGTTTTGTCAATATTTATGCTCCTTCAGGTAGCAATAAACGGCAAGAGAGGAATGAATTTTTTCAAACGGATGTTCCTTATCTCATGTGTTCCCTGAATGATGCTTATGTGTTTGGAGGGGATATTAACTGTGAACTCCGTCCGCAAGATTGTACGGGAGAGTACCGATCTAGCAATACACTACAGCGTTTGGTGACAGGACTACAAATGAGTGATGCCTGGTTAATGAAGCATAATGATGTGGGTTATACGTATGTGGCTAGTAATTCTGCTGCTAGATTAGATCGTTTTTACGTCCATCGGGCAATAGCTCCAAACATTCGACGAATTAAGATCATTCCTGTAGCCTTTTCTGATCACTCAGCGGTCATAATGCATATTGAAATGAATATGTCGTTTTTGATATTTGGACGTCCCTACTGGAAAATGAACACAAGGTGTCTTCAAATCCCACAAGTAATGGAAGAGCTACAGCAGTTGTGGACTGAATGGTCGAAGAAGAAATCCGAATATCATGATGTAGTAAATTGGTGGGAATATTATATTAAATCCCAATTAAAGAAATATTTCCAAAGACAAACTTATCTTCAATATCATGCCGATGAACATAATCTTAATTTATATCATCAATGCCTGCTCGACTTGCATCATAGTTCCATATCACACTCAGAACGACGCACTCAACTCAACAAATATAAAGCTAAAATTTTGGGAATTCTGAGACAGCGAATGGAGAGCTTAAAAATTCGAAGCGGACTAATCCCTACCATAACAGACGAAAGAATCAACCTCTTCCATCTTATACAGACGCATAAAAGAAAACGCTGTACCATGATCAGGAAAATTCAAGACAACACAGGCCAGCACTATACTACACAACATGACATAAGTAACGCTTTTCTGTTGCATTTTAGCAATATTTTTCAAGAAAAATCCCACAATTCACCTTCTCTACGATATTTTGATTCAATCAAGATCGCTACTGTATCAGAAGAAGAAAACCTATTGCTTGAACAGCCGGTCACTAAAGAAGAAGTTTACACAGCGCTTTGTCAAGGTAAGCGCTCAAGAACACCCGGAATTGATGGAATTCCACTAGAATTTTATTTAACCTGCTGGGAAACAATTAAGGAGGACTTAACAACAGTGATAAATGCAATTCTACATCGGAAGAAGCTCTGTGCATCGCAACAGAAAAGTATTATTGTTCTTATTAAGAAAAAAATCGATGCGGTCACCGTGCACGATTACAGGCCAATTACATTGCTCACATATGACTATAAAATTATAGCTAGAATATTAGCCAACCACATAAAACCGCTTCTAAGTAAGCTCCTACATCCAGCACAGTACTGTGGCTCCTCTGAGAGGACTACCTTTGATGTGGTGTGTTCCCTGAGAGATTGTGTTGCTACTTCGCTTGAAGATAAAATCAAGAGATTATTGTGTTCCATCGATTTTGAACGTGCCTTCGACAACGTGAATCATAATTTCATGTTCCAGTGTCTAGCATGGTACGGTTTCAGTGACACCTTTATCTCATATATCAAATGTCTGTATAGTGGAATTAACAGTCAGATTCAAATAAATGGTTTTCGTTCACCAACGATCAATATCACTTCATCGATTAGACAAGGTTGTCCTCTTTCTATGTTATTGTTTACTTTAGTACTTAATCCACTTATATGTAAATTGCATAATTCTGTTACTGGTATTTCCCTCAGGGAGCAGAAGTTAGCGGTAGTTGCGTATGCGGATGACGTCAGTGTTTTTCTTTCAAATGAAAAGGATGTTGAACAACTTAAAACTATTTTGAATGAATTCAGTAACATTTCAGGGCTACGTATCAACGAGCAAAAATCTAAGATTCTTCCGATAGGACAGTGGCAAGTACTTCCGCAGATACCTCCACTGCAAACAGTGAAGACCATCAAAATTCTTGGGATTGTATTTTCGGCTTCTATACGAGAGATGATACATCTCAATTGGAAGGGAATTGTTCAAAAGATTAAAGTAACAGCGCAAGACTTATATTTTCGTGATTTGCGTTTGTATCAACGAAGTTGGGCTGTACAGACGTATATACTGTCCAAGTGTTGGTATTTAGCCCAAGTGTTACCATTAACAAAAGCTTATGCACGACAAATTAATTGTGCAATATCGTGGTATATATGGAGAGGTTGTGTGTTTCGGGAGCCTATGTCGACATTAACCTGCAGTCCATCACAAGGTGGCATTGGCTTAATACATGTCATAGACAAATGTCTTGCGTTATTCCTAAGCAGAGGGAGAAGGATTCAACTTTCTAATGCTTGTTACTCAGCGGCATGGCTCCAACATTGGTCACTTAAATCGGACCTTCGAAATCCACCTGATCTTCATGTAATCCCAAGGTCGTTACTATATCTTCAAGTTTATTTGCTGGAATGGTGTTACATGGACTCACTAGGTGCAGATCCGAATACGAGACTTGTTCAGGTAGTGTACCAGAATCTTAGAAGAAGGTCTCCTCCACTACAAATGCGTATACAACGAATCGCTCCTACCAATGTGAATTATGATCGACTCTGGCGTAACATCAGCTCCCCTGCTTTGTCTTTTGATGTCCGCTCCACCTGGTTTAAGGCAGTACATGACGTGGTGGCCACACGCACTCGTCTTTTCTCTATGAGGTTGAGTCCAACGGAAGTTTGCCCCTCGTGTCAACAACAGGACACTATTCTGCACCGCATCTCAACATGTTCTTCAGTTATTGACATTTTTGAAGCTGCCACGAGTTATGTACGGAACTTAGGTTTAATCAACTGTTCACCCGAGAAGTTCCTTCGTCCCGATTTTCAAATTTCACCTCGTCCTAGACTAAATACCATCTTGTGGCTTTTAGGTAATACAATTTATTATGTGTTGCAAAATCATGGAGCTTTAGACAAGGCTGTATATTTGGATTTTCTCAAACGGACACGGTGGAAGACGCGACAGAACAGTCAACACAAGATTATGTTTGGCAAATTCATTGACATTGTAGACCAGTGATAGTAATATAAAGAACGGTTCAAAGATCACAGGGAAAGTGTTAAACTTTTACATTAATTTACTTTTATTGTTGTATTCATTCATATTTTATGTGTAGTATGAGAACGGTATAATAAAAAAGTGGCTTTAAAAAAAAAGGTTAAATTATAGACTTAACCTCGACGCCAGCTACACAGTAATTCATGACGTGACTACCGAAAAAAATATCAAACTCTGTTACGCTTTAGGAAAATAGAGGCGACCGCCATTATCGTGACGTAAGGCGCGAGTTTCCATAGTAATAAAGACAGGTTGAGCTCTATATACTATTATAGCCGCTTTAAAGTTCATGGACTGTATTTCCAAGTACAAGTTGCGCAAAATTGACGACTTCGAGAAGATTACTTATTCCGTCACCTCACACCTGTTTCTTATTTGAAATGGCTAGAATTAGGTCCCTGAAACAAGGAATTATCACAAGATATGTCGTAGTTTTACCAACTATTTTCATAAAAATTTGAAAATAGTGCTTAAGATATGTTAAGGACACACCTATAAAAGTAAAAAAAAATACTAAAAATAAAAAAAAATAAAAAAAAATGAAAAAATGTAACATATAGTAAATGTGCACCTGCATTCAACGATAAGTCATCCCGCATCTACTGTCTAGTTATTAATTTATGGAGAAAGTCGTCGTAATTCAAGTGCGGCAAGAAGGATGTACCGCCAACGTTTTCCGCAAAGAAGGTTACCTAATCGGCGAACGATTATTGGAAACTGGGAGTCTCTTACTCCGTTTCGAAAATCACACAACCAGAAATTTCTTTTAAAATGATACTGCTTTACGGAAGCGGGAGAGATTAAAATTTTGCATTAGAAATAAGTTCGTGTGATTTTGTGCAGTAAACCATTATTGTTTCTTTTTTAGACGTACAATAAAAATGGAGCAATATTGTTAAATAAAATAGAAATTTGTCATTATGTTCTATTAATGAGATTGAAAGTTTGTATTTGCTGCTCGTTTTATGTAAACAACAGTTGTCCTGGTCCGCCCCTGCATTAGAATAGAGCATCTGTTTTGTACCTGTATGTCTGTATCCGCTTGAACTCTTCTGTAGACTTGTAAACCCCCTCCTCCCCATTCAGCAACGTTGTCAAACGTCTAATATTGTAAACTTTAATAATCAGTTAAATATTGCAATTAGAAAACATTTGCAAGTACATTTTTCTTCCTTATGACATGAATAATCATCAGTTCAAATAATGGCACTTATACCCCTTACACCCTGTATAGTAAATTTAGAGGATATATTTAGATTAAAGATTTTTTTTATTTACCACTATCCAACAATAGTATGGTTTTTAGCTCGCTAAGACCAGCAATCTTACACCACTTTTTCATTAATTTATTCACCACTTTTCATGATCCATAATTATAAAAATGTGAATTATAGCAATGAAATTATACATACACTGTATGAAACATATACAAAGCCTCATATTTAATGCAAACTTGATGCTGTAGGTTTCCTAGTACAGTTAACTTTGTGTTTCAGAATTATTAGGAATACCCTCGCGTACTACTTGGTTTGAACCCCTTACTCTGCATTCCGTAGCCAGTGGTAGCAAGCAGGACTCATGCTTCGAATTTGCTCTCGAGCGTAGGTTCGATTCCCACTTGGGTAAATCTCAGGTAATGTCAATGTCAGTTTTCGAATTAAACTAATCAAAATAGGCTACTATTCCGTTGATGACAGATAAACTACAGCGTCGTTAAAATGCACTCCGCAGCTTCTATTGTTGAAGTTGTCTGGTCCATTTTAGTGACTTTTTACTTTGCTCTTTGATAAGCAATGGTTTCTTTTCTGGCTTCTTTAATGCCGGTCTCGTGCGACGTAACTTTTCCACCATTATACAAAAGAAGAATTTTTGTTCTATTTCTTTGCAATTTCTTCAGATGTAAGAATCATTTCTATAAACGTAAACGCGACAGATTTGAAAAAGATTTCATTTTTGTTCATAATTTCGTATTTAATCGTTTGCACACGCACCTTACTCTTTAATCTTGGCTGTTGTAGAAATGTGCAAGATCACGTACTAATTTCGCAATTTATACGATATTTCCAAGATCAAATAATAATTGTGAAGATAGAAGATAACTTACGAGCACAATAAATATACAGGGACATCATTTTATTTTTACTAACATTTTTAATATTAACCTGGCTATGCCTTTCTATTAACGATTGAAACATGGAAACACCGTTTGCTACCCCATCCACGACTGGAGTTCGATGATACTGGCATAAAATACAAATCTCTTTACTAGGTATAGGAGGGAAGAAAAGTAGTTCATCCATTTATGTAAACTAGGAAATATCGCAATATTTTCATTAGGTTTTTGTTTAATCAAAAAACAGTACTGTATTGACACTTAGTGTTTTTACTCACGAATTGAGCTATCCATTCGGACGTATTAATTATGCAGTGTATATTGTACTGTTACAGCACATTAGCGTGCAATATAGAGAATGAAATTAAATTGAAAAATAATCATAATATGGATATTTAAACACATTTTTGAAAATGGTAGCCGTTCATTTCGATACAGACTTGAGTTCTTTTGTGCATATTATCACACTATAGACTATTGTATCTAATTCCAATTATCAGTTTCGTCCTTCGTACGAGTAACTCATGTTGAAATAATTCTGTATCTACTCTATAAAAGAGTACCTTACGTACTGTAAATTCAATCTTCACTTCTGCCCGATCCGAAAAGATAAAATTACTCAGAAATGCTATTTACTGTCCGTTCAAATGATTTTGTCGCAGGATCATAGAAAGGGGGGGGATCACGTGAAAGTTAATTACTTAACGAGGCCCTTTTATTTAAATTATTTTAAACACTTGTATAATATTACGTAGACGTCCAATTCCTAACAGAAATTAATGTTTTCGGAAAAGAGCTAAGACAGCCCAGCTACTAGACTTTACAGAGGGGCGAACAGAAGCAGGTGGGGGAAACCGGGATGCGACGTAGGCAAACGGACGACAGTACCTGTGCGAAAATATGATTCAATATTGAAAGCTCTTTCGTCACTGAAAAACGCGAACATATTTCTGGAACGTACTCCTATAGTGTTTTTTTTCTGTTTATTTCTATTATTGTATTTGTATTCCTGGTGTTGTGGAAGAGAAGGCCTGATGGCCTTAACTACACCAGAATAAATAAATAAATAAATAAATAAATAAATAAATAAATAAATAAATAAATAAATAAATAAATAAATATTCACTAACTCCGTACTGTTCGTGTTTACTATGACCTTAAGGCGACTTTGACTGTATACGCTTGGTTCTGTGTGGAGAACGGTTGGAAGTTTACTAGTAGAGGGGGTGGGAGTGAAGTACATTAAAAAAAACTTAGGTACAATAAAAATTGAAGTAAAAATAAAATGATGTCCCAATAGATATTAAGTTTAAAATGTTAATAAATCATAATATACTAGAAGTAAATACTAGGCCATTATACAGAGTGATTCAGAATTTCTGCTACAGAAGAGTAATGGTACTAAAACAAACAGTTTTCATTAATAATGTGTCCTATTATACTTCTTTCAGTGATGTGGCTGGTAGGCAGTCATGTGGCTTGATCCACTGATGACTGAGCTTTCAATGACGCTTGACAACCTGTGGATTACAGAAGAGCATCGAACTGACGCCCTCTTTCTTTTAAACAATATGGCATCATCGAAGCATTGACTGCCGCACCCGTTAAAATATTCCAGATGTAGTACGTAAGGTGTTACAGACGTCGACAATCTGTGGAAGATAGTCGACATGGCGTATAGTAGGGTCTTTAGATGTCGCTATAAGAAGTCGGATTAAGATCTGGCGATGTTGCTGGCCATGGGACGGAATAACCGATCCATCTGTTACCAAATGCTGTCGTCAGTCGTTGCTTTGACGGACGACTGAAGTGCGCAGGAGCTGCGAGCTGTAAGCGGTATCTCTTCCAATAAAACGGGCAGGGTGTTTCAAAAGAGTCTCTGTAATTTTCTCCCCACAAGTGATTTGGCATGACATGTGGACCGAGTGGTGTGTCGTTAATGATGTCACACCACACATTGACATTAAATCACACCTGATGAGATCTGACTGCAATGGAATATGAATTCATCTGCTCCCAAATGTACTGGTTGTGAGTGTTAACATACCATTCCGCGTGAAAGTTGCTTCATCAGTGAACAACACACAACTTTCGAACTGGGGTACCACTGCGCAAAAACGAAATGCACGTTGGCTAGTTCTCTCAGGTCATAACGCTCCATTTTTTTTAATGTTGACTCTCTGAAGACTGATCTTTCAATGACATCAGACAATTACGCATCTATGCGCATATCAACAAACAATCACAACACTAAAACAAGTGTAGTGCCGTACCGTGCGAGATAGGACACACATTGATTAATGGAAACTGTTTGATTCAGTACCGTCTGTCTAACATATTCTTCTCTAACATAAGTTCTGAATCACCCTGTATAATCATGTTAAAGACAAAATAGATAACTTTCAAATGACATATGAGACAATTCAAAGACCGTTAATAAATAAATTATAAAGGGTACAAAAATCCAAATTGTTGTGTGTTGATGTTACCTAGATTCCCTCCCAAGGGTTAAAAATGAAGACACAGGAAATAATTAAACACAGAAGCAATTAGTGATAGGAATTTTACAGTAGACTATTAAAGATACTGAATGGACCACCTAATAGGTTTGGAGAGAAAAATGATTCCTAAGATTGCATTCAACTACATGCAGACGGGACGACCAGATGTGGGAAAACCAGGAGACGATAGACTGTTTTGTGAGACTGTAACTCTCAGTAGAAATATCATTAACGTCGTCGTCGTCGTCGTCAGCAGCAGCAGCAGCAACACCATCGCCATCAGCATCATCATCGCCATTATCTTTCATGAACAAATGTTGCTTCTCGCCAGTATCTTTCTTGCAAATTGTTGGCCTATATTGCATAGTAAGATTTCAAAGTCTGTTGCTGAAATTTAACATTCCATTGAATTTAATGTAAATCATTAAACATATTCTATACCGATTGCGATTTTCGTATAGTGGCATGTCACCATCGCCTTTTATTTTCTGACTTTATTTTTGTTAGACTGCCTATAATAACTGCTATAATACGAGTCAATCTTTGTCTGCTATTATTGCGGATAACCAGCGAACGCGAAAGTTTTCTGACCATTTGCTGGTTATTTGTATGTGTGTACACAACATGCTTCAAACAACGAAGGTTTATTTCGTCATTCGTTCGTTGTTCGTTCGCTATGTGTGTACGCACCTTTAGAAGAATGCAATAATGAGGAGTAAGCATTTAAGATTTGCACACACAAGCGAAGTTGAGAAGGAAGACAGTGCATGGAGAGTCTTTGTCCCAGCGCTGTGAGAGCACGTGACGTCGCAACTCGTCTGATGTACGTATTTGTCACTACGGTGACCGGAATTCAGTCTCCAGCAGCAGATCTTATGAGATTTATTGTAGGCAAGCTTGCAATTTTTTTTAAATACACACAGTAATGTCGCAGGTTCGATTTTCCGATTGTCCATGGATTTTATCCATTAATCTAACCCTTCGGCCACACTATAACCCTCGGAGTTACTCAACTCCTAACAGAAATGAGTAGGCCTATCAGGAGTATTTCCTTCAGGGTAAATGGGACAAGAACGTAGGACTCACATCCTTACTGCTACTAATGTCACTTATCTAGGAAAAGTGAGAGCCTTAACTGCCGCTACTTGTGGGTCTCCAAGACATATAACAGAGATACCTTTTTTTGTTTCTCCTTTCATTATCGAATCCGTAAGAATGATACTGTTTCTTAATAAAACTATCACTACTCAATTTGCACAGATTCTACGGGAATTTTGATGGGAATTGGGGGTGTGGAGAACTTTGGTTTTTACTAACATACCCTTTGATCTAGAGATGGTTTTTATTAAAGGAATTTGTGTTGGATATCTGGTAGATATGTGGAGATTTTCTTCAGAACTTTAGTTTCAACTTTTCTTTGTCATTGTCTAGTTGTAGTGCTACTCACTAACGCTGATATAATTACATTTGTGTGTGATGCTGAGCATCGATATATAGGCCTAGAGACTGCTACTTTGAGTCCTTTGATTTTCATTGTCCTTCTCATTTTTAAAATCTGATCGAATTTTTAATGGCTAATTTTCTTTACAATACCAATTTTGTTATCGTGGCTTCCTTCTTTGAGGAAGCAAAGCTGGTCGTAGATAATAGAATTCTCTGCGTTAGTAGAGAGGTAGCAGTCTTTGTAGTTCAGTTGGCGCTGGCTTACAATGGCCGCGGATCTGAGTTCAAATATTGTCGATAGCGTAGTTGCATTTGTGGTGTATGCAGAATACTGCATTCTCAGCAATGGCAGCCAGTTTTACTCCATACACTACGGGGCAGCATATATTATATCAATGTGGACAAAGTCAAGGTTTTGACGATTTTCCTCGGGGTCGCCTTTTTCTTTCGTCTTTCCACTAACACTCTTTCATTATACCTTCGTCTCGAAAAGTAGGATAACTCCTGTGTTTGCGTAACGCAGAATCGGCCGTTGCAATGGTTGATATTCCACGCGGCTTGTGGAATGTTTAGTAAACGACAATGTGTATACAGAATATCACATTCTCAGCAATGGCAGCCATTTTTACCCCATACACTGCGGACAGCATATGTATCAATGTCAGAATGAAGATACGAAAGACAATTTATTAGGCCAATATGATTTTAATTTATTGAAGATTCTGGTCGTGGTGATAGTAACGACTAAGACACGCAGTTTGAACATTGCGTGGAAGCCACGTAATTGGTTCGAATCCCGTCCCGAACATGTTTGTCAGTTGTCAATTTGATGTATGTTGTCTTAGAGCAGAGATGGGCATCGTGCCTCACTTGAGAATTTGTGCCTCAGTGACCTTCACAGAGCTTATCGCTCTGAGTGACATCATCTTCATAGTCCCCGTTCCTCCCTCACGTAGCTCCTAGGCGTGGGCAGGTTCTATATCAGTTTCATAAGCAATATCAGTGGTGGCATAATGACATTATCAAAGCAGTGTGTACGCGTTAGAAAACTATTATTTCATGAGGAAGAGTTTTTTTGCTGTTTAGAAGGGGAGAACATACGATGTATGTTATGCTCGAAAATCCTATTAGGCATTAATAAATTTAATATACAACGACATTACTCCTTATGTCATAAAGAACATGCTGAATTAGAACGTAAGACAAATTAAATGTTATTTTTCGTACTATTCCGAAGAAAATTTACGATCTTAACATTTGCATAGTATACTAAATACGACATTATACCTTAAACACGCTGCATTAAAAGGTATGAGGAATTAAACTTTGTTTGTACGTATTATTTCCAAAAGAAATTTATTAAAAAATATATTAAATGTGCGTAGAAAACGAAATATGAGTTTCTGAAATTATTTTAGGTCGAGAACATGCAAATCTATTAAGTAATCTTGATAAACGCCAGAATATTCAAGAAAATAAACGTAGACAACGTGATGTAATATTATTTGCTAGTTACGCAATTTCTCGCCTGTGATTTAAATAAATTCAGCTACGGAGAAATAGTAAAGAGGTTTATGATTAAAGCTGCCGAATTAATTTGCCAAATTGAATAAACGTTTTCGAGAGTCTCACGTTAACCGAGCGCTTTTCTAATAATTCGCCACTGACCGCCTTAGCGATTACGATAAGGTGACGCAGGTCACAGCAGTTTATATTTCCCATCCTACTCTGCAGTCTCCTCTCCTAGTAAACTAACTATTTCAAATCGAGTGCCTCACGTAACCGAAAATTTTGCCCATGTATGTCTTAGAGCTTAGAGAGATCATCCTGAGCCGACGTCACTAGAATTCGATAATGTATATGTATGTATGTATGCATGTATGTATGTATGTATGTATGTATGTATGTATGTATGTATGTATGTATGTATGTATGTGTTTATTAACACTGCAATTGGGTATACACCCGGTGGCAGTGATATATAATGTACAATAATGACAATTATAGGCTAAGTTAAAATGAATAAAAAGAACTTATACACAGCAAGGTAAAATATATCTCTGATTGAGGTTCTGGCTGATATGTACATCTGTTATCAGGCAATACATCTCACTTGGCGATATGCGTCAGAGGAAGAACAATAATAATTGTTTGTATACATCTGAAGTAACATGTTGCTAATCAACGATATATGGAACGGACGAGGAAAGAACTGACCACATACCCACAATCTTCTGGCTTACAAGCAAACATTCTGATGAGGACAGATAAAAAAGTTAAAATCTTTTCTTTCGCCATGTTAATAATGACAAAATTTGGCCACTCGACCGCAATTACGAGGGCCGTAAAAAAATTAATTCGCCAGGGGCTGTTAACAGAAAGAAAACATAATTTCATTGGAAAAAATTCTTGAAACAGACTCAGCAATTTGTCGTATTATGGGATCGACAGAGGTGCAGACGGCTGTCAAACGCTGGTTCCGATCCCAGGCGGCTGACTTCTACTACACAAGGATACAAAAATTGATCCCATGGTATGACAAATATCTCAATTCCAGTGGGGGATGTTGACAAATAGCACAACAATTGCTGTATCTGTTTCAATAAATATTTCATACAGTTGTGCTTTCTTGTGTAAACGCCCTCAGGGAAAATCATTTTCTGAACGGCCTCGTAAATGCGGTCGAGTGGCCAAAATTTGTATAAGCACTTCTTTTTGCATTATTAACATGGTGAAAGAAAAAAAAAACTTTTTTATCTGCCTCCATCAGAATGTTTGCTTGTTAGATACGTCATGAGTAATTCTTTATTGACGTCACTTATAAAGTTACAACCTGTCTTCGGA